>NC_086378.1:81773911-82506440 GCF_036588685.1 Mytilus trossulus
AGGTGTGATAGATACAGTAGAACAATTATTACAAAGATATGTTGTCTGTATGTATTATATAGTTGATTGTGTATGACTAGAATGTCATAAATGCCTGACTAGGGTGTTACAAGGGCATGACATGGGTGTTAGATAGGACATTATATATAAAGGAGTGATAGATACAATAGAGCATTTATTATAAAGATATGATGTCTGTACGTATTATAAAGTTGATTGTGTATGACTAGGATGTCACAAATGCCAGACTAGGGTGTTACAAGGGCATGCCATGGGTGTTAGATAGGACATTATATATAAACGGGTGATAGATACAATAGAACATTTATTACAAAGATGTCATGTCTGTACGTATTATAAAGTTGATTGTGTATGACTAGGATGTCACAAATGCCAGACTAGGGTGTTACAAGGGCTTGACTGGGGTGTTAGATGAAGACATTAAAAATGAAGGTGTGATAGATACAATAGAACAATTATTACAAAGATATGATGTCTGTACGTATGGTATAGTTGATTGTGTATGACTAGGATGTCCCAACTGCCTGACTAGGGTGCTATGAGGGCATGACTGGGGTGTTAGATGTTGACCTTTTACATGTAGGTGTGATAGATACAGTAGAACAATTATTACAAAGATATGTTGTCTGTATATTTTATATAGTTGATTGTGTATGACTAGGATGTCCCAACTGCCTTACTAAGGTGCTATGAGGGCATGACTGGGGTGTTAGATGCAGACCTTATACATGTAGGTGTGATAGATACAGTAGAACAATTATTACAAAGATATGTTGTCTGTATGTATTATATAGTTGATTGTGTATGACTAGAATGACATAAATGCCTGACTAGGGTGTTACAAGGGCATGACATGGGTGTTAGATAGGACATTATATATAAAGGTGTGATAGATACAATAGAGCATTTATTATAAAGATATGATGTCTGTACGTATTATAAATTTGATTGTGTATGACTAGGATGTCACAAATGCCAGACTAGGGTGTTACAAGGGCTTGACTGGGGTGTTAGATGAAGAAATTAAAAATGAAGGTGTGATAGATACAATAGAACAATTATAACAAAGATATGATGTCTGTACGTATGGTATATCTGATTGTGTATGACTAGGATGTCCCAACTGCCTGACTAGGGTGCTATGAGGGCATGACTGGGGTGTTAGATGTTGACCTGATACATGTAGGTGTGATAGATACAGTAGAACAATTATTACAAAGATATGTTGTCTGTATGTATTATATAGTTGATTGTGTATGACTAGGATGTCCCAACTGCCTGACTAGGGTGCTATGAGAGCATGACTGGGGTGTTAGATGCAGACCTTATACATGTAGGTGTGATAGATACAGTAGAACAATTATTTCAAAGATATGTTGTCTGTATGTATTATATAGTTGATTGTGTATGACTAGAATGTCATAAATGCCTGACTAGGGTGTTACAAGGGCATGCCATGGGTGTTAGATAGGACATTATATATAAAGGTGTGATAGATACAATAGAGCATTTATTATAAAGATATGATGTCTGTATGTATTATATAGATGATTGTGTATGACTTGGATGTCACAAATGCCTGAGTAGGGTGTTACAAGGGCATGACTGAGGTGTTAGAAGAAGACATTATTAATGAAGGTGTGATAGATACAATAGAACAATTATTACAAAGATATGATGTCTCTGTATGTATTATATAGTTGATGGTGTATGACTAGAATGTCACAAATGCCTGACTAGGGTGTTATGAGGGCATGACTGGGGTGTTAGATGTAGACCTTATATATGTAGGTGTGATAGATACAATAGAACAATTATTACAAAGACATGATGTCTGTATTTATTATATAGTTGATTGTGTATGACTAGGATGTCACAAATGCCAGACTAGGATGTTACAAGGGCATGACTGGGGTGTTAGATCAAGACATTATAAATGAATGTGTGATAGATACAATAGAACAATTATTAAAAAGATATGATGTCTGTATGTATTGCATAGTTGATTGTGTATGACTAGGATGTCCCAAATGCCTGACTAGGGTGCTATGAGGGCATGACTGGGGTGTTAGATGTAGACCTTATACATGTAGGTGTGATAGATACAGTAGAACAATTATTACAAAGATATGTTGTCTGTATGTATTATATAGTTGATTGTGTATTACTAGAATGTCATAAATGCCTGACTAGGGTGTTACAAGGGCATGCCATGGATGTTAGATAGGACATTATACATGTAGGTGTGATAGATACAGTAGAACAATTATTACAAAGATATGTTGTCTGTATGTATTATAAAGTTGATTGTGTATGACTAGGATGTCACAAATGCCAGACTAGGGTGTTACAAGGGCATGACTAGGGTGTTAGATAAAGACATCATAAATGAAGGTGTGATAGATACAATAGAACAATTATTACAAAGATATGATGTGTTAGATGTAGACCTTATATATGTAGGTGTGATAGATACAATAGAACAATTATTACAAAGATATGATGTTTGTATGTATTATACAGTTGATTGTGTATGACTAGAATGTCATAAATGCCTGACTAGGGTGTTACAAGGGCATGACATGGGTGTTAGATAAACATTATATATAAAGGTGTGATAGATACAATAGAGCATTTATTATAAAGATATGATGTCTGTACGTATTATAAAGTTGATTGTGTATGACTAGGATGTCACAAATGCCAGACTAGGGTGTTACAAGGGCATGACTGAGGTGTTAGATGAAGACATTATAAATTAAGGTGTGATAGATACAATAGAACAATTATTACAAAGATATGATGTCTGTATGTATTATAAAGTTGATTGTGTATGGCTGGGATGTCAGAAATGCCAGACAAGGGGTTACAAGGGCATGAATGGGGTGTTAGATGAAGACATTATAAATGAAGGTGTGATAGATACAGAAGAACAATTATTACAAAGATATGATGTATGTATGTATTATATAGTTGATTGTGTATGACAAATAGGGTGCTATGAGGGCATGACTGGGGTGTTAGATGTAGACCTTATATATGTAGGTGTGATAGATACAATAGAACACTTATTACAAAGATATGATGTCTGTATGAATTATAAAGTTGATTGTGTATGACTAGGATGTCACAGATGCCAGACTAGGATGTTACAAGGGCATGACTGGGGTGTTAGATGAAGGTGTGATAGATACAATAGAACAATTATTACAAAGATATGTTGTCTCTATGCATGCTATGTATTGTATAGTTGATTGTGTATGACTAAGATGTCCAAACTGCCTGACTAGGGTGCTATGAGGGCATGAATGGGGTGTTAGATGTAGACCTTATACATGTAGGTGTGATAGATACAGTAGAACAATTATTACAAAGATATGTTGTCTGTTAGTATTATATAGTTGATGGTGTATGACTAGAATGTCATAAATGCCAGACTGGGGTGTTTCAAGGGCATGACATGGGTGTTAGATAGGACATTATAAATGAAGGTGTGATAGATACAATAAAACAATTATTACAAAGATATGATGTCTGTATGTATTATATAGTTGATAGTGTATGGCTAGGATGTCACAAATGCCAGACAAGGGGGTTACAAGGGCATGAATGGGGTGTTAGATGAAGACATTATAAATGAAGGTGTGATAGATAAAGAAGAACAATTATTACAAAGATATGTTGTCTGTATGTATTATATAGTTGATTGTGTATGACAAATAGGGTGCTATGAGGGCATGACTGGGGTGTTAGATGTAGACCTTATATATGTAGGTGTGATAGATACAATAGAACACTTATTACAAAGATATGATGTCTGTATGAATTATAAAGTTGATTGTGTATGACTAGGATGTCACAGATGCCAGACTAGGATGTTACAAGGGCATGACTGGGGTGTTAGATGAAGGTGTGATAGATACAATAGAACAATTATTACAAAGATATGTTGTCTCTATGCATGCTATGTATTGTATAGTTGATTGTGTATGACTAAGATGTCCAAACTGCCTGACTAGGGTGCTATGAGGGCATGACTGGGGTGTTAGATGTAGACCTTATACATGTAGGTGTGATAGATACAGTAGAACAATTATTACAAAGATATGTTGTCTGTTAGTATTATATAGTTGATGGTGTATGACTAGAATGTCATAAATGCCAGACTGGGGTGTTTCAAGGGCATGACATGGGTGTTAGATAGGACATTATAAATGAAGGTGTGATAGATACAATAAAACAATTATTACAAAGATATGATGTCTGTATGTATTATATAGTTGATAGTGTATGGCTAGGATGTCACAAATGCCAGACAAGGGGGTTACAAGGGCATGAATGGGGTGTTAGATGAAGACATTATAAATGAAGGTGTGATAGATAAAGAAGAACAATTATTACAAAGATATGTTGTCTGTTTGTGTTATATAGTTGATTGTGTATGACTAGAATGTCACAAATGCCTGACTAGGGTGTTACAAGGACATGACATGGGTGTTAGATATGACATTATATATAAAGGTGTGATAGATACAATAGAGCATTTATTATAAAGATATGATGTCTGTACGTATTATAAAGTTTATTGTGTATGACTAGGATGTCACAAATGCCAGACTAGGGTGTTACAAGGGCATGACTAGGATGTTAGATGAAGACATTATAAATGAAGGTGTGATAGATACAATAGAGCAATTATTACAAAGATATGATGTGTGTATGTATTATAAAGTTGATTGTGTACGACTAGGATGTCACAAATGCCAGACTAGGATGTTACAAGGGCATGACTGGGGTGTTAGATGAAGACATTATACATGAAGGTGTGATAGATACAATAGAACAATTATTACAAAGATATGATGTCTGTACGTATGGTATAGTTGACTGTGTATGACTAGGATGTCCCAACTGCTTGACTAGGGTGCTATGAGGGCATGACTGGGGTTTTAGATGTAGACCTTATACATGTAGGTGTGATAGATACAGTAGAACAATTATTACAAAGATATGATGTCTGCAGGAATTATAAAGTTGATTGTGTATGACTAGGATGTCACAAATGCCAGACTAGGGTGTTAATAGGGCATGACATGAGTGTTAGATAGGACATTATATATAAAGGTGTGATAGATACAATAGAGCATTTATTATAAAGATATGATGTCTGTACGTATTATAAAGTTGATTGTCTAGACTAGGATGTCACAAATGCCAGACTAGGGTGTTACAAGGGCATCACTGGGGTGTTAGATGAAGACATTAAAATGGAGGTGTGATAGATACAATAGAACAATTATTACAAAGATATGATGTCTGTATGTATTGTATAGTTCATTGTGTATGACTAGGATGTCCCAAATGCCTAACTAGGGTGCTATGAGGGCATGACTGGGGTGTTAGATGTAGACCTTATACATGTAGGTGTGATAGATACAGTAGAACAATTATTACAAAGATATGATGTCTGTATGTATTATAAAGTTGATTGTGTATGGCTAAGATGTCACAAATGCCAGACAAGGGTGTTACAAGGGCATGACTGGGGTGTTAGATGAAGACATTATAAATGAAGGTGTGATAGATACAATAGAACAATTATTACAAAGATATGTTGTCTGTACGTATGGCATAAATGATTGTGTATGACTAGGATGTCCCAACTGCCTGACTAGGGTGCTATGAGGGCATGACTGGGGTGTTAGATGTAGACCTTATACATGTAGGTGTGATAGATACAGTAGAACAATTATAACAAAGATATGTTGTCTGTATGTATTATATAGTTGATTGTGTATGACTAGAATGTCATAAATGCCTGACTAGGGTGTTACAAGGGCATGAGGTGTGTGTTAGATACTGTGACCTATAGACATGGTGTCAGAGTCAATATATCACAGTCAGATTATTTATCCCGTAACAATAATGATACTGTGATCTATAGACATGGTGTCAGAGTCAATCTATCACAGTCAGATGATTTATTCTTTAACAATAATGATACCTTGACCAATAGAAATGGCGTCACAGTAAATCTATCACAGTCAGATGATTTATCCTGTACCACTAGTGGTACTGTGGCCAACAGACATAGTATCAGAGTCAATCTATCGCAGTCAGATGATTTATCCTGTAACAATAATGATACTGTCACCTATAGACATGATGTCAGAGTCAATCTATCACAGTCAGATGATTTTTCCTGTAACTATAATGATACTGTGACCTATAGACATAGTGTCAGAATCAATCTATCACAGTCCGATGATTTATCCTGTAACAGATAATGATACTGTCACCTATAGACATGATGTCAGAGTCAATCTATCACAGTCATATGATTTATCCTGTAACAATAATGATACTTTGACCTATAGACATAGTGTCAGAGTCAATCTATCACAGTCAGATGATTTATCCCGTAACAATAATGATACTGTGACCTATAGACATGGTGTCATAATCAATCTATCACAGTCCGATGATTTATTTTGTAGCAATAATGGTACTCTGGCCTATAGACATGGTGTCAGAGTCAATTTATCACAGTCAGATGATTTATCCCGTAATAATAATGATACTGTGACCTATAGACATGGTGTAAGAGTCAATCTATCACAGTCAGATGATTTATCCCGTAACAATAATGATACTGTGACCTATAGACATGGTGTCAGGGTCAATCTATCACAGTCCGATGATTTATCCTGTAACAATAATGATATCTCGACCAAAACAAATGGCGTCAGAGTACACAAATCATAGTCAGATGATTTATCCTGTACCACCAGTGCTACTGTGGCCAATAGACATAGTGTCAGAGTCAATCTATCACAGTCAGATGATATATCCTGTAACAATAATGGTTCTGTGACCTATAGACATGATGTCAGAGTCAATCTATTACAGTCAGATGATATATCCTGTTACAATAATGATACTCTGACCTATAGACATGATGTCAGAGTTAATCTATCACAGACATATGATTTATCCCGTAACAATAATGATACCTTGACCAATAGAAATGGCGTCAGACTAAATCTATCACAGTCAGATGATTTATCCTGTACCACTAGTGGTACTGTGGCCAATAGACATTGTGTCAGAGTCAATCTATCACAGTCAGATGATTTATCCTGTAACAATAATGATACTGTCACATATAGACATGATGTCAGAGTCAATCTATCAAATTCATATGATTTATCCTGTAACAATAATGATACTGTGACCTATAGACATGGTGTCAGAGACAATCTATCACAGTCCAATGATTTATCCTATAACAATAATGATACTGTGACCTATAGACATGGTGTTAGAGTCAATCTATCACAGTCAGATGATTTATCCTGTAACAATAATGATACCTTGACCAAAAGAAATGGCGTCAGAGTAAATATATCACAGTCAGATGATTTATCCTGTACCACTAGTGGTACTGTGGCCAATAGACATAGTGTCAGAATCAATCTATCACCGTCCGATGATTTATCCTGTAACAGTAATGATACCTTGACCAGTAGAAATGGTGTCAGAGTCAATCTATCACAGTCAGATGATTTATCCCGTAATAATAATGATACTGTGACTTATAGACATGGTGTCAGAGTCAATCTATCACAGTCAGATTATTTATCCCGTAACAATAATGATACTGTGACCTATAGACATGGTGTCAGAGTCAATCTATCACAGTCAGATGATTTATCCTATAACAATAATGATACCTTGACCAATAGAAATGGCGTCAGAGTAAATCTGTTACAGTCAGATGATTTATCCTGTACTAGTGGTACTTTGGCCAATAGACATAGTGTCAGAGTCAATCTATCACAGTCAGATGATTTATCCTGTAACAATAATTACATAATAATTAATTATGTAATAATTATGTCATAATGAAATTATCACAATTTGAAAGACTAATCTTTCTTCTTTCTTTTGGTACCTCATTGTTTCATTGCATACACCATCTAACATCATAGTACTATCTTTCTACACAATAAAAACCAATTATACCAAGCATGTTTCATTAGATAGACCATCTAACATCATAGTACTATCTTTCTACACAATAAAAACCAATTATACCAAGCATGTTTCATTAGATAGACCATCTAACATCATAGTACTATCTTTCTACACAATAAAAACCAATTATACCATGCATGTTTCATTAGATAGACCATCTAACATCATAGTACTATCTTTCTACACAATAAAAACCAATTATACCAAGCATGTTTCATTAGATAGACCATCTAACATCATAGTACTATCTTTCTACACAATAAAAACCAATTATACCAAGCATCTTTCATTAGTTAGACCATCTAACATCATAGTACTATCTTTCTACACAATAAAAACCAATTATACCATGCATGTTTCATTAGATAGACCATCTAACATCATAGTACTATCCTTCTACACAATGAAAACCAATTATACCAAGCATGTTTCATTAGATAGACCATCTAACATCATAGTACTATCTTTCTACACAATAAAAACCAATTATACCAATCATGTTTCATTAGATAGATCATCTAACATCATAGTACTATTTTTCTACACAATAAAAACCAATTATACCAAGCATGTTTTTAATTAGATAGACAATCTAACATCATAGTACTATCTTTTGTCGCAATAAAAACCAATTATACCAAGCATGTTTCATTAGATAGACCATCTAACATCATAGTACTATCTTTCTACACAATAAAAACCAATTATACCAAGCATGTTTCATTAGATAGACCATCTAACATCATAGTACTATCTTTCTACACAATAAAAACCAATTATACCAAGCACAATAAAAACCAATTATACCAAGCATGTTTCATTAGATAGACCATCTAACATCATAGTACTATCTTTCTACACAATAAAAACCAATTATACCAAGCATGTTTCATTAGATAGACATTTATCTATTGAGAACTTACCTTACTATCCTTATATATCTATCTATAATCAGCTTGCATGTTAAATAGTCTAGAGCTGTTCCATTGAATTCGTCTTCTTTTTCTGTTTCTTGAGGAAGTTAAATCAACCTGTTCAGTCACTATAAAGTGTTACAATTCATATTTAGACGCAACACATAAATAGTGACCAAAAAGGTACCGCAATCTCAGGATGAACGCTTAAATAAAAAAAAAAATATGAACACACCTCTTATGTCACACCCCGCAACATTCTGTATGTTCCTGTCCCTAGTCCGGAGTCGGTCATTCAGTGGTTGTCCTTTGTTTATGTGTTACATATTTGTTTTTGATAGATTGGACTGTTAGATCTCTCGTTTGAATTGTTTTACAATGTCATTTCGGGGCCTTTTATAGCTGACTATACGGTATGGGCTTTGCTAATTGTTGATGGCCATACTGTGCCCTATAGTTGTTAACTTCTGTGTCATTTGATCTCTTGTGGAGAGTAGTCTCATTGGCAATCATACCACATCTTCTCTTTGACATAAAATATTTTAACCTTCGTTTTAAAAAACACATGTCCAAAACTGGAATATGATTTGATTGCGTTAAAGATCTGAACACAGACAGAACAACTAACATGACTAAATCCATATATTTTTGTTCAAGCATAATTGATTTGAAGTCATACTCTCCTCGTACATACTTGAATTTAACACGAGATGGATTGTATGAATAAATGATATCATTATTTTGAAACTTTCGGATGCACAATTAAATTTCCTAATGGTGCACATGCGCAGAAGCGTAACCAATTTGATTAAGATTAATCCGAATAATCCAGTTGTTTCATTAGGATTATTCCAATTATTAATGTATCAAAGGCAATTATAACAACAATCAGTGAGAATTATTATTATGACCTATTAATGCTCCAAAATAAGCCATTAACTTTTAATTATTTTCATGTGTTTTCGTGAATTTCGAGAATTTATACCATTTAAATATCTGAAAAGGTTTATTTAACTTAAATACCCATAATATTAATATTTTAGTATTATGCGTCCTTGATAAAAGTAAGGAGAACGAACCCAGGGCCTTACTGCTGATTAATGTTGATGTTTGAGTTTTTTTATATACGTTATAATATGAATATACCCAATAATCTAGAAAACTTGAAATAAAAACATAATCAACCTAGTTGTTTTATACTCATCTGAAATAGATATTTTTCAAAGGTCTTTTTTTATTTTTTTACCGTACACCTTTTACATTTATTGACATTATAATAAAAATCATAAACATTTATGAATTACAATTAATATATATCTTTATTTTTATTTCTTATAAACATGATAAATATATTTTTTATTGGGGCCGGACCGATTTTACATATGGAATGGATCGACGTTGGGCCGGATCGACTTGGACCGGATCTACGTGGGGCCAGATCGACCCAAAAGCTTATTCTTGCTGTGACACTTTCCTGTCGCAGAAAGGGATCAAGGCAAGAAATAAAATAGCCTTTCAGGACTTCACAAAAATAACATATTTTATATTTTTCCAGCACCAGCAATAATTTTATCCCTCTATACAGGTATAAACACCATATATAGGGTTTGTTCCCAACCGGATAAATAAAACTTAGATATGATGTCTTCTCCTTGTACATTTTTTGTACTTAGCTACAAAAGGACAGCAGGAGTCTACATGTCAGTTTGTAGAATTTGAAGCGTTTTACGTTTTTGTGGTTTTATCATAGAGTATTGACCCTTTGACTGCCATGGCATTGGAAAACGTTTTACCTTTGACTGCTAAGAATCGGCCCGGCTTCGAACTTTATCAAACAGCGCCATGGCAACCCTGACAACAATTGATAACGTCACGCTATTCTGCATGGTACCTGTATATGATTGCTCGTTTGATGACACCACAGTATGTCTGCTTCGTTCATTTATCACTCTCAAGTGTCGAATGTTTTTACTGTATTTGTGTTTTTTTTTTATATTTTGATCAGTCTTTTAATTGGTGTTAATTGCAATTTATTAGTATTTGTAAAAAAACTGATAGCCTCATTGACTTTAATGGTATTCAGAAGATCTGTGCCACATGGCCAATATTTTGGCCTTAATGTTATTTCTCAAAAATGCCACGGCCCATTTTAAATCGTTTGTGTTGTATGAAATAAACCATAATTAGTTATGGTGACAACACCAGTGCTTAGTTTAAAATATTTAACGGTTTTACTTCGATTGACATCAGAAGAAGTGTGACGTCTTTTGCATCCCTTTTAAATTCACGACAGGCTCCCGTTCTAGAACAAACTCTATGTGTAATATGCTTTATTAAACTCAAATGTTCGGATTTGTGTATCAAATTCCATTGTCAAACTTTTGAAGAAGAAAAATAAAAGCAATAAAAAAACTTCGGGCTTTTCTGATTTTGTTCTAGATGCCTTTAGTTTGTATAATATCAAACATCGTCACAGCAAATAGGTATTTCGTCGATTTCGGTAAATGATAGAGCGAGAATATAAATTTATTTGTGAAAATTGCCACTGTGTGAAATTAAGTTCCTACAATTACAGACAGGCAAATTTTCTTTGTCTTGTTTTACTTTTTAGTTGATGATAAAATTGAAAATGGAAATGGGGAATATGTCAAAGAGACAAGAACCCGACCAAATATGTTAAAGGATATTTCTTAAAGTCAAGTGGCTGCATATTTAAGGACGTGAACATGTCACTTCTTCATGTATCAAGACCTAATTCTGATTTTTTGAAAAGAACATTTAAATATTCTGGTCTTATTACCTGGAATAATTTACCAAATAATATTAAAGAAATAGATAATTTAGATACATTTAAGACCAACTGTTCAAACTATTTTCTAACTGAACAGAATAAAGATGCATGAAACTAATGTATTTCTTTTTCTTCTTCTACTGAATGCATATGTGCTTACTTAACTGTATTATGTATTTTATATTGTATGTATTTTTGTACGTTTTTTATTTGTATTGATAGTTTTTGAAGATTAACATGTAATTGTTAAATGTGTTACCTTCGTTAAATAAAGAATTTTATTATTATTATGTAAACAATCGCCATATTGCTTTGTGACGTATTGGAATTTCCACAATAATATATATATTTTCGAATAACAGCCACTTTAACTCGCTTTGTAACTACGATGTACACCTTATCTACTAATATATATAAATAACGTCACATAATCTGTATATCTGTGTGGACCTAATCTACCATGTACCTATCTGATCACGTGACATGAATATTAATACACAAATTCTTGTTCAAATGTATAATTCCATAATATTTAAATAAACACAATTTCTTTTATGGTTGTGAAAATATTGAAATTTTAAATATTAAATTCATGCAACACACATTATTTACATTTACCACAATTGATATTCTTTACAAAACAAAATCGAATTATACTGAATTCTTTTATACTGAATAAAATATCTGATATATAGATTCACTTACGTTTGCATGCATTTTATTCACATTCGAGAGATATTTTCCTTTTCGTGTTTCAACACATCATCTCATTGTCAACTCATTGTCAACAATGATGTAAACAATCGCCATATTGCTTTGTGACGTATTGGAATTTCCACAATAATATATATATATATATTTCGATTCACAGCCACTTTAACTCGCTTTGTAACTACGATGTACACCTTATCTACCAATATATTTAAATGACGTCACATAATCTGTATATCTGTGTGCATCTTATCTACTATCGTGCCTATCTTATCACGTGACATGAATATTAATACACAAATTCTTGTTCAGATGTTAGATTCCACAATATTTAAATAAACACAATTTCTTTTATGGTTGTGAAAATATTGAAATTTCAAATATTAAATTCATGCAACACACATTATTTATATTTACCACAATTGATATTCTTTATAAAACAAAATCGAATAATACTGCATTCTTTTATATCAAATAAAATATCTGATATATAGATTCACTTACGTTTGCATGCATTTTATTCACATTCGAGAGATATTTTCCTTTTCGTGTTTCAACACATCATCTCATTGTCAACTCATTGTCAACATTGATGTAAACAATCGCCATATTGCTTTGTGACGTATTGGAATTTCCACAATAATATATATATATATTTCGATTCACAGCCACTTTAACTCGCTTTGTAACTACGATGTACACCTTATCTACCAATATATTTAAATGACGTCACATAATCTGTATATCTGTGTGCATCTTATCTACTATCGTGCCTATCTTATCACGTGACATGAATATTAATACACAAATTCTTGTTCAGATGTTAGATTCCACAATATATAAATAAACACACTTTCTTTTATGGTTGTGAAAATATTGAAATTTTAAATATTAAATTCATGCAACACACATTATTTATATTTACCACAATTGATATTCTTTATAAAACAAAATCGAATAATACTGCATTCTTTTATACTAAATAAAATATCTGATATATAGATTCACTTACGTTTGCATGCAGTTTATTCACTATCGAGAGCTATTTTCCTTTTCGTCAACTCATTGTCAACATTGATGTAAACAATCGCCATATTGCTTTGTGACGTATTGGGATTTCCACAATAATATATATATTTCGAATAACAGCCACTTTAACTCGCTTTGTAACTACGATGTACACCTTATCTACCAATATTTTTTAATGACGTCACATAATCTGTATATCTGTGTGCACCTTATCTACTATCGTACCTATCTGATCACGTGACAACAATCCACTTTATGTGCCAGTTGTAGGTTCGCTAAAGCATTCTAGTAAAGTGGCTTTCTAAATTCAGGTCAAAGTTAAAGTGGCTTTTTGATAATACCAAATAAGGATTCAGAAACCTATCTCTCCCAAAAAAAAATTATTTAGAAAAATTTTTCTAACATTCGATTCTTACAATGAATTTACCGAAAAATACTTAATATGGATTGCCTATCTGGTCCACACACCCAAAAAATTTAGTTTTCAAAAAGTCCACTTAATCTAGGTTTGTACCACCGTACAGCTAATGTCCCAATTGGGGGTATATATATATATATATATATATATATAACTCGTCTAAACATCAACCCAACAATGTTAGATCTGTAAATTTGCTTCCGCAAATATTTGGTTCTTCCCTCGCCGGGATTCGAACCCATGCTACTGTGATATCGTGACACCAAATCGCCTGCACTGCAGCCGTCCCGCTAGACCACACGACCACCTGGGCTCTCCTGTGTTCTGTGTCATCCGACCTACCGTATTTGGGCATGTATAGTCCGCACTTTTTTTCCTTTAATATGTAGTTTGTACAAGGGGTGCGGACTATACACAACTATAGACGGTTTTCGAAATTTATAAAAAAAAAAAAAAAAAAAAAAATTTGAATTTCGTTTTTTCTGCATTAAACAATGTATATTGGAGACTTTTATTGTATTTACTTCATTTAATTCTTATTCTTTTTTAACTTTTCTTTTCAAAATTGATTATTCAAAGTAAAGGTGTGACATCCTGCATAGGTAATCAAGAGAGGTAATTAAGGATTAAGTATGGGTGTGTAGCAATTAAATAATGATGTCAAGTTTTGACAGGTGTTAAATATTATAATCCCAGGCAATAAAACAACATGATCAATGAAAAGATTATATAAGATTAAATGGTTTCAAAATTTTGATTACTGCTAATTAATTTAGATAAATGTTTGATCTCTTTTTTCTTTTGTTCCATAATATTCAAATTATTTCTGTTATATTATATATCAGCTTGGACATACTTAGACAAATGTTGATTTTAAAATGAATCTTTTGATTAATAACTACTTATATAAAATTATTAAATAATAATTATCTGATGAAAAGTTCTACCATTTCATTTTTTTAAGAAATAAATAAAACATAATTATTTTTTTAATAAAATACATGGAGAATATGGTCTCTTTCAAGGTTTTTAAAGTGAACTAGACTTTTACAATATTTTTTTTTTTTTTTTTTTTTTTTACCAAACTTTTTTTTCCGATTTTAAGGGGATTTAAAGGGGGTGCGGACTATACATAAATGCGGACTATACACGGCCGAATACGGTAATATTTTATCAACTCAAATATTGATATGTTTGTACAATTACTGGGAATAGCAGTGTTGTGTGATTTATGAGAGTGTCTGGCCTCTATGTCATTTAAAACATTGTAATACCTCAAAACACTCGTTATATCCAGTAATACAGTCAATATACAACGTATACGTATGTATCAAAGCGAAAAGTTTAAAAATATGTTAGAAAATGAAATCATTCAATACATAGTACGTTGTAACACATTGCTATGGACACCCCCAAGGACTAATATAGCGGACAGAAATTCGTCAAGAGAAATTACATTACTGAAAGTAGATGGTCTGACTCAGTGTGTCTTTCCATTCGGCATATTATGAAATGAATAAATATTTCAATTACGAAACAAAAACAATGCCAAAACAAAATTCAAATAGTCATTTCACTAAAATAGAAAAGCTGAAGATTTCATATAAAAAAATCTTACTATCTGAATTACATGTACATTGCATATCATTATGGTCACACTTCGGTAAGGCCGCTTCGATACCTAGTGTTGTTTCTTTGATTTTATGTAATACATTCGTTTAAAGACATATTTTCTGTCTACTGACTAAACGGTCGTATGAAATTTGCGCCGCTTTAAAAAAAAATCCATTTTTTCATTTTCACCGAATTTCATTTTTTCATTTGCGCCGATTTTATATTTGCTCCTAATTGTTTTTACAGTTTAACACAGATGTGTAAAAGCTTGTACATTAACTATATGAAGGTATATCGGTAAAATTTGGAGAATGCATCACTAGCTGTTTTTTTTTTACAGAGAGAAAGGATATACCAGTTTTACCACGCTATCCACCTCATAATCTGGACAGCCGCACCCGTTTTAAAACTACAAGAGGACGAATAAGAACCAGAATCTTTTAATTCCCATTACAATGAAATTTTTTTTTGCACCACCCTAACATATGTATTTAAGGAAGTCATCAAGAAAATCCAGGCCGTTACGTATGTTCAAATCTAGAAATGACCGCATCAGTACTAAGCCAGAAAAAGATAGACTTCGTTATTGACAATTACGACACATATAGTAGAGACGAAATCACAAGCCAGGAATATATCAGATGTGTTGCCTATAATTACCAGACAAAGACAGATTTATGATTTTAATGTATTCAGTTTTTTAGGATTTGAATATTGTAAATAGATTTTTTATTCATCTTTTCAGTATAAGCAGACGGCTTCTTAAGGTTTTACTTCATAATTTTAAAGTATGTGTCTAGTGCTTTTGAATTGACTTATCCTGCTCTTCTTCCTACTTCCATCTCCCCATTGTGAGCATGCCTAGGGACAACAGTTATATATACATGTTATGATTGACAATTCATAACATGTATACAACTGGCTAACAGAAGATATACTTTATCTGTAATTTATCTGTAATAAAAATCGGTGCAAATGAAATGCAGATCGGCGCAAATGTAAAACCCCGGACTAAACATATTGTGTTAAAGTTTTAAGCACAAGTGGTTAATCTGATCCAATCTATAATATCATAGGATAACTATATGTGTTAACAATGTAATTCAGTGTAGATATATATGCAAATAAGGAGGTCACATATGTACATTTAGATGAACCGGCTAAGACCAACACTAGTATCGAAGGTAAAATGGCTATACATTTGTACATGTACATGAATGCTGACGATACTTTCTCTTATAAATAATGAACTAAAAAAATACATGATTATAATAAATCATTACTTGACAATGCCCAGTTATGAATTATCAAACCTACCCTTGAAATCAAGTGCAACCCCATTATCTTAATGAAGGTGGAACAAGCTTTTATTCATTATAATGATAAAAAGAAAAGTAGAAATCCGCCGTTGCAAAATTTAAAAGAATTAGGGATAGTATTTTCAGAAGCGTACAATAATACGTTGTGATTGTCAAAAAATGCTTAAAAATGGAAATTCAACTAATAAGGTAACGTAATTTTCAATTTTGTGTACGGAAAATGAAATAACACAATCCTTAAGATTCTGAAACAGCGAATAGATGAAGGAGTACGTAACTGATGATGGTAAGAATCACTAGCTACTGGTGTAGATGTAGTTGTGGCAATTAATTCAAACACGCTGCATTCTCTTCTAAGCTATTTTCATTTTTCTTTCTTATTTATGAAATTAGTTATGCCGAAGATGAAAAACTGTATTAATGAAAGTGTATATCAGGCACGCCAAAATAATAAAGTTTCTTTTTAATTTTGGAGGCAATAAATCAGTGCAATGAAAAATTGTGTTTAAATTGTAAAAAAGGAAAAATAAGAAAATATATTGTTTTATGTCAAGATGAGTTAAAACTGAACTAATCTGTTTTATATGATCCAAAACGATGCAATATTTCTTTGTTGAAATGATAGATAACAGGCAGATTACATGATTAGGTTGATAATGGCCTCAGTCAATTTCACATTGGGTATTTCAGCACACATTTCTATACCTGGCAGGTGCCTTACCTCAAATATGTTTTTGAAATACAATCAATCAAGGGGAAACAATTTTTTAAATTATAGGGAATCACTGAGGCATTACTAGAGCCTCCCCTCCGCCCCCCTAATCAACATTTCTGGATTCGCAATGGAAGACTTCACATATCTCTAATGCATGTGGTTTAAAAGTACATGATGTACAATGTTTTTATTCTATTTCCAATACTGGTTTATCTCACCTCATTTACACTGGTTACTCCAAGTCGATAGAAGACCGGTAGGAACTGGATAAGCAATAGCAAACGCAAAAAATATTAAACTGTATAAAGTGCCATTGTAAAATATTTCTGTTGGTATTCCTAAGACCGACACTGAAGACAAAAAACTAGCAAATAAGGATAAAGTGACCGGCACTAACGGCATTTTACGACCTCCGAGTAAGAAATCAGTTGTACTTTGTTTTCGTCTGTCCTTGATTGCAAAAAATAGTCCTATTCCAGTAGACACAACTAAGGTCAGAATAAATACCACATAATCAGCAACTTGGAATGTTTTGTTGGCTATTTTGTTGACGTTGAAAAGCTAACACATACATTGCTTACACATCGTGTTATTAATAAGTACAATTTTAAAATATGTTGTCGAAATAGATTAAACTTTCAGGGTAATTACATTCAAATTTCGTTGTTTTTTTCATCGTTCCTGTGTTAAAAATCACTACGCGAAATAAAAGTACATTCCGATTATAAATATCTAGTGAACTACACTTAACATGTAAGAAATTTTCCAAAAATTGTATAATTACATTGGAAGAGGTGGTTTATAAAATTGTATATAAATTTCTTCATTAATCATATGAGATTAAGATACATGCTTAAATGTTTGTCCCTTTTTATCTTCTACTTAGTATGTTAGTCCTTATATATACGGATAAAGACAAACAAAATGATCTATTAAGATGTTTGGATTAGCGATATAAAGACATGACAATTTTTTCCCTCAAAACCATTTTGATACAAAGAATGGAGTAATAAAACATAGTATACAACATACTTTTTGAGAACGACAAAACAAGAATGCTACAATAATATTATTTAGTTAGTATAATTGAAAAACATGAGACCTTGTCAATTTATTACCATAACTTTATAAAACTTATTTAAAAGAAACTTTTTGAATGTGTTTGTAATAATCTTCAAAATTTGTCAACCTAAATCTGTTGGCGTGAGATTTATCTCAAAAGATTTTGTGAGTTATGTTGTTTGGATATCTACAATTCAAAAGATAATGAAATTCGTCACCTTTATCCTTCAGGCTTTGGTATAAATAATGGTTTCTTAAGCGATGTATCTACTAGTTTGAATAAGTAGTTATAATTCTTCAAAATTTAATCATACTATCGCTATATATAGTAATATATCTAAATATTTGTAATACTTAAACTTATTATAAAATTGAGAATGGAAATGGGGAATGTGTCAAAGAGACAACAACCCGACCATAGAGCAGACAACAACAGAAGGTCACCAACAGGTCTTCAATGTAGCGAGAAATTCCCGCACTCGGAGGCGTCCTTCAGCTGTATGATTTAACATAGATACTTGTACGAACAGAAAGTACATATACACGGGCGGACACAACCAATTTTAAAAGGAGGGTACCCAGTAGAAAAGGGGTGTCCAATTATATGTCCACATTCAAATGCATAGATCGTCAAGGCTACTCCTGATGTTCCATGTCACAGTCCACTAATCACCCAGGGTAGTGATTATTTGTAAAATACATATTACATTTTGTACATCAAATATAAATTAAATAATATCACTTAATCATTTAATATGACAATTCATATGTTTTCTAATAGTTAACAGTATAAAGAAGTGATCATAATCTTCTTCTTGGGTACAAAAATTACAAGAACTATTGTGTTAACAAATTTCCACCTGCATAAAAGTTTCTTTGTAGGTAGAATATGTTGTAGTAATTATAATTTAAGTTTATTTTCTTTTAAATATCTGACTAAAAATTAATATAAATAATTTTGATATAACACATCATCTATGTCAAATATAGGCAGCTATTTTTTTTGGTAAAATAGCTGGACAGATTATTTTTTTTTTATTTATCTGAGACTTATAAAAGTTTATTTGTTAATGCTTCTAATTTTTTAGGTAAACCATCCAATATAAATTGGTTTCTTTTTATATTAACAATACTTTTTATAGAATTTTCCGATTTTAAAATTGCTGCCCAGTCGTTTGGTATAGATTTCTTTACTAAATCAATTTCAGCTATCCAGTTTGATTTATTTTTTAGTTTATTTAACATGATGTCTTGAGAAATACAGCCTTTTTCATCTATGATATTATTTACATAAATAAGATCGCTTTTAATCCATTTTTTTTAAATATAGCTTTATTTTCACATGAAATAAATTTATTGTTCCATAATATTTGTTTTCTTATATTTTATATCTGTAAATGTTTCTGGTTTTTTTTTTGTTAGACCTCCACCAGTTAATTTCCAACATTTAATAATATCTTTATGCATATCTGGGATATTTTCAATGCTTTCGTCTGTTTTATCCCCACATGTATTATTAGTGTTTCAAATGTCTTAGACTTTCTCAAAGGATAACTTAAAAAATTGAACTAAAAAAATATTTAATAATGAAAATATATAAAAATTTACAGTATTTTAGTAAAAAAATTAAATCTATTATTACGTGGTTAAGTTGAAAGAAGATTTTATTATTAAGAATGTACTTAGGTGAGGTTTTGTAATTTGTGTCAAATGTTCGGACTCCTTGGTGTTTTTCCATATAATACAATGTAAAATATTTTGCCCCATAACACCCATTAATTTTTCATATAAGACTTAATAGCTCATGAAAGGTAATTTACCAAAATTTTTGAAGATTCTGGATTTTCTTTCTTTTGTTTTGAGACCCATATTATACCAATGCTAATATAAGGTAAAAGTCCGAGTCAGCCTTTTCCCGCCATATTTAAAATCTCAAGTATTTCGAAAAGGAGGTCCATGACCTATCAATATGTTCAGCTTATTTTTATCCTCAATTGATGCTCTTCCAGCTTTTAGTATCAATTTCAAGTTCTTAATTTTCACATTACCTCACCTTAGTACATCCGTAAAGTGTTATTGAGCTGAAGAAATCAAACAAACAAACCTACTGTTGGAGATGTTTTTTATATTTTAATCTCTAAACCCATTCATTAATCATATTCATTCTTGAGATGCACATTCTCAACAAAGAAAACTGTATGTATCAGATTTATTTTTATGTTTAAAATACTGCATGGTTACTAAATCAAGAATGTAAACTACGAGAAACATGCATCAAAAATAAAGAAAACTTGAGAAAGATTCTATGTTATATAAACTGTGATTTAAGATGTTGACTTTGGTTCATAAACATAAAAAGAACGTTTATAGTTTCAATAAAGAATATTTACACGTTAAACATGCATCTGCATCTGTATTTTGTTTGTTCTGTACCACAAATCTGATTAAAACAAAACTCATCTTTCACAGAAAGTATAAATACTGAAGGATTTATGTTACTGATAATTAGATATGTGATAATTTATGGACAATGAATATGCACGCGAGTTATGTTTTGGTTAAACATATTTATGTTTTGGTTGACTACACTCTTACATATATTGTAACTATAGCAAACAATGTTATAAATATCAAAGATATAACAGCATTTTGAACTTATTAATGAAGGCAAGGAATTTGAACTAGAATAATATATTTGATAGTTGCAGGGGCGGATTTAGGGGGGGGGGGCGTGGCGGGCGTGCGCCCCCCCCTAAAATTTGCAAAGCATGGGTTGACTTCAACATATTTAAGAATCAGAAAAGACCACTGATTCAATCTTTTTAACATTCAAAGTATCATGAGTATATAAAACAGTCAGTTCAACAGAATCAACGTGATTACTAATCAAATGTCCGTCTACGCTTTATTAAAGTTCTATAAATAATTTCAAAGGAAGGTGTCAAACGCGGAGCTGCGTTTGATGACAAATATAATAGGTTTTAAGCAGTCAAAGCAAAAACAAATGTTACATTGTATTTGCGGTTTTTATAATCAACTTGTTTGATAATCGAAGTTCCAAAACATCCCTTACACACTTTCACAATTTCATCATGACACGGTCAAGAAAACAGTCGGCAGGTGAGATTCTTTTATACTATCTGTAATGAAAGATAGAAAAACTGTTTCAAGCGAAAGGTTAGTGTATTAATTTGTATCTCTGTGTCTATATTTATTTCTCACTTGCAACCTAAATATTAAGCCGAATTATGTACCGCATTACTGTATGCTTGAGATCCTAAGAAAATAAATATAAATGCATCTTATTCTGATGTCAGATGTTTGTGGCACGACCTCCGATAGTCAAAAAAGCGAAAAACAGATAGTATGAAAGGACAATTAAAAATTGCTGGTAAAAGTAGAAATTTTCGTTTGAAAAATATTTTGGTCAGGTGAGCAATTGTGATCTGTCTCGTCTCGCTTTACGTCCGTCTGTCCACCGGTCTATCTGTAGAATGTTGTCATGTGCGGACTATGGCGGTTTCAGCTTAAAACTTTAACTTTTTCACTAATTTTCCCACATTATACTTCGAGATATCTACATTTCACCCCTTTAGAAAAATATTTAAATATTTTTACCAAAAAAACCTCCAAAATTTTTTCGCCTCGCTCCGCTCGGCGATTTATAAAAATTTGCGCCCCCCCAAACTAGAAATCCTGGATCCGCCCCTGATAGTTGCACCTTCCTTTTTAACTAGTCCGAGATTACTCTGACGTCCGACGGCTGTTTTGCCAGACAAGCCGTGGGACCACGCAGCTTGTCTGGCAAAACAGCCGTCGGACGTCAGAGTAATCTCGGACTACGTTTTAACATGCAGAGAGCGTGGAGCTTTCGTGTTAGGGGGCTATGATTCAAGGTCCAAATTTAGGTCGCGCGTGGCAAGGTATTTATACATTGCATGCAGTCAAAAAGACCCTCTTTTCATTGAATCTGTAATCATTTTAAATATACTGAACTGTGTAAATCTGATTGAACCCAAAGTACGTTACTTGTGCTTAACATACAATTACTGGGCCGAAACCACTCCACGACAAATTAACCTTACATACCCTCGTAAATGCTTATCCCTTTATACTTCCTTGGTAATAAAAAAGAAATGATCCATTACAAAAAAAACCCAGCAAAAACACAGCACTTTTCTTGCGGTTCTTCATCTCAAAGTCACAGTTATCGGAGGCTATCAACATGGAGCAGAATAACTAGCACAAGTTTAACACGGCCCCTCATTGATTTTGACAAATTCGACGCAGTCCAAAACCGACTTATAGTATGGTGATGGCGACGGCGGAGGACATTTTTGCGCATTGATAAAACATATTAGCGAAATAATCGCACATTTCGACACCCATTTAAGCACAAGTTTTTTTTATTATATACCATTATAGGTCAAGGTATGACAACCAACACGGAGCCTTGGCTCATACCCAACAGTAAGTTATAAAAGACCACAAATTACTAGTGTAAAACCATTCAAACAGGAAAACCAACGGTCTAATTATCTATATAAAAACGAGAAACGAGAAACAAGTATGAAATATATAAACATACAACAACTACTGTACATTAGATTTCTGAATTAGGACAGGTGCAAACATTTGCAGCGGGATTAAACGTTTTAATGGTACCAAACCTTCTCCCTTTTCTGCAACAATAGTATATGTTATTCAGGTCTCAGACAGGGTATATACTGTGACATTCCCGGCTTAGGGTTTATATCCCCTGAGCCGAAGGCGAAGGGGATATAAGCTCTAAGCCGGGAATGTCACAGTATATACCCTTTCTGAGACCTGAATTACACATATATTACTGATTACCCCTGACTTAATGTTATTTTACAGTGCAGGTATTTGTTGACAACATATAAGTTGAAAACCCCAACCTGATATGTTTGTCATACGTGAAGGATTTTCTAATTTGCTGTCAACATAATTTTGTGTATGTAATAATTTATTTTATTTTATTTTAGAATAACCAATAAGTAAGGAATCAAGACAGCACAACATAAAATATCATGTCCATTCATTACAGCACTCTATGTCTAAAAAGTTATATAAAACGGTACCAGGCCGTATAATGACTGGAATTTAACTCACAGTGAACATGTGTAAGAGATTCGTGGTATGCCACCTTAGCATGTTCATAAGATTGGAATAGGAACTATTCATTCTCATTATTGTTCATCGAGGCTTTGTATTAGATATATCTTATTGTTTGTAATTTGATAGAAGTATCCATTACAAACTGCTATTTCATTTCGTGTTTGTTCAAACAGCATGTATTTCAATGTTAAAACAAAACAAAAGAGTATGGCAAGCCGTTTTACTATTTATTCTAAATTAAAGATATCTAATAAACTTTATAAGATATCTCATATAACAGTTTATAAGATATCTTATATACTTAATAAGATATCGTATATACTTTATAAGATATCTTACGTACTTTATAAGATATCTGATATACTTTAAAAGATATATCATATAATTTATAAGATATATCATATAATTATCTTTACAAAATATCTTATATACTTTAAAAGAGTATGACAAGCCGTTTTACTATTAAATCTCATTTCACGATATCTAATAAACTTAATAAGATATCTCATATAGTTTATAAGATATCGTATATACTTTATAAGATATCTTATATACTTTATATGATATCATATATAATTTATAAGATATCTCATATAATTTTCTTCATAAGATATCTTATATACTTTATAAGATATCTTATATACTTTATAAGATATCTTATATACTTCATAAGATATCTAATATACTTTATAAGATATCTTATATACTTCATAAGATATCTAATATACTTTATAAGATATCTTCTAAAGTTTATAAGATATCTTCTAAAGTTTCTAAAGTTTATAAGATACCTTATAAAGTATAAACGATATCTTATAAAGTTTATAAGATATCTTATAAAGTATATAATATATATCATATAATTTTCTTTATAAGATATCTTATATACTTTATTAGATATCTTTTAAAGTTTATAAAATATCTTATAAAGTATTTAAGATATCTTATAAAGTATACAAGATATCTTATTATAAAGTATATTTATCTTATAAAGTATATAAGATAACTTCTAAAGTTAATTAGATATCTTATAAAAACTGGATTATATAAGATATCTTATATATTATATGAGAAATCTTATATACTATATGAGCTATCTTATATATTATATGAGATATCGTATATATTATATGAGACATCTGACATATTATATGAGATATCTTGTATATTATATGAGATATCTTGAAGTTTGAATAAATAGTATAACGGCTTGCCATAAAAGAGGGTTACATATTTGTATAATGAACTCTTACAATTGTCAATCCTTGATATCTGAAACCTCACAGAACGTTTAACCAATGTTGTAGTGGTCCCCTTATATAATTTTTAAATAGTTTGATGAATTTGTTACCAGGGGTTGCAGTCATAAAACTTTGCTCAGTGCTCGGAGCACAAAAATCATGCTCAAAACATGAAATCCAGTATTTTAATTGGTTGATTCTTGAGTCTGAGTACAAAAATCGTGCTCGAAAGTTTTATGACCGCAATATCTTTTTCTGTTATAAGACATTTTATTGTTCATTTTTTAAGTGTAACATCAAATATAATTCATTTTTATTTTTATTTCCCTATCACGTGTCGCTGCGATGCTATTTGATATACAAGTTAATTAACGGCATATAGGTGTCTGTGAAAGAATTTAAAATTCCGTATGAGATACATATGAAATTTACAGAGACTAATATATTCTGGTGTATATGTTCATAGTACAATGTATTTGTTAGAGAAAAATGCATATTTCTTATTTATTCACAGGTATTTCAAAATAAGAGCATTAATTTAAATATTATTTGAAAAAGACGCAAACATTATTTTTTAAGATAAACCCTTCTAAGGGCGTCTGATAATGTTTTTTAAAAGTGAGTACCTGTTTATCAGTTAGTATGTTATAAAGGCTATTTGTGTACCTAAAGTACAAGTAAATAGCTTTACCCACTCTAACAATCCCACTTCTCGTTCAATATCGACAAATGGACTGTTGACTATCAAGTGTAAACCTGTCATATATTATCTAACTTGTCTAATATAACACTGAATAAAGTTTAATTAAATGGAAGTAAAATTGTTAATAATACAAACCAAAACTTGTGTTTACTAATATTGAAGAAAATAAAAGTACATTGATCTTAACAAAACGACACAAATAGAAGGTAAGCAGCTCAGCGTAAATGATTAGTATCCATTTTTATATGGTAGCATTTATTTGTTGGGTTTATAATTTTTTTTTATTTAAAGCACGGCAGATGAGAAAGATGGTTTATATATAATAATGCAGGTGCAACATCGATGCGACGAGTCTGAAAGTCTTTTGTAAATGAGCTGCTAAAACGGTGATCATTCAACCTATTGCCAAACATCATTTCAGGCAATAGGACTGCTAACGAGACATTATTGTATTATGTACAGAGTGTGTTTTAATTTTAAATGAATTTACTCTTATTTTCATTTTAGCATTAATGCCTGGACATAATTTTCAGGATTTAAGTTTAAATCTTAGGATTTAAGAGTAATGCCTAACATTATTTAGGCAATAGACTTATACTACTGCTTATATGCGTTAGCTTATTGCCTAGGATTTTACCTCAATGCCCAATTTCACTTATTTCCTCTAACACATACATATAAAACTAAATGGGTCACTGAAACTTGATATTGTATATGTTGATAACAAGTCTTTTATAGGCTATGATAAATTTTTTCCATCATTTTAATCAATTGGTACATTAGACAAATCTTGACAACAACTTTTCTCCGAATATATATAGTACTTTAAAATAATAACATCGGACCTTGCTTTCAAGTTTGTATGCAATTTAGATACCTATATCGATAGTTCGCTTGGCAAATATTACCGGTAGACTATGTCGTAAGGTGGTGATTGTTAGTTGTAAATATAACAACACCCTTTTTACACAGTTTTTCTTACATTCTACACATTCGAAGGTCTAGATATAGGAAGATGTGGTGTGAGTGCCAATGAGACAACTCTCCATCCAAACAACAATTCAAAAATTAAACGATTATAGGTTAAAGTACGGCCTTCAACACGGAGCCTTGGCTCACACCGAACAACAAGCTATAAAGGGCCCCAAAATAACTAGTGTAAAACCATTCAAACGGGAAAACCAACGGTCTATAAATGTGTGACAAATTCCCAAAATGTTTTATGAGCATGTAAAGGATAATATACTAGTATTCAAATCATTTTTTTTTAAATCCAGTTAACTAACTAGAATAATACATTATATGTAACACATTTTTGTAAAAAGCAACTATTTAAAATAAATTGCAACACATAATTTTCCAAAATTTTGCCTGACCATGATCTTAATCTATAACAATTAATTTGGTTAAATACGTAATGGTTTAAAAGAAGTACAGTATACTTGAATTTCAAAGCTTATGTGCAGACTTTTTTTTATCCATTAAGGTAAAACTTTACATTTTTAAATTAGTTCATGACCTTTTTCTTCTACTTTCATCGGAAACAAAGCTCAGGCTTTGAAGTGTGTTTGTTTATATCAATACACGCTTTAATCTATCGACATTCAGTAGTAATATGTAATAATAAATATCAACTAGATGTAATAAAATCAATTTTCAGCATCTTTTTGTTTTATATCAATTTCTAGATCAAAAACTAAAGAGTATCTTCACAAAAGTACGGTACTTGATAACTAAAAAATTTAAATGCATGTATCGGGGCAAAATAAAACCATCAGATAAAAAAAACCTTTTCTATAAATGAATGAACGAAATAGCACGAGAGAGAGCGCGCGCTTTATTCAATGAAGATATATCCGACACAACAAAAGTCGTGCAAGCTATCTAAAAATTTACTAAATATCTTTCTCAATAGAAATCTTACCTCAAAAGCACTTGATAATCCAGCATTATACAAAACCGGTAAGATGAAGTGTACAGTAAATGGAATGAAAAGAAAGGCAGAAAACGCTCCAACCCAATAAATGGCGCCATTGTAGAAGATTTCTGTTGGAACTCCAAGTACGGAAACGGAAGACAGAAAACTTGCCATCAGTGACAGAGCAACAGGAAAAAGAGGCATTTTTCTCCCTCCTAATAAAAATTCTGTTGTATTCTGACATTTTTTGTCCTTCCATGCATAAAAGATTCCAATTGCTGAAGAAATTAGTAGCGTCAAAATAAAAATAATAAAGTCAATGATATGAAATGTGTTAGTTTTCATCTTTAAAGGTATTTCGGTGCGCATATATTAAATCCACTAAAATTTGTAACGTTTACATTTGCTTGAATTCACAAACAGGTATATTGTGCCCATTTTTGCACAGGTGTATAAATGGGAGATATGAAAAAACTCGTTTTAGAAGTGTCATCCCATTTCCGTGAATATTTGTGAATAAAACCATACACATTGTTCAAGAAAGATTGGATAAAAATAAATAAAGAAAATAAATCTCTTTTGAGCAGTGGTTAAGCAATTTGCAAGTAAAAGATAGTATTTAACAGATATAGTTACGAAAAAACAACAAAATCATCATGTTGAACATAGTTATTTAGCACTGGAGCGATTAACTTATCAGTTTAACATCTTCATCAAAGATGGAAACAGCATGATACAAAAGATATTAGGTCGGCATTTAAATAACTTTTTTTCTTTCTTTGAGAACCTGTTTAGCATCTGAAGGTGTATTGCGTATCTGGTAATTAGTTAAATGGACCACACAATGTTCACCATGCATCATGACAGTCATTCTGCATACAATGATGAATTGTTAATTAATGACTGTAAACGCCGTCTACCGGCAAATATTTCATTCATATTCACAAAACGATACATGAATTGGATAAGAAATGAAAATTGGTCGAAGAGAATGAGTGGAAGGGAAGATGTTTGCATCTTTCAGAGTCTAAAAGTGAATGAAACCTACTTAAATGCATGTAAAATCTATAGTGAAGCAGTGAGCTGGTTGTCATGTGTTTTGCAATTAATTATTTTTATTAATATTCTCACCAAACACTTCTGTATATGCTCAGTAAAAGACTGTATCATATGCATGTAGTCATGGAAATGTGACAGAAATATACCAAACAATAGGACCTTGTACTTGTATCATCCATTTGTGTTAAGCGATTTATAAAACGCTGATAACTTGTACAAACATTCTGTACAAATTATGATTTGTTCAATATTACAATTTATACACAACATATACAAATGAACTATAAACTGTAAATCATACGCGGTTTCGTCAAATACTACTTTCCCGTACATATCCCATGGTTAATGTTTTCCGGCTTGTCTTAATAATAGTAATAATTTTTGAAAACCTATATTGATTACTACAAATGTAAACAAATAAACAATAATAAAAAAAAGCTGTTTATCTCTTTGGATGACAAATGACTTTTATTTATTTTTTACAAAGGGAAGACCATATCCTAACTTATGTGGCAATTATTATAACTCTACGAGAGACCGAACTATACTGAGCTAAAGATATTACCGGGAAGTAGCAGTCCATCAGAAGCGGTATCGATCTGATGGTATCACCGGGGAGTAGCAGTCCATCAGAAGCGGTATCGATC
Source organism: Mytilus trossulus (assembly GCF_036588685.1). Taxonomy (NCBI): domain Eukaryota; kingdom Metazoa; phylum Mollusca; class Bivalvia; order Mytilida; family Mytilidae; genus Mytilus; species Mytilus trossulus. The sequence continues at coordinate 81,803,250 of NC_086378.1, forward strand.
TGATGGAATGAATATGATTTTGTATGGCCCCGTAACGAAGTTGTCAGTGCCATATAGTTTTATCCTTGTCCGTCATTCCGCAACAAACACTTATACGGAGTTTTTACGGAAAACATTACGGAGTTTTTTTCTAAATCCCTTCAGATATTGGGGACGAATTTTGGTATGTGCGCTAACCATGATGAGTTACAGATCAAGTTTAAGTTTTGTTTCGCTCCGCTAATTTTTGCCGAAAATTACGGACTATGGGCTTTGATAACTTGTTGAAAATAACTGTTATACGGACTTTTTTTCTAAACGCTTTCCGACATTGGGCTGATTCTTTTATGCGAGTTACTCATGATGAGTTACAGATCAAGTTTAAGTTTCGTTCCGCTCCGATAGTTTTTGCTGTAGTTTTTTTTAGGGCTTTTGACTTTTTAAAAATCACAGTTATACGGACTTTTTTTTAAATGCTTCCAGATATTGAGCTGAATTTTGGTATGTGAGCTAACCATGATGAGTTACAGATCAAGCATAATTTGCATTTTTTTATATGAGAGACTACCATCATGTTTGTGTCCACATGTATTACTGAAATTGCACATTTTTCAACATTTTGAGACGGGGCCATTCGTGTCGCTTTGACACATCTAGTTATATGTTGAGTAGCCCAAAGTATACATTTGTCATTTAATTCATACCATTTCTCTAATCTAAAATCATAAACGATTAAAGAAAGATGGGTGGATATCGGAGCAATGTTGGAAAATGGGAAAGTAGTAATCTATAATACTAAAATTACGAGGTCCAATTTATCAGCCGGCATCGGGTAAAAGCGACAAATCAAAGAATTCAACTTTATATATAGCTAATATAGGACAATGGCGTAGATTAAAAATTACACCACTCCAGACCCTTTTGTTTTCCACATAATTAATATTGCCAATAATTAACAAGTTCCGGGTCGAATCCGATACCAATAGTATATTCACCTGTTACCTATTATCTTATCTGTACGTTCCGCATCTGACAGGCGCACCACCAAACAGTGTATTTGATTTTCTATTTACACGGGTCATAATCACAGGTTGACACAACTAAATTCAATCATTGTAAAATTGTTCCCTATTGTAGTTTTTTTAATTAGTAAGACTTTCTAAGATAAAAATACGAATACTAAAAATTTGGACTTAAGGTAGCACAATACAAATATTTTATAACTCCAACTACCAAGTTTTAAAATGCTGTAACTTTCTTAATAATGCTGGAACATTTATAAAAGTGGTAGTTTTGGATAGCTAACAGATTACTCTTACAAATTAATGCAATGTTAGCATTATGCAACAATTATGTAGCCAATTATAATGTTAACGGTGTCTAAAATATTTTTCACCAAATTTCCACTTTCAAATGAAATTAGCTTCTGCATAGGTATCCCTAGAGGCTTCATTTTATTATATGTTGTTCCTATGGCCATTATCTACAAAAGGGTGTCTCATATTTTAGATAGAATGTATAGAACAAATTTTACACATAATTAAACATTATCTTCTTTTATGTGGTTAGGATGTTTCACTAATTGGAGATTTATGAGAGAATAGAATACCATAGAGACAATCTGAGACACCCTTTTGAAGCCCATGATGTGTTGATTAAGATTTCGTTAAAATTTTCTGTATAGTTAAAGAGATGAAAGAGCTAAATTCATTCAAGTGACCTAACATAGATTTTGCCACTAATTACATAATAATTGATTACATAATGATTGCATAATAAAAATATTACATTCATTTAAAAGATTAATCTTTTATCTTTCTATATGTACCTCTTTTATTATTTTCTATGCATTCATAAGAAAGTTACAGCATTTCAAATGTTAGTGATTGGAAGTAAAAAAATCTTTGTATTGTGCTACCTTAAATAAGGCGTATATATAGGTACAGTTTTCAATTTGTTAACGGGCATGACGTAAAACAGCGAATCAAAGAATTGAACTTTATTGGACAATGGACAATGCTGTTGATTAAAGAATACTCAATTCCAGGACCTGACTATTACCAATAATTGAAAGTTCAAGTTCCAGTCCCAACAGAAAGATTTGAAAGCAGAGAAAACTGTGTATCTTATAATCGGCACGACTTTATCAGATGACAATACCAATACTAAAATTAAAGAACCTCAGTGAACACGCTCACATACCCCACGTCCCCACATTGTCATTGGAGAAATTAAATAAGTGTAAGAAAAAAACATTGTATAAGAAAAATGAATTTCCTGCCAATATGCACATCTAAATAGTATGTCCTTATTATCTACAAAATTTCATGAAATTCTGTTGTGTGGTTTCAGAGGAGTTGAGATGACAAACTGTTACAGAAGTACATTAAAGCACATAAGTTCAAAGGGGTGTAACTCATAAAAAAATTATCTGAAAAGGTTTCGTGAAATTCTGTTGTGTGGTTTGAGAGGAGTTGCGATGACAAGAAACAGGTCTGACGGACGGACGGACAGACGGACGGACGGACGGGTCAAAACATGATACCCTCCGCAACCCGTTGCGTGGGGTATAATAAGGCTTACGCATAGTTATATACTTTAATTCAGTCAAGGACCCGCGATATCACGGGTGTGTTCTAGTCTACATAAATAAGGCCGTTAGTTTTCTCGTTTGAATTGTTTTACAATGTCATTTAGGGGCCTTTTATTGCTGACTATGCGATATGAGCTTTGCTCACCGATAGTTGTCAATTTATGTGTCATTTTGGTCTCTTGTGGAGAGTTGTCTCATTGACAATCATACCACAACCTTTTTAGCTCACCTGGCCCGCAGGGCCAAGTGAGCTTTTCCCATCACTTTGCGTCCGTCGTCCGTCGTCTGTCGTCGTCCGTCGTCGTCCGTCGTCGTTAACTTTTACAAAAATCTTCTCCTCTGAAACTACTGGGCCAAATCAAACCAAACTTGGCCACAATCATCATTGGGGTATCTAGTTTAAAAAATGTGTGGCGTGACCCGGTCAACCAACCAAGATGGCCGCCACGGTTAAAAATAGAACATAGGGGTAAAATGAAGTTTTTGGCTTATAACTCAAAAACCAAAGCATTTAGAGCAAATCTGACAGTATAAAATGTTTATCAGGTCAAGATCTATCTGCCCTGAAATTTTCAGATGAATCGGTCAATCGGTTGTCGGTTGCTGCCCCTGAATTGGTAATTTTGAAGAAATTTTGCTGTTTTTGGTTATTATCTTGAATATTATTATAGTTAGAGATAAACTGTAAACAGCAATAATGTTCAGCAAAGTAAGATCTACAAATAAGTCAACATGACCAAAATGGTCAGTTGACCCGTTTAGGAGTTATTGCCCTTTATAGTCAATTTTTAACCATTTTTCGTTAATTAAAGTAATCTTTTACAAAAATCTTCTCCTCTGAAACTACTTGGCCAAATTAATCCAAACTTGGCCACAATCATCTTTGGGGTATCTAGTTTAAAAAATGTGTGGCGTGACCTGGTCAACCAACCAAGATGGCCGCCACGGCTAAAAATAGAACAAAGGGGTAAAATGCAGTTTTTGGCTCATAACTCAAAAAACAAAGCATTTTGAGGAAATCTGACATGGGATAAAAATGTTTATCAGGTCAAGATCTATCTGCCCTGAAATTTTCAGATGAATCGGTCAATCGGTTGTTGGGTTGCTGCCCCTGAATTGGTAATTTTGAGGAAATTTTGCTGTTTTTGGTTATTATCTTGAATATTATTATAGATAGAGATAAATTGTAAACAGCAATAATGTTCAGCAAAGTAAGATCTACAAATAAGTCAACATGACCAAAATGGTCAGTTGACCCGTTTAGGAGTAATTGCCCTTTATAGTCAATTTGTAACCATTTTTCGTAAATTAAAGTAATCTTTTACAAAAATCTTCTCCTCTGAAACTACTGGGCCAAATTAATCCAAACTTGGCCACAATCATCTTTGGGGTATCTAGTTTAAAAAATGTGTGGCGTGACCTGGTCAACCAACCAAGATGGCCGCCACCGCTAAAAATAGAACATAGGGGTAAAATGCAGTTTTTGGCTTATAACTCAAAAACCAAAGCATTTTGAGGAAATCTGACATGGGATAAAAATGTTTATCAGGTCAAGAACTATCTGCCCTGAAATTTTCAGATGAATCGGTCAATCGGTTGTTGGGTTGCTGCCCCTGAATTGGTAATTTTGAGGAAATTTTGCTGTTTTTGGTTATTATCTTGAATATTATTATAGATAGAGATAAATTGCAAACAGCAATAATGTTCAGCAAAGTAAGATCTACAAATAAGTCAACATGACCAAAATGGTCAGTTGACCCCTTTAGGAGTTATTGCCCTTTATAGTCAATCTTTAACCATTTTTCCTAAATCTAAGTAATCTTTTACAAAATCTCCACTGAAACTACTAGGCCACAATCATCTTTGGGGTATCTAGTTTGAAAAATGTGTCCTATGACCTGGCCATTCAACCAAGATGGCCGCCACGGCTAAAAATAGAACATAGGGGTAAAATGCAGTTTTTTGCTTATAACTATGAAACCAAAGCATCTAGAGCAAATCTGACAAGAAGTTAAATTGTTAATCAAGTCAATATCTATCTGCCCTGAATTTTTCAGATGAATTGGACAACTGGTTGTTGGGTTGCTGCCCTCCAATTGGTAATTTTTAAAGAAATTTTGCCGTTTTTGGTTATCTTGAATACTATTATAGATAGCGATAAACTGTAAACAGCAATAATGTTCAGCAAAGTAAGATCTACAAATAAGTCAACATGACCTAAATGGTCAATTGACCCCTTAAAGGAGTTATTGCCCTTTATAGTCAATTTTTAACAATTTTCATTAATTTGGTAAATTTATGTAAATTTTTACCAAATATAGTTCTCTGTTACTAATGGGCAAAGTTCATGATAGATATAATTGTAAGAAGCAAAATCGTTCAGTAAAGTAAGAACTCCAAACACATCACCATCACCAAAATACAATTTTGTCATGAATCCATTTGTGTCCTTTGTTTAATATGCACATAGACCAAGGTGAGCGACACAGGCTCTTTAGAGCCTCTAGTTTTTTTTATAGTAGCAATATTGAGTGCACTAATACGTTACTTTGTAGATGAATATAATAATTCCAAACGACAAAAGACAATCTAAATATATATATAACGTACTGCTTTGTCTACTTTTGCTTACTAGAGGATGTCTTTTTAAGAATTTTGTATGTTACTTGATAGGCATGTAATTTTTTTGTAATTTTTTTTTTTTTATAATTCATGCGTTCGAACTTATTTCTTGAATTAAACTCAAAATCGGTTTTGCTAATGTTGCAAGTAGAACATTGCTGCAACGATGCTTTGACACGGCATTCAATCCTAGTCAAAATTCAAAAGGTATGTAATGATTTTTCTTTGAAATATGTATCTAACATTGTCTCATGTAAATTATTCATGTAACAAATAAAACAATATAAAAAAAACAAACATTTAGTGAATATCGGGAGCAAATAGTGAATTAATGAAACATATTTATTATTGCCGACACGATTTTATATAATTATGTCAATTCTGTGTAATTATATTATGTATAAGCGAGGGAAAAAAAGAAGAAATATTTAAAATAATAAATAAACTAAAAATATACAAATTTCTACTTCCTGATCGTGTCCCCCCTACACACTTCCCCTTTTAATTAGGAAACACAACTTAAGCAAGATAGATATCTTGTTCTCTATTGTCTTGGTTTGTCTATTTCCTGGACGTGGGTTTATGCGACCTGTTGTATATTCTATGTACTATTGTTTTTATAATTCCATCAATCTTTTTAATTATCCCTTATAATTGTATTTGAACTCCAACCATTTTAATAGTTACATAATCCATTTATAATATATTACAAAATGATATGCATCTTATCGTCCATACTAGAGAATAAAGATGAATAAATCACAGGTGAGCAAGAGTCTCTAGATTCAAGGCTTGTGATGTAAATTATAAATTAGGCATTGAAATTACATTATACATGATATCTTGCATGCATTATTATTTTATATGACTAATTTTGACTATATCTATCAGACCAAGACTACATACATATGTAGCAAACTCATAAATATTGACAATATTACACAAATTAGGATATAAGGACGTATACTAAAAGTAGGTAATTAGGAAAATTATGATTATGATGATGAATTGTATCTAATGTCAAGTGGCAAATTACAGGATTATGTTAAATGTCTTTCTGCTTTGTGTCGATCTGATGTGTTAAGCCGTTTTCAACTGATTTTTATAGTTTTTCCTACACCACTATTACAGGTTATGACGTCACCAAATTAGTTTAATTCGAATTCACAACTTCAGGGTTTACAGACTAGTGATACAGTAGTTGGACTACTTAGTCCACTTGGCCACCAAGGCCCCTACATAAAATTAAATAGAATCGTAACACTTTCCGACTTCAATGGTGCTATTTTACCAGATCACAACTATTTTTATACTTCACCATGTTGACGATATAATACATTTTTGTTTATTTTAAGATAACAGCCCAGTTATCTCTCTTTTATTACTAATGCTAACGTTAACATGGTCAAGTTCCTAAGTAAATAAGTGGCAAGCCTTTATGCAAGGTTTCTATTAAAAAGCCGTTTCCATTTCGAAATCTCATTATAGTTTAACATGTCCATATTCGTATTTGTAAAATTAAGCTGTTGCCTCTCAGAAATACTGTTTTGATATCTTAGGTGTGGACAGGAACATTTTTTGTTACAGAACAATGATAATTTCTATTTCAATGATTCATCCTATTTATCTTACATCATCAATTCATGGTCCGTCTTGTATCCTTTCGGAAAGGACGTATACATTTCATTGTTTTGTCTTCCGATTTGGATACAGCTAAATATATAGTATATATGTACTCCATTTTATGAAATCCATTTATGAATAAAAAAAAAAATTGTATGCAAATGAAAACAAGTTTTGTTTTCATTCCGCCATATCAATTAGCCATGTTAACGTACAGAATGTTATATTTGACCTGATTTTCCTGCATTTATGCTTGAACATGAAAATGACATTTATATAATTATTTGAAAAGGAAATCATTTAAATCTTTCACCTCTCAACCTCCGCCCACGTTTCCCTTCGAATTTATATAATAAGTATATAAGTATTGTCCCAGATTGGTGACAAGACCTGTACTATGCCAGTTCTAGTAGTATAGTTTGTAATAATATCAATCTAATGATAATGGGACTTGTTAACGACCTTGACTGGCTATTCAACCCTTGCACGGTTCGCATATAAGTCTGAAGTTTTTTGTTGTTGTATGACTCCTCTGTAGTTGAAAGGTGACTATCATTAAAGTGATAATATTAAAGTATGAGTGCGCAAATAGAATATTTCAAAATCAATATTACTAGGAAGACCTCACTACATCTAGAGGGTACTACAGTTAGCTACTTTATCTTTTCCTTATTTTTTTACATTCCTCTTCAAATCAAGAATCAAACCAGAGACAAGAAAGTAAAGGCAAATATGCCACTTCTTCATTCATTTATTCGGGTATGTAACGATTTTCGTGCTCGACTGATCATGATATCCTGTTACTAATTAGTTCTTTTTGTAACATTTGCACCTTTTATTCTTTTTTGTTTTCTTGTCGCTAGTGTTATTTTTTGGTTCGTAGATTTGAAATTATTCATTTAGCGTTTATGTACCCGTTTCCGTGATCTACTGATACTCATTTACTTAATCGTTGCTTATCCGGCCAGCTACGTAATAAACTGTATTGTTGAAAGTAAATAAAACATTAATAATGACTGGTGACCTTAACATTGCTTAAAAAACGTGTGTGCACAATGTGTAATCCAAATGCCCGAAATATCGCGCCGCTCTATCTTCTGGAAATATAACTTAATTTAGATAGTGATGAATTCAATGGAGGATTATACCAGCAATTGGTTAAACGTGAGAAAAAAACGTAGATACGCTTTTGGAATGGGTAAAGATTGGCAGGTCGTTGATACAAATAAGAGCAAAACACGGAATATGTCTTCCAAAACCAAAGATACAAAATGTTACAAAACACCTGTCCTACCTGCATGACAAATATATCTAAAAAACATCATGTTTGTATGTAAATAACATTACATAAATTGCCTGATAAATGAAGAAGCTATTGGCAAGTCTCAACACATACCCCCACAAGACGGATCAAAGAGGAAATCTTTGATAATAATAGGTCTATTACATGATCCGTTCGAATTTCAACCATAGATGAAGAACTGGATATTCCTTCATTGTATACATAAACTCCAGAAGTTGGCTTTCTAACTATTTTGATGAGTCTTATGCAGACGAAACGCGAGCCTTGGGCTTGGGTAAATACAAAATTTAATCCTGGTATCTATGATGAGTTTATTCCCAGGCCATGCATTTCAACAAAGAATGGGCATTCCCATGAAAACCAACTGTGCTCCTCTTCTGGCCTACTTGTTCTTTTATTCATTTGTGGCTGAAATCGTAAGGAACTTCTTAAAAGAAAGAAAAAGGAGTTAGCAGTAATCTTCAATTCAATTTTCGCTATATAGTTGATGTTCGCTCACTCAATAATTAAAAATTTGGTGACCATGCTGAACGCATCGATTCTATAAAACTTGTGATAACAGATACAGCAGACACAGTAAGGTATGCATCCTATTTTGACTTACATGTGTGAATTGACGATGAAGGTCGGGAAAAAGTTCCCAGTTACGAACTTTCCATTTCAATGTAACCGCGCCTGTATATGTAGTATATATCTCCAAGTTGATACGATATTCCAGGCCTTGCATTGCCTATCATCATTTCCTTGATAGACTTTGGCTGCTTTCAATGAGCTTTTATACTAAGAGTTCTAAGTAGTGAAGTTGAAATCATCCCATCATTAATTTACGGACGCCATCTAGAGTTGGTTAACCGTTATGCAAATCTGTTTTACATATGGCGACGGATATACTTCAATTGTTGTAACTATAATCTAGCCCCTTTTCGCCAAATGTGTTCTATCCAACCAGAAATATCACCTGGTTTGTACTCACACGAGCAACTCGACGGTTCCTTATATAGACCAGGATCTACCTACCCTGCGGAGCACATGAAGTAACTCCCAATTTTTGGCGCGGTTCGTGTTGCTCAGTATTTAGTTTATATCAATTTTGTGTTCTTATGTGTGTCTGATTGTATATTTATCCTTATCTATTTAATCATGGCGTTGTTGTTTCATTTTGACTCATGGTTTTGAATGTTCATTTGGTAATTTCGCCTCTCATTTGTCTCTGGACAGAATCTAGTTGGTAGATGCTGTATGATCTTATTAGCGGGTATGTAACTACTTTGCTGTTAAGTATGTGTTCTTTTTTAACTTTGTGTTACTTTGTACCTTTTAAATGATCTGTTCTCTTTTATTTTCTTGTTTCTTGTGTAAGTTTTTGGTTCGTAGAGGTGACACTATCTCTTTAGCGCTTATGACAGTATGTATCTGTTTCCGAGATCAACTGATACACTGTAACTTCATCGTACTTTGTTGGCTTTTTTATACGTTGCACATTTGAATATTTACTTTTCATGTCTCTTGTGTTCATTCTTCGTTAGTAGAGGTAAAAATACCCTTTCAGCGTGTATGCACTTTTTTTGCGCTCGTTTGATACCATATTATATATTCGCTATTTATTTGTTCCCGATCCGTATTCACCTTTTAGACGTTGCACCTTTTGAATGGTTTCTATTCTATTTTTGGTTATTTTAAATTGTGTTATTGTTAGGTTCATACTGATTAAAATACCATATAAGCGCGTATTTACTAGTTTCGTCGCTCGACTGATATCCTGTTATATATTCTCTCCTCATTTGTTCGTTACTCGATATTTATACATTGCACCTTTTTAATGTTTTTTTTCTTCTCGTCTCTGGTCTTAGTTCTTGGTTGGTAGAGATGAAGCTATCCATTAAATACGTATGTAGGCTCTGTGGCGCTCAACTAATACATTGTTACTTATTTACTACATACTTGTTCCTTATTTTCTTTTTGAACATTATACAATTCTTATACTTTCGTTTATTTTATTTTATTGTCTCTGGTGTAAATTCTTTGTTTGTTATAGTGAAGTTACTATATCAGCACGTTTGTAGCCTTTTCCGTGCTTTACTGTCACCCTTTACTTATTCATTTATTTTTTGCTTATTTTACATTGCCACTTTTTAATGTATTTCCTTTCATGTGCATGATGTGTGTGGTGCTAGACCTTGAATAACCACGTGGGCGCATATGAAACAGTTTCTGCGCTCGCCTATCATCCTGTTACTTATTCGCTTCATAATCATCCTTTTTCTGTTAAGCCATCTTATTTTTTATGTAACCTTAGTCGTCTTGGCAAACTAAAAGATTGTCCACACATTGAATAAAAATGACAGGCTTCCGAAGAGCTTTTCTAAATTGTATCAATTCTCAGGTGAATAATCGCTTAGTATGGCCATGTGGCTATGGTTACAAACATATATTTTTGATAATGGTCATGCCATCCACTACCCCTAGTTCTAATGACCTCCTTGAAAATTATTCAGCTTGTCCAGAGATCAATAGCAAGACCCAAATTAAAAGGATCGAACAAATGCGAATAAGGAACGAATCAGTATCACACGTATCAGTGAAGCGCAAAAACGGGTTCATACACGCTAAATAAATTAGGTTCACCACTACAAACCAAAAACTAACACAAAAGGCAAAAAAAAGAAAAAGAAAAGCATTAAACAGGTACAGTGTATAAGAATCGAATAAGGATCAATTATATAGCGAGTACGAAACAGGATATTATTCGAGAGCAGAAACTTGAATATAATTTCACAAGTAAATAACACCATGATTATTTGAACAAAATATTTTAAAATAAAGATATGTCAAAACGAAGAAAAGATAAATCTAAAGGTGAAATTGTTTCAATATAGTAAAGTAAGATCAAGTAACGAAAATCGAAAGACGCACCAAAAACTTTCTTCATTAGTATTTACTGCTAGTGATACAGAAGTTCGACTACATACGATCTATAGGCCTCCGAAGCCTTATGTCTAAACGAAGAATAACAACAAATCTAGAGACGCAACAAAAACTTATTTATCAATTCTGTTTTTGTGTATAAAACAGGCATTCAAAGTAAACGAACATTGTCTTCAGTCGGACTATCGTACCGACATCTTTGGTAAATTATTAGATCGAAGCTTAAAAGGGTCATACTGTCAGGATCTGTCAGATTTGAAGAAGAATGTCCAAGTTTTTTTAAAACAATATTTACCATGCGTTTTTTAACATCAAAGACTACGTAATTAGGGGCTTTGGATTGATGCGTTTTTTTTCGAAAAAAAATATTTGCATTCGAAGATGGAATTTTAATTGATTTATCGATGGCCATATGTTACTCTTTGGTGGTACACATTAAATCAAGACGTAAAGATTCACAGAAAGCTTAAAAAAAAAAACCCCGAAACCAATCATCATAACACAACTTTAAATGCATTTATACAGAATTCGTGTAAAATATAAGGACATCTCTACTAGCAATTGAATTATAAAAAACTCTCAAAGATTTCTCTTAATAAAAGACGCAATATTGTGTCTGTTTTTGTGATGTAAAATTACCATAGGGTCACCGATAGTTTTTTTTATGTTGATGTTTTATATTGTTATTGGAATAAAACTAACACAAAATATAAATATGCGTTACGTCAATTCAGTATAAAAAAAAACACTGGCGTTTTCACATAATCATTAGCTATACAACTTATCGTTATTTAGTCCAATGTCATTTATACAACTTCCTGTTTGGGTCAGGCCGCCGAAAAAAGGTTATCAGTAGTGAGCTGAGGGAGGAAAATCTTTAGAAAGCGATCATTAAGAAACTTTAATAGAGTATGATCCACATTTTCGACATTAAAATTGAAGTAGCAAAATATTTTGTTTGAAGTATTTACGGTAGTTTAAACAGGTCTAATTAAATAGTATCCTGCATGGTGAATTGTTTAAACAGGGTCCCAGATAGTTTCAACTGGATAAAAAAGTTGTGTAATTTAAGAACTTATCCTGAATGGAATAAATAGCGAGTAGGTGTATAAGGTACATATAATTCGTTGATAAATGCACAGAACAAAGTCGGTGACCCTTTAATTATTGTATGTTTATACAAATGGAAACACATGTAGCATTCATTTTATAATATTTAAATAAAAAAGGAAAATGCATCATTTTTTAAAATCTTTAGTTGAGGTTAAACAAGCTGATGTTGTACGCATGATCTTATACAAATTTATGACATAATCCATTTACTGTAACTTGACCTAATACATTGCTTTCATTAGTTATTCATAAGCATGAATGCATTTATATTAACTTTGTCTTATGAATAAGTTGTACTAATAGGAACCTGTCTACTATATGGATATTACTATAAAATCCGAATAAGAAACAATATACTATATGACTACTTTAAGCGTTTGCATTTATAGATGATCTTAATTCAATAACATACGAATACTATCAATATACTCGACTTAATCTAAATTTAGAAAGTGCATTAAAATATACTAGTAATAAAAAGCGACGAAAGAATTACTAATAACACATGTACAAAGTTAAATATATTAACCTTAATACAATTAAATTTATATAAACAACGCATACTAGAGTTACCACATGCTTTTCGTAAGAGGCTATGCATGTCGATTTGAAACACTTTTCACAGAAAACGCATTATTTGCCAAGCTCAACATATTGCACTCTAAACGAAAATTAAATGCGTCTGAATCATTTTTCTAGATCTACTAGTCCAACATAGTGTTAGAATTAAAACTATATATGATGCATGTGTAATAGATGAAGACAACAAGAACACGCACATTTTGAGTAGAAAAAAAATCAAGATACACAAATAAGGATCAATATGAGAGACAGTAGTATGAGCCTTCCTTTGATAACAAAAGAATATTTTACTATAGTTTTCAGTCTTTCTACGATATGCAGTTAGTCATGTAATATCATAACGATGCATTTTAATTTCAAGACTTGTAAATGTTTACTTGTAAATGTTGATTGTGATTGTTTAACATTACTTGCAATTGTATTGTGGTTTTAATCGTTCGTTTGCTGTTACATAGTACGTAGTAGTATTAACGTTTGTCCCGCTTTTTATCAGTTAACTATACTTGTTTGTGGAAGTTACAAATAAATTGTCACATGTATAGACGTACTTTGCTTTTCTATATCATAGTTTTCAAACTACAATCAATTTTATTCCAATCATTTAAGGCTTAATTTGGAGCCTTCGTGTGTATTTATCCAAATTATCGTTTTAGCAAACCCGAGAGAAATGACAATACAAAATAAAGTGTTTTGTCTCTTTGTTTATGTTTTTTTACTTGAACCATTTTGAAACATTCATGGTTTAGACCGAAGAAAATTCAAAAACAGACTTAAGTTTAAGAATTCTGCAATACTATTTACCAAAAAAGGAAAAAAAAGAAAAGAAAGTGATTCATTTCTGCTTATTCGAATTGATTATTTCCTTCGTACATTCATTTGTGAAATAACTGTTTTTTACGACTAGCTACCTTTTAAAAAAGAAAACAAATTATCATTGTTTAATGCATACTTTTCTTCAAATAATAGATTAATAAATTGAAGGTGATAAAAACAGCAACCCATCAAAAATTTTAATTTCTGTTACCATTACTACGATATAATGAAACATTTTTAAAAACATAATTGAAAAGGGCAAACTCACCTCAAATGAACTGGCACATCCAATGTTATGAAACACAGGTATGATGAAGTGAACTATGAATGGAAATCCGAGTAATCCAGAAAATATTCCTACCCAGTAGATGGCACCATTATAAAACACTTCCGTTGGAATTCCAAGTACCGATACGGAAGACAAAAAGCTTGCCATTACTGATAGTGTGACGGGTAGCAGAGGCATTTTTCTCCCTCCTAGTAAAAATTCATTCGTATTTTGGCGATTTCTATCTCGCCATGCATAAAAGATACCAATACCCGCCGAAATTAAGAGAATTACAGTGAATATAATGTAATCCACGGCATGGAATGTTGCTTTTACCATCTTTTCCATCTTTATTTGCTAGATATGTCCGCTTCTAAGAACAAATTTCACTAGTTGTTTCTATTTCCTAGTTTTTCATATGTTTATATTCATTCCGACCGGATTAAGACAAATGTAATGTGGTTTATCTATTTATCAATGAACAACAATAATTTTAGTCGTTAAAATGATTACCAATTGGTAGGCTAAAATGTTAATTAACTATGAATTATTCGATTTGTATCCTCCAAAAGCTAGTTAGTCATTACATATGGTTTATTCCAATGTAGATAATTATACAGAAGCATGTCAAGTACTTGGTCTAATTATATCAATATGTTTTTGTCAGTATTTGAAACTCCAATTAAATAAAAATGTTGGCTACTAAACATCTGTCAGAAGTATGATTTGCTATAGTGTTTTCTTTTTTTCTTCCGGAATTCAGAGTCTCTACAAATGTTTTTTCGTTTAGATAAATAAGTCAAATTGTTTACATTTCGCTGAGATACCTTTACTGGAACATGGATAATAGATAATCGTAGATTCCAGGTGATAAAACTTGAAATGAACATAAGCTTTTTTTATTTGTTAAACGATCTGTTTATGTTAGACAACATCTACTACACCTATATGTGGGACCAATTTGTTGTATGCAGAAAAGTAGAATTTCTATCATTATCCCAGTTACCCTGTTTAAACCAGCACATTTTCATAATATTATATGTATAGTCATGGATTATCATGAATAATTTTTTTCACTGGACATGTAGTAAACGATCTATACATCTATTATTTTTTTTCAACATGGTCGGCTTTTTTGATTATAGGAAAAGATTATTTTTTTAAATTAGATGTAAGTTTAGTTGACCGTTATGAACTAACCGTTTCACAAATGATATCGGATATGTTCCTTACGTCGTAACTACAATCCCCTTCCCTTTCATGAATGTGACCTACCGAATTAGTCTATTTACCGGATTTGTAATCACATAAGCAACACGACTGGTGCCACATGTGGAGCAGGATCTGCTTACCTTTCCGGAGCACCTGAGATCACTCCTAGTTTTTGGTGGGGTTCGTGTTGTTTATTCTGTATTTTTCTATATTGTCTCATATGTACTATTGTTTTTCTGTTTTTCTGTTTGTCTTTTTTCATTTTTAGCCATGGCGTTGTCAGTTTGTTTTAGATTTATGAGTTTGACTGTCCCTTTGGTATCTATCGTCCCTCTTTTAGAAATTAGACGATAAATATTTTGCCATCTCTTTTTTCCTCATACACTTGTGCAAACTCAATCTTTTAAATTTCTTTTTAGAGTACTATACATGTATTAAACGTTAGACTAAAGATACAAAAGAGATCAATGAAACTCACAAGTTGATAACAAACACACAAAAAATAGACAAAAAATGGAAAAAGGCAAACAACTCAAAAAGTCAAACAACAGTCTAGAAATCTATGTTTTATCAACACGAACCCCACCTGAAACAGTATGTGATTTGGGTGCTCTGGAAGGGTACGCATAACATATTGTAAAAGATGGCTGTTATGGTAGTGATCACTACCCTTAATTGATAACAAATGTATCCTTTGATGTGTATTATGTACATGTAAATGTCTTTTCATTTGTTTGTCTCGAACGTCTCCTATGACGGTTATTCCACAATGATAATGCTTTTAAACGTTTGATATTGATGTTTTCTCATTTAATTAAAAAAAAACACCTCATCAAATACAAACCTTCAACAATAGTTTTAAAGAAAGGAAAACAAGAACAATACCACTGTTTGACCTGCATCGCTGCATACTGATTGAGGTAACATAATTATTGAAGTAAAACAGAGCCTTCCCTAAAATAATTTAAGCCATGGGAACCTTGAAACAATTGATAAACAGAAAGAGGCTTAATGGTAGACAAAATGGTAGAGATTGAAATTATAAACACAATATAACTGAACATTACAAATAGGCTTACCAGAAATAAATTCATTTCCTTTCATAGAAGACAAAAAAAACTACAAAAGTTTTCTACCGAAAGATTTTTAGAAAACTATTGCAGGTGAATATTCGAGAGTTGAAAAGTTCGATTGAAATGATGTTCATATGTATGCATGTGACATATTCCCCATTTCCATCGTTGTTCATAAGTTCCAATGTTGTTCATAATATGCATATTTCTCGTTTCACTTTTTTTTTAAATATATAGTAGACCGTTGGTATGCCCGTTTGAATGGTTTTACACTAGTAATTTTGAGGCCTATAAAATCTGGGGCCTATAGCTTGTTGTTCGGTGTGAGCCAAGGCTTCGTGTTGAAGGCCGTACATTGACCTATAATGGTTTATATTATTTAAATTGTTATTCGAATGGAGAGTTGTCTCATTGGCACTCACACCACATATTCCTATATCTATGTACATGTAATACATTCCCCATGTCCATTCTCGACTTTAAGGACTGGTAACGTTCTCTATCATTGAGAAAACTATCATATATTAGGCTACCGATCAATTGATTATTGTTTAAGACGATATGCAATAATGGGATAGTCGACAACCTTATTGCATTCATAAATTCACATTGATGATGCTAACAGCATTGGGTAAACAGAACATTTTTCGTGAATAGTACTCTCCAAATAAACTGTTAATGTTTAGAGAGCGATAAAATATGATAAACTGCATGATATGTGGTCTTAGCCTCAACACACATTCTATGAATAATCGTTCTCAAGATTGTTTAAACAATCGTTTATTCAATAAATCATATCATGTTATAATATAGGTCATTATAAACAATAGGACGAGAAACAAGCAGCATTGCTTATTCTAATCTGTCTCCCAAAAAATGATAACATACAACATAATGGATACTTGGAGCATGAGCTGTCAATTTGAATATATAGTTAAAATGGCAAATACAAAGCAGGAGAATTAAATTGGTGTTTAAGGGGAAAAAAGGAAAAATAGTCCTAATGAATGAAATGATTTCACGAAATGTAAGGAAAACTTATCTAAGTAAAGCTGCATATCATGGCGTGAACCTTTTACTTTTTCATATATATATAACAAAAGAGTACTTTTTTCAAGTTTGTCTTAGTCAAAAAACGACATCTTGAACATACAGTGAGATAGAAATTTTGCTCGGCGTAGAAGGTTTCCCTGTGAATGTATGATGAAGAAGAGCAATAACACCGCTTTTTCTTTGTTTTTTTAATTTATTGTTCGTGTAGTGATAATTTGAAAGACACATTAATACGTTATATTCTTTCATTTCTGTTGATGAACTAATGCTCATTCTATATATATATATATATATAATATTGCAACGACAAATGTAAATTGGGTGTAGCCACGATTTGTTCTTCAAGAACATCCTGAATCTATGGCTGTTTTGTCCGTTCTGTCATGTGTTATGTTTGTTTTGATAATTTTGTTTGAAGCCACCACCAATATCTATGAATAATAGGTCCCAAAATTATTATCTCCTTGAAAAACATGCAGCCGTTGTCGTTTGCCATACATGTAGTTAGTCAACTTAAGTATTGAATAAATTGTTGGATACATCTCTAAGCCTGTTATATTAAGGTAATTGTCAGCAAAAAAGCCAAACGCCTTTCTAGTATATTATCATTTTTTGTATCATGTACATTCACCATACAAGCTTGTTTCAAACGCAATTGAAAATGAATGTTTCATATTAATATCGCCGCTATTTTAAGATAGTTCTATAAAACAATTGATAAAATGTAATATTAGATATATAAAAGTTTATATGTAACACTTGCACTAATGTAAATAGGTGCAACTATATATCAGTTTTCAAAATGAGTCCTCAATGACAGCCTCATTGGCATAGTTTACCCAAGGTCTCTCAGCCATATGGGACAGTTCTGGGCGACAGCATCAATTAACGTTGCATTATATGATATCATTTGCTAGAATCAATTGGACATAACTTAATGGTTTATAATGGGGAAAATGGCATTTTTATCAATAAGTACAATCATATTATATTATTAGTTTGTTATTTTATAACAAACATTAGGTTGATATTGAATGACAGATTGAACATAAATTTCTGATATCAAGCGCATTTTCATTGCTTATAACGATTATTATAATTATTACTTAACCGTACCAGAGACGGTATGAATAAAACAATTTCGAAAATTCTGTGTAAGAAAAATCCAAGCAAACGTTTAATTCAGTTCTCTTAAATCTTTATAGATTGTCACCCAGTTGAATTTGACAGTTGTAGGAAGTGAATTCTTCATTTCATTGAAGTAAAACAATTCTGACTCATCAACATATATCTTGGGTGCTTCAAAGCATCATTTTTATTTGGTGTTTCCATACAATATTTTGGAAACTTGAGGCTACATGGTTACTAAGCTTGTACACAGGGGAAAAAAGGGTGAACATTTGATTGGTTAACTTTCTCTGATGATTATTTTTCTTATACATTTGTATGCTATGAAATGTTATGTGATTTTTTTTTGAGTACACGACAGGAAAACCTTCAATTCTTTATTTGAAACAAAAATCAATTTACAATTTTTGGGAAAAATGCTAATTTTAAAAAGACTTATACAGACATGATTTAACAAACTTTACTAAACTTGTCCGTTCATAAATTTATGAATTATTAAGAAACTAAGGTTTCAACTCCCTCAGGCAAAGTTGGCTTTAGATGAATTTGGCTATTATTTTAGGTATTTTTTTACATACAGCTCTTCAACGGTTTCGGTACTTATACATCTTCGGATTTCAAATGTTTGGCTTTGAGCGTTCCTGATGAAGGTAAATCCAGAAAAGCGCTTCGGACGCAAGAAATTAATAACGTGTTGTTTTCAATATTTTACATCACTGGGTCGATACCTCTGCTGGTGGACTATCAGTCCCCGAGGGTATCATCAGCTCGGTAGTCAGTATTTCGGTACTGACATGATTTAACAAACTTTACTAAACTTGTCCGTTCATAAATTTATGAATTATTAAGAAACTAAGGTTTCAACTCCCTCAGGCAAAGTTGGCTTTAGATGAATTTGGCTATTATTTTAGGTATTTTTTGACATACAGCTCTTCAACGGTTTCGGTACTTATACATCTTCGGATTTCAAATGTTTGGCTTTGAGCGTTCCTGATGAAGGTAAATCCAGAAAAGCGCTTCGGACGCAAGAAATTAATAACGTGTTGTTTTCAATATTTTACATCACTGGGTCGATACCTCTGCTGGTAGACTATCAGTCCCCGAGGGTATCATCAGCTCGGTAGTCAGTATTTCGGTACTGACATGATTTAACAAACTTTACTAAACTTGTCCGTTCATAAATTTATGAATTATTAAGAAACTAAGGTTTCAACTCCCTCAGGCAAAGTTGGCTTTAGATGAATTTGGCTATTATTTTAGGTATTTTTTGACATACAGCTCTTCAACGGTTTTGGTACTTATACATCTTCGGATTTCAAATGTTTGGCTTTGAGCGTTCCTGATGAAGGTAAATCCAGAAAAGCGCTTCGGACGCAAGAAATTAATAACGTGTTGTTTTCAATATTTTACATCACTGTGTCGATACCTCTGCTGGTGGACTATCAGTCCCCGAGGGTATCATCAGCTCTGTAGTCAGTATTTCGGTACTGACATGATTTAACAAACTTTACTAAACTTGTCCGTTCATAAATTTATGAATTATTAAGAAACTAAGGTTTCAACTCCCTCAGGCAAAGTTGGCTTTAGATGAATTTGGCTATTATTTTAGGTATTTTTTGACATACAGCTCTTCAACGGTTTCGGTACTTATACATCTTCGGATTTCAAATGTTTGGCTTTGAGCGTTCCTGATGAAGGTAAATCCAGAAAAGCGCTTCGGACGCAAGAAATTAATAACGTGTTGTTTTCAATATATTATAGGGGAAACACAATGCTGGTATGACATCTTTTGATACTTATTTTTATTTCAAAGATGTAAACAACACAATAGTTATCAAAGGTATCAGGATTAAACTTTGGTACGCCAGACACGCGTTTCGTCTACATAAGACTCATCAGTGACGCTCATATCAAAATAGTTGTAAAATAAAACAAGTACAAAGTTGAAGAGCATTGAGCATCCAAAATGTCAAAAAAAATTGCCAAATACGGCATAGGTAATCTTTTCCTGGGATAAAAAAAAAACCTTCGTTTTTCGAAAAATTGAAACTTGTATACATAAAACACGATTACATGGGCATTATGTTCTTTGCCAATATTCTGTAGCCTGGTCTATACGAGTTTTGATGCCCCCTTGGTATCTTGCGCCTGCTTTTTTTTTGTTAAAGTATTCTGTTCTTAGTGCATGACATTATATTTTTTTTAATCTTTTTTCACGTACATATCTTTGTCAGTTCGATAAAAATAGCAACTTTGTAAGTGCAACGTTAAGTATTATAAACCTTTTTCTTCTCTGCAGAGAAAAATGAAAGATCCACAACACATTTTGTAATTCCAGTAAAGATTAGTTAATTACATACGTATACAAAATTACTCACATAGACTACATGAAAATATTTCCAAGAACTCAGTTCTTTCGAAAAAGAAGTGCAAAAAGTGAATCAACACAATATTTCAAATATACCGTGGGATAAAACCGTTGTGCTTCTGAAGCTAAGGAAGAATCAAAAACACTGCTATGCATACAAAAATGAAAAACAAAAGGCACAATAAACATTTTCAACAGCTTGCATTAAACTTATTATAGAGTATGCGAAAAATTGTTGGAGGGATATTACTTTTCGTGAAAGTAGTAGGTCCGGTAAGGACTCATTTTGGCCTCAAATTTCAGTTTTATCTGACGAAAGATTTTGACCACTTTTTAAACACTTAAGTGTCTATTTCACTTGATTCAATTAGTTTTTGTGAAAGATTTTAACTAATTTAATCATTAAAAGCGATCCGATTCAAGCTCAAATATGAAAAATCTCTCAAATATGCCAAAAAACGTCACTTTTCAGATGGTTTTTGTCAAAAATGAAAGTGGTCGCATCCGTGTTCATCCACAACCTTTATTTATGTTATGTATTATCATAAAATACAACTTACATTTCAATATTAAGGATGAACACGAATGCGGCCACTTTCGTTTTACACGGAAACCGTCTAAAATTTAACTAAAATGATAGAATTTTGAAGATTTCAGTAATTTAGCATGACTTGATGGTGCTACAACCAGATATATGTGCATTATATTGTCAAAAACAGCCAATATTCATGAAGCAGAAGCATTCAACTGTCAAATAAATAACTAAAAGTTTACAGTTTATCAATTTTGTAAAACTGTTATATTTTGGGGCCAAAAAGGGGTCTTACCGGACCTACTCCTTTGTACAAATTTGTAGAGTTTGATATTTTTTTTAAAAACACAATTTCATTTTTTGTTATGACAGATTTTATTTTATAAATTGGAGTGAATGGTATGTGAATAAAAGGAGAGGCTTATAATACCAATAGGGAAATTCTTGAATATATACGGTCAAATCCATGGTGAAAAAAAGAAAAAGACCAAAATGACAAACAACAGTATAAAAATAACAACATAACTCAAGACTGAGAACAAGAACATCAACAAACACGGAGTGATGTACATTTTGTTAGGTGCTCCAGAAGTGTAAGCAGATCCTGGTCTAACCTGTTGTGTTGTTCATTTAAGTACAAACTCGGTAGGTCAAATTTAAAAAAAAAGATGAAAGATGACAGTAATAGCAGCGATTGAAACATATCAGTCGTCATATTTGAAACAGATATTCAATAACGGTCAACCAACTTCAGATGGGGTCCGTTAAATTAATGGCGTTAATTTAACATCACTTCTTCGAACTCTTGGTTTAATAGCTTCGTTTTGAGCACCAACCCCGTTTCAAATAAATCATGATAGGAAACACAAACCATTGAATATAGCATCAACTGAGATACTTCTTTTGCAAGTGCTGGTGGAATGTTTCTACCAAGCTCACATTTGGTAGCTGAAATCATTTTTTTTGCAGTAAAATGTGTATCTCAACCTACCTTCATTGTCATTTCCAGGTGAAGATATGATACAGACGTACGTAAATAAAACAATCATGGACACCATGATTGACATTTTTTATTTGCGTCAGACGCGCGTTTCGTCTACAGAAGACCCATCAGTGACGCTCGAATAAAACAATTAAAGAGCATTGATGACCAAAAATAACTCTATGTTTTCCCAAATACAGCTAAGGTAATATATTTCTGACATAGGAAAGCTTTAGTATTTCATAACTTCAAAGTTTGGTAAACATTTAATTTATAAAAATGACCATATTAGTGATAATTTATGTCAAGACCGAAGCACTGACTACTGGGCTGGTGATACCCTCGGGGATGAAAAATTTCACATGCAGTGGCATCGACCCAGTAGTTGTAAATAAACTCATCATTGAAACCAGGATTGAAATGTTGAATTTGCGCGTGACTCATCGCGTGACTCGTGAGACGCTCGAATCAAAGAATTAAAACGGCCAAGTAAGGTACGAAGTCCGAAAGCATTGAGGACCAACACTTCCTAAGTGTTTTCCAAATATTGCTAAGGTAGACTATTTCTGAGGTAGAAAAGTCTTAGTATTTTTAAAAGTGAACTACTGTAAACGGTTTATTTCGTTTATTTTGTGTTCTTCTAAATGCAATGAAGATGGAATACAACTAAATCCAAGATTTAAAAAAAAATGCTCTACTGATATGAACATTTCAAATCATTATTTGATAAATCTATACGAAAAATATGTTTATAGGTCAGATGGAGTGTGACGTACGAATGTTCAAGTTTTTACTACAGAAGCCAAATATTTTTGGCAAAATGAAAATGAAATTGTGCCCTAAGAAAAAGGTTGATTACTTTGCTGCTTGAATTATTGTAACATAACTGCTAAGTATTTAGGTATGCTATTTTAATTACCAGTTAACAAATGAACAACTTACTGACACGATAAAATGTGGAGAACGTTTGAGTAACATGTGTATGCGAGGAGCAACATGTTATAAAAGTGCGGTATTTTAAATGCACATCAACGTAATTTTTTTAACAAACAATAAATGAATAAAAGGTTGAAATATTCTTTGGTTACGAGCTAAATACATTAATAAACAATACACTACAATGTTTTCATGGCAGTTAATTGATCTTCTGTAGTAGAAATCCAATGAATACTACTTGACAGCGAAATTCAGGGTAATTAGGATGCTATGACATTCTATCGAGTCTAGTACGATAACTATATTATCAAATGGAAACAATATGCTTTTTACCAGATATACTTCAGTGTACAAAACAATGAAAGGACTCATATGAAAGGACTCATTGAAAAATAGACAGACACATAGTATACTTTTAGAGATGTGTTCCTTTATTTAAGGAAACTAGAACGAAAGACAAACTAAAAGGTAAAAACACAAAAATACTGAACTCCAAAAAAATTAAAAACAGAAAGGCCAAAATCAAAAGGCCAAATCAAAAGTCCAAACACATAAAACGAATGGATAACAACTGTCATATTCCTGACTTGGTACAGGCATTTTCTAATGTAGAAAATGGTGGATTGAACCTTGTTTTATAGCTAGCTAAACCTCACACTTGTATGAAAGTCGCATCAAATTCCATTACATTGTCAACGATGCGTGAACAAAACAAACATAATCAAAGAGTAAAAATGTCAAAAATAGGGGTACAGCAGTCCACATTGTGTTATCAAGCACACTAAAAGCACACTTCCTGAGAATATTACTAGGAAACTAGAATTAAAAACACAAAAAACAACGTCTTAAGACAGATGCTAGTAACGTTGAATTATAGACAGACGAATAGCATACACCTTACGAATAATGTTAAAAAGCCTGAAATATAGACAGACGAATATCATACACCTTAAGAATAATGTTAAAAAGTCTGAAATATAGACAGATGAATAGCATACACCTTAAGAATGATGTTAAAAAGCCTGAAATATAGACAGACGAATAGCATACACCTTACGAATAATGTTACAAATCCTGAAATATAGACAGACGAATAGCATACACCTTAAGAATATTGTTAAAAAGCCTGAATTATAGACAGATAAATAGCACACTTAAGAATAATGTCAGGAAGCTTAAATTATAGACTGGTATCCCATTCAGCAGTAAATATAAACGTGTTCTATCTTAATTGGTATAGAACAGTTAAAAGACTTATCTCGTTGAGCTTTGAAGAAGGATCCACAAGACACACTCAAGTCTATTTTAAGTCTTTATTAATTTACATTTAAAATTAATAGTGACAGTCAGATAAGAAATAAACATTACGACAGAAAAGATGGATTTCAATTGTGAATTGTTCTATGTACAGTAATGAAATTCCAATACACGGATTACAGGTAACTTTCTTAGCATGAAACGCTAGGGACAAACCAGCAAATAAGATTCAAATGAATAATTACTTAATGTAAAGAAACGGAACATAAGTTCTTTTACAAAATTGTAACCTCTTACCAAGTACAGACTTTGCCTACATAGTTCCGCGTTCATTTTTCTGAACATCGGCTCATTTCATAGTATTCATTGTACAAAACTAAAAAAGATGAGATAAAATTATTTTTTTATTTGTATGAGTAAAAATATAAATAGATTCACAAATAAATAGATACACGAAATATATTTTAATTGTTTTAAAGTCTTGATTTGTTAATACAAGCTCTGATTCTGCATCACATATCATAATTTTTTTTCAGTAATGCTTTAAAAATTTAAATAACAAAATACAGAACTCAAATTAAAATATCAAACAAAAAATCCCTCATCCAATGGCAAAACTAAAACTAAGCTAATTTCAAAATGCTTCAAAATTGATGAAACTTAAAACAAATGTTGCCTACCATATATGTGGACATTATTTTTGACCTCAAAATTTCCAAAATGGCCGCCGTAACCATGGAAACGGCAAAAATGTTAAAATATCAAAATCCATTCGATTTAATGAAACTTTACACATAGGTAATTTGGCATCATTGATACCGCAGAACAAACGATTTGGGGTCCGTTTTGGTGACTTTTGTGTTAGCCTCCTAACACAGGATTACTTGTATATATTGATTTCAGTATTTTTATGATACTGAAATCGGGTTGGAAAATGAAGTTGACGCTTTACTTTTTTCAATAACAAAATGTTGTGTAAAGGGAAATAAACCTTAAATTATAAAAGTGAACCACGTTTTCTCACTCGACATCCAAATTAAGGATTAATTACACATTGGAGGTCCTATTTCGGCTGCATTTTTTTCAATTGTCGAGAGCCTTGTGTGTTATACAGGTATATATGTGTGGCCTTAGTCGTATTTAGCACAGCATTTTAGCTTTATGAACTGTTTTACGGGAGTCCCGATGATGATTCTTACGTAAACGGAACAAATTATACCCTGGGTTAGGTTTTTTTCTTTCGTCGATGTTTATTTGGCCATGATGTTTTTTGTTGTCTTATTTTGTCGACTTATTTGTTTGGATTGCGCTATCCTCTGATTTCGTCTTCCTCCTCCTCAAAGTCATATGATGTATTACTATTTTTTTGATTTTATAATGAATTGTATCTTTCATATTCGTGATTTAACCTAGTTATTTTATTTAAGTTAACCAAAGATACATGGTTAATCTTGTATATTTTACTGTCCTTTTGTCATCTTGCCTGTTTTTTGTGTAATTGAACTAATTTTAACTTATTACGTCTTTTCATATTTTTTAATCGATCCCCAATAATTAGCATGGTATCTTTGATGAGCTTCTACACCCAAAGAGTCAATACTACTGCTGGAGGACGTTTCTTCTCCGGTAAGCTCACCAGCCCAGTAGTCAGCATTCCTGGGTTGTCATCTTAGAAATATTTGTCTTGAACCTTTGGTATCCGGTAACATGTATCTTGCTTTTCGTTTTTGATTTTTTTAATTTCTATTATTCAAGCACCGTTGATGAATTATTTTATAGATGTAACGTTCATTTAGCTTTCCTTATTATAAACCTGGTATCTTTGCTGGAATATTTCTATTACAAGTAATATCAACATTTCGGACGAAACTTTAAACAGTACCCAATATTTCTATCTAACAAGGCTCTTAGCTTTACTCCGTTCTTAAATGTCTTGAACATCCATGTTTTATTCACTTAGGCTACAAGTTATATTAAGTTCCATACCTGCCAATTTGAACGTCCTACATTTTAATAACACTATTTGGTTAAATAACTGCAAAAAGCTGAGATACATATGTTTTAACGAAGATCATTTACCCTTTACGACTCTCCAGTATAACGCCTGATAATGTTCATGTATTTTAATTGGTCATGATGTTAAATAATCGATTACATCATTTTCTTGCAACGTTGACCATGAACGAATCTGGTAATTATCGAATATCCTATTTGGTTATATAGCTCCTACAATGGCTTTGTTGTAATCTAAATTCCCATCTTTAAATTTTTAGGTATTGTACGTTCCGTGTAAAGGTTAACTCAAATGAGCTCTTCAGACGAAGGAAATGTAAAGTGCTATGTTGATATTCATTAGTTCTTTACTCCAAGAAAAAATAATTAATGCTTTAATTCTATAAAATCGTACGTATTCATTTTGTCAACGTATACGTAAACAAAGGCCGTTTCATCGACGTTTTCGTAAAATGTTGTGGTTAAAAATACATTTTTTTTTTAAATCGTCTCACATTAAATGGTTTCAGTCTTGAGTACTAGAAACCCCTGAAATGTGCACAGCTGCAAAGTTTAATTTACAGATGAAATGCATGAAGCGACAAGGCGTAAGATAAAGACATTTCAGCTTTGAACTATCTTTCTAACTTTTGTTCCATTAAACATAATATTGGGAAAAATATCACTGCTTTTTATTTAATTGACCATCGTACCTCATTTTTTATCTAATTGGCAATAATTCCAAATCCTCGTCTAATTGACAATGATGCCACATCCTTCTTATTGGCAACCATTTCACATATTCATATTTTTATTAAGAGAGGTTTTGCAGAAAGCAAAAAGCTGAATAGCTGTACTAAGTTTATTATGATTTTTCTGACAATTTTCTGTTTAATTACTATTCAGCTCATAGCTCAAGACTTCAGAGGTCACATGAATTGTGCAAACACATTTAGAAAAAAATATAGCGTACGAACTTCTTTTCAGTGTTTACCGTAAAAAAATGGTAAAAAAAGGGGCTTTGTTACCAGCTGTTGTTGCTCTTTAATGAGACAGTTGTCTCTTTGACACATCCAAATTTTCGTTCTTAATTTTATTACAAAAGAATTTCATTGGTATAAAATGATACATAATACAAGTATGTGCTAATGTCAAGATGATATATTCTAAGTGTTTTATGTTCAATGAATTTCATAACAGACTTTTTAAATGTGTAAAAATGCTGTTGTGAAATCTATACTTTTGTGAGATGAGAGTATTTTCATCTTAACGCAAGTAATGCTTTGTAATATTTTAAGTCTGCGGATACTGTATACTAAATGTAGAGATATTAGTGTAAATAGAAAACTACAAATAAAAGAACTCCAAAAATAAGTCGAAACGGAAAGTCCCGCAACAAATGGCAAAACCAAATGCCTGCATATGCACCATTTGTAATTTGTGGAACTGCTTTCTCTTTTAATATACGTATGAAAATGTAATATATATTTACTCGTCTCTATCTATATATATAATGTTTATAAAAGTTGATTTCTGAAGTCTTATTTGTCGAAAATAAAAGGATTGAGTTCATTGGAAACATCTAACTCAACGTATCTGAGGCAAACTAAATGATGCTATTGAATACTAATATTCCTTTCGTGTCTAAGACGTGGGGGGGACTCATCGTTATTAAATATGTCAATTAAAAGAAACCCATCAAACACTGCAAGATAACTTGTTGTACTAGCTCGTTGTCTCTTTTCAAATTGTGTATTTAGTGTTCTTTTAGCATATAAAAGATCTGTTATAATATTGTTGTAAGAGTATTGTTGCTATTTTAACAGTTGCAAAATTCTTGTTTTCATTTTAGACTGTATACTAGACAGCTAGTAAATATAGTAAGATGATTTGCATGCATGTTTTATATCACTTATTATCATATGATCTAAAATGCAGGTTATTGCAATAACAGCCAAGCATCTATGATAGATAAAAACAGATTTACAATCAGGAAAACAGATGATGTATTGTATTTTTGAATAAAGTTACTGTTACAATATGTGATCCTAATTACAACAGACATGGAGAAATATGAAAAGATGTGAGTGAATTAACCAGCTGTAATCCAAATTAAACTATCTTTTATTTATAGTGCAGGCTTGCATATGTCAAACATTTTTTTTGCAATTTTGAACTTTTATATTATGTTCTCTTTAATCTTTGTCAGACTTAAAACGTTGAATGTTAAGCGTTAACATTAACAATACAAACTAGAGGCAAACGAACAGAGTTATACACCGTGATTTCACATCGTTGCTCGATTTAACGCATAAAGCTACACAGGAAAAAAACAACATGATTGGGAAAAGACTCTTATTTGCATATGATAATTCAACATAGAATAATGGCATATTTTTGTTTTTGATACTGACTTAATCAGCAAGAATTACTTTGTATTTACTCTTTGCAGATGCAATTGAGGTCTATGGAAATGGTTTGACGTGATGTAATTATGAAATAATTAAAAAGTGGTAAGAATGAAAATACAAATACTCGATTCTATAGTCTTCATTTTCTGTATGCGGGCTACTAGCCTGCCGATTTTCGTGGGGGCTCGTGTTGCTTATTCTTTTGATTTCTAAGTTATGTCATGTGTACTATTGTTTGCCTGTTTGTCTATTTTCATTTTTAGCCATGGCGTTGTCAGTTTAGATTTGATTAATGAGTTTGACTGTCCCTCTAGTATCTTTCGTCCCTCTTTTACTTTTTACTTTAACATAGAAGTACTGGTGATTTAACTGTAATGACCAAATTATGAATTATTGTAAATGACAATGACAATTACCAACTATCTAAATCTTACCAATTTGAAACATATCGCTCCGGGAGATATTCTATAGATTCGTTACATCTTACAGTTACCATATAGTAGTTTCATTTCAGATGATGTTTATCTTTGCTTATTTAAGCGGAGAAACGAATCGCGAAAATACCTATACAATCCTTAAATACAATGTTCATATTGAAAAACTTTACAGTATTTATACATTATCGATACGGTAGAAACCCTTGTAGCCTTACGTACTATCACCTCAATAATTATCTAGTATACTTCTATCGGAACATAAAGTGTACCGCAGGATCAGAATAGTTTTTGTTTTATTAAAGATAACAAGTATATAATGTGGTACGTCAGAAAAATGTTTCGTCTACAAAAGACTCGTCACCGACGCTCGAATTAAATTAGTTGGTCATCAGATCAAATAAGAAGTCGTACATGCCGCTTTCTACTCTTTTTTTGTGATACTCATATTCAATCCAGTTATGATCACATTTCAATTACTTGTGTAAAACTTGAAGTTCTTTCGTATATTCAACTAGTAAACACTTATCCTATGTATTTAAGGTAATATGTATCCGATAGAAAATAAAATATATCTATAATAGATGGCCATATTAACAGTTTCTCAACGATGACATAAATATAACATAGGAAAAAAGGTTTCTTGTATATGCATGGAATATTAGTGCGGTGACTGAAGGCATATTTTTTTGTTTTGAATTTAATCTCCCCACCGAACACACACCTATATAATATATCATTGGTAAGAGGAAATCGTGTACTATTATAATATGCCTGTCGTCAGGACTTGATATGATCACATTTTTTTAAATTGAGGTCAACGGTCATATGTAAAAATCTGTGAAAAATTGGGAGGGTTTCAATTTTGACATTTTTTTCAATTTCTAAACTCTACCTAAATACAAATATGACTGTTTTGGCTTTAGCAATGTTTGTTGATATACATAAACCTTAATCATTGAGATTTTTTTATCAAAAAAAATCCTAAAACGACGTTTTATAAACAAAACTTCAAAAATCAAGTTTTCAACCTTTAAAAAGTTTAGAGCACCTTAACCTTATGAAAAATTTCAATTTCAGTTAAAAATCAAATGTCATGAAGGACAATACTTTAAAAAAAAAATTTAAACCATCATACTCAGGTTTTTTTATAAACTACTCGTTGCTTTTGGGTTTTTTCAAAATTATTACTGCTTCCATAGTATTATCTGTTGTTGTGTATTTTACTCTGGTTTATATCTATTACATTATATGTGTTGTACATATATCTCCCCTTTTATTCCTTGCAACGTACCACAAACCTCAAAAGTATTCCATATAAAAAAAGAAGATGTGATATGATTGCAAATGAGACAACTCTCCGATTGAGACTAAATGAGAAATAAATTAACAATTTTAGGTTCTGTACAGGCTTCAACAATGAATAAAATTCATAATGCATAGTCTGCAATTCCCGAAATGAATAATGTAAAACAAACGAAAAATCTTACGACCTGATTAATGTACAAAATAAATAAGAAACAAACAGATATAGTATATAGAAACAAATGACAAACACAGCATTACCGTCTCATGACTTGAAACAGACACATACAGAATGTGGCGGGGTTTAACTTTTTTATGGGCGCGCCAACACTCCCCTAACCTGGATGCTGGGACCGTGTGTACCAGTGCATCAAGCTTTATACCAAATCAACCGTTATATCCATCTTCTTCATTTTCATCATCCGTCACAAGACATGGTTTAATGTTTCTACACATTCACACATCGCCACAGGTCTGCACTTGAAAGGCTCTGCTCAAAGCAAACACGTTATGTTGAGTTATTCTTAACAAGTACAGACATTTTAATTAAAATTTTGTTCCTATTTAAAATACCAGCTTCAAACCCCCCTATCAATTCATCAAAGATTTAATAGAAATCTAAAAGGGGGTTTAGGAAGGTGTAGTGACATCTTTATGCGTGTCTACACATATGCTGGGGAAACATACGAGACGTACACACTATCTTAAATTCGCTCAATTTCATGGTTGGTAACACATTAGAACGCGGTGCATTAAATCCATTGGCATTTAATGTTTCAACAATGTATTTTGAACCAAACTCATGGTACATTTGTAAAGCCAATCCTAAACGAAAAGGAGTAAAAACAAATTGGCCACACAAACGATTGACTCAACAATTGCCTAGCATTTACACAATTTCTCTGGTGCCATTTCCTGAGAATAGTTTTGGTTGTATGCAGTTTCATCGAGTAACCATAAAATGAATTGCAATAAATACGAATGCATTGACTGAATTGAAGAAGGAAGAGACAATTCATCCGAAGTTGGGTATTCTTCTGTAGAGTTTCGATGTCTTTTCTAAGTATACTTGAAGCAGAATGAAATATCTGTCCGTTATTTGTGTCTATTACAGTTGACATTGAAATTTTGAGGTCAGTTTTCAATTGACTAGCAGCTGATATGGCATCTCAAATTGATATTTTGCTACTAAATATTAAATGTTATATAAAACTATTTCAACTTTTACTTTATCTGACACGGATAAAACATTCTTAGTACACTCATCTGATTCAAACTTGAGTAGTTTTTTTTATCTTTCTAAAACGGTATGTTGCAACCAAATATACGAGCGCTCTCTTTGAACGACTGTATTGTAGAACGCGTACAAATACCCGAAACTGAGCGACAACAGTCCGATAATAGATTAGAAGCTTCCTTGCTCTAAAAGGGGAAACAAAAATGTTTACTTGTGTAACTTCTGTAGCATGAACAATGATAAACTGCCTGCACGGATTTCTTCAAATTAACAGCTATCGCATGAAACATCTTGATGTTCACCTCATCAATCTTTTATCCATTGCAGATACAAAAATCGACTTCCCTATACTGATTAGTTGACGATTTTTTTTGTGCATATTAAGCACTGCATAAAAATTAACGGCTTTTGTCTTTCCTTTGGACTTAATCATGTTAATGAAGAAAGTTGCAACGGACTTGACATATCATGGTATAGTTACTGAAACTATCCGTCAATTATTTTGATTTTACAATAAGACTTTTCTGACAAAGTATATTTGATGTTTTATAACAAAAAAACATAAAATATAAACATATACAAACAAGTATGTACACTTCTATTGAAAATATGTGTATATAATAGCAAAAATGGTAGTAATTTCATATATCAGTTGAGAGCAAAGTATGGACTAATACACAAAAGGTGACGGAAGGCAAGTGATTAAGTTCCGTGGTGAAATTGACGTTTTTCACTCCATTCATTTTCCATTTATTTCTTCAGGTTTTTTTCATATTTTGGTTCCGAAATTTGTATCACTATTAGTTTTATGAAATACTATATGCTTAAAATGTTATGGAATAATTTTTATCACAACTACGAAGAAAAAACTTAAGTTTGTGTCTGAATTTGCAACTAAAATTACCTCAATTTTAAACAGTTCAAACTTCGGTAAATTTTATAAATTAGAAGAAAATAAAATACTGAAAAGAATATTTTGGCATATAAAAATATCTTCACGAAAAACTATTTCGATTACATGTATGCAAACATACACAATTTTTATTTTTAAAAAGGGGGTTGAAACTCTCCAATGTACTACTAGTCATTAAAACGACTTTAAACAAAAAAGTGACCGTACGAAATTCTGACGACAGGGCAAAAAATAAAGAAGATATATTTGTCTTTAAGCTAAGACCATTTTTAGCCGTGTGTTATTTGGGGAGATTAAACTCGCGATCTAGACGGCTTTATACAAATCTGTCACCGCACTATATCGACCAGAAGTATATTATTTCTTGATATTATTTTTATTACAAAATACATTTTAATGACAAGTATTCTAAACGTTTCAGTTTAAACTGAAGTTATACACTTTAACTGGTGTATCATTTTATTTTAGTACGGCGGCTTTGTGAAAAATTGTGCACATCCTGCTACAAGCACACATTTATAAAGACTGGTATTGTTTCTTACATTCATAACATACATTATTTATGTATGTGCCTGTCCCAAGTCAGGAACCTGTAATTCAGTGGTTGTCGTTTGTTTATGTGTTACATTTTTTATTTTCGTTCATTTTTTTACATAAATAAGGTCGTTAATTTTCTCGCTTGAATTGTTTTACATTGTCTTATCGGGGCCTTTTATAGCTGACTATATGCGGTATGGGCTTTGCTCATTGTTGAAGGCCGTACGGCTACCTATAATTGTTAATGTGTGTGTCATTTTGGTCTTTTGTGGATAGTTGTCTCATTGGCATTCATACCACATCTTCTTTTTTTTTTTTTTTTATATATCTTAGCACCTAATAAGATGAAAAGACCTCACTAAGAGTTGTCCAAACGGGTTCCCATGAATCATATTTTTTTCCTTCGCCATTCATAAGCGTATGGACTAGTTAGCATAGGGACGAATTTAAAGATTGTTTCTCATTCATACCCACCATGGTATATTGCCCTCTGAAAAAGACTAGACCGAGTCGTGGGAAGAGCCTCAATAAGTCTTTTCTTTCTAAAAACGCATGTTTTCTTGTTTTGTAATCATTCTCAATGCTAAAGTCACATCTTCAAACGCCATCCATATTACCAACGCATTTCTTTTTTCAGCAAACGTGTAATCTCTCAATGCCTAGTGCATTTGAAAGGCAATGTATAGATATATATCTAAAAAAACTCCTACTTCCAAATGCAAACCAAAGTTCGTCTGCCCCTATTTCATGGAATAACGAAACAGCAATGACATCAGTATCGACTGTTCGAGTCCTGACTTAGTTAAGTCTGTGTTTTACTGAATCAGACACATCCATCTTGATTCTAGTGTAAGTCTCTTCATGTAAGCATGGTGCTAAACTTTAAACAACAGTAAGTGGTGGATAACACTGAACATCCTTAGCAAGTGTTGCTACAGCTACTTTTCCTCAAAATTTTATTAAGCAAGCTGCTGTGAATGAAAACTAAAAAGTTCGTTGTTATTGTCGTCCTCTCTCAGATACTTTGCCAATTTTGAGGAATTGTTTTTACCCTGGATTCGTCTGTGAATTCCCTTTCCCAAAAATATAGCTTTTGCTCCTTGTAGCAGCCTTCAAACTATCAGTATTGTTTATGTACGCATCAAAGACTACATCCACTATTGATACAGTTTAAAGGTGTTTCATAACGAGTATGCTGATTGGGTATTATGTTTTTACTTTAATAAAATACACTGAAACTGTAACAGGAGTGGGTGAAATGTTTGATGAGCATGGGCAGTTGTAGCAACAAATGCTCAGGATGTTCAGTGTCATCCACTACGGGATGTATTTCAAGTTTAGCACCATGTTCACATTCGGAAGCAGACACTAGAATCATATTGCATGTGTCTGATGCAGTGAAACACGAACTCAAACGAGCCATGATTCGTCGTTACTGATGATGCTGTCATTACTGTTTCGCTATTCCGTGACAAAGGGGTAGACAATATATGGATTGTGTTCGGGAAGGCAAAAAAACTTTGGATTAATATCTATCAATGGCCTTTCAAATGTAGAAGCCAATGAGTGCTCACACCCACTTACTGTGATCAATGCCTTTACCGGTTGTGATACGGTTCTCTCTTTGCTTGAAAAGAAAAAAGACTGCGTGGGAGGCATTGGTTGCATTTAAAGATGTGACTTTAACATAAAGAATGATGTATGATCAACCTAAATTACCGGTGTTTTACTGTGAGATCGCACAAACTTATCAGATGGGGCTAGCATAGTTACCGAAGCAAGAAAATAACTATTTGCACAAAAGGGAAGGCTAATTGGGGCTGTTTCCTCAACTTGGTGTAGTCTTTTCCAGTATGTAAAACATACAATATACTAGGGCAGGTGTTTAGGAAGACGAGTTTTGGATTGGCTCTTATGCTATCCAGTCCAAGCGCTAATGAAGGGACAAAAACTCTTCCCGACGTCTTATCATTTTGTCAGAAGCTTGTACATTGTGGATGTAAGAAAGGATGTTGCGGTCGTCGTTAATGTGGAAAATCGGGTCTCCTGTGCACTGCTTTGTGTGTATGGTGTGGTGACTGTGAAATAAACATGCATTTTTGGACAAATAATAGTAATTTTAAAACTGTTTCAGTATTATAGTGATTTTATTTTGTTTTAATCGATCTATCCAAAACTCGAAATTTACGCCATATTTTTTTTTCCCGAAAGTCAACTTTGTATACAAACATTAAACGTTTCGTCCCCAAGGGTATCACCAGCCCAGTAGTCAACATTTCGGTGTTGACATGAATATCAATCATGTGGTCATTTTTATAAATTTCTTTGATTTTTTTCGAAAAACTTAGGTTTATATTATTCATTACCTCAGCCGTATTTTTTGAAATTTTGGATTCTCAATGCTCTTCAACTTTGTACTTGAAAAAATGTTGAATATTAAAATAATGAATTGATATTTCTATGTGCGCCATTTTGGATATTACCGGAAGTATGATTTCAAAGACAGATTTCAGATATGTAATCTTTTAAAAAATCTTCTCCTCTAAAACTACTGAGCCAAAACAATCCTAACTTGGCCACAATCATCTTTTGGGTATCTTGTTAAAAAAATGTGTCTGGTGACCCGGCCATTCAACCAAGATGGCTGACACAGCTAATAATAGAACATAGGGGTAAAATGCAGTTTTTGGCTTATAACTCAAAAACCAAAGCATTTAGAGCAAATCTGACATCAAATAAAATTATATATTATGTAAAGATCTGTCTGCCCTGAAATTTTCAGATGAATTGGACAATACGTTGTTGGGTTGCTGCCCCTGAATTGGTAATTTTAAGGAAATTTTGCTGTTTTTGGTTTTTATCTTGAATATAGTTATAGATAGAGATAAACTGTAAACTGCAATAATGTTCGGCAAAGTAAGACTTACAAATAAGTCAACATGACCGACATGGTCAGTTGACTATTTTAGGATCCTGGTACGTTTGATAACTATTTACACCACTGGGTCGATGCCACTGCTGGTGGACGTTTCGTCTCCGAGGGTATCACCAGCCCAGTAGTCAGCACTTCGGTGTTGACATGAATATCAATTATATGGTCATTTTTATAAATTTTCTGTTTTCAAAACTTTGAATTCTTCAAAAACTAAGGATTTTCTTACGCCCAGGAGTAGATTACCTTAGCCGTATTTGGCACAACTTTTTGGAATTTTTGGGTCCTCAATGCTCTTCAACTTTGTATTTGTTTGGCTTTTTAACTGTTTTGATCTGAGCATCACTGATGAGTCTTATGTAGACGAAACGCGCGTCTGGCGTATTAAATTATAATCCTGGTACCTTTGATAACTATTAGGAGTTATTGCCTTTTATAGTCAATGTTTAACCATTTTTCGTAAATCTAAGTAATCTTTTACAAAAATGTTCTCCTCTAAAACTACCTGGCCAAATTAATCCTAACTTGGCCACAATCATCTTTGGAGTATCTTGTTTAAAAAATGTGTCTGGTTACCCGGCCATTCAACCAAAATGGCTGCCACGGCAAAAAATAGAGCATAGGGGTAAAATGCAGTTTTGGGCTTACAACTCAAAAACCAAAGCATTTAGAGCAAATCTAACATTGGGTAAATTTGTGTAATAGGTCAAGATCTATATGGCCTGAAATTTTCTGATGAATGTGACCTACCGAATTAGACTATTAACCGGATTTGTGATAACATAAGCAATACGACGCGTTTCACATGTAGAGCAGGATCTGCTTACCCTTCCGGAGCACATGAGATCACCCCTAGCTTTTGGTTGGGTTCTTGTTGCTTAGTCCTTAGTTTTCTTTGTTGTGTCTTCTGTACTATTATTTGTCAGTATGTCTTTTTATTTCTAGCAATGGCGTTATCAGTTTATTTTCAATCTATGAGTATCCCTCTGGTATCTTTCGTCCACCTTTATGGGAAACTCTAGGTCAATGATATATTGTATGCAGGTGTATGCAGTTGTATTATCAGGGATACATCTCATTTTTATGGCGAGTATTTGGACCTGCCCCCTGCGTCATTGTGTACTGACCTTTACATGTATTATATTTTTTTATAATGCCAGGTTATGGATACCACGAGTTGATGGTACCTAATATTTGGTCTGCATATGTATTAACATTGGTGCATCTCACATCAATGGAGATTGATTGACCCAGTTCCTTGAGTCATGGTACATTGATTTAGCATAACGTACATATTAATACGTGCAAAGTATCGCTTTTTATTTTCAACATTTGCATTTTACTATTAAAATAACAAAACTGCGAGACATGTCTCTTATCTGTGTCAACCAAATATGGAACAAATTGTATAAATATCTAAATCGTTCAAACCAGTCAAAATTCACAGTTGACCTTCGATAAATGTACTCATTTTTTTTTGTGCAATTTGGTTATATGGATCTCAGCATATTAATTTTGTATACATTATTGCTTTCTTTGATTGACTTTTAACGTCATCATTAACTAGGTTTGATGACATATGACCCAGAAGGAAGCCAACGCAGACTCGATAGTCCTACCAGTCTTGTTGATCATGTTAGGTACAAACCTAGAGAAGTCTCATTCATTAATGCCACAATCTGCCACAATCAATGAAAGGAAGTAAAATGGTTGTTACGACATTTGGAATATATTCCAACTCGTGATTGCGTTCACATAACGTTTCATGGGTGTTTTTTTGTATACAGCATATACATTTTTTTCTTAAACACATTGCCGCGTAATCAATAATTGGAATATAATATATATGCATAGTTTATGATTCACACCAAACATAACATCGTGGTCATAGAGATTCAATAAAATGAATTGTTATGTGGAAATTGCGATAAGTTGAATTTCAGAGAATTTTTTATCAGTTAAAATATGATATATACTGTCTAGTTATAAGTTATGATAGAAGTGGTTTGGACTAATTATTTCATATTGTATTTTGTAGAAATTGGTAGGTGTTATATAGTTAATTACACATAAGATCACACTTAATCTGTTAACAATGCGGTACTACAATAATGCATCCTATTTTTAGAAATGTGTGCAATATGTTAAAGTCATTAAATTTGGGTAAAAGTTCTCACTTAGAAACATTTATATATAAACTATGATAATACCGTAATGATTCCTTACTATTCTTTAACATATAGTGTAGCCATAGAAGAAAATAAGTCATCGTGAATGAACATTTAATTTCATTGACGAATCAATGGACTTTTAGTTGCTCAACATGCTTGATACTTTGTTGTCAACCATTTGAAAAAAAACTCTAGCCTCTAAACGCGTGACTGCTGAGTCTTTCTAGACGTGATTTCATTGCATGTTTCATGTGTTTTTCTGAATTCATCTTGCTCTGTTTTAGTTAACGTTGTTCTCTCTATTTTGTGAACTTTTGTTTTTTCGTCGTTTTATTCAACTTGGTATTATGTTACTCTTAACCAAGCTCATACAAATTGTTTTTTAATTGTGTGTAATAGATTTGCCATGCTTTATCTTATATGCGAACCATGTAATTGATTACGAGCTTTTCTGCTTAGTAACAACCGTTAGATTCTGGAGTTAACAACGAAGTCACTTGCATTAGTATCCGAAGTGTTCGCATATCAGCCTATGTTATATTTCGGTGTTTATCACAAAGTCTCTTTCAATAATATTCGGAGTTGACAACTTGAATACTCATTGTTGACTGCATTATTCAGAAATACAAATTTACCAGCTCAACACAGCACAGGAAGGCATATACATAGTCTTCAATTTTTGTTCTTTGATAGTATTCATTCATAAAGCTGAATATATAGTTATACAGTACTGGAAATAAAATGAGAGTGACGTTTATGTGTACCTGTATAGCTTTATTGTGTTGGATATGCCTGGACGGAAACGATGTGTATACAACATGTACATTTGTTAATAATCATAAACAGTATGTTTGGAGTACAAGATATGAAATAACTTTTTATAACTTAATTAGTTATCAAAGATACCATGCAGGTTTATAATTTGATACGCAAAACACGCATCTCGTATGAATGAGACTCATCAGTGACGCTCAGAAAATTAACTTTGAATGTTAAACAAAAATTAGATTGAAGAGTATTGCGGACTTCAAACATTCTAAAAATACGGCATGATAATATATGCCTGGGATAAGAACATCCTTTGTAGTTGGTATAATTAATACTTTTAACAGTTCACAGTTTATTTATAAAAACAACCATACAATTGATATTCATGTCAACTTAATCTACAACATCATAATAAAACAATCTTACTGGATTATGATGGTCTGTGGTTCCTTATTTAAAATACAGGTCTAAGTTGTGTGTACGGCTTTATGCGTTGAGTATTTTAAGTTCAATAATCGTCATATATAATGACAGGGATGTTTGAATATAAATTCATCATAGATACCAGGATTGTATGATTGATATTTTGTATTTGCGCAAGAAACGCGTTTCATCTACAAAACACTCATCAGTGACGCTCGAATGTAAAAAGTCAAATAAAGTAAGATTGACGAGCATTGATGACAAAAAAATCCTAGAAGTTTGGCCAAATATAGCTGAGGTAATCTATTCCAGAGGTAGAAAAGCCTTAGGACTATTTCCAAAATTTAAATTTTGTAAATAGTTAATTCATAATTATGAACAATGATTACTCAGGTCAACACCGAAGTGCTGAATAATGAGCTGGTGATACCCTCGGGATATTCAAACTCCACTTGCAGTGGTATCGACCCAGTGGCTGTAAATAAACTTATCATAGATACCAACGACACTTGGTTTAAATTGCAGTCCCTGTTACATAAACGCATAATTCAGATTTGGAGTTTAACATCAGGTTGAGAAAATAGATTTTTGTTATAGATTAGAATCTAAACATTTCTTAATAAATCCTAATTGAGGAATCATACCTCATGTATATAGGTCTGATTCATTATCGGAGTTTGGATTTCCTATTGATATCCTTTGGTTTTAACAACTCTTCAGCAATTAAAATTGTGTTTTTTTTTTAATTTTGCGCACCAAATAGAAACATACACGTAAATAGTAGAAATATATATCCGCTGCATTAAAATAGATGTCTTTAACACATATGCAACTTTACTGGCTTAAATCAAACACTTATTTAACTCTTATTTGGTCCTTCCACTTTTTCGTGGAAAGACCTATTGCTTTTGTTCTGATAGGTTTTTTTTCTTCCGACTAATTTTTGTTCCTTTGCAGTATTGTTCTTTCGAAAGATGTCGCTTAGATATTTGGTACATGCATGAGGTGGGACAATTTACACACTATTAAAACTGACACTATTGAACCGAAAACTTTACGTTTTCTCAATATAAGATTAATTGTCTCACAAATGAACCTTTCACAACAGGTCTACAAATGTAATATATGCTTTTTATATTTTATTCAATAGTATGAATGTGTTACATCTGAAGTCCTTTTCTAGATTTACCGTCATAAGAAGAGTTTAAACCTTGCATTACTGATATGCAGGATGAACTATGACAACTTAAATAACCTCATCTGTATGTATGTGTACAATTTGAAAATATTTGTTTTATGATTTGTCAATTTCTTCTGATATTACTAGTATCCGGTATTGTTATCCATGTTGTCCCTTGCATCCGGAGTTTCCTGCATGATAACATACGGTCAGGTTCAGAGTTTATCAGAAATTGACTTGTATTAGCATCCGGTGTTTCTTGTTGACAACTTTGATTACTCATTGGTAATAAAATGTTGATTTATTTCATAATACGAATTTTATTATAATAAGTAGCCCTTCAGTGTTTGTTTTTGTTCGTTGTGCATCCATCCACTATACTCGCAATGAAATAATCGATGTTTAATGTTTACAAATCTAACATTTCTTTAACTTACATAACTTATTTTCTTGGAAACTTTTTATTCCTTGTTTTTAATTATGCGTGGTTCTTAATTAAAGATGCATGTTGATTCCATATATAGCTTTATGCTGTGTTGATTGTGATTTGATGATTGTGATATATACTGGTACGAATATATATCTGGGCTGGTGATATCCTCGGGGACGAAGGTATCACCAGTATGAAATTGATTTTAAAAGGATATAAATGATTTGGTTCTAATGTTTTCAATCCATTTCTTAAACCAGATTTTAAACTTTATAATTAAATTGTAATTCATTATCCGAGTTTGGATTTACCTTTTGGGTTTTTCAGCCGTGCAACGTATGTATTAATGACGTCAGAGTGTTATAAAATATTTCTCATTTTTTATTATTTAGATTAGACCGTTGGTTTTCTCGTTTGAATGGTTTTACACTAGTAATTATGTTTGGCCCTTTATTGCTTGATTTCAGGTTCCCTGTTGAAGATTGTACCTTGACCTAGTATAGGGAACAGGACGTTTGCGCTTTTTTACCTGTAAAACGTTTGGACATTTGACCTCTCAATTTTGATTCACCTGTAATAAATTGACCAGACATCTGCGCTTTTTCCTTATAGTCGTCTAACTGCAAATGAATTTAACTTAAACAAGCATTTATCAATTCATTATAGTAAGACAAATGGTCCAGAATCCTGCCATGTCCACTATAATGAACAGTTCTACTCAACTCATCCAATTTATTTTTTAAATATATATTTGAAGAGTATCGTTTAACAACAGTCGGCGAATTACATAAAGATTCGTTCTTATGATGAACAGGCACCCCAGTCAAGAATTGAGAAAGAGAAATTTAATTGTTTATTTGAAATGTTGGCGCAATACCAGTCAGAACAGCTAAATTTGTTCACTCTTTGGATATCAGATATCAAGTGAAAACTGATCTGTGATAACTATACGTGATTTGATGTCTTTACAATATTTACTCGATATAACCTTTAAACTTATGCCAAAGTGCTATGACATGAATGTGCTATGAAATGTGCTATGAAGTTATTTTGATGCTTATAATCATAAAGGAAAATATGACTGTAACTCTACCAGGTTAAACCTACTAGTCCCAAGTCCGTTTAAAAGAGAACGAATAGTCATAAAAACCAAATATTGCAAAAGCGCAAATGTCCTTTATAAAAAAGC
This sequence comes from Mytilus trossulus, assembly GCF_036588685.1. Lineage (NCBI taxonomy): Eukaryota > Metazoa > Mollusca > Bivalvia > Mytilida > Mytilidae > Mytilus > Mytilus trossulus. The sequence goes on from NC_086378.1 coordinate 81,845,534, forward strand.
GTACATGTCCTATGATTTGAAGCGCAAGTGTCCAAATAGAAAAGGGCAAACGTCCCGTGCCGGACCTATAATGGTATACTTGTATAACTTGTGAGTGGGTGGATAGTCTCACTAGCACCCGTAATCCACCTTCCTGTATCTACATCTGGAAGGAACAAACATCATTTTGGGAGCATTTAATTTTCAAAAGTGCATACACTATGGATTTGTTAATAAATGCATAAAAACTTTCGTGAGTATAAGAGTGTATATGATAAATGCGAGAACAATGTAGTAAGCACTTCATAAATTTCGTTCGTTCAAATCGTTTCTCTGATTTAACAAATATAAAAGAAATGAAAAAAAAAACAATTTATAAAAAAGTATTACTATGGATTTCAAAATTAGAATCTTCACTGTCAAATAGTCTAAAATAATATATTCAATAAACACGGGTAGTGAAGAAAGGAGAGTGTTCAGTCTATGTGTACTATTCCGGGCAGCTGTTACTTTTAATTTTTAGAGAAAAAAAAATAATACGGTAACATCAGCTGATATGGCGATGGAAAAATGCATTACTTAAGTGAATTGTGGTTTAAATTTATATTTAACGCAGATAAAACAGCTGCTCTGACCTTAAAATATGACAAAAAATAGAAAAATTTTAACGGGCTATATGTAGTAAAATGGACAATGTCAACATCTTATTAGCAAGTTTCCAGCTATATTCGCATGCATTTCAAAATGTCAATTTGTCATGCATTAAAGAGAATGGACTTTTTTTTGGTAAAATTTGCATTAGGCATGAATAATTCATTTAATTTTAATGATGTTCAAAATCCTCGTAGCACTTTTCAGTGACAGACTGTATGCACATGCATTTAAAGTGTCCTTGAATAATCCGGTTTATCATTATCCTATTGGCGGATATGATTCGTAACCTATGTGACTGCTCATAAAGACTTAAGATCAATTGTATTACGTAAATTCAATCTAACCTTGCCCCTGCAACACGGCTATATAATATGTGCATGAGCTTGATGACATTTGTATCGCCCTAGGAGAAATATATACGAGCTGCAGAAAGTGGAAATGAATTATTTTTGCATTGTTACTCTGTTCTGTTTATTTTTTCTGGATGGCACTACTTCGTCTTACTATCCAAACAAAGGTATATATAATAATTATTAGTTTGTTAGGTTCCACGCTTTAAAATTTCTAATTTCAAAAAGTTTGAGTGTTTGAATAATTTGTATTGCTTTAAGAACTGTTGGCCTTTTCGTGGTGGCCAGATTTTATTGATTGAGGAATGCCTTGCGTTGCCCGGAATCATAACAGCGGTGTTGACAGACTAGTAATACAGTATTTGAACTACCTAGACCACTCTACTACCGAGGCCACTCAATTTTTCTTTTCGAGAAGATGCTGTTTAAATTTGTTCTCCTGAATTTTTTTTATCGATCTTTTAGTCAGTGTAGTTGCCTTTTATACTGCAATCAAATTTAGTGTGTTCACAAAATGCATTACTGCACTTCATATTAAGCTTGGTTGTGGTATTGACGATGAGGTTTTGTTAATCTTTCTCTCTATCAAGGACGTAAAATATTGCAGATTATCTTGACTCAAATTTTCATATAAAAATATTTGATTTATAACATACAAACATTTATAAGTCAGAAATTAGCATTCAAAAATGCATAAACTCGATAAAATATTTCAACATATCGTTGGTATTTAAGTCTAGGCACCATCTAATAAACCATTGAGATTACTTCTGAAGGCTGACGACGGTCGCATAGCCTGATTTAAAAGTTAAAAATAAACATGATTGCAATAGATTGCAACCACATGCAATTTTATTTTTCTAGGTCTGCCTGATTTCATGTTTAATACAGACTAACAAATAAGTTATTCGCCGTTTCAACCTTTATAAGAAAAAAGTAAAATCACAAAAATACTGAACTAAGAGGAAAATCAAACCGGAAAGTCCCTAATCATGGCAAACACAATTAACAAAACACATCAAAAACGAATGGCCAACTACTAGGTATAGGAAGAAGTGTCTGTGAGTTTTATGGATCGAATCAGTAAACGAAAGGGTTCTGGCCTCTGACCTCTGTTAGTCTTGTATTATTTCAACTTTTAGTTTCTTGTGTACAATTTGGAGTTTAGTATGGCGTTCATTATCACTGAACTAGTATATATTTGTTGAGGGGCCAGCTGAAGGACGCCTCCGGGTGTGGGAATTTCTCGTTGATTTGAAGACCTGTAAGTGACCTTCTGCTGTTGTCTGCTCTATGGTCGGTTTGTTGTCTCTTTGGCACATTCCCCATTTCCGTTCTCAATTTTATTCAACTAGTTATCAATGGTACCATAATTATAATTTAGTACGCCAGACGCGCGGTTCGTCTACATAAGACTCATCGGTGACGCTCCTATCAAAATAGTTATAAATCCAAACAAGTATAAACTTTAATTCACTTTCAATACAATTGAAAATGGAAATTGGGAATGTGTCACAGCGACATTAACCCGACCATAGAACAGACAACAGCAGAATGTCACAACAGTTCATAATTGCAGCGAGGAATTCCAGCATTCAGAGGCGTCCTTCAGCTGGCCCCTAAACAAATATATAAACTAGTTCAGTGATAATGAACGCCATACTAAACTCCAGATTGTACACCAGAAACTAAAATTAAAAAATAATACAAAAATTACAAAGGCTAGATGCTCCTGACTTTGGACAGGCGCAAAAATTCGGCGGGGTTAAACATGTTGAAGTTTTTTCCCTTTGAATTGCTGAATTTGTCTCAAACATGCGTAACCAAACTGTGACTAAGGCGTAAAAGTAAAAGTAAAACAATTCATCAGCAATGTTTCTTTTTTGCTTTCATTAATGATTGTACAACAAAAATTCTTTTTTTTTACATTTCTTGAAAATATGGTATATAAATTTTGTAATTAAATAAAGGCTGACTTATAACTTCTATGAAAGTTTTAGTAATATGCGTTTGCAATATGGTTATACATTATAATTATAAGTACAAATGTATCCTTGCTGTTAAGTGAAGTCTTATAAGTAATTGGGAAGATATAATAGAAGGCATATAGTGGGTCGGATGCGAAAATATAAATTCCACAACTGCAACAAGTGTGTTACAATATTTCTCCACTCGAGATAGTTAAATTTTGATATTAAAGCGCGAGTCTTTGCCGAGCTTTTTAAATAGTTAAAAATGTAACTGTCGAGAGTGAAGAAATATCATAATACACGAGTTATAGCGGTGGAATCTGTTTCTCTAATGATTTTTATCCTTCTTTTTTAGAGATGGGAAGAAAGTTGTGTACTTTTTATGTGACGTCATCAGGCATGGTCGCCTTTTTTCATGACGTCACAATAGAAAAATTCAGAAGAAACAAAGAAAATTAAATGTCACAATAAAATTTCGACCAATCATTGGCTGAGAACAAAATTTTTACTAAAGATTAGACATATTTTTCTCACACGGGTCAGGAAATGTGAAAATAGCATGAAAATTAGAGAAAATATAATTACCGACAACTTCAAAGTCCTTATTCATAGTAGTTAAAATATTGTCAAACAATACACTTTTGCAATGTTGAATTTCAGGTGAGAGGTACGTAAATGAACGCCTCTAGCGGAATACGGGAAAATCGACGTCTGTTGTTATGGGAGTTAGCTCCCGTACACCAGAAACAAATGTTTTCAAGATGTCGGAATATGTACCGCTTCGTCGGAATAATGGTCAAGTATTGAATGCACCTCATCACAATATATCAAAATTTATTAAAGTATATAAATGAAATATCTTGTCACAGTTAAACAGTGCTTCCCTCTCATGAAAATAAAGTAACTTGGCTTTACATGATAGTCGGAGAGTGAGCTGACCAACGTAAAGCTTGCAAGAACTGCTTTTCACCATAATGTTTCTACAAAACTGTTCAAAAGAACAAAGAATCGGTCCCGGAAGTATTTTGTATATGCATTGGGGTAACTGTACATACATTAACTTACTACATGCTGTAAACGGCAGAGACCAGAGACTTGACTTGAAAATCGGGAATGTTGATACAGGACGTGAAAACCAAATGTAGTATTGATAAGAATATTATAAGCACGTACCGTGGTGCATTACACACATACAATAACAAATTAAAGCATACTCTATATGGTGGTATTTTATTATTTGGAAATTCTATAGCTAAAGTAGTCCGGCACAGACTTACATTCAGTCATGCACTTGCATTCAAAGAAATTAATCTATATTTCTCAAATCATTTGCGAAAACGTCTATAGTCGCCGTCAGCTGAAATTCGTAGCGTTTATCAATTAAAATAATCTAAACTATCAACCACGTTCACTCGAGATATAGTTTTTCACATTCCATTCATAAATCGCAAAAAGAAAAACCACTACTGACCTACCTTTTAAGTGATTGCACTGTGATAATCCTGACCTTCACATTTTCCAAGACTATTTTCAATGGTGGAATCCGCCATTGTTTTTTCCGGAAGTGTTCCCCTGGAGTTCAATTTCATAACATTTGCATAAAGCGCGGGAAACCGTATCACATCAATGAAAAGAACATTTCAGGAAACTGCGTAAATAGATATAGGAAGATGTGGTCTGAGTGCCAATGAGACAACTCTCCATCCAAATAACAATTTAAAAATTAAACCATTATAGGTTAAAGTACGGCCTTCAACACGGAGCCTTGGCTCACACCGAACAACAAGCTATAAAGGGCCCCAAAATTACTAGTGTAAAACCATTCAAACGGGAAAACCAACGGTCTAATCTATATAAACAAAACGAGAAACGAGAAACGAGAAACACGTATATATTACATAAACAAACGACAACTACTGTACATCAGATTCCTGACTTAGGACAGGTGCAAACATTTGCAGCGGGATTAAACGTTTTAATGGGCCCAAACCTTCTCCCTTTTTCTGAAACAATAGCATAACATCACAACATATAAAAACATACGATAAAATATCAATTAGCAGACTTAACTCAATCAAAAAACGTATGATTACACAAAGAACGAATAAATTTGATCTGCGATATCTGAATACAAATGCACAGTTAATTAAATATTAGAGACAAACAGTCATGACCAAAAGGCTATCAAATAAATTCAAACACACTGAGAAATATTTAACCAATCAATGTTCACTTTAGAAAAAAACCGTTTTTTTATAATCTTGAAGTTTATACAAATGTTGTAAGAATAAGTGAAAAATTGAAGATATTACAAATAATCAAAGCTGGTATACAGCCAAGATCCATATAAATAAAAAATGACAAAAAAGCATTATAAACAGTATCAACAGGTCGAATTAACAAGAAAATACGATTTGAGAGTACTCGCAGTTACTGACAGCTAGTTAAAAGCCAAAACCAATTAATAGTAAAAAATCATGCATCAGAGACTAAATGTAAATGACGAATTTCACATGTAAACAAATGATCCTCATAGAAACGAAGATGGCGGAATTACAATGGAAAACATTCTGGAAAATGTGAAGGTCAGGATTATTACAGTGCGATCACTTAAAAGGTAGGTCAGTAGTGGTTTTTCTTTTTGCGATTTATGAATGGAATGAGAAAAACTATATCTCGAGAGAACGCGGTTGATAGTTTAGATTATTTTTACCGATAACCGCTACGAATTTTAGCTGACGGCGACTATAGGACGTATTCAATCTTCGACAAAAAAGAAGTTAACTCTGATACTCTTATTTTGATATTCCTGTTGTATAACTATTTTCGCATTTAAATATAAACATATGGATGTTCATACAAAAAAAATCTTTCTTAACAGTGCTTTCTTTCACGTCCGCGATATGGTTTATAAATAGAATTTGAAAATGAAAGTACTAGTAAAAAATGTTTCACATTGCTTTCAGTCACTCTAGTTGAATTGAATGGAACATTTTGAATAACAAGCTTCTAGCATGAAAACCCGGTAAGGGAAAAATAAAGCTCCGCTGCATGAAAATTACTCTTTATACCTCCACTTGAAAAATAAAATAATTTGCTAAGTATATATATATATATATATATTATACTGTTTAAAAGATTTAGAAATTTTTGCGTGCATCAATCAATTCATTTGGCCGGACGAATAGCCACTGCCTATAAACAACACATAGCTGAGAAGGGGGGGGGGGGGGGTAGGGTAGACTGTTACCCCGGGATAACAGTATCAACCGCGGAGAAGCCAAGGTTGACAATGCTTTTTCAAAGGGTATTTTTTTGGGGAAAAAAGGAGGTGTTGATGGTGTACACGAATAGCGCACAGAACAGTTTGACGGAAACCCCGACTAACAAAAATATCAAAACATAAATAAGTTGGAATGTATATACATTTGTTTTTAAGTATTCAGATTTATGCATTGCGGTTACTATAATAATGGAACACAACCGACGATAGGGAAAAAAGTAGGGATAATGTTCATCAAACTTCAAAAACTATTTTTGTTCTGCTTTTGCCTAAAATTTAATTTTATCCCACATCTCCTTTCGTGTCATAAACACATCAGTTAGAATACTAGTCTATTGTGATTGAAGTATATGTGTTAATGTTTGTGTTCTGTTCTCGTGCCATTGAAACATAATTTTATATATTTTATATTCATGATTTTCTGCAACTCTCGGGTGAATAAAATTTTACTGTAGTGTTTTATTATGCACCCGTCGTAGCGGAGGAGCATTACGTTTTACACTTGTCCGTCAGTCCTTCCGCCCCAAAATTGGTTTCCGTTTTTTTACTTTACTTTGCCTCAAACAAATGTTAGGAAACTTATACACAATGCTTAACAAAGATTTAGTTTAAACTACATATATACAAATAAATACATAGGATCTTGTATAATCACTGAAAAAATAATAATAGGTAATTCGTCCTTTTTTCAGACATGATAATATTCTCTATAGCGCATTAGCAGTGCTGAAAAAAAAATAATGAAGCGGTCGTTGTCTTGACAATTCTGCTGACATAGCATTGACGTTGCGTAATCCTTTCGGCGACGTCATGATTTCCCCCTCTTTTCGGCGTCAGCAACACCCTTTCAACGGATAATATATGAAAAAGGAGTTCGGTCACCCCTTGAAAATTATATATCAAGAGAAAGGAAAATAATACCTTAAAAACATTTAATTTTATAGAAAAATCGTAGGATTGGTTTTAACTGCAGAATAAATTAAGCTTGAAATTTCTAATTTTTGGTTCAAAATTGACGTTATGTCTATGTACTTTATGTTGTTTCCTTACCATTTTCAAATGTCTGGAACTCGAAAACTATATCGGTTACCATATTAAATTTTTCAATTTTTAATTATCTTTTTAAAAGTTCTACGTGTACACAATTTCTTTAAAAAATCGCAGGACAAGCCATTTACGTACCTGTTACCTTAAATAAACTCATCATAGATACCAGGATTAAAATTTTATATATACGCCAGATGCGCGCTTCGTCTACAAAAACATCATCAGTGACGCTCGAATATAAAAATATTAAAAGGGCCAAAGAAAGTATGAAGTTTAAGAGCATTGAAGAGCATTAAAAGTAGTTCGTTACACATGTGTTTACCTTTGTCATAATGTTAGCATTTTAAATAAATAAAACCCAAAGGAAAAAAACAGAAAATACATAAAGCATCATTGGAAAAGATACAAGTATTCATAGTAATTATATACAATGTAATGAGAACAAACTAGAACTTATCCAACTAGCTGTATTTAACATAATCAAAAGTTGATAAACTTATAATAATGCTACATGTATATCGTTGCAGAGACTGCTTGCCATCGCGAGTTACGGATATATCAACAGGAACCAAATGTACCAGGAAGAAGAATACCTGTCTGTGATTCTAGAGGGAACTATGCACATAAACAGTGTTCTGGATCTCAGTAAGAACTACCATTTTAACATTTAAAAGGAGAATCAATACAGTTACGGGTGTGGCATTTCGAGTAGGATCTTCTTATCCCCCTGGAGCACCTGGAGTTTTGCTCAGTCTTTAGTTTGGGTTTTTTATTTTGCATACTTGTGTTTGTCTTTTATCGTTTTTCTTTCTTTTTGTACGGCCCCAAAAATGGTATTGTCAGTTTGATTTCCCCCTTTAGTATAATCTCTTTTATCATGATGGTCTATCGTATTTGATGTTTTACAACAATTGTGCGGTACACTTCAATTTTAACGAAGGTGAGTTGTACACATTTTAAACTCACAAACTTAAGATAAGTTTAATAAATGTATTCCAATACGGTATGATTTGTGTTTGTTCTTAAAAGATGGTTACAATTTATATTTATCTTTGAAAGTTTCGAAATGTTAATCCTTATTTGGCTACATGATTTGTCTTTCAAGGTGTTACTGTGTTTTGAAAAATGGTACACACATTCCAGGCTTCTATGTCAATGTATGGGAGGCTGAACAGCAGACTTGTTGTAAGGAAATACATTAATGTGAAGCATTATATTCATATTCAAATGCATAATTAATATTATAATATAACCCTCTATTGTAAATTTCAGACTCTTACATAAAAAATATGTTGAAGAGACACAGCACAGCATATCAATTAAACCATAAATTACGCGAAAAAAAAGTCTATTATAACTGAAAATTAAGTCTGTTAAGCGTCGGTCACACCTTACCGGATAGCTCAAACGGACGCCTAACGGATAACTTTTTTTTCAATCCGTTTATGTTCGTTAGACGTCCGTTCTTATCCGTTAGACGTCCGTCCATATCTGTTGCATGTCCGTTAATCCTAGGTTTTATCCGTCGACGTCCGTTTTGTCCGGTGTCAAACGGATAAAATGTCCGTTGAACGTCCATTAGGCGTCCGTTTTGAACGGTACTCGTCCGTTTTGTATCCGTTATGTGTCCGTTATACATCCGTTGGAGGTCTGGAAGATAAATTCACCAACGGACTTCTACCGGACGTTTAACGGATAAAACGGATGAGAAACGGACTTCTACCGGACGTATAACGGATAAAAAGGATCATGAACGGATCTGAAACGATAAATGCAAATTGAATATTTCGCATCAGAAATGCCAATTAGTGGTATGTCAGATTTTTTAAGGTTCATGTATTCTTATTATTCATTATCGATCTTAGAGTATAGGTACGTCTTCACAATCAATCAGTTCTTCAGACACTGCCCTTTGGCGGAATTTTGAAGAACAAACCAAAACCAGTTACACAGAAACATTTTGAATATTTATGCAATTTACATGTATTATTATTGTCGCCTTTGATTTTTCCGTATATCTTGTTCATCCGTATCATCCGGTACGCTTTCGTTATGTGTCCGTTTTATGCGGTACTCGTCCGTTGGATGTACGTTCGACATCCATTCTGTCCGGTACGTGACCGTTCCTCGTACGTTGCATATCCGTTATGCATCCGTTACACGTCCGTTTTATTCGGTCAATAAATCAACGAATTCCCAACGGATAACAATTTTGTTAACGGGCAACTTTTATTTTTATCCGTTAGTCGTCCGTTCGTGCTATACGGTAAGGTGTGACCGATGCTTAAAGATTGTTTATGAGGTTTTAAGTCGGTTGTCGGTTATGATAACTTACCTGATACTCGGTGATACTATTTAAACATATAAAGGTTCTAATAAGGTAGTCGAAGAAAAAACGAAAAAAATAAAATGAAACAAGAATGTGTCCCCAGTACACGGATGCCCCACTCGCACTATCATTTTCTATCATTTTATCAGTGGACCGTGAAACAAAACGTGGGGTCAAAACTCTTATTTGGCATTAAAATTAGAAAGATCATATCATAAGGAACATGTGTACTAAGTTTCAAGTTGATTTTGACTTAATCAAAAATTACCTTGACCAAAAACTTTAATATGAAGCGGGACGAACGGACGCACGGACGAGCGAACAGACAGACAGACGAACGGACGTACAGACCAGAAAAATAGTACCTCTCTACTATCGTATGTGGGGCATAAAGACAGAGTTAGAGCCTATCCGTCATCAATTGTGCTAATGATTATATCGTACTTGAAATATACCATATGATATAACAAGCGCAAACATTGATAATAGTTAGGTCTTTATACATTTGTAAATAGTTTTGTTTTTCTGTTGATAGATTTTCAGAAACGTCTTTACTATAGTAACCATTTTTATTGCTAGATTGTGCACGTGAACAAGCAGAGTACAAAGCAACTGGACTTATTGGTAAATGGTTTCGTTGTACTAACGATGGTAGCTACGACTCGATCCAGTGTACCGGTCCATATTGCTATTGTGCAGATCAGCATGGCAAAAAGATTGGGCAATCATCAGCTCATATCACCGAAATGCACAGCTTAAATTGTTGATTAAAGAAAATAGATAGATTTTGTTATTTTTCTTTTGGTGTAGCCAGCATCAGAACTGATTTCCTTTTTTGGTTTTATTTTTTACTGCTCTGCTCAAATTGAAAGTCAAACACTGTTGTAACACAAGTTTGAAAAAAGTATGAAAACCAAGACTTTAACAAAACAGCCAAATACATCTAAATAAACTCATCATAGAAGCCAGGATTAAATTTTGTATGTCTACAATAGACTAACCAGTGACGCTCGAATCCAAAAAAGTTTAAAAGGCCAAATAAAGCACGAATTTGAAAAGCATTGAGGAACACAGTTCCTAAAAGTTTGTAAAATACAGCTAAGGTGTTCTATTCCTCAAGTCGAAAAGCCTTAGTATTTCAAAAATTCAAAAGAAATGTAAACAGTTTATTTATAAATACGACCATATCAATGATAATCCATGTCAGCACAGACTACTGGGCTTTTTCTACCCTCAGGGAATTAAAATTCCGCCCGCAGTGGCATGGACCAAACTCATCATAGATACCAGGATTAGATTTTGTATTACGCTAAGATGAAGTATCTGTAAGGAAGGGAGACACATATGAGCCAAACAAACACATCAATGAGACGTATATTCGGTCCTTAGAAAAAATATTAACATTCCGTTTATTAAAAAAATGAATAGGGAATGTTTCAATGGAACACAGATGATGCCCCCGCTTGCATTATTGCGAACCCAATGAAAATTTTCCACAGTGCCGAAATAGCATACCTATGTTTCCAATTGTTGTCAAACATGTCCATTGATGATGACGACCAACAGACATACATAGATTTCCCATCCGTACAATCATTTTCTATGTTCAGTGGACCGTGAAAATAAGGTAGAATCTTTAATTTGGCAGTAAAATACGAAAGATCATATCAGTAGGAACACATGTTTACTAAGTTTGAAGTTGATTGAATTTTAACTTCATCAAAAACTACCTCGACCATAAACTTTAACCTGAAGCAGGGGGGGGACTGACAGACCAGAAAACATAATGCCAAGAATTGGGGCATAAGAATAGTAAGACTTGTTACATACCTGCCAACTTTTGAACGTTCCCATGTTTTTTTTAATGCGCAACAACAATCTTAAAGGTTAAAATTTTAAGCGGAGTATTTTGCACGATCTGGATTGTCTAGAAAAAGTGTCATATTTTGTATGATGAGCTTACATGCCTTTTTTTTAAGTCTGTTTGAATGATTTTAGTTATTAAATCAGTAGAAAAGATGAGCATGTAGCTAGCAGACCAGGGTTTATTTTCTTGTGTGAGAATATATGATGCTTGTTGAAATTTCCAATTTTGAATTATGCACAAAGATGGACCTTTTACAGGTTGGGAACAACACTCCAAATGAGTGGTAACCCTCATTGGAAGAACATATAAAAATGAGCACCTTGATATTCATATTATTTGATGAAACTTTCACCAAGAACTATGCATCTATCAAGTATTTTAAAATGGTCAAAACGATTCAGAAGAATTTTGTGAAGTTTCTAAACTTATATCTTCTTTATTAATTCGACCACTCATTTAGAAAAGATGTACCAAATATAATGAATTTTCCCACTTTTGAGTTAAAAATCTTCTTTCTTTTTTTTCAACAGTAAAATGACCCCTTGTCTTTTAGGGACAGTCCTTCATTTAAGGGACACCACTCATACTGGGGGGGGGGGGGGGGGGGGTCCCAACCTGTTTGTTGGTCTTTGTGAAAAAAAGTATAGTACATTGTCATTTAAATGATTTAATTGGATACGAAAATAAAGTATTATGTCAATAAATTATAGTAAACAAGAGTGCACACGCTGAAATATCTCGCCTTCTAATCATTGATATTATGTTGATAGTCCTTAATATAAAGCTTAATTACAACTGTTACATAAACTCAACATTAACAAAGAAAACGAAACATTGATCAATGAACCACGAAAATGAGGTCAAGGTCAGATGAACAATGCCAGGCAGACATGTACAGCTAACAATTCTTCAATACAACAAATATAGTTGACTTATTGCTTATAAATAAAGAAAAACAGACCAAAACACAAACACTTAACACTTAGCAATGGACCGTGAATGAAAATGAGGTTGAGGTCAAATAAAACCTGCGTAACAGACATAAAGATCATAAAATATTTCCATACACCAAATACAGTTGACCGGATGCATAAAGTATTAGAAAAATGAACCGAAACTCAAAAACTTAACTTTGACCACTGAACCATGAAAATGAGGTCAAGGTCAGATGACACCTGTCAGTTAGACATGAACACCTTACAATCATTCTATACACCAAATTTAGTAGACCTATTGCATATAGTTTTAGAAAAACAGACCAAAACACAAAAACTTAACTATAACCACTGAACCATGAAAATGAGATCAAGGTCAGATGACACCTGCCAGTTGGACATGTACACCTTACAGTCCTTCCATACACCGAATATACTAGACCTATTGCTTATAGTATCTGAGATATGGACTTGACCACCAAAAGTTAACCTTGTTCACTGATCCATGAAATGAGGTCGAGGTCAAATGAAAACTGTCTGACGGGCATGAGGACCGAGCAAGGTACGCACATACCAAATATAGTTTTCCAATTACTTATAATAGGAAAGAATTTAACATTACAAAAAATCTTATTCTTTTTTCAAGTAGTCACTGAACCATGAAAATGAGGTCAAGGACATTGGACATGTGACTGACGGAAAGTTCGTAATATGAGGCATTAAGGACATTGGACATGTGACTGACAGAAAGTTCCTAACATGAGGCATCTATATACAAAGTATGAAGCATCCAGGTCTTCTACCTTTTAAAATATAAAGCTTTTAAGAAATTAGCTAATGCCGCCGTTGGATCACTATCCCTATGTCGATCTTTCTAAACAAAAGTTGCAGGCTCGAAAAAAAATACTATTCAGTATTATCTTTATGGTGGTACTGCATCATTGAATTTTGTCAATCAGCCATGCTTTTATCCTTAAGCTGTGTAAGAACCTCTTTGCAGATGAAAATTTACCTGCCGAAAAGCCACGACTTGATGAAAACAACAAAGTTCAAAATCTAGCATGTTAGAATAATCTTCAGAGAAAGCCTTTTTGATTGGCTTATTAATTTAATCATTAGAACACAGAATTTGATTGGCCGAACACGATTGTTTTACCTCAGGAACAAAATATGGAACAGATGATTATCACTAGATCGTCTTTAAGAGGGGGTTTTAACGATACCCTTAATATTAATATTTTTTAATAAATCCAAGGACTTATTATAAAACGTCCTTGATAAGAGTGAAGAGAATGAACACAGGGTGAACGTACTATGTGGTCGAAAGAACTCAGGACGAACAGACCAAGGGCGACCATGGAAACAGGGCTAGTCGACCCGATACCAAATTGACACATGCGTGCTACAAATATCTACATTAAAAACATCCGGTTACAAGTAAACAAACAATGTTCATGTAGATGAGATGAAATCTAATAATTTACATAAATAAAAGGTACATATTTACGATAGTGATTGTTTTTAAATCCTAATTTACATGATTCAGATGCTTTATCATGTGTAAAATTTGGTGTCATGGAATCGGTGTTGATATGAAATTGTAATGCACAGATCGGATGGGGCATACGGAGGTATTCAATGATTTTAAAGTCGGCACCATAGGTCTTCAGAAGACTTGAAGTCTTCTTTCACCAAAAATACCGAACAACACTGATAATGAACTCATGCTCTACATGCAATCGGGAATTAATGTGTTGTTTGGTCACTCTTTGAATATTTTTCTTAATTTGAATTCTTCTATTAGTTATTCTATAAATACTTCCTGTAAACAGGCGTTTAAACATGAGGTCAGGAACAAGTAACACACATTTAAAACTGACTTCGTAACATAAGGCATCTGCATACATTGTATGACACCTTCTCAAATATAAAGCTTTAAACTGCATAAACTGATAGACTAGTGTATTCAAGACAGTTATCCTTGTTGTCTTGTAAGGCGAGACAGAAACGGAAATGTTTGTATACTTAACTTTTATTATAAATATAATCACAAATACACAAATACAAATTAAAATAATAATAAAATGAACATAGAAACACTTTTCCTGTGACTATTTCATATCAATATCGTTCATTAAAATAACAAACAAACCATCATCATGATCATTCATTTCTTGTAGCACCTCTCATTCAAACAATATATCTAACTGGACGGTAGCACTTTACAACCAAGTATACAACTATGATGTTATCTTAACACTTTTAAAGGAAGCACATATTTTGGTTTCTTTTCATTACTGTTTTGAAATTTGCCCTCTTTTAAAAAATATACCATAAATTTGGTGAACTATTATGATATATTAAATGAATCTCATCTCAGATTACATCAACTTGAAATATCACAAGACACATGCACATTTTTTAAACAGACTTAAATGTAACAGCTTTTCGCAAGTTGGTGGTAATAAATATATAGTGATACTGAATTTACATGAAACACATGTGCTATAGGAATGTAAATAACATATGTGAAATGGCAAAGTTTGATACATTTTAAAAGTAAGTACATAGTAAATCTTTGAGAAAACAGAGGAACAAAACAAACCATGTGTACAACCATAATCCTCTATGGATTAGACAAAAAATGTTTATGAGAAAAGTTATAAATTTTATTTATAATAAGCAAGAAAAATGTGAAAATATCTATAAAGTACTATTTTCTTTTTGTTGTTGATCAATTTCAGATTCATTATGTATAAATTAATGCACAATGTAAATAAGAGCATTTATATATGAAATAAAGAGTTTGGCAGTGTGTGACCTTATCTGTTATCATTTAAAATTCTTAATGGTGATATATTCACTTCAACACGTTTAACACCTATACTATTCATGCATTCCTCCAATACAGATCATTTTCAAGCATTCAATAGATTCAGATAAGGATAAATACAGCAAAACTAAGACTGTTAAAAGTGTTTTTCATGGACAAATCATTTGACTGGAGAGAAGTCTTCAGTTGACCCTGACTTTGTGCATCAAAGTAATGGTTAGAGTGAGATCCATGTCTTAAAGCTGAGGTAAACAGACACAGATCTAATACTTAAAACAGTTCTCCTGATATTGTGGAAGATTTACTTAGGTCCAAACGATTGTCCAGTGAGTGAAAAGTCAAATGAGAATCCGTCTCCATTGCCTCCTTGGTCATGTTCATGTACGTGTGTAACTGTAATACCAGAACTTAAATCTACTGATCGCCCTTCCTTGTCCTAAAAGATAAAACAAATATATTAAATTTAACGATTTATTGAATAATAAATAAATTTGGTGTTTTTACTGTCTGTTGATTGGTTAAAAATATTAGTTTTATTTTCAATGTTGTCAATTTTGATGGTGACATGCCCACTCTGACGTTGTGTATTCATCAGCCAACATGTGTGTACATTGTTATTGTTTATAATATAATAATATAAAAAGTTCTTTGAGTCTTATTTTTGATAGTAATTTATTTATAATGAATGGCAATAATTTATTTTTATTTTATTGAACCATAAAACTAATTTTTGACTCTTCACATTTTACATAATCCACAAATCAATGTGAAGAGTAAAGAATTAGTTTTATGGTTCAATAAATTCAAAATAGATAATAGCCATTTATTAATTATTCATGATATTTTTTCAAGCAAAAGTTATAGTTTTAAATATATATACAGATGTCTATAATATTGGATAATTCATGTATGTTGATGTTGGACTTGATCATGCAGTCAGGCTCCTTAAATTGTTTTCTCTTTACATAATGAAAAGATAACTCAGTTTATAAATCATCCATTTCCAAAACATAACCAATTTGAACAAAATAAAATCTACTCCGTGAAAACAGCAAGGTACATGTACATTTAGGTGTGATTTTCTTGCTAGATGTTTTACTATCAGCGTAACAGTTTTCAACATTAAAAAATTACTGATGTTCTAATGTTTGAAAGGTATCATTTATCATTTCAATTAAACCAACTTACTGCTCTATAATCTAAAAACATTTCTTTAAATGCCATGAAGTCACTAAAGGTTGATAACATTTCAAATATTTCACCATCTAATTCATTTCTTCTCTCTCTGAAATTAAACAAATATACCATTACATACAGTTAATGTGAACCAACAAAATGGTTCAATATTTTTGTTGAAGGATGAACAGTGACATATAGTTGTAAATGTCTGTGTCATTTGGACTCTTGTGAAGATTTGTCTCATTGACAACCATACCACATCTTCTTTTTTTATACATAAAACCATGTTTTGCATACTTGCTGCTTTCATTAAACACCATTCAAACTTTTACAATAGATGGTGTCCTAATGCTGTATTTCTTACTTTCTATGTCACGTATGTCAAGGTTAAGTATTTTTGATACATACATGACATATGCTTACTTTCTATTCATGTATCAGGGTATATATAACAGTAGGTTTTTTTAGGACACTCTTAATAATGTATATGATGGTGATGATTGCATTCAAAGTAGAAAAGTGTTCATTAAGCATGTTAACGTTAATTGAGTAAAGACTAAAATATCATCATGCATGGACACTGGAAAGTTAATCTATAAATGTACTAAGGATGTAGAACCCATAACAGTATACATGGTATATGGCCAAGTCAGTCAAATTAATTTTTCACAATAAAAAGATATTTTTTGTATTTTTTTAAAGGTTTTTTTAATTCACCTAAATTTCTCCTTGACAATCTTGACAATTGACAACAACTTCCATTTTTTTTTAAAACATGATAAATATTTTCTTTTGCTCATGAATTATATGTTAAAAGTACTTACATTATTTGTCTTGTAAATTCTACCATAGAAAACTCTGGTATTCGTTTAGATAATTCATCTTCTAAGTATTTTTCTATTAATTCAATCTGAAAATAAATAAATTTAGATTAATAAACTTATCTTACTTTTATGCCTTCAAATATTAATGAGACAATGTAATGTATATTGCTTGCTAAATAGATGAAAAATTCTCCAATCAAATTGATCAGTATCCAACATGTTTGTCCAATTTGAGTTAACATGCTAAATGTCATTTGAAAAATAATGTTTAGAAATAGGTCAATCTGATTCATTGTAAGGTTTACTTTTTCACTCGTCATAAATTAAAAGACTAAATACTTTTTTCAATGATGGTAATCGTTAATTACAGGAAACACCCTATTGATACATTGATAAGACTGTTATATATATATTCTTTGTGTTAAAAGAAGCCTTAAACCTTTCCTTGCAAGCAAAGAAACAATGGCTGTCTCCTTTAAGTATTATTAATTTTTTTAACTATATTTCTCAGGAGTAAGGTTATAAATGTTAACTAGAAACCCATGAGAAAGGTTAAACACAAACTGGTAGCAAAACCACAGTTTTCCAAATTTAACTTGGCTAAGTGTTTGACTTTCTTAGGGACCATATCCATGATATATAGTCTATGAGGAATGTCAGCATACTGGGGTCTATACTTACATATTCTCTATGTATATCTGTGTAAACAAATTTATTTTCTTCAGTGTCTTCAAATTCATGGTAATATTTTTCTAAGAAATTATTTTGCAATGTCTGGAATTCATCTTCTGAAAAATAAAGGTTACTATTTTAGTCAGATGCATCTATTGTACTACTCATGATTAAAATTGTTCTTTGATATGTTCACCTATTTTATTGTGTGGTTTTTTTAAATGTTACTTCATACCATATAAATACTCCAGTAGTGATTTCAGTAACCTGTGTTTTGGATTTTTGTCAGATTTTCAGAATCCTCTGGTTTAATCCATTTGAAAACATTAAAAAAAAAATTGCCCATGACCCCATTTTTCTTTTTATAAATCTTTTGCTTGTATAATAACAAATGAATAATAAGCCATTTGTAAACATGGTAAAAGTCTTCTAAAATCTTAAATTATTTTTTAATAGTTTTTGAGAACTTTAACTTGTCAATGATAAAGCTATGAAAAATCAAGAGGGAACATTTTCCCGCCAAAATTTCAATGGCTAATATCTTAAAACAAGCAGATTGACGTCTTCATAATTTTTGTTGTTTTGATTCCTTAATTAATCCCCTATTAATATTTTCTAGTGTTATGAAAAGCTATTTATTTTGAAACTGAGTAGCAACCTTCCATAATCATGTTAATAACTATTCACTAAAACTATCAATCACTGGACATTGCCTGAGAGTGGTGAAAGTTATTTGTGTAAGTCATGAGCTGTTTGATTCTGCAGTTATCTATATTGTCAAATTATTTAGTTTTGCATATCCATTTGATGTCAGAGTGACGTTCTTTTTTATAAATGTGGATATGTCAAATAGACAGCAACCTGACAGAAATGATGTACTTACCCATAATAATATCTTCTATGTGTCCTATAGTTTCATCAAATTTAGTATCAACATCACTGGATCTAAAATAATCATAAACAATTATCAAATTTTAATCTATAAACATAAATCAGATCTTTATGTCAGTATGTGTGTTTATAAAGTACAAATATATATGATTAATGTACATGACACAACCTTTTGATTGGTTCCAGGAACTAAAGTGTGATTGGAAAAGAAAAAAGATATTATTCTATTAATAATGTCAGATGTACTAAAATTACATTTATAAATTGCACATTTTATGTACATTTTTGTTAAACATGTATAATACACATTATCGCTATTAGCCTACTCTGCCGGCCGACCTGGCCGCTTGACCTTTTGACGCATACAACAATCGCTTTTCCATAGTGGCGTCATATGTTTTGTTTTATGACGTCAAAATTTTACGGGAACCTGTGTGATATCCAGTAATGGCGGGGAAATAGCGATAAAGTGTATTTAATTTTTGATATAACGCGTCTTCTGATTGGCCGACGTTATTTTTTTATGAGCCCATAGACATAATTTAGTCATAATTAAATTTCATCAAACTTTGATTTTCAATTTTATAACGCAAGGCTTTCTTTTTTTCTCTATTGGCAAATTCAATGAAACTATAAACATGATAAATTCTGTTTATTATGTCATTGTATGTACATGTACATGACTAAAATATATGACTTACACAGCAATTGCCAAATCTTCATCATGGAAGGCAAAATCCATAGGCTCTATTCCATCTACAAGAAACACAAAACATATAATATTCATAAATATATTCAAAAGAAACAAAAAGATAAGATTATATTGCAGTAATAAGAAGATGTGATGTAGTACATGTAGTATGATAGACAATCAGACAACTGTAGCTTACTGCTAGTGCTATTCAATGAAGACCATTTGAAAACTGATGGTGCTAAACCTGAACAGTATGGCTAGCTGTAATAGACCCAAGGAATACAAGAACTAATCATGCTAATCAAATAGAGAAAACGAACAGCTTCACACTTAGTCATACATGTATATAAGAGCCCAGAAAGATTCCAAACATGCTGCATTTGCAATACTGCACTTCTCAGCAGAAAACTTCATGGTGGTCCAGTGTCACCTCTATTATTTGCTATATGCATAAATACATGTACAATTACCCCCCCCCCCCCCCACAAAAAAAAAAAAAAAAACACAAAAAACACAAACATTTATTTTGAAAACATA
The DNA here is from genome assembly GCF_036588685.1 of Mytilus trossulus. Lineage (NCBI taxonomy): Eukaryota > Metazoa > Mollusca > Bivalvia > Mytilida > Mytilidae > Mytilus > Mytilus trossulus. The sequence goes on from NC_086378.1 coordinate 81,865,578, forward strand.
TGAATTTATTTTGAAACTATATCTAAATAATCATTGTTAAAAGAGTGTGTTTAATATTTTAAGTAAGTAGTATAATAGTGATATACTTTGTGTTTTTATATTCATGTTAGTCCAGTAGAAGAAAAGTGGCATATTATTTTAATTTATCAATTTTGAGCAATGGCAGTATGCAAATGTATATTGAATGTAAAAAGGGGGGGGTGTAAAAATACAGTAGCAAGACTGAATGGATCGTTTTCCATAAAAGTTATCACAATCTGTTTCGTTAGATGGCTTGGATACTTCATTAGAAAATGTGCCCCTTAATTTCCAAGCAAATAACAATGCCAGTTAAGGAAGAGATGTCACTTGTCAAAGTTTTTAAAAGTTGTTATGTTGTTATGAAGTTTACAGAAACCAACAAATTAAAGAATGTGTGACAAAGTTAGCTACTTACACATGCAGACACTCATTTTGGCAGATGATTTTATATGTTCCTTTTTATCCTTGTATTTGTTTTCTGTTTACATTCACTACTGATCCAAATGTACTTGAGTGATCGTTAAGGTATCGCGTGTCCAAACAAGTTCAGGTGAAGTTTCCCGCAGGAAGTTTACTTATATAGAATAAGTGGAGAGTTCATGTGGCGCGTTGTTCATGCTGAGACAATAAACATGTTTCGACAATGAATTATAGATGTAATTAACTCATGTGGATATGACATGTATTAACGTAATCAACACACATCAAGCCAATCAATTAATGTGTAAAATATAAACTTACACAGGTAAAAAAATATCAATTTACGCTGAAAATGGAACATTTCAAAACAAACAATGGTGATTTAATTACTCAACTATGTACTCCGTCTTGATTTATTGGGATAAGAACTTTAAATCAACTAATTAACGAATGGGGAAGCCGAACTATTACATATATATTTTTAAATCAACTGGGAAGTCTACATAAAATATTAAAATAACACTAACCCGGTTGTTCTTCATCGGCATTTGATGCCATGTTTTTAAATCACCGGAACTTAAATCTCTAATCAAAAATGCTTTATTGTAAAACAAATCTTATTTCTTTTGATTTGAAATATCATTTGAGAAAATTCTTATATATTTCTTTTAAAAGACAATCATAAATATAATTTATAGAGAAGTAATCAATTATTTGAAACATTTCTATTACGGGATATTTATGTAAATAAGTTAAAGGGTATTTCTCAAAGTTTTTATTTTCGAGATTTAAATTACATAGTGTGTATTATATGTCTTTGCCTAAATATAATTAAAACTATTTTATACTATATTAACTTGCATTCATTATTCATTTTTATTTTTGTTTTTTATACAAGTTAAGTCGACATATCATGTAAAAATATAATAAAATATTATGTCTGCATGTCTATAATTGTTAATGTTTGTGTCATTTTGGTCTTTTGTGGATAGTTGTCTCATTGGCAATCATATAACATCTTTTTTTTTTTTTATATGTTATCATTATTTTGAAATATGTATATATTTGAAATTTGGTTAGTGAGAATAACGACATATATATATATATATATATCTCTTAAAAATACACCCACCCCTTTGAAGTCAGTGGCCGCACAATATCTAAATTGTAATTCAATTAACCAATTAGTCAATCACTAATAACAGACGTGGTATACTATTAAATACAATAACCTAAGGATAAGAACAAGTTTATACAATTAACATGTGACTTATTACCAATCGCTTATCTCGAGTTGGATTTCTTTGATGTATACAGGTGTGAAAATTTAAAATGAAGGACAATTCTCAATATGAACTTTTTTCTTTCTCCAATTAGTAGATGTAAGAGAATGATAATCTCGTTCTTCATAGTCGAGTACGAGCGTTAGCGAGCTATATTCTATGTTTTACTTTATTTATGTATTACCCCCTTTTCTTCATTCAAACCCACAAATCAACCCAGTCTGAAAACGAATTTCGAACCGAATTCGACATACCCAAACGAGAGAGAGAGAGAAAAAGTTAGCATGATTTGGGTTCTTGTTCTCTCGAAGTTGGACACCAAGAACCCTGATGTTACAATCAGTTTCCTTGATTTTACGCGGATATTTTTATAACTCGAACATGATTATCTCGAGTTAACTATCGTTTGAATAAAAAATGTGGTTAATTCCATGGCGTTGTAATGTATTTCTGACAAAAATACAAAATAGACTTTACCAAAGTCAGCAACTCGAAGCTTTCGAAAGAAAACAAGTTTGACTTTCCAAATATGTCATTCTTGAAAATTATCTTACATAAATAAATAAACATAAAATTGATGCAGTTATGCACTAAAACCTTGTCTAGGGGTGTATTATCCATGCATAATGTGTGAGATGAACATTACTGTTTCTTGTAAGATACATTCTTGCAAGACCATGCCGCATATAGTTGTGTATATACTTAAAAAATAATTCTCTTAATAGTTAGTCCAAAACAATTGGTAACATAGATAGGTTATATTTTAAAAAATTATCATTGCCGCTTTTACTCTGGTAGATAACTTATACATTTGCTACTGATGGTAGTTATTGTTATAACTCTTTATCATCGATGTTTTATTCCATCTTCACTTGCTATGGGTTACGATGCAGTGCCCTCCTCTTCACCCGCCCCGCAAAGGATGGGACCCAATTCATTGATAACAAAGATTATTGTACGAAATCGGTAACGAATATCATTATATATTGGTATGTGTAAAATTTAAGAACATACTGTCACATGATAACAGAGATTTCTAAGGAGAATGTATAGACCACACCATAACGGAATTAACTTTCTCCTTTATTATGTATATCAATGAAATAACAGAAGGTTTTTTTTTAAATTATGTAATTTTCTAAGGAAATAAAAATAAAAAATGCAACGTTGAAATGATTAGTCTATTTTTATTATTCCAGAAAGTTTTAGTCGTTCTCTCCTGGTCAGATTTTCATATGAAGTGTTTACTGTGGATAATTAATCAGTGCTTACTATGTTCTTTATTCTTTATAGTTCATATGGGAAAATGTGGTTTTGTTTAGGAGGAAAATATATTGTTTGTTATTAACATTGGTCTTTTATTATTAAATCTCGTATTTTATACAGTAAAATTTTCTTATCATATGGTATTCCTTTTTATTAATTTCGATGCAGGTATATTTTCGGAAAAATATACAGATGTATACAGATGCAATCTAATGAAATATTACCGGAACATACATTATCTTGTGTGTCTTGTATAACCTCAATTGAACTGTGAAACTGTTAAAACAACGACTGTTATCCATACAGATTACCAGTTTGGGATAACAGAAAGTCAAAAATGACAGCTTTGTTGTGTAACAAACAACTTAATCCTATAATAACCTCTCTAAAAAATTAGAATATTGCAAAGTGCTCTCGACCAATGAAATGGTAGAATTTAATACATGTCTTAAAAATGAATAATGAAATTTAATAATAATCTTGTTTTTGTAGTAAAGGAATTGTCATATTGTTTCGGCTTCTTAAAGATCAAAACAACGAATTTATGTAACATATGTAAGAAATTTTTTTAATACCTGCCCGAGGCACATTCTATCAACACGAAAGGATTAATTGTATGATTTAAATTGATTAAAAAATAACAAAATGGAAACGTTGAAGCAAGAATTTGTACAGTGATACACAAATCCTTGTTTCAAGTTACATACACAAGAATTGCGGACAGCTCAGCTGGATGGCCTTATCAACTATCCCACAGAGAGCAGTTATCATTGATTTTTTTTAACGTTATTGTCTACGGGGAATTATGACCACTAGTTAGATAAACGAATACTATGCCTTCTGGTTGAATATATAGCAAATACGAGGTATACATGTCTACTAAAAAAATCATATTTAATTCATTTTTTATTGTAAATTAAATTAATACGTTATACAATATTGGCAAAAAGTTTTCCTATCGAATGGTATAAAAATCATCATTTTAAAATAATGTTTACTGGTGTCCCTATGCTTTTAAAAGTGGAACTTCGTATTTTTTTGTTAGACAACGTATATTCAGACAACTAGGATTGACCGTATTTAAAGACGAATTGTGGTTGGTGTTATAAGTTGAATTCTCCATTTTATGATGTGAATTTCCTTTTTTTTTTACATCCATTATTTAAAATATCTATAGCTAGTTAGGTTTTAAGCAATAAATAATTTCTGTTATACCAAAGATGTCTTTAAAGTACATAAAAGTTAAGTAGTATGGTTCTGTCGACATCTTTGAGAAAAGTACAGAAAAAGGATTTTTTTTCTAAAAAAGGCTTTGTCTAAATAAACTTATTATGTTTCAAGTAACAATAGCATTAATTTGTTATTAATTAATTGAATACACAATGATTGTATTGTTGAAAAAAAATGGTTACATAATCTGAAAAATTAAATTGAAATAGAATATAGATGTCAACGTGAAATTTTAATGTTTTTCAAAACATAAACAATGAATGAAAATGACAAAATACATCGAAAATCGTTTTTAAGAAAAGCTCCATAATAATCGATCTAAATATGGAAGTATTTTCCATGATCTAAACTGCCATATAAACACAAATGTGTCAATATTTACATAGTATATAAGCGTCCAAGGGGCCACGACAAATCCTTTCCAGTGCTGTATCCCAAATCAATACCATATGTTGCTATTTTATCTTATCATGGAAGTATTATATTGAAAATAAAGTATTTCACACACAGCCTCTTAATGAGTGCCCCCCCCCCCCCTCATTTTTTTTCATTTTATTTTGGTTAAGTTTAATTTATTGGAAAATATTCTTTTCATATTTCATTTTTTTCTTTCTTGTATAACTCTTATTCTGGCGATATAACCATACTTATTTATATTTGTTGTTCTCTATTCTGTTGTATAAGGGCATTCTTATTTCTACACATAAGAATATACAGAGGGTTATACATAAAGAAAACGTATTTTATTAAGTGAAAATTTTTTAGAAACGTTGAAATATGAACGAATATTTTCAAAAATCGATTAAACAAACAATAAAAAAGGAGTGAACTAAACGAGAACCTGACTTTCGGGTGTCATGACATTCCTAATTGACAAATCGTTTGCGCTATTAGATATTTTGTTTCTGTTTTGAATTATTTCCGTGTATTTGCTTACTGACAGCGGTTGTTGGAAATACTTGACCAATAAACCCACAGGAGGGTTACAATCTTTCCTAAATCACAACAATTTTGTGTCAGGATTTCTGTTTATTTGCGGTCATAACTGGTTCTCCGTTCATAAAATGTATTAAATTTCTGTTCCGTGTATATGTGGTTATTGTCGAGCCTTCAACTTTAGTCGAAAAAGCGAGACTACGAGATCCTACATTCCGTCGTCGTCTGTGTCGTCGTCGTCGGCGGCGTCCACAGTGGGTCTCATTGGGATCTAAGCGTGACACGGGATTGCCGATTTTGTGTAAGCGTGACACGTGAAAGTCAAATAATTGTGTCGTGAAAACGGGAAATGAGGTCTTGCGGGATCCGGGACTGAATGACAAAAAATGAGAATTGCTTACGTAGATAGTGTAAGCGGGATACGGGAATTTGACAAAACAGTAAGCGGTATCCGGGATCGGAACCCCCCGATGAGCCCCCTCCACAAATATTCACTCTGTGGTTAAAGTTTTTGAAAATTTAATAACTTTCTTAAACTATACTGGATTTCTACCAAACTTGGACAGAAGCTTGTTTATGATCATATGATAGTATCAAGAAGTAATTTTTGTAAAATAAAATTTCTATTTTTTCTGTATTTTATTTATAAATGGATTTAGTTTTTCTGCGGGGAAACACTACATTCACTCTATGGTTAAAGTTTTTAAATTTTGAATATCTTTCTCTAACTATTCTGGGTTTGTTCAAACTTGGACAGAAGCTTGTTTATGATCATAAGATAGTATCCAGAATTAAATTTTGTAAAAAAATAAATCCATTATTCTTTTAAATGGACTTAGGTTTTCTGCAAGGAAACAACACTTACACTCTGTGGTCAATGGAGGTTAATTTTTTTTTAAAGATTTAATAACTTTCTTATACTATTTCTAATTTGTACCAAACTTGGACTGAAGCTTGTTTATGATCAAAAGCTAGTATCTAGAAAGGATATTTTTGTTAATATTTGGTACCTGTACTGTGTATCTGCATTTTACTTATAAATGGACTTAGTTTTTCTTCCAGTTATTAACATTACATACAGTCTGCAGTTAAAGTTTTTAAAACATTTATTCGATTCATAAACTATTCTGAAATTTTTACCAAACTTGGACAGAAGCTTCTTACAATCAAAAGATAGTATCAAGAGGAATAGTTTTATTGATTGTTTTCTGAATTTTTGTTGAGCCTGGGAGTTACAGCAAAAGTAGGCGAGACACTGGGTTCCGCGGAACCCTTACAAATTTTAATATGCCTATGGATTCTCTCTATTAAACTTGCGAACATAGAAAATTTCCCACTCTGTGTTAATCACTGTTGAATTAGTTAGGTCTAGTTTAACCCAAATAATCCAGTCGTTATATTACGATCACTTCGATCACACCCTCGAGAAAAGTAGTAGATAGAGGGCACTGAATTATTCGAGTTGGGTCTAGTTGAGTTTCGAATGTTTGTGAATGAATTAATGAAAATTGGCGTCATACTAAACTCCAAAAATTAAACACATAAATGAACTATACAAATCCTTGAATGAACTATACAAATCCTTGAATGAACTATACAAATCCTTGAATGAACTATACAAATCCTTGAATGAATTTAAATTAAAAAACAACCCACAAGAATAAAAAAGACAGACAAGGAGCTTCCGACTTGGGACAGGTGTAAAAATGCGGCAGGGTGAAACATGTTTAGTGAGAATTCAACCCTCTCGCTATACATTAAATGTACCTCTGGCAAATGTAGAATAAACGAATCGAAACTTGTTGATACATTTGTCTTAAATAAAGTATATATATAGAATTAACAATAAATACATAGTTAAGCAAATAATTTTATAAATTTCAATGACAAAATCAGACTTTACAGCTTCAAGTTCTCTATTCCACAACTTTGTTTTACACCGTTACTTTTCAAATACAATTTAAGAGAATGGTCTGTATTTCATAACCTCCTTGTTCATATTTACAAAATCAACAGATAATTTATAATGGATAACTGCTTCGGATATTTCTTCTAAAATCAAGGATCATTAACCTTTATTTGGCTGACCTAGAGTTTTTAAAGTCATAGCGGGGATCCCTTCTAAAATATATTGCTTCTGGAATTATCGTGTAATTGCTAATATCATTAATTACGCAATATGCCTAACGGCAAATCGACATCTTTTGGTGGGGTGTTTGTTTAGGGGAGTTATCTTTTCTTATCTACTGGTCACCCGACTGGCGATGAGAACAAATTGGGAACCAGAATAGAAAATTAACACGAGTTATCTCGCCTTGAAATGTCCATAATTCTTGTACATGGTTTTTGAATATTAACATAAATTAAACACTATCAAGCAACGTAAAAGGGAAGAGAATTTTTGAAAATTTTGACAAAGGGTGTCTGTGTATTCCATCATAGTCATGTGTTTAGCATTCGGCAAAATTCGTATAATATAGATCATGATTGACCGAGTAATTCAAGTTACGTATCTGCGATTATATTATACACCGCATATAAACACATCGGGAGCCGGTGGGTAGGGAAAACGGTACTCTTTATTTTGCCATAGGCGATAATATTAACATTTGTCTAAATTTACCAGTTTTTATAATAAAAACCTAACTCGAATAATTCAAGCCCTTTCCGTGTCCGATTTTCTTCCACACGAGGATGTAATGTTAACGTTAATGTAGCCTTCGTTGATCAGCGGAATATAACGCATGAATTATTCGGGTTAATAAAAACCTGGATAAAACAGTTATGTGTGGTGTTAGTACTTTATTACTGTATTCTAAAAATTGAAGCCAAATAGTGTCATGACCAATTTCCAACGGAGCTTGTTTATGTTTTCCATGCCCACCGTCATTTTGCACCAAATTTATGAAATTTTGAAAGCCTTTTCGAATAATTCTGTAGAAAAATATTTCAATAGGTTTTAAAATGTATATTGTAAATTTACACACTGCAGTTACAAAAAAGATATATTGTACCCTTACATCCAATCGTTGATTTCCTTCACCTGTCTTGGGTACACAAAAGGCCAACCAAATAATGGGAAAATGTAATACTACCGTTTTCCCTGGGTAAATATTGGGTAAATTCTCATTTATCCAACTTTTTAAAACTATTATAGGAAGTACAGGTAATTTTTTTTTGGATAGATGAGATCAAAGCAATCTTGGAAAATTATAGTAAATAATACGGTAGACAAAGTACAAACTGATGAATATAGAGTGACAATCACTTTTCTCGTTTTAGAAATATTCACCTCTCGGTCAAAGTCCCTGAATCAGATCGATATCAAACAGATAAAAGAAATCTAACTAAACACAGAACAGAAATGTCAGAGTATTTATACACAACCAAAAAGACATGAACTACATATCTGAGAGTACTTGCAGCTACATTTACTGACAGCTAGTTTAAAGCCAATATCTATGATAGAAAATCAGGCATCCAAGACAAATCTACCAATCAGTACACATCCTAAACAGCTACTTTTGCATAAGTACTATTTCTGTACTAAAAATATGCAGTACTGGAAATTTACTCATAATTTTTAGTACTATTTCTTTACTTTAAAATTATGGTAATATTTAGGTACTTGTACTTGTACTTGTATTTTACAGTACTTGATTTGCACTAAATAATTCTGTAGAGAAATAATGCAATATTCCATGCTTTAAAGTCATAACTTTAAGAGATTTGAAATAGAAAATCTTACAAAATGCTGAAAATGTAAGTAAACGGTAGTAACCAAAAATCTGTAGTACCAAAATTTCAAGTACAAATACAGCATTGTAAAATACAGGTACATGTACCTAAATATTACCATAATTTTGTAGTAACACAATAGTACTGAATATTAAAAGTAAATTTATTTTAGTACAGAAAAAGTACCTATGCAAAAGTAGCTGTGTATATCAAATGAATTTAGTGTAAAGACGTCATATGTACATGATATGTATTCAAACAATTCAGTTATGTTTGTATACAAAAGCTGTATTGCTCTGATACTACTGCACCTTTGAAGTTGCATGCAAAAGTAGACAAACCCGTGTAAAAAAGAGAATGGAAATGGAGAATGTTAAAAAGTAAAATCACAAAAATGCTGAATTCCGAGTCAAATTCAGAACGGAAAATCAATTATCAAATGACAAAATCAAAAGCTCAAACACATCAAACGAATGAACAAATAACTGTCATATTCATGACTAGGTACAGGCATTTTCTTCTGTAGAAAATGGTGGATTGAACTTGGTTTTGTAGCTAGCTTAACCTGGCCCTTGTATGCAAATCGCATTACATTACACAATATTGACAACTATGTGTGAACAAACAAACAGACATATTAGGTACAATTGTCAAAAATAGGGGTACAGAAGTCAACATTGTGTTGTAATCTCACTCACTACAAATCAATCAAATATAGAAGAAAGAAGCACAAAAGGCATATATTCTTAAATTTTTGTTACACCACTGTCCCAGGTTAGGGGAGGGTTGGGATCCCGCTAACATGTTCACCCTACCACATTATATATGTATGTGTCTTTTCAAAGTCAGATGGAGCCTGTTATTCAGTGGTTGTCGTTTGTTTATGTGTTACATATTTGTTTTTCGTTCATTTTTTGTACATAAATTTGGCCGTTATTTTTCTCTTTTGAATAATTTTATATTGTAATTTTTTTAAATTACTATGCGGAATGGGCTTTACTCATTGTTGAAGGCCATACGGTGACATACAGTTGTTAATTTTTACGCATTTGGTCTCTTGTGGAGAGTGGTCTCATTGGCAATCATACACATCTTCTTTTCTTTTTTTAATATATAAACAAAGCACATTAGCAAAAAATGAAAGAAAAGAATACAAAAATTATCATAGAAAAATAAAAAGAGTCATGGGATGTATAATTACAAAATCACGTCAAATCGAGATATCACCAAAAACTAAATAAACAGTAAAAATAATATGCATGAGACAAATAAAAGAATACTTTGCCTCACCAAGATATTATTAAAATTTGCTTATAACTATAATTAATTTATACTCCTTATGAGGTGAAATACTGAAGAAGTGAACATTCTCAATCATTATTGTTTTTTCGGTTCAATCATTAAGATACCCCCTGTTATAATCGGTATGAGTTTTCAACACGTTTTACAGCTGTCATTCATACAGTCAAGTAGATTTTTGGCTGTCAATTTACCACTTTTATACGCTCCTTGAACAAAACCAAAAGAATTTTTGGAACAAGCTTCTCCTGCAAAAAATAATCTCCCAAAAGGATTACATAATGTCATTTTCATGTCTTCCGTGAATCCGGGTGTCCAATTACTAAACGACCCTTTAAACAAAGGATCAGACAGCCATCTTGGAATGACATAAGAGTCAGGCTCAGGTATAACGATATTTTTCTTAAAAAATATATTTCGCAGAACGGACAAAACTTCATTCTTGATATCTTCATCTGACATTCTATCGATTCTTTTGGCTTCTTCTCCAACTAATGTTGCTTGAAGAATCCTTGAATTGGGAAATAGTTTTTCGATATTTACCCATATCGTGTAGTAACCACGCCTCGAACTTGCGTATATAAGATATTCTTTATCATCCCAAAATGTGAATGGGAACTGGAAATACATATGTGTGAATACCCCCATTTGAAACTGATCAAATCTATTCATTTTCCAGTTTGGTAATGAAGGTTCAAATTGAATTGATCTACTCTGCATAACTCCGATACTCACTGTGCTAATTACGTATTGGCCAACGTAAGATTTATCATCGCTCGTTCGGACAGTCACGTGATTACCATTTTGATGAACATGTGTCACCACTTTATTTAATAATATTGCGCTGTCACTTGATGAATGCAAAGTTTTTGATAAAAGTTTACGAAACGGATATGAATATCCACGAAGATCATTAACCATCGCGTCGACACCAGGGGTGCTATTTGAAACTTTATAATTTGGCTTATCAGCGCCGTATTTAGCTGATATAGAATCTGGTGAGAACGTAAATTCAAAATCAAAGTCATAATATTCAACAGCATCTTCCAACGGTGACTTCGGAATCCAACCAGATTTTTTCAAGACTTGTCTAAGAGTTGTATCTGGTGTTTGGTACGACAACATTGAAGCTCGTATTTTCTCAAGATTTGTTTGGACTGTCTCAAATTTTTCATATACACTTTGACTTTTTTCGGTTATCACTGTTCCGTTTTCATCGTAAATTAGGAAGTCTTCGTAATCTGTGATTCGGTATGATACATTATACTGTCTGATTAAATCCAAAACTGGATTATTTCCAAGACCATGGATCCATTGAGCTCCAGTCTCAACAGTATATTCACCTAATTCAACCTCTTTTACGCGACCACCAACACGACTGGACCCTTCTAAGATAAGGATATTACTGTGTCCCATTTCATGTAGAGTTGCTGCAGCAGCTATTCCAGCAACACCAGCTCCGATTATAATTATTCTATTTTCTTCTGTCAAAAAATTAAAGAATAACAGATAATTTTTTGGTCATTTGTTACGCTTTTAATATATTAGCATTAATGAGAAGAAATCGGCAGTAAAAATAGTTCTGGTTAGAAGTATACTAGTTGAGGAGAGAGTACGATATAGACTAAATAACCCCTTACATTTAAAGTTTTTCCAGCTGTCGCTCTGATGTAAAGCAAATCTTCAATATACTATTGTTTGTTCTTTAATAACCCAATCATGTTTTGATTTGCGATGTACCCGTTTGCAATGCACTATAAAACTAGGTTCAATCCACCATTTTCTAATTTGAAAATGCCTGTGCAAAGTCAGGAATATGACTTTTGTTGTCCATTTGTTTGATGTGTTTTATCATTTGATTTTGCCATTTGATAAGGGAATTTCCGTTTTGAATTTTCCACGGAGTTCATTATTTTTATGATTTTATTTTTTCATAAAATTATGTTGTATGTTAAGAATTTATTAAACAAAGGTACACTAAACCAAGGTGAACCGATGTTGTACCTTCAACAGAATCACGACTTAAAATCAAACAACAGTTCATAAAACAAAGTACAGACAACTTTTGTTAGCAATACTAACCCCGTCAATACTTGGGATGAATTCGGATGGATCGGTTGGATATGAAGTTTTAGACCAAAATTTGTGTTACCGATTGTATTTAAAAAAATACAAAAACACTATAGTGTAGTTATGCACATTTATATACATACACAGGTTTAGAAATAAAACGCCATAACAGGGGCTCCAAATGATATTCACGATGAATTACTTTTTAAATATTGGGCTTTGAGCGTGTCCTAAGAAGATAAATCCAGCATAGCGCTTCGCACGCAGGTTTCTTTTTTGTAATCGAATTGAGTCGATAATACTAGATAATAAACAGTTAGACACCTCGAATATTTTTTGCTTGAAATTCAGTGCTTTTCTTACAAATAATTCATAACATTCATTTTTAAACATTCCTCTTAACGAACTTTTTATGTACCAAAAAACAAAGGGATTTGCACCCTCAGGCACAGTCTGGTTGACGATTAATGTGATTTGTTTTAATTCCTTATGGTTATATTCAATGAAGGTCGATAATTTTTACATCCAAGATTTTCTAATATTTGATTTAGGGCACTCCTGGCCTCACGGTCATAAAACTTTCGAGCATGATTTTTGTACTCAGACTCGAAAATCAACCAATCAAATTGCTGGATTTCATGTTTCGAGCATGATTTTTGTGCTCCGAGCACTGAGCAAAGTTTTATGACTTCAACCCCTGGTGATGGTTAATCTATAAAAGTGCTTTGGATGCACCATATTCATTAACTGTTATTACTTAAACACACATAAATTTCTTAGAATAACTTTCTTTTCAGCAAAGAGAAATCAGTGTATCAGTAATTACCACATTGTGACTAATACATACGTTTAATTTTCAAGTAAAGAATTTTTATAATTGAGTCAACTAACCTAGTCCATATTGTTTTACCTGCACCACAGAGTGGAATTGCAAACAAAACATAATCATAAACCAAACTGCTGAAGTTAATTTTTCCATGAATGTGTTCTGCAATAAAAAGAACAATATGATAATACGAACTATATTGTTCGATGGTTTCTTTGAATTACAGTTTACAAACAATTGATATGTTATAGCCAACAAATCCTTACAAAAGTAAAATAATACAACTAACAAACAGCAATTCAAACAGGGAACTCCTTAATAAAATGGCAAAACCAAAAGCTCAAATACACCAAACAAATGAAAAACAACTTTCCTATTCCTAACTTGGTACATACATTTTCTTATGTTGACAATGGTGGATAAAACCTGGTTTTATGGGTAACTACACCTCTCACTTGTATTATAGTCTCATTAAATTTCATTTTAAAGTTGTATTGATAGCAATGTGTGAGCAAATGAAACTGACAAAATAGATAAATACCTCAAAAATAGGGGTACGGCAGTAAAAATTCCACAGAAACCCCTCTAAGATGACATTTTCATTCTATATATATATATATATATATCAAATACCTCGCAGGCGCCTTTTTCTTTGCTTGACACTACCTCATGCAAAGTTATGTCAATTGATATTATGCAATGTGGATGTAATTCTAGATAGTAGTTTTACAAGGATAATGCACATTTGGCATTAAGCATTACTGAAACTATCTCATTGGAAACCAGCTATAATGTCAATGTATAAACAATTCAAGCGTGTGTTTTTTTTTTTATGAAAGTTCGAAATCTAAGAATGAAGTATCATATGCACCACAACTGTTGGATAATGTAAAGCAAAGTCATTTTAGCACATCTAAACTTGTCTCAATTATAATGATTGCTATTCAACTCATAATCAAATGTTTTACTGTATTAGTGAAGTATGTAAAATAGAAATGGAAAGTAATAGAAATGATATGAAACAGCTTTTTTTCTTTTCTTGAACTTGAAACAGAGACTGAACAGTTATGGATTTTATTTCTTCGTATTGTTAACCTTGATAGATTGATTGTTGCTGTTAATAGCTGTCACCACTGTTTGTCTTTATTGTGGTGGTAATTTTTTGCTGTCGGAAGTAGTTATTGTGGCGGAGATAACCATCGGACTTTGACAGGAAAACCAACAATCCTAAATGGTTGAAGTAAAAAGTACCTGCCATGTACGATGTTCGAACTCAAAGTCGGTTCCGACTGGCCAGCGATAAAGTATGCTACTGACACGGTAATAACACTCGACCACCTAGGTCTTTATATATTGTTTTAGATATTGATGGAAAATGAATGTGACATGAATAAATGAAACCTTTTCCATGAAAATTATCTGCCAATTAAATTAATGCAAATTATCATAAAAATCTAATGACCAGAAACAAAGACATACAAAACCATTTACTGCTATGAGATGTCTATAATTCATGCATTCTCCTTATCCTTTCTTAAAAACTATGTAAAAGATAAAGGTTGATACTATTTCACTTTAAAGTCATAGTTTAGGTAAATAAAGGCAACAGTAGTATACCGCTGTTCAAAAACTCATAAAACCATGGACAAAAAACAAAATCGGGGTATCAAACTAAAACCGAGGAAAACGCATTAAATATAAGAGGAGAACAACGACATATAACACCGAAACGTAACACACACAGAAACGGACCAAGCATCAGACAAAACACCACGAGAATAACAAATATAACATGAAAACCAAATACATGAATTTGGGATGGACCGTGCCACGTCTTATCTCAATATCTCAAAAATAAGAGAAAACACAAACGACTCAACGTTAAAATGCAACACACACATAAACCTATAAAAATAGGTAAAACACATATTTAGGCGAGATATGGTAACTGTATTGCGCAAATTTTAATGTATATATATATATATATATATATGAATAAATAAAAAAAAACAAAGAATGAATTGAATAATAGACGAATAATGTTTATGTAAACTGTGTAAAAAAAAACAATTAATTAATTGCATATATGCAATCAGTTCGAAACAAAATAATCACGGAGTCCAATATAAGAGTGTAGGCGTATTATTATTGCCTTTTGTCACAATAGGATAAAACATTGTTATGGATAAACCAGAAGATCTTTCAAAATAAGGGACGAAAGATACTAGAAGGACAGTCAAACTCATAGATTGAAAAAAAACACAACTGACAACGCCATGACTAAAAATAAAAAAAAACCAGACTAATAATAGTACAGAAGACAAACCATAGAAAACTAGACTCAGCAACACAAAATTACTTGTTTAAAATAATTTGCCAAATAAAGAAAACTCAATTTAACTTATCGATCCATTGCAAATGAAGCAATTGAACCCGAAACATGTAACTTAAAAATTAAAGACATTGGGTTCAGAAAACCCTGTTACACAAAAGAGTCGTGTATTATATTAAAAAATCGATTGATAACTCGGGTGTGTGCATTTTCCCGTTAGTTAGAAATAAACCAAGGCAAAGGGAAACAATTCAATTTGCATATCTTTATTTGCAAATATAAACAAAGGTATTTTATGCTTGAATCAGGATATATTCAAAGCTGAAAACAACATAGAAAATTACTAAGTAAAACTCATTTTGAGCCATTTGTTTTCCTGAAAAATCGACAACATTCAATTTTCGCTCGCTTATTTTAATCAGAATTAGAAATCCCTCTTCTAATCGAAGTGACATATTCGTGAAATAATTGACAAATTTTCAAAGGTTAAGATTAACACGCATTTTCAGCAAATAAAATCATTTTCCAAAACATTTTTATAATATCTATAGAAAAGAGATTTTCTTATCTGGGTACTGTTCCCGTTTTGAATTTTCTTCAGAGTTCGGTATATTTGTATTTCTAATTTTTACCTGAAAATCTGTAATAATTATTTCCTAGTTAACATGAGTATTTATTGTAAAACAAAAGTAAATCACACCCAAAATGATATATAATTCATAGGATAGATTTACGCCAATTTTCATAATCAGTCAACATACTTCGTTCAGATGTGGCATATATGAAATAAAGTTAAATGTTTTCAATTAACGAGAAACATCATATACATGTACATGTAAGGAAAATAATCTCAACGCTTTCTGTCATTTTACTTTATCAAATGCATATTTCCTCAGTAACTTTTTCTCGGTATTTTTTTCGAGTAATAAAGAGAAAAGAATAATTAATACTTATTTTACATTCGATTCAAAAACCCTATAAATTATGATATTTGACGAACCAATTTTGTAGTTAATTAAATGGGACTTTAAATGTGAACATTTAGGTGAAACCTGTATCGTTTGCACATTATTCTTTATTCCTCAACTCGCAGTTTACACTTTTATCTCATTGTCTAAGCTATCATAAAGTATCCCTGTGAAATACTTTCTGGGTATCCAGGAAAATACACAGAATTGTTATGAACTGAAAACATATATATCAATCTTTATTTATGAGAATACAATTTTGAGATACTGTTATATTCTCAATTATATCCGTATATGTTTTAAATATTCAAGCTTTTCCAGGAGCACTTCATTGTCAATATTGCCAGCAGATTCAACTGCATATGATGAAAAAAATATGTCATATGAGTCGATTATGTCATGTGTATACCAGAAAAATATATAAGTACTAAGGTTATAATTTTGTATATCTCCCAGGTCATGGTTGTGCATCCAAGCTGTGCAATATAACAAAAATATATTACCGGCTTGATTGTTCAAAAGCTATAACATATTGTGTTTTATAATTATCTGCCATAACGAGTAAACACAGACATATCCATTAAGGTATTAATCTGCATTTGATGGATACATTAGTAATTTTTTTTTCTGCTCCACCTACGATAATGTTTTCTGGTTGTGAGTCCGTTCGTCGTACCGTTTGTTCGTCCGTCCGTCGGTCCCGCTTCAGGTTTAAGTTTTGGTAAAGGTGGTTTCTGATGAATTTGAAGTCCAATCTACTTGAAACTAGTACACATGTTCCCTATGATATGATCTGTCTAATTGAATTACAATATTATATATGTTTTTGGTCCACGGAACATAGAAAATGATAGTGCGAGTTGGGCATCCGTGTACTATGGACATATTCTTGTTTCAAATAATTCTCACTTTTCACACACGTCTCGAGTATTAAATCTTAAACCTGGAACCGTTTGTTAGCTATTATTTATGTGTTTCTCTGTCCTATATTTTCTCCCATTTATTTGTATTGTAGTCCTGCCATGTAATGTTTACATTTTTATGTTATGTTTAACATTGCCATTAAAGTGGGAGGTTTGGCATGCCACACAACCAGTTCAACCTACAATTTCGTTCTTAAAATGGCCTGTATCAAGTAAGGAATATAGCCATTGTGATATTATAGTTCGTTTCTGAGTGTGTTACATTTTGATGGGTTTTTTTTCTGTTGTGTCGTTCTTCTTCTCTTATATCTGATGCGTTTCCCTCAGTTTTAATTTGTAACCCGGATTTGTTTTTCTCAATCGATTTATGAGTTTCGAATAGCGGTTAACTACTGTTGCCTTTATTCTTCTATTCATTAAGCTAAAGTTTTGAGTTAGCAAAAAGGTACGCAAAAGAGACATTTATCATATATATATATATATGTCGTGTACAAGTTGCGATTTTGTACAGGTTATAACATGTACAAAAATATTGTACATGTTATAACTTGTATAATGCAAAAATACAAGTTATA
The DNA here is from genome assembly GCF_036588685.1 of Mytilus trossulus. Lineage (NCBI taxonomy): Eukaryota > Metazoa > Mollusca > Bivalvia > Mytilida > Mytilidae > Mytilus > Mytilus trossulus. The sequence continues at coordinate 81,883,465 of NC_086378.1, forward strand.
ACATGTACAAAAGTACCTCATACATGTTATAACCTGTACAAAATATTGCTTCAAAATGGTTTTAACTTGTACAAAATCGAAAAATACGGATATTTTTCTATTATGGCAACAGATGATATTGACCTCAATAACATTTTCATAACTTTTTTTTATTATTCCTTCATGTAAGTGTATGTTGTACTTTTTTGATACAGTCAATGTCCAGGGGTCAGTATTAGGAAGCATTCCTAAGACCTGTCCTAAGATATAGACATGTCTGATGATCCTCTTACGACTATCTTTGGACATATCTTTATTTGATGAATTATAATTGTGAGTGTCCACTTTGAAGGCAATAGTAAAATACTTTCATTCTAGTTGACACTAAAAGACATAAGAGGATATCCAGGATAGATGTGTCTACAAATAAAATTGGGAATTGAAATCAAGTATGTGTCAAACGACAACAACCCACCAATAGAGCAGACAACATCCAAAAGCTACAAATAAATGCTTTCAAAGTAGAGGATATATAATTAAAACATCAAAATGACATTCGCCTCATGCAATCATCTTATAGTTTATAAACACAAATTGAATTATAAATTTACATAAGTCATGCTGAAGGCCAAAAATTGTGAAGAGTAGATCCAAAGTTTTTGATAATGAAGCGTGGTCCAATGAAAACTATTTCAGCTCTCTCTTGCTTTTACAGAGTAAGCATATAAGACATTGCTTTAGTCTTTGCATTCTATAAAAACGAGAGGGAGGAGTATTTCCCAAAATCATTAAGAATCGTTCTTTAATTTTTTTGGAAGAATTTAGAAACTAGTATCTAATGTAATTTGAGGAATGCAAGCTTTTAGTAAATAGTTTCACACTTATTTAAACCATGATGGACTGCATAAAACATCCAATTACATGAAAACACATTTTGCCAACATAATTCATGAAACATATATTTATGAAACTTTGTGATCATTGTCCTTTACAGAAAAAGACACGTTAAGGCCTATTTGTTGTTGTTCTTTATGCATTGGTGAATTCAAATGTATGTTTTACTTCTTTAAGATTTATTTTAAATTTTGTACAAGTTAAAACCATTTTTAAGCAATATTTTGTACAGGTTATAACATGTATGAGGTACTTTTGTACATGTTATAACTTGTATTTTTGCATCATACAAGTTATAACATGTACAATATTTTTGTACATGTTATAACCTGTACAAAATCGCAACTTGTACACGACATATATATATACAACTCGTCTAAACATCAACCCAACAATGTTAGATCTGTAAATTTGATTTCGCAAATTTTTGGTTCTTCCCTCGCCGGGATTCGAACCCATGCTACTGTGATATCGTGACACCAAATCGCCTGCACTGCAGCCGTCCCGCTAGACCACACGACCACCTGGGCTCTCAAATAAAGAGCTTTCGGTGGCCATATGTTACCTTTCCACGTCAGTTTTTAATCTAGCGGCGTACTACAGTACATGATATATAAGGCATGAAGATGTTATTGTTACAGATCAGCTAAATTATCTATAGTAAAGGATCCTACAAATTAATGTAAGATACAGTCACAGAAAATAATTATATGCATAAGTACGTCTGAGTCAGTGACAACCCTACAACAGATGTATCCATCGGATCGCCATCAATGATGGTGATACATGGCTGTGTACATAATGTATATACAACTCGTCTAAACATCAACCCAACAATGTTAGATCTGTAAATTTGCTTTCGCAAATTTTTGGTTCTTCCCTCGCCGGGATTCGAACCCATGCTATATATCGAAATAGTTTCAGCATACAATGTGAAAAACACAGAGAGGTTTCTAATTTGACTTTACCAAACGCAAAATATTGGGATAAAAAAACAAAAGACAACAAAACATACTACATCAGCCCACATGGCGATCCCAATTCTGCTATAAAGTTACTGTAAAATATGTAAACAACAATGTCTTGGTATAGTTGGGTCATTGTAGTTACATATGGTCTCATTAAGATAAAAAAAAATTGTCAACGATACACATGGCGGCATACGTAACATTGTCAACGATACACATGGCGGCATACGTAACATCGATATGAATAAGTCATATATATATAACCATAATAAAAAAATGAAATTAAAAAATAACTGACATAAACAAACGTTTTGATATCATAACAAGGTCATTTGAATTTAAGGTATCTTATACAAAGTTTACAAAATAGAGGTCAACAAGAAAATGTGTCACTACCTTGCGCAATTACGTTTCTATGTTTAGTGAACCGCACAATATGAGCCAAAAATCCTAAATTGTTTTTTTTATTATCTAAATTGAACTTCACAGTAAGATTCAAGTTGATAACAACTATTTACTTTTATTTTCCGAAGCGGGTCTTACAGGTGTAATACCACCATTAATTGCCCCTTAAAAGCCTTTACAAAATTTTCACTTTTGAAAACAAATGTTCATATTTTTTTTGTTCCAAATGAAGAAATACTTGGCACAAGTAAAGTTTTATCCTGTTTAGTACTATAGACAACACCTATCACAACAATTCATTGCATATAAGAAAATAACCAGAAATTAACTAATCCAATTTTCCCACCTTTTGTACAATTAAGTAACCATGTAGGATTAATTTTCTACAACTGTCAAATTCAAAGGAATATTTTTTTCTTCCTTTCTTTGTATGCAACCGGATGTGACGCACTATGTTTTGGTGATATAACATATTTTACATAATCATACTAAGAATTTAAGCACAAGTACTTTCTGCATTTTGCTGAATTTAGAACAATACTCAACAGACATCAATCTCTCAAGGAAAGAGGAAATATTTTTGTTAATGGACAAATGTTTAAGTTTAAAATAATTTAAGGTCAAACCATAGAGAAAAAAATAAAATCACAAAATTACAGAACTCCGAGACATTGTTAGGAAAGTCTTAAATAGATATACGCTGCCCCTAATATCAAAATGAAAATCTGTAGTATGATTGTCACTGAGACAACTCCAATCAGGTACCATATGACGTAAAATAATCTCATCATAGATACCAGCATTGCAAGTGTTTACGCTAGACGCGCGTTTCGTCTACAAAAGAGCCATCAGTGAATCTCAAATATTAAAAAGTTTAAATACAGCTAAAGTAATCTATTCATGTTGTAGAAAATAAAATTGAGAATGGAAATGGAGAATGTGTCAAAGAGACAACAACCCGACTAAATAAAAAACAACAGCAGAAGGTCACAAACAGGTCTTCAATGTAGCTAGCAATTCCCGCACCAGGAGGCGTCCTTCAGCTGGCCCCTAAACAAATATATACTAGTCCAGTGATAATGTTGTAGAAAAGCCTTAATATGTAAAAAAAAAAAAAATTTTACAAACAGAAGAATTATTATGTAATCATATCAATGATAATTCATGTCAACACAGGAGTGCTCACTATTAGGCATGTGATATAAAAGTAAGCAACTATAGGTCTCCGTCCGGCCAAGAGCCACGAGGAAACCCATATCACATAACATGTGACTGTCATACAAGTGTGAAATTTAGATAGCCATTAAACAAAGGTTAAATTTACCATTGTCTACATACGAAAATGCATGTACGAAGTCAGCAATGCAAACGTTGTTATCCATTCGTTTGATGTGTTTGGGCTTTCGATTTTGCCATTTGATTAAGGACTTTCTGATTTGAATTTCCCTTGGTGTTCGTTTTTATTATTATTTTTACTTTGCACTAACAGGAAAGGTAAACTAATTAAAAGTTACCCTTATACTGATAAGAAGATCAGTAAGTGCAATATTAAAGTGATTATTTCATTTGTTGATATGAATAACATAGATTTCCAAGTGAAATAAAAACCGATAATTTCACATGTGAAATAAAAGTTTGTATTTCACTCCTCTGACTTCATTGTCAAGACGTCGGATCAAAACAAAAGGGGATGCATAGAAAAAGATATAGTTCCTTACATTTTCTACTTTGATTTTATTATAAAAAAAGCCATATGCCAATGTAATAAAAAGAATAACTAATCGAAGAATCCAAATATAGACAAATATTCAACTCGTGAATAAATTAACTCACCATAGATACTAGGATTATTTTTTTTTGTTTACGCCAGAAGGGCGTTTCGTCTACAAAAGACTCACCAGTGACGCTCGAATACAAAAAAGTTAGAAAGGCCAATTTTGACCAAAATTAATGTGTTGTTCGGTCACTCGTTGAATAATTGTTTAGTATTTTGAATTTTTCGATAAGTAATTCTATAATTATCCGAAAATATATCTCGATGTTGAACTGTCTTGATAATATTTGTTTATACTTTTAATGATTTTGAAAGTGACTTATAGAACCAATGGGGCCGGTGCTTTTCATTGTTTATGTTATATGTTTTTATTTGTTAAATTGTATTACATATAATGATTAGTTTTATATAAAGGAAACCACTTTGTCGAGAAGCTGAACACTATAATCAGCAGATAGAACATTTATTTTGAAAATGAAAACAGAAAAATGAAATAAAAGTCCACAAAGTTGTAGAAAAAAAATCGTGGTTACAAACCAAAACAGCAGGAAACACACCAATTAATACAGGAAAATTATGGCATAACAGAAAAAGTGAAGTGCAACAAAACAAATACCAACATATATACATTTTTTCTATAACATTTGATAACCAATTCGGAAAGTCTTCTAATACATTATATCTTTGACCTTTGGTTTGGGTTAATAAGACGAAAATTTAAATATGACCATTGATGAGAAACCTGCTAATGAAAATATTCATTCATTCAAAGGTTCATTGAAACTAACCTTTTATTTCTACAATGTGTATTTCCTTTTTCCATATACCTCAGAATTATCCCCAAATTGTCCACGGATTAAATTATATATGAATTAAAAGAACCTGTGTTATGTTAGTATATGACCGATGACTCCTGACGTCATTTAGGGTCACGCAAGATCACCAACCTGTGCAGTATACCAAAACCATTGCCACCTTGATTGTCCGATAACTACTTCTTATTGGGTAATGATTGTTGGGATAAATGTGTATACAAAAACAAAATGATGATAGAAAATAAATCAAATGGATTGATAACTTATTGTTTTTAATTTGAAACTTCATTGTTTAATGGCAATTCATGCGCTGGTTGGTTGCTGTCTATCATATTTGTTTGTCAGATAACTAACTTATCTAGATAAGACAATCGTATTTTTCTTTTTGATTCCATCTCATTTTTGTCAGAAAATGAAGTTTTATAGCTCATCATACAGCTTGTGCGTTGTTCATTGCTATAGACCTTGCAGTGCCTGACTTGTACTTGAATTCAACACGCCTTTAATTGTATTTAAGAGCGTACTGGTCCGCAGAAATTTGTTGATGGTACAGAAAAATGTACATCTAATCTAAACAACACGGCAAATGTGCCCTCCTTTTGAGATTTTGATATACTTCCTTATTATCGAAAAGAAGCTTTGAAAAGGATTCTATGATGATCCAATGTCCCGAAGCTTCCATTTTATACAAAAAGTGCCCACATATTTCACATAGTGACAACGATACAGCTATGTGTATGGCATATGTTGTTTAAAATATGAACAACATTGGTTTTGTACTTTATTGATGTTCTGGCTTGAACTGGTGGTTCTATACCTAAAATTGTTCAATACCTCAACCGCCGGTCTCCAGTGTACAGTTGTTTCGTATGCAAGTAAACAACCATGCCACATCTTCATGTTTTTATATCAGAGTATAATTTAAAGATGAAAAACAAAGATGTTTATTGTCTTTTTCTAAACGTAGATATGAGGCGCAACAAAAAAAACCAATGCTTTATAAATGCAACGAAAGATGTAAAAGGATATTCAAAGTCATATGTCGAAAACAAACTTAACTACCACGTGTATATACACGTGGTAGTTATATATTTTATCCCAATACGTCATGTTAATTCAAATAAATCAAGTGATTGACACATAATAAACGGAGAAAAATAAAAAATAAAATCTGATAAAGGTCACTTAACAAATACAAATAAGCAGTTTGTTTTCTTTTCCAAGCCGTATTTGGCACAACTTTTTTGGAATTTTTGGTCTTCAATGCTCTTCAACTTTGAATTTGTTTGGCTTTTTAACTATTTTGATCTGAGCGTGACTGATGAGTCATATGTAGACGAAACGCGCGTCTGGCGTATAAAATTATAATCCTGGTACTTTTGATAACTAATTAAGCAATTTAATTGGGAAAAAAAACGAAAAACGAATAAATAAAAAATAACAGTTCATAAAACTTGACATCGAAAACCAAATATTAAAAACCACCCGAACCACACCAAAAGCATATAACATTTTCAATGCAATGACCAATAATTCCGCTAAGTTTTCACAAACAATACACCAGGTATTTAGTTGTAATAATTGTCTCTTACATTTGTTATAAAAGTGTAAAAATAAGGGAACAAAGAAAACCAAAATCCAAAATACACTACATTAACACACAATGTCATTACGATCTCATTTCCGTTGTAAGGTCAATGTTAAATAGGTTATTGTCAATGTTAAATAGGTTATTGTCAATGTATTGGTACATCAGTGAAATTAGGTCGTTATATTCTCACCTAATTTTATTGAAAAGGTGTCAAATATACACGTGGTAGTTATATATTTTATCCCAATACGTCATGTTTATTCAAATAAATCAAGGGATTGACACATAATAAACGGAGAAAAATGAAAAATAAAATAAATAAATAAAAACAAACTTCTGACATTATAAGAGAGTCAATTAGATATAGGTCACTTAACAAATACAATTAAGCAGTTTGTTTTCTTTTCCAAGCTTTCGGCAACAGAAATCTTTCAGAAACTGTAAAATATTTGAACTCCAGTTATAATGCAAGCATCCTTAAAAGGATCAGTCTGATCATTTTAAGAAAGAAGATGCATGCATTTAGAGTAGGGAGAGTCATTTGATGTCAAGATCTTTAATACATGTATATGTGGTGTACAATTAGGTGTCTAAATCCTTAACATCTCTACATGAATGTTATCGGTAACAAGTGAAATTAAACTTTTAGCCTAAATCCTAGGCAATAAGCTAACTCCTAAGCTAAGCTAAGGTTGCAAGCATTTAACCTAAATTGATTAATGAAATTTTTTTTATAACTGTTAGGGTTGAACTTCAATTCGGAAAAATGTATACAAAAAATTATTCGAAGTCAAAATACATTTGGAACATAATATTAGTAACATAATAAGAACTAAAGTTTAAATTTTCAACTATCTGAAATAAAGTTACTAGTTCTGGCCACTTAAGGTAGCACAATACAAAGATTTTATAACTCCAACTCCCAAGTTTTAAAATGCTGTAACTTTCTTAATAATGCTTGAAAATTTATAAAAGTGGTAGTTTTGGATAGCTGACAGATTACTCTTTCGCATTAATGTAATGTTAGTATTATGCAACAATTATGTAACCAATTATAATGTTAACTGTGTCAAAAATATTTCCCCCAAATTTCCACTTTCAAATGAAATTAGCTTCTGCATAGGTATCCCTAGAGGGTTGATTTTATAATATGTTGTTCCTATGGCCATTATCTACAAAAGGGTGTCTCATATTTCAGATCTAATGTATAGAACAAATTGTACACCTAATTAAACATTATCTTCTTTTATGTGGTTAGGATGTTTACACTAATTAGAGATTTATGAGAGAATGGAATACCATAGAATAAATCTGAGACACCCTTTTGAAGCCCTTGATGTGTTGATTAAGATTTCGTTAAAATTTTCTGTATAGTTAAAGAGATGATAGAGCTAAATTTTTTCAAGTGAACTTACCCAGATTTTGCCACTAATTATATAATAATTGATTACCTAATGATTGCATAATAAAAATATTTCATTCATTTAAAAGATTAATCGTTTATCTATCTATATATACCTCTTTTATTATTTTCTATGCATTCATAAGAAAGTTACAGCATTTCAAAGGTTAGTGATTGGAAGTAAACAAATCTTTGTATTGTGCTACCTTAAGTTTCAACACGGATAGAACAATAGCTGTGCGACCATACTTGTCGTACCAAAATGTTTAAAACCATTCTTTAAATCAATGGCCACCTTTGAAACACATAATACGTTAGAAATCTTAAGTTACAAACTCTTGTTAGGTGATTTAGGTACACAAAAAGAAATTTATAGTTTCCATCTGAGTTTAATTGGAAATTCATTAAATGATTTCGCTCCCGACCGTCAAACTCTTTGGATACAATGGGTTTCACTACTACTGCCTTCTCTAAATAATTTTTCTTCGTGTGACAATTTTCCAAAAGTGAAAGAAGAATACATATGAGATATATTGAAAAAAAAACGTCCATTCATAAGGTCAAACAAAATAAAAATAATCGGAAAACAACTGCCATATTCCACACTGTCAGGCATTTTATTTTGTAAAATATGGTGGACTCTACTTGATTTATAGCTAGCTTAAACTCATAAATATTATTTTAATCAAAATCTTCGTTCCGCAACTCGAAGCAAATTATTATGTATTTTAAATCTACCATCAATCCAAAAACGACGAATTTCATTGTTTCTCTATAGATCTTTGCTTATAATTTTATTAAATGGATAAAATTTCAAAACTTTGTTGAAAACATATTGACATGAAAAATATACAAATATGATGTTGAAAAGTAAAAAAAGAAATCAAATCACCGATTATTGATGAAACTAGAAAAGAAAATGAATGACAGCTAACGACAACTTCTATCGAATTACAAACGATCTGCTAAGAACATGTACAAAAAGAATATGGTGTGGTTACATATGAATGTAAGCATGCAATCGGCTCTATTTTCATAGAAAATATGAGACAGTTGTGTTTACATCAATTCATTAAAACAAAGTTTAATGTGGATAGTAGTTGGGTGTTAGTTTTTTTAATGTCTTTCTTATAGGGTTCTATGTAAATCTGTGTCCACGGCGACTGGTTCTTGGATTTAAGGTTAGTAACAAAAGCTTAAGATTAGCACTGTTCTATTTAATTTATTTTTAATTTATAGTATTACAAAATAATTTATGTTTTTTCTCGGAAAGGCACCAACAACTCAAAAGTAGTAGAGGAGCAGCCTAGGTGTACGATTTGGTTTTACATGAGAGATGGTTATTGAGAAGCATCGTGTTGTGTTATAATAGTTATCAAAGGTACAAAGATTATAATTTAGAACGTCAGACGCGCGTTTTGTCTACATAAGACTCATCAGTGACGCTCATATCAAAATAGTTATAATGTTCCAAAGACATTTCATGTTTAGGTTTGGCAAGCATGTATGTGTATGTATTTCTCATAGCTCTGTTAAACTTTGTCCGATATCGGCTGCTATCTTGAATTTGCATTGTCATCATGAACTCGAAATTAGTAATATACTATCTATAAAAAAATAAAGGATCATTTTAACAACATTTTAAATCCACATTTTAAGAGATTCCCCAGAAGATTCCTGAAATTTCATGTTATGGTTGTCATTACATACACAAATGAAAGAATATAAATATATTCTGACTGCAAACCATGTTCTCATTTTGAAACTTGGTCTGATCACTAAAACTTCTCCATTGTAATCAGATCATTTGTCGTCCAATGTAATTTCTTGTTGAGTTTTGTTTTTCCTTAAGTAAATACCTTAGTGTAAACAACAGTTCTTCAATGTATTTTTGTGTGTGTCGTTGTTTTCCTGTTATAATAATTAATGCTTTTTCCTCATTTTTAGTATAACCCGGATTTGTTTTTTCTGTCGATGAATGAGTTTTGAACAGCGGTATACTACTGATGCCTTATTTATAGTACTGGGAACAATTGGCTCTTTCGTGGTTATAACAGCCATGTTGAATAATGATCATGATAGAGATAAAAAGGGTTTGAAATACGGAAGAACATAATTGATACAGAACAGTTGCTTCGAAACATGCATAGAATTCACAGTACTTTCATACTTTGCATAATATATCTACCTCTATCCATGACATCTACCCCTATTCAATAAGGCCGTAGTAACTGAGAAGTGGCATAATTTTAGAACTCTACATAGTATGTAGATTCCGGAATGATGTTGACGATGACCGCGTGTAGCCCTAAGTGGGCTTCCGTTGTTAGATTACTCTCACATAAAAATCAGACGAAATGGACTAATCTAATGAACACAAAGCTAGACAAAGGAAACACGCTAATTTCAAAAATTAGCGATCTGAGCAAGTATCGGAAATTTACATTTTAAAAAATTTCTATTCAAGACAAAAACATCAGACATGTCGGAAAACAGTTATTTGTTTCCCAAATTGTCCATATTATATTTTGTGTGATTACTCTTATTTGACCGACTGAGTATCATTATACCTCCCACGCAGAGAGATAAACTGTAAAAAAAAACTCTTTTGTCAAATGTTCAGTTGTTATAACTTCATTTATTACTATAACATCTCCCACGGATATCATAGTTATGGTTAAGTCCATCTGCCCGTTTGTTCATCCGTTCGTTCTTTTATTCAATCGTGCGACTGTTCGAATTTCTACTCAACTTCTATATCCGCAACTGCTCTCGAACCAGTCGACAGAACATGATGTAAACTTGCACCTCTATTTGCATGTATAAATCTGAAATTTAATTACTTTGACATGACATCTAGTACACAGGCAACTTTCACTCACATCAATTTCACGTGAATTTAAATTCATGTAAATCTCACGTGAAATTCACATCAATTTCACCTCAAACGAGCTTATACATAAAACTCACGTGAAACATTTTTTGTGAAGTTCACATGTGAAACTCATGTGAATTTCACATGAACCTCACGTAAAATTTTCATGTGAAGTTCACATGAATTTTTAAAATAGAGTAATTCAAATAACATATAAATTTTCAAATTTAATTAAAATCATGAAAAATATAAAAAATAAATTGTTGTTAAATTCACGTGAAATTCATGTGAAAATTTTCACATCAGAATCATGTAAATCTCAATTCAAGTGAAATTCACAAGAAAATGTTCACGTGAGTTTCATGTATAAGTTCGATTGAGGTGAATCTCACGTGAAATTTTCATATGAATTTCACGCGAGATTGATGTGAAATTCATGTGAGCAAACTTTGTCTGTGTATGATATAAGTGCAAACTATGTTACTGAAATACGTATAAAATTGAGAATGGAAATGGGGAATGTGTCAAGGCAAATATAACATTTATGACTGTGTCTTTTCCGTAGTCCTGAATCATAATTCCATGAAACTTTCTTAGAATATTTACCATATAATACCACATTGAACCTTCTATTATTGTTGTCCAAATTTGTTTTGTAGTTGTTCTAACAAAAGCATAGACTGTACTACTGCTTAGTGCCAATATTGTATCCACAACTTCTTCTTTCAAGTTGTTGAAACTTTCTCACTATTTTGACCATATAACTATGTTATTCATTTCCTATTTTGTCCATGGTCAGATAATTTATTGAATTTTCATTACAAAAATATGGGCTCTGTCATGGCTTTATTATGGCTTCGTTGTGTATCCGCAACTTGTACTACTCTCTAATCACAATTTATTGAAACATTATCATGATCGTAGAGAGGGTATAACTTTGTGAGCTTTGCTGGCAATAACTTCAGATATAAGTATTACTATTTTATTTGTTGACCTTATCCTCTCAATTTCCAAGAGAAAATAATATAAAACTTAACAGAATTGTTGTCTATGTGCAAATATGAACACTTTACATAGAACTTCCCTTAGGGTGACTAAAGATTAGAAATGTATGATCATGTGCACACGAATTAAAGAAGGTTTAAGTGAATTATAATCCGAAGAAACATAAATTGCTTATTGATAAATAATTGCTGGATAAATATATATATATATATATAATAATAATTTATAGAATATGAATTAAGGATCTGGCTGCTAATTAGATATGCATGATCATTATGTTCCTAACTTGCTAATTGGTACTAATAAAGGGAAATTAGGATGACCGTATCATCAAAACTATGTATTAGTCATCTGGGATCTTCGTTCATCTGATAACGAATGCAAAAAGTGAAATCACAAAAATACCGAACTGTAGGTTATTCAGTACAGCATTGAATTATGCGAACTGTGTTACAGTTTTATTTTGGTTGTGTGATATGTACAAATATGCAGCTACGTTCTATCATAATAGGGCATCAGATCCAATATCTTGTGGATTCGTGGATGTCTTGCTTTGACCATAATGATTTGGGCTCAGAGTTATTATACAAAATTAGCTGTGAAATCTTTGCCGTTATCATTTGGAAGGTGCTCCAAAAAGCATATAGAAGTTGGTAAAGTATTCTCCTGCAGCCTTTTCTTGAGTTCATTGTTGGTTTTTGATATCAGACATCTCTTCTATCGAGATAGATTAAAGAATAAGGTCAGCAGGAAAGAAAACAAAAATTAACACACTGGTATTATCAATGACATAGTTGAAAGAAATCTGACTTAAGTTAAGGCGTCGATGTAAGTGTAAAGAATCACATTATGTTAATCAGAAGGTTACAGTGAGTTTGCTTTCAGTAATAGCAGTCAAATTTTATGAAAAATTGATTATAACTTACGATTTATTTTTGTCGTAATATTGTTTTTGAAAAAGCCTTAGGCGTTGCCATTGGTCAAAAATGATTTCGAACTGTCCATCTTAATATGCTTGATAAAAGACAAATAATAATTAGAAGTTTACACCATTGCGAGTTGTTTGGCCGTTCTGAAATATAAGTTCACAAATAACCATATGTATCGCTATTTTGTGCATTTCCTTTGATCTTTTTTTGTGATAATTTTCATATCATGCTTCTCGCTTGAGATGGAAAATTATCTCTAGAAACTAAGGACGCCATGTGGCGTTGCTAACGAAATTGACATTGAAATTGACAACGTCGTCATAGGTAAAATAGCGATAAACAGATCTCTGTACCAGCTCAAGCGAGAAAATCAATCTCGTTGAGATAATCAACGATAATCTATAAGTCTCTCCTTCAGGTGCTCTGATATCAACGCTGTTTTTATTGGTTTCGTATTGAGAAGTCTTTGATTAAAATAAAAGTGTGTAAGGACTTTTTTTGTCTTGTCATCGATTTGTCGTTTTTCGCAATGACGATGTAAATTTTATTTCAACTTATAAGTTTGAGCATTCCTTAGGGCGAACATCTTTAGAATGAAGCGCGGACATACAAAATGATTACGCTTTTACACCCCCAATGAATTTACAAAAAGATGCATTCAATTCTTAAATATGATTTGCTTAATACATAATCGTGTCATCTGTTTAATGCGTAATCATGTTTGTTTATAATTCTATTTGTTCACCTTAGTTATGTTATGTTTGTCCTTCGATGATAAAATTGTAGTAAATAGCTATAGGATATAAATTTTGTTTTCTACAAAAGTACATAACTCTAAATAGTGTGAATTTTTGAATATTTCAATAACTGTTGCATATTTTAAGTCTTGCAATATTCTAATCAAACAAAACTAAGGAGTACTAATGAATCCCTAGAACTTATTCCTGTTAGCGAAACAAATTATGGAGGGGAAATAGATTTGCGTTTGTCTAAATATCATGCGACGGTAGTCACCGTCGACATGATAAAATAAGGTTGGGCACTATCTTGAATAGAATTTACAATTTACATTTTTAGACAACTTAACTTTTGAGAAATACTGAAAGAAAGGTTCTAAATTATCGAACAAAACAAATTAGGACAACTCTACATTTGTATGAGTCCGACAGACGAATTGACATCTTACTATGTCATCTTATGATTTTTGAGTTAGACTGTCCCTCTGGTATCTTTTTCCCCTTACTTGATACCAGTTTTCTATGTAGACCTTATACATATATCCCTTTGCGAAAACATTATTGTAGTCTTTGGTCACTATTGAAATAATATTTATAAAAGAAAAGTAAATATTTCAGACTATTTACTATCGACATGTTTAAACTTCAAAATTACCTAATTAATAAAATTATGCATTTTCAAAAGATTGAAATAACTGAGATTATCTGAGCAAAAATGTGTTTTTAATGCCTATATTAAACAAGCTTTTAGTATGTTTACACAGTAGATAAAGATTGATATTTTCAAATAAAACAAAATTCACTGTCACTGTATGTAATTGTTTTGAACAAAAATATGAAATCATTTTAATTTAGTTAGTATTGATAATTTTAAAGTATAACAATAAATGTTGAAACAAAAAGTTACAGATATAACAAAAAATTTTAGAAATAAAAACCTATATTGATTCACATATTTTCAACTGTACTGTATTTTTAGAAAAAGCTTTCCACACTCATATCATATTTTAAATAATTGAATCTTATGGCAATTCGCATTATCAAAAAAATATACCACAAGAATAACAATCCTCAACTTGCAACGCCCCTCCTTGGACAAAAAGAGGACTTCTGAATTCTACAATTGGGAACTACGACACCATATGGTTGCAATGACAAAATTGATAAAATATCTAATATATCTAGTCCATCCTATAGCTCCGTAAAGGTGATGAATATTTTCAACCCTACACCTCGACGTAGACCCAGTCATGGTGGTCGTCATTATAGATCACCTTCTCTGCAAGATGTTTCTATAAATGACTAGCTGCCATTTATACAAAAGCCGTTAGGTATTCATTACATAGGCATGAAGCTTTATTCACTATCCCTTTTAAAATACTCTTAGTTCAATTTAGAATTGGAAACACTGATACAAACCCTCAATCAAACCAATACAAACTTGGAAAGCTATCATTTTGGATATTGCAAGCCACAGACTTTTCAAACCAGTTCGCTATGAAAAGATGAAAAAGAGAAAAAAAAATTTCATACACTTTCCTTTGCCAAAACAAGTCTCGATGGCGTCAACTTGGTAATATTCTTCATCATAAATAAGATCAGTCGAAAATACCTCCTTATTTAAAAGATCAGTCTGTATCAATAATTTCTTATAATATGGCTATTGTAATATCATAGTTCGTTTCTCTGTGTGTTACATTTGCATGTTGTGTTTCTGTTTGTGTCGTAGTTTTCTTCTTATATTTGATGCGTTTCTCTGAATTTTAGTTTGTAATCCGGATTTGATTTTTTTTTCTCACTCGATATATGAATTTCTAACAGCGGTATACTACTGTTGCCTTTATATTTACCTACACCAAACCAATTGCAACTAAAAAAATTAATTACAAACAAGTTTTGCAGGTTCGCAATATTGACGACTTTAAGTCGAAACCTCCTGATTGTACCTGTGCTAGTTCTCAACTGAAATATATCCGGCTGGTCACGTAAATACCGGAGACCTCAACACTGTCGATAACACTCTACTGTGGAATGTGTTATCCAAAGGTCCGAAATATCGTGAGCTTAAATCTATCTTTTGGAAATACAACTTCAAAATGCTGATGGATTCGGTCGTGAATTATGCCAGGCAATGGGCTAAAATAGAGAAAAAAAGACGTATATATTCTTTCCGAATGGTTTTAGGCTGTGAGGTCATTGGTACAAATAAATTTAAAAACAAACTAAATGGGTCTATCATTACCCACTCTACGTCAATCTTTAAAGACCCAAATATTGCGAAACACTTGTCCTGCCTCCATGACAAATATGTTGTTGTCCCCGCAGATAAAGCCCCAAACAGCATTTTTGTGTAAGTAAATATCATTGAAGGCATTGCTTGATAAATGAGTTAGGTATTGACAATTCACTTGGAAACCCAAAATATACCCTTACAACACTCACAAAAGTGGAAAGCCTAGATAATTAAAGGTCTGTTCTGTGCACGTATTTATTTGGAATTTCAACCAAAGAACTGGATCTCCCATACTGTATTGGATACCTAAACTACATAAACATCCTTACAAACAGCAGTATATTGTTGGGTCTTCCAAGTGCTATACGAAACCTCTATCTAAATTATTCAACATCTATTTTGTTAGCAATCAAAGCCGGGCTCCAAAGTTATTGTGAAACTGACTGTTCTTAGAGGTGATGTTAATCAGATGTGGAAATTTTAAAATTCCCAAAATCTTTCAGAGTACATACAATCTAAGACTCTTTCATCTTGCAATATCATTAAAACATTTAACTTTTTTACAATTTACACAAGTATTCCTTATTTCAAACTAAATGAATAATTGAAAAAGTTGGTATTGCTTTGTTTCATAAAAAAAACAATGGCGAACGTTGAAACAAGTATCTTGTCTAAAGGTGGGATGAATTCTTCTCTGTAAACATGGTAAAGAATCACTCTGATTCAAACCCAAAAAAATATTTGAAACTGACATTATCGATATACTTGATTTCTTGATTGACAACATATTTGTTACGTTTGGAGGACGTGCTTTTCGACAGACTGTCGGCGTGGTAACCAATTATGTCCCTCTTCTTGTTGACTTGTTTCTTTGTTATTATGAGGCTGACTTCATAGAGGAACTTAGGGTGAAAGTTAAGAAGTTAGCAATATCCTTTAACTTTACTTTGCGTTTTAAAGATTATTTTCTCTCACTAAATAATTCAAAATTTGGTGACTTCGTTGAAAGCACCTATCCTATCGAACTAGAGATAAAGGATACAACAGATACAGTTAAGTCTGTCTCATATTTTACTTACATCTAAAAATTGACAATGAGGGTCGGTTGAAAACAATAATTTACGACAAAAGAGATGATTACAGCTTCCTAATGTGAACTTTCCATTTCTATGTAGCAGCATTCCAGCAGCGCCTTTATACGGAATATGTATCTTCCAATTGATACGATATTCCCGGGCTTGTATTTCCGATCATGATTTCCTCGATCAAGGGTTGCTGCTCGCACGGAAGCTTTTAAACCAAGAGTTTCAAATGATGAAATTGAAATTCCTCTTCGTTATTTCACGGACGCCATCACGAGTTGGTTGACGTTTATGGAATAATCGTTTCACAGAGGATATTGGATATGTTCCTTGTGTCTAAACTACAATCCACTTTCTTTTTCACCACGAATGTGACCTACCGAATTAGACTATTTACCGGGTTTGTAACAACATGAGCAATATGATGGAGTTCACATGTGGCGCAGAATATGCCTACCCTTCTCCAGAGACCTTCAGATCACCCCAAGGTTTTGGTTAGGTTCATGTTGTTAAGACTTTAGTTTTCTATATTTATTTTTTTGTACTATTATTTGTGTGTTTGTCTTTTTATTCTTTAGCCATGGTGTTCTCAGTTTATTTTCCATTTATGAGTTTGACTGTTTCTCTGGTACCTTTAAACCTTTAAACTCTATGCTTATGTTATAGAATTTTTAAAACTGATATTAAATTAGAAAGCTATTTTTCCAAATTGTCAATATATAATCAATTTTTATTGTGTAAATTTAGATGTGGAAGTCACCGATTACCTATCGAGACGGGAAGGTGGAATAACATATCAAGAAATGATAGGTTGTGACATCTTTGCGAATCAAGTGACGTAGGTGATGAATATCATTATGTTATGTCATGTAATGCTCTTACCCAAGAAAGAAAGAGGTTGTTACCAAACTATTGTACTCTTCGTCCAAATATTTATAAATATCAACAATTAATGAGCTCTAATAATCATATTGTTCTTGAAAAACTTTGTAGATTTATAAAAATTATAAATGTGAGGGTCACTCCTCCTGGTTAGTTTGTAATTTAATGTTTATGTTTGTATTGTTCACATGTGCTTCAATATTTTATGTAATTGCTTATATATTCTCTGTAACTATGTAACTTGTAGTTTATGAGAAATAAAATTCATTCATTCATTCAAACATATTTACAATAGTATGAATATAACCTTTTAATAGATAATTGAACCTATATATAAATTAGAAGTTATTTAAAACAAAACTGCAATGAATAAACTAAAAAAAACCAAAACTGTTCAGTCGATTGGTTAATTGATTAATTAATTGATTGATTGATTTAAGAAGACAATTCAAATGGAATATCTTCTAGCACACATTATCGAATAATGGAGACTGTTAAGTGTCCCGAAATACTTATTTATTTTAAAGATAGTTTATGGGGTGAACAAGAAAATGTATTAAAATAAAGTCAATGATTTGAACTTTGCAGTCAAAACTCAATGTCCATTTGTATTTTTATTGGTACACATCACATCTTTTTGAGTGTATACACCAAACTGTGTTTTGTTTGTATTTTGGTTCTTTATTTGAAGGGGAAGTATAACACTTAAACTACAAAAGTGTCCTTACAAACAACGGTTTATTGCCTCTTTCTAAATTATTAACATCTATTTTATCAGCAATCAAAGATTGTCTTCAAAGTTATTGGGAAACTGCCTAGAGGTGGCGTTAATCAGATGTGCATTCTTAAAAATTCCAAAGATCTTTTAGAGTACATACAATCTAACTCTCTGTCATCTTGTAACAGTATTAAAACTTTTGACTTTTCTTCTCTTTACACAAGTATTCCACATTCCAAACTAAAAGACAAATTGAAAGAGTTGGTATTGCTTTGCTTCATAAAAAAGAATGGCCAACGTAGATACAAGTATCTTGTCTTAGGAAGAGATAAATTCTGCTTTGTAAATGGTCACTCTGATTCAAACAAAAAGATCTCTGAAACTGATATTATCAAGATCTTTGATTTCTTGATTGACAACATATTTGTTACGTTCGGAGGACGTGTTTTTCAAGAGAATGTCGGCATTCCAATGGGAACAAACTGTGCCCCTCAACTTGCCGTCTTGTTTCTTTATTATTATGAGGCTGACTTCAAGCAGGCACTTCTTAGGAAGAAAGAAAAGAAGTTAGCAATATCCTATAACTCTACGTTCCGCTATATAGATGATGTTCTTTCACTAAATAATTCAAAATTTGGTGACTTTGTGGAACGCATATATCCCATCGAACTAGAGATAAAGGATACTACAGATACAGCAAAGTCGGCCTCATTTCTTGACTTACATATAGAAATTGACAATGAGGGTCGGTTGAAAACAAAAATTTACGACAAACGAGATGATTTCAGCTTTCCAATTGTCAACTTTCCATTTCTAAGTAGCAACATTCCAGCAGCACCTGCAAACGGGGTTAATATCTCCAAATTGATACGATATTTCTGTGCTTGCATTTCCTAACGTGATTTTCTTGGTAGAGGGTTTCTGCTCACAAGGAAGCTATTCTTACGTCGTAACTACAATCCTCTTCCATTTCATGAATGTGACCTACCGAATTATACTATTTACCGGATTTGTTATCACGTAAGCAACATGACGGGTGCCACATGTGGAGCATGATCTGCTTACCCTTCTTGAGCATCAGAGATCACCCCTAGTTTTTGGTGGGGTCCGTGTTGTTTATTCTTCAGTTTTTGTATGTTGTGTCATGTGTACTATTGTTTATCTTTTGGTTTTTTTTTTTAATTTTAGCCATGGCATTGTCAGTTTATTTTAGATTTATGAGTCTGACTGTCCCTTTGGTATCTTTTGTCCCTCTTTAACAAACATGTTCAACTGCACCACATTTTGTATGTGCCGGCCTTATGTCATGACACTGCTGTTCGATGGTAGTTGTCATTCAAATGAGTGTTTTGCAGGCTTTCAACACACCTTACGAAGCTTGTCTCAGATTTTTCTCTCTCAGGGAAATGATGTCATAATTATACATATGCATGTTAACTACCTCTGGATTGATAACTGTTCTAATTATCTATTGTTAATCAACATTTATTAGTAATTACAACCAAATAATTGATTTATTGTATTGCTTGCTAAGATCAGCCTAAAAAAGCAGATTTGTTCAGACGAAATATAACCTTCAACTTGCTCGCATCTGTAACAGTAATTGTCTTCTTCAAGATCAATTAAATGTGTTACTATATGCAATAACAAAGAAGACGTGGTACGACTATCAATGAAGCAACTTTCCATAGAAAGCACAAATATAAGAAATAGGAAGAGTTCATCATAAGGCCTGAGACAATAGACGTACTCTTAAACTTATAGTAAGATATTAAGGGATCAATGATAATTTATTCCAAACCGAAGAACAGCTAACGTTTAGTACAAATGTATCTTCATCACATGTCTCATTACAAATATCTCTTCTACAAAAATGCAAGTGACTTTATTAATTACAGGCATTCCTTAATTTAATGTTTTGACCCAAATAAATAAGATACGACATATGCATATACATTTTCGATAGTCTCTCATTATTCTTAAAAGTGGCTCTTGTATGGAATAGACACATTTTTATTGTTGTCTACTTGTCTTTTTACGTAACATCTATTGTTTAAGTTAGTCTCTTTTTTTTCCACTTTTGTATTTAATAAAAAATTTAGTATGTACATGCACATTGTGTAGTTCAAACATTATTATTCTGAATGTTGCAAAATTCACATGTTGATATCAAGATGACCTTCAAAGGTCCTAAGTTGGTGAGAGACGACATCCCATGGCAAAAACCAAAATACGAAATACAAGTCAACAAAACACTACAATCAATGTCAAACAGCAACGTACTTTAACTTTGCTTACAATTCTGATAGGTCAAATATACACACGTTGGGGATTTGAATGACTACTGTAAAATTATTCATATGTTTTCACAGGAACATATATATTATTCCCAGGTTTTCATAGCCAACGTCCAGTGTAACGAAATAATAAGAGTATGTAATGACGGTTAGAATTCTTTTACCTTGGAGTATCATTCATCTTTCTTGTAATAAATCAATTCAGAAAACATATAAAAATTGATGACAATGTATGTATCAACCTGTAGGAACGAGACAAGTTGAACCTTGAACGACTGAAGATCGATCGGTAACATTTGAACTTGATTGGGTGTGAATTGAATCGATTTTTTTTTAGCAGCAGCGATATACTAGAGGCTTTTTAAAAAGAGTATGTGTCGCTCATCTTGGTCTAAGTGCATATTCAACAAAGATGCTCTCCACAATTGAAGACGACAAAAATCTTGAATTGCTGATCATTTAGTCTGTTTATGTCTCACTTTCTTCATTAGTTTTTACTCAAAAGACAAAATAGGGCAACACAAATCCTAATTGAAGGGCTATTTTTCCTATAAAGAGTGACAGTCCACTACGTAAATCAGCTTTTATCATTTTTGCTTTTAAATGATTCCCTGCATCTATTATAGTATTTCAAAATAATCGGCAAAATTGATAAAAATCGCATTTCTTCTATAAGTCGTCTGACAATTTTAACGTGCATGGCCAATTAGTGTACATGTAGCTCATCATTCTGAACAACATTTCATATGTCTATTCATAACATTTTTCAAAATAATAGACAAAACTTGCCTCATCGGACACATTATTTAACTAAAACGACTGGCGAAGACGATGACGATGCAGGACACTGATTGATGAACTGCTCACTTTAACCTGCAAATCAACTACAAATGTATAATATTCAAAGGAACTTAAATGTGTAAGATTGAAATGTTGGATTGTTTTTGCTCGGATTATAGGAGATGATTTTTCGTTCCCTATTGTTAGTTTTCCTTTTTTGACGATAATGTAACTTTCTTCTCCGCTTTCGTTGTGTATACATGTCCCAACTCGTTGGCTATGTCAGGGTTTGTTTTTGTAACTTAACATTTTCTGTAGGATTCTGATTATAAACGGGATATCAGATCCTAATTTTTACGGTTAATATGTTGTTTACAAAGCCCCTGCATTTATTTATGATCCAAACACAACTTATTTACAGTGGCGGTAATTTTTTTTAATTATCCACATTGCTCTATGAATTTATATTGATTGATGTGTCCTTGTTTTAAATATGTAGAGAGATCATTGACAGTCGATGTCGACTATTGGTTACAACGATTCCGAATCACTTTATTTAATTTGTCAGAACTTATGTCTCATGTAGAAGATTACAAGAAAATTACATAGGTAATGTTACGGAAATAATAACTTCACAAATATCGGCTCTAATTGATTCCCTATTGATGCTAGAAAGATTGTATTTGCTAGAATAAGACACAGAGTTTGGACATGTCCAAGACAGCAGATTATATCCAATATGGACAACATTACAGTATGGATATTCAATATCATAACGATACTAGATCAAAGAAAAAATTGCCCTGTTACAGGTTTACCTGGCTATATATAATGCCGTGTCGGTTATCTTATATTTGGTCGGGTTGTTGTCTCTTTGACATATTCCCCATTTCCATTCTCAATTTTATCAGGTAGTTAATTTTGATAAATAATTAATGCTAATAAAATATCTCTTCCGACATTAAGGTCACTTTTTCTTAAGTCGAAAATGTCAATGGGTTGCGACTTAAAGGCGATAACATATCATACGAGTAAAATATATGTCAATGGGTCATAAATGCTCTATTAAGTTGTCTGCAAAAACTATGCATACATTTTACCTGTTTTTTTTTATGTTACATTTTAAAAGATTCATGTCGTTTATAACATCTTTTTAGTTCAGATGTCAGTTGTATGTCATGATAGCTAGGAAATATATAAGTAAGGGATGAGTTTCCTATAAAATATATGTACGGGTAAATATTTCCAATATATCAATTTATGAATTTGGGATAGTTGCTTAAAACAGCAGCAAGAAATTATTTCCTACAAAGTAAACACGAAACCCTAACTTCATTTTGATATTACCATTCAGAAATGTTGAACTTATTTTAAAAATGTGTCGTTTTCACATTCAGGTTTTGTACTTTAACTATCATGGTTTGTTGATCTGTATTGACTTTGGTTGTTAAGTAATTTGGTGTATTTTGAATATTCTCTAATCATACTAAATACTATTATATTATATATATCATGATATATTCTCAAAATAGTATACTTAACATATATTCTTCAAATATTTTTATAGATCTCTTACAACATGTACAAAAAAAAGGTATCGTTTTACATATAACTTTATTATTATCCCATAATACTCAACATGATCAAGTCAATAAATTATGATAAATATGTCTCGCTGATGTTGTTATTTCATGACTAACAAAAACAAACTTTATAAAACAACTTTTACCAGCCACGATCGAGATCACAATCAAAAGAGGTATATCTTATTACCTTCAACTACTGTACCTACCGCACAATTTAAACTAAAAGCGAAACCTGTAAAATATTGCGCCCCGACAAGGTCATTAACCTTTAAATGTGAATAAATTAACCGACAATGTAATTGACCTTTGCAGACGTTTATCGAACACTTTATCTTGACCTGACCTGACCTTAAGACGTTGTTGTAATGTTTACCCTTACGTGATGACCCAAATGTGTCTTACATTCATACCAACAAGATTTTTAATAACATATCAACCAATTATCTCTACCACTTTGGGGGAAACACCATATTTCATTGCATAAACATATATTTATCACAGTATTTCCTGGCATGTCACTGTCAATAATTATTAGTTTAATTTGCATTGCTATTGTAGAATCAAGCCCTATAAAGTGTATCAATCATACAGACAAAGGCTATTAGGACGATTGGTTTGGCATGCATAGAGATTCCTACATTCCTTTTAGTTATCATTATACATCACTCTTAATAATATATTGCAAGATTCGTGTTGGTCAAACGTTATAGCTTATAGACCATTTCGTCAATTCATTTTTATATTGCTAATGATTGTTGTCTTTCTTTCTTTCTTTCTTTTTTAATTTATCCTTAATATTGTATTTGCACGTTTGTAGTTGATGATTTGACTAATCTGTTCTCTCACAATATTCCAATCCGATTCTAAATGTATACACCATTACGGTATTATGATTCATTTTCCTCAAAAGTACTTTGTCTCACATTGAAAAGTTTAGCATGTGAACGATGATCACAAATTAAAAGCATTTGTTTATTTTCATCAAACGATATCCCATTTGGCATAAAATCATCTTTACCCAGTGGCAAGTATTTGATTTTCTTGCCATCGGCAGATATTATCATTATCTTATAATCACTCTCGTAATTCACTAAAATCACATTACCACTACCATCTACGGCTAGCGGAGGCGAGGTGCATTCGCCTATAATTTCGCTATCACTGAATGACCACAGCTCTTTTCCGGTATTGTCATAGCAATAGAGCGTGTCGTTTAAGGTGGAAGCGTAGTATATTTTATTTTGGTGGGCGGTTAAATGATGAACGCAAGGTGTGTTGCCTTTTTTCGCGACGTCATCTTTACGATTTGATGTAACATTTCCATTAAGAGGAATGCTGCTGGTAACTTTTCCATCAAGTGTTACTTCTTGAATAGCAGACCCGTCGTCCACGATATAAAGTTTGCCATTACTGTAGGATACTCCCATACTCCAGTCCGTAACACACCCTGTAATAGTAGACTCGGTCTCACGGGTAACTGTATTTATAATGTCTATATTGCTAAATGGTTTCCCATACGAAATTGCTAATTTGTCATTGTCCACTGCTGTAATGTAATGTGGCGGTTTGGGGAGTCTTATTTCATGACTAAATGCCCCTGTACTTTTATGGATAACCAAACGTTTATTTATCCTATCTGCAAACACCATATCTTTGCTTTTAAGAAGTACACAATCCATTATATAACTGTACCCCTTATTAGGAATAGGAATTTCTATTTTCTTTTCAAATTCCAACCGAATAGCGTCGAAATCAGCTTTCGCCTTGTAAGAAGGTTTCCGTGCAAGGTTGTTGTTCCATACTGGTTCTTTGGTAACCAGAAACCTACCGAAGTCTTGTGCGTTTTCTAATATCGATTTCAGAGTTGGATTATATTCAACTCGTACGTTATTTTTCTGCATAAATAATACTTTTTCATTTTGTGTAGAAATTGTCTTTTCAAGTGTATCTGTTGCAGTTATCAATTCTGATGCATTTTCGGATTTCAATTTGGACTGGTCTTTAGCTAGTCGTTGAATTCTGTCTGTTTGTGACTGTACCTCTGTTTCTTGCTCTAACATTTCATTCGTGCACAAATTGTATTCATATCTTATTTCATTTAAGAGTTGTTCTTGTAAATGATTTAAGTGTTCATCTAATTTTCTTCTAAAATCCCTTACTTGCTTGACGACATTGAGATTTTGATCTTTTAAGTCACTTACTGATTTTCTGAGCTTTAACACTTGATTTTTCGCACTATTGATAACCATAGATATCCTGTTCTCGCGTTGATATACTTCAGACGTTATTTCAACATCAGCTTCTATGCTTATGCTTTTTGTAACAACGAATTTAGATCTTTTCGACATCTTTTGGTTTAGTTATTCGGACAGGCTTATTTTAGCAATTCATGAACGGAAGAATTAACTTACAGTTACTGTACTTCTATTAGATTAGCTATACTAGTATTGGAGTTTTACAACTAATGGAGCGTCCAAGTCTCGTTGCTTCTCGTCGTGTTTCAAATCTCACACTTGGCTGTTATACAGTCCCCCGTTATAAAACCTGAAACAAAAGTAAATACTATGTACATGTATGCAGATATAATATTAGACTATATTGTTGTTGTAAGAGTGAGTAAGATTATAACACAATTTTGACTGCTGTACCCCTATTGTAGAAATTTTTACCTTTTATTTCTGTTTGTTTTGTTCACACATCGTTGTCACTATAGTAGAATTTGATGCAACTGTGATACAAGTGAGAGGTTTAGCTAGCTATAAAACGATTTAATCCACCATTGTCTACTAATTCCTGTACCAAGTCAGTCAGGAATATGACATGCAGCTGGTGTCGGAACAGTCAATTTGTTTGATATGTTAAACTTTTGATTTTGTTTTTCATAAGGGACTTTCCGTTTTAAATTGCCTCGGACTTCAGTATTTTTGTTATGTTACCTTTTGTATAATTATTAAAGTTAACATTTGTACTTGCGTTTCAACAATTTTACATTTATAGTTCCACGTCTCAAGCTGTAGACATGTCGGGTCAAATGCATGGCCCTCATGACAAGAATGACCGCATTGAAAAAAAAGAAAAACAAATATTAAGAAAGAGAAGAACAAGAGAAAAACTTGAATTTTATATTAAAACATTTATTTTGTTTCATAACCAAAAGTAAATCATAAATGAGAGAAAAACAAAAAGTACTTAGGAGAGGTTAAATTCGAGTTTCGTACAATCTATTATCTACAGCAAAATGGTAACACACCTAACAGAAGAGGTTGAACGTCTTGTTTACTTTGTGTAACATACGGCTATTTTTTGTTTTCATATACCAGATGTAACTTTATATATATATGTTTTCATAAATAGGTTCTCCAAAAAGTAAATTTCCAAAGATTCGTAGATGCCACGGTAAATAGAAAAATTATTAATGAGTCCATAATATACACATGCACTTATCTCCCATACACACTGCGAGAATATAGAGGCTGAAAACAACATACGAAAAATAAACCTGTTATATCCTGGATCAAGCTTAACACTGACAAGCTCTTGTAAGACCAGTAAGGCCAACAATTCGGAGAGAGATATTGCATATAAAAATGTAAATAAAATTAATATAAAGATACGTTACATGTAGTTGTACATGTACAAATCAGCTTACACCAACGGGGCGTGAACATTTTATTTATATATGCATCATGTTTTATCTTTTTCTAATTTATGTTCTATATATTTCAAAAGTTCAAATGCGTAATAATTGAAGCTAAATATAGCGACGTCTATAATAAATACAAGTCATAATTTACATGTGTCTTTAATATATGAAAATCTTAACATATCAAAAAGTGCAAAAATCATGCTGTTGTCAAATGAATGCAGGAAAATAAGACAATATAGATTAAAGTCACATTCAAAAAATCAAAATTCAGTTTAAGCATAATTTTTTCTAATAATAGAAAAAAAAATTATAATCCTTTTTCCTATCTTCATTTATATAAACCAGGTTTTTCTATACACAAAGCATAGGATGCAGAGTTGTCTCATTGGCGCTCATACCACATCTTATATAGATAGACCTAAGAGTATTTTTGTGCGCACGAAAACAATGGTTAAACCCACCACATGTTTGTCCGTTGAAAGCTATTTGGCAAACTGTTGTTCGCGGCTGTTAACCTTGGTTTATATATATGTTGTTCGCGGCTGTTAACCTTGGTTTATACTGTTGTTCGCGGCTGTTAACCTTGGTTTATATATATGTTGTTCGCGGCTGTTAACCTTGGTTTATATATATGTTTTTCACATATCGAGTTTGATGTTGGTGGTGTTTGTGTATAAATCGTAAAGATATTTCCTAAATCTTCCTCATTCAAAAAAATATGCTCTTTAGAACATTCGAATTTTTGGGGGACGCTTTTTGTCAAATACTCAACGAAGTTTGGTTTGTTGACTATTTTACTTTATTGAAGAATCAAAGAAAAAACGTTCAAAGAATGACAGGTTTACACGTGATAATGATACACATCAATTAAGTCAATACGAATAAACATTGAAGATTAGCTTGGCATCCTGATCAAACCTTCACTTTGCGTCTACAGTCAAGCAGTGCTTCTCCAGGGCTCTAGGATTCCATTTTAAATTAAGACCGGAACAAATACAGAAATGAATTCCGGTTATGATCAATAATAATAAGGAAATTTAAAATGAAAGACTAGGATCTGACAAAAGTAGATTAGAACAATACATAAATTCTAGTAACCTAAGCTATACTACAACTATATTACAAAGTTCATCGTACAAAATGTATTGAACATTTTCTAAAGTTACATTTCAAAGTATATATGATCGACGCGCGCAGGTCTTGTTACCCCTCTTTTCCGTAGCAAAACGTCTATAGAATATTGTCACTTTAAACTAGTGTCTTCGCAGGTGAATTAGAACCTTTGTTTATATGATTTGAAAGCTTTAGTATACTTAGCAAATGTTGACCGTCTTTATCAATCGGAATTTGATAAAATTCTCTAGAAGCGTACATGTACAGTCTCTAAAAGAACTTTGCATCAAATACCGATAGTTTCGGTGGAAAATCATCAACATTCTAAAGAATATAAATCCCCCTTGAGCTTCTGCAGGTTTCCGCAAATTCTAATCTTATCGCTCTTTTTGACTGCGAGTACCAACTTCAAGCATCACGTGTGCCAGCAGATTATTTTTCTGAGGTACGTTGACATCGAAAGCGAAAAACTGGTACTCGTCACCCTTAAACCTCACCTAATTCATCTTAATCTGAATCAAGACAAAATAATTGCAGATGACTTTCCAGCAGCGAATTGGCGATGTACGTGTTTACTGATAGTAACGGTGCCACTGAGTGTTAATCTTAAATTTAAAGGTGTTCGACAATTTTGATTGTTAGGATTCAAGAATTTTTTTCATGATCACAATAAATCAATCCAGATAAGTATATTATGTGTCGTGCCCTTTTGGGCTCTTGATCCTCGTATAAAATTTGCACTAATTCACGTACGGACCAGCAACACACTTCAAAGTAAAACCTGTCAATTTGACTGGACAAATATGTTCAGTCCAGTCACATCTGACATCATATGATGAATCGGCGGTTTAGTAAATGTTGGACGTAGGCTGATTGTACCAGTTAGCTACCCATCGATTCAGTCACATGGTGTCAGATGTGAGATTATTGATCATAATCAGAATTGTATCTGTTTTTGTTCCGGTCTTAACTTGGATCTGTAACATTATAAGCATGCGTAGCAAAAACACTTGAGCGGTCCGGAAAAATCATAATGCCTTCCTCCTTACTCCATCAGAATATATAATGGTCGACCCTTAACATGTCCTTTGAACGTTGTTTGTTTTTATTTGAATCAGTCTGAATCTACCTGTCTACCATTCGTTTCATCCCATGTGACATGATATTAAAGAACATTTCTTAAAGATATTGGTTAAGTGATTTCTAAAACAAACCGTATGCTAAGTGTTTACGTAAGTGCATGATCAATGGACGGACAAAAGCTTTGAAAAGATCCATAAGCATTCCAGCCACATACATGTTTTTATCCAAATCATACTTCCAATTCAATCTTCAAGAAGTTTCAGCAGATATTTCGAATGACCTTTCTTACATGCACATACACACATGAAATATGTGTTGAAACCACATAGTTAATTGGCCAGACAACTCCGCCGTGTACTTATGCAATTGCTAGACAAAATAATCACAGATCTGTATAGTTCTTTTTACCAAGTGGATTATTCTTTGTGTAACGATAAGACTTGAGCTTACTCTAATCTCTCAGGAGAGTCATATTATGTGATTGTTGTAAACGTATTATTTATAAGTAGTGTTTCATGTTGGTTAAGCACGTTACGTACATGTACATTTGTACTTGTGGTTAGAGTTTAACAACTTTATATATATCAAAGATTTGTATACATCCGCGTATACGTGTTAACCATTTTCAATTGTTTTGTGGTTTAGAAAATATTAGTACATGATTTCTTCATATTATGTTTATATTGTGTTGGTTTTTTTTTAAATTTTGAATACATTCGTTTGTTTTGAAGAAAAAAATATGAAAAAATAGTAAATGAATAAATTGAAGACTTAAAAAGCTTTCTTCGTTGAAATTATGCATTATGAATATTGACTTAAAACCATCTGTAAAATAATTAATATATTTAAAATACACATTCGAAAGCATGATAAACAGACGAACAGATTTCAATTGCCTTATCAGAGGTTTCCAGATTTGCTACGTATCAGGTACGGTTGGTACGTAACACAACCGTTGGTGCTGTTTGGGAGGTTTCACTTAATGCATGAGATTAATGTATGTATCATGATGAAAATAGAGAAACAAAATTGCATATCAGTGATAAAAACCTTAATCTTTTATTTTATTACGATTTCACTGCTTCTAGAAAACCTTGCACGTGATTTTATACGATAAAATTTATTTTGTGCAAAAGAGAATGAATCAAACAGTCCTTACTGGAACTGAGTTGCCTCGACCTTTATATTCTAAATATAGATTTGCGTTTCTGTATGGCTATGTTTTTGTTTTCTGTATTGATATTGATTTCATGAGTTTTTTTTATAAAGAAAACTTTAAGCCCGACGGTTAAGATAATTGTCCAAAAAGGAAGGATGCCAATATTACTATGCATAATTGTTCAAATTGAAGATGTAAACGACCTTGTATTTTTTATTACTTCATTCCGGACGTCTGAATTTTTTTCTATCTTTATTCAATTCTTCAACATATATATACAACAGATATATTACTTATTACACAAAGTTATCACAAGGCAATGTTATTAAGTATAATGACACACATTTATAATCAGTACAATAATTAGAAATCAAACGTTTTGACACCTTCGGTTTTTTGTAATTAATCAAAGATTAACAGTACCAATTGTAAAAGAGTATTACTTTTTATTAAAGTATGACTCCCTGGACTTTATAATATCTTATTTCTTTATCCCGTGACAAGTGTACACAGACTTCCGCGCATTCAAAGATGATAAATTTGGTTTTATATTAATTTAAATGTCATTTTTCTTTTGTTATTAAGGTCAATTTATTTTGTTCAAATACATTTTATTTGATCATGTTTTCT
The DNA here is from genome assembly GCF_036588685.1 of Mytilus trossulus. NCBI lineage: Eukaryota > Metazoa > Mollusca > Bivalvia > Mytilida > Mytilidae > Mytilus > Mytilus trossulus. Next base: position 81,914,048 of record NC_086378.1, read on the forward strand.
ATAAACTTACCAAAATAATACAAAACTTTAACATTTTATAATGATACATAAAGTTATTACAAACAAAATTTATAAAGTTTTAAATTTGTTTTGTAATTAAGCTTATTTGTATCTATGTAGTTTCACGGGGAAATAACTCTTAACTATAAACCTTTCGTACCGACGGTTACTTGCAACGGTTGCTTGAAAGCATAATCGAGTGCACACACTATTGTTTCCTACGAATACAAGAAGAAACCACATGAAATTAGTCCCAAATTACAGCCAAAAATTCTCAAAACAGTTCTGCATATGATTCCTAAAACATTTGTTGATATAAAGTGTATACATCAATCATTTTCAAAAGTTAAATGACGGCTCCCACTTCTTACTACGGTTGGTACGGTAGCAAATCTGGAAACCTCTATTATACGTGGTACAAAAACGATATCCATTATTTAAAAATGTGCAGTGTTTGAACAATCAACATTTATAAACGCATCACAAACAGATGGCGAGTTATGACGCAACATTCCTAGTTAATGGTGCATTAAACATGTTTAATACATGTTTATGTATAAATGATAAATTATTGTACGTGTTTGAGTGCCTACTTAAAAACAACCAACACCCCACCCCCTCTTGATCTTCAATTTAGATTTTTTTTTCAAAATTATGTTTGCTTTGTTTTAATTTCTATGATGTAGCTAGCACTTGCCGGAAAAGAATCTAAATCCGACAGAGAAAACAGACAGCAGACACTGCTTTAACTTTTGGGATAATGTTTGTTGCGTACTGTCTAGAGAACAGAAAAAAATCTTTCTTGCTTTTCCTCATCAAGACATAAAATTTTTGAGGTTATTTTTATAATTGAAAGAGACTGTTAAACATGAATTATGTCTAAACTTATAATCTATTACATGCATCAATCTTTTGATACTGTTTTGATACAATTGAAGGGTGCACTGCATGTTAATGTATTTCGTCCAGTATATTTCTTCATATCACATGAACAATTCATATGTTCTAATCAAATGAACGAATAAGTAATACTTTATATCAAACTTTTTTCTTTAATTTGTATCCCTACTTATAAACCAGTTGAGCTATAATTAACTTTTTAAAACTTCTTTAAACACTCAATTATCTGAAAAGTTTGACTTATGTTTTAGGTTGCACAAGTACTCATTTCGACTTTAAAATGAATAAATACTAAAAAGACTGCACAAGAAGGCGGCCATTTTTGAGTGATGGAATGGATGGGGGTAGGGGGATTTTGAAACGAAACTTGGTCTGGTAAAATTTAAACACAAACAACTTTGCCCAAGACTGGGAAAAATATATCAGCCGTCAGCACAATGCTTAACAAGATGACTGAAAATAGGAGCAGAAAGACCTGGACATTTTAAAAAATTTAGATTGCCACTCTAAGCTCACCAGCCGTTACCAATCTTGTTTTGATATAAAACAATATGTATATATTTGCCCCTTTCGTAAATTTATGCTTTTGAAGTTGTCTATTAAAGTTAAAATGGAATTGTAATTCAGGTAATATTGTGTTTAATGACACATAAGAGTATAGGAGTATACTTATAGCTTGTACATCATGTCCTCCCATGTACAAAATGTATTCATTCTTATTTTTTCACAGTCTGTTAACTTTTATGTCAGCGGATTTAAATTATGCAGATTGCTTGATAATGTCGTCGAAATGTTTTGACCTTGTATTACTTTATTTGACCTAATTTGATCTATCTTCATATAAAAAAAGACAAAGACGAAGAAAAGAAAAAAACAACAATATTTGAATTTTAATGATAATTGAATAAATTTAAAGAAAAAGATAAAATAAATGAATAAATGAATGAATGAATGAATGAAGTAGAGGTGTCATGGAAATCTCCTTATACTACCTACATCCATACATTTTTATCCTCTACATCTATACCCCTCATTTTTATCCTCTTTATATACCCACTTTGCAAAAAGCTCAGTAGCGTGTCATCCCCATAAAAAGAAAGAAACAATTGTCACATAATCATCATTTCATTAGAATAATACATCTGAAAACACAATTCTAATAAAATGTAAGTATATGTTGCATCTAAAGTCTCTTTTACTACTCACTAGACATACAATGTAAATCTATAGCAATGCGTTCTCACTTTCATTTTGTATATAAAATCTATAATTTCATTTATAATCAATTTATCTAATTTAAAATTGCACTTTTAAAACTTTTAACCACGTTGTGAATTAAAACATATGACTTACCGTTTTAAATCATGAAATTCTAAACCAAAAAAACGTGTTGAACGATATAGATATACTGTGTAATGTCAATAGAAATAAATCATTTTATACTATAAATACCTTCCTTGACCTATTTTTAACCAGTTCAGTGCAGTTGAATCTTGCGCATAATATCCTTTGATAGACAGTTGTCAGTCCAGTGTCCTAGGCGACAGTAATGCCAAATGATATTGAAAATGATACAAATGTATTAATTCCGATATAAAAGCACACTATTTGAGTTACGTCAGTAAACATACACTGTGGGTCGCCATGATCTTTATATACTACCACTAGACAGGACATTACCTTTAGGTTTTAACATTTCACACTTGACCGACTTTCCATGTAAACAAGGTTGTTGTATGTTGGTACTTTTCCATCTTTGGTGTAAATAATGCGGTACATGTATATATATATATATGTGATATTTCTGAAGGTTTGTGTATATATGTGCTATTTACACAAATTATTTACAAGTATCGATAATTTTAATAATGTATTGAACCATAATAATAGAGGGGGCGGACAGGGTATTTGGGTGAAGAGAGATTGGGCGGGAGAAAGGAGGCCGGAGAAAAGAGAGGGGTAGGAGAATGGAGAAAGGTAACCCCTATCCGCTCCCTCATAATAGTATAAAGATAAATAACTCACTGATAAATCGAAACATCTATAGCGGGACTTTATCATGTTTAACTTAATAATTTTGTGGATATTTTTAGAATGCATTAATTGTATATCAGGTTACCAAACAGTGTGCGCATAATTTAAGGTGGTTAATGTTAAAGGTTTTGATTAATTTTACTGCATATACAAATATGATGTACATGCAGAAGTTGTCGTTTGGCGTCTGTTTATGTAACTCATACGTGTCTCTCGCTCTTATATAGATTAAACCGTTGTTTTTCCAGTTTGAATGGTTTTACATTAGTAATTTTGGGGGCCTGTTATAGCTTGCTATTTGGTGTGAGCCAAGCTCAGAGAAGCCAAGGCTCCGCGTTGAAGGCCACACCTTGACCTATAGGTAATGGTTTACTTTTATAATGGTTTACTCTTATAAATTGTTATTTGGATTAAGAGTCGTCTTATTAGCACTCATATCACATCTTCCTATATCTATTTAAACCTAGAAAAAAAGTTCGTGTTTACGAATTTTGAAAGAAAACTTTCCATCAAGTGTCCGAGCATTTAGGATAACGTGTTTACTCCCAACTACGACCGGTAATATTTTAAAAGAAGCAAGTTATTAACTTGTTGGTGCCCGCGGTTTCATACATACACAATATAGTTATTTACATTGTCGGAACTTGGCTATAAAATTTATTTGTATGAGCTTTAGAAACAGGATGAAAAGCGAGGCTCGCCCGAGCTTTTCTACTGTTTCGTAGCGAAAACAAATACATTTTTTTAATAGTTTCTGGCAATTAACAACCAACACTTGAAACCCTAGTTATTAAAATTGAAATAATTGTCTCGAATTTTTCAAAGAAATCGTTTAAACGCGGACCCGGCGAAAACGGACTTGCACAAAATGAAAGTATATCCACATTAGCGCTTGCTCAACAGGGCATCGGGCATGGTAACAAGACAATTTATCTGTACAAAAATTAGCTGATGGCAGGATGGATAATTATCACGCCAGTGATTTGAACGAGAAATGTGGCATTTCCACTCCCCTTTTTTCTCTCTATTTTTATGAATGAATTAATGATTTTTAAATTTTTCCGCATTTGTATGTTTGACCTTAATATTAAATCTCAGCTGGGGATCGCTAGAACTTATAATAGAATACAAACCTATTTTTAGAATAAGATCAAAGGTAAAGCGCAAGTCATATATACATTCCTCTGGCATTAATTGCTATACGTTTTACCTACTATTTTCTGGCTAATAAGATGAAAAAATTACTAAATCATTCATGAATTGACCGAATTAACATTGTTGCTATGGAACATGTCCAACGATAAGATAGACATCGAAGCAGATGTCACACATTATTTTGGTACTAAATTTTATATTTCAAACTGTCTAATTATATTGATTTCCATTATGTACATTTCGTATACAGCATGCATATTTAATTTATTCAATACTATAAGAATGATCTCGAAATTCGCTATGAATTTACATGTCCGAAATATTTGTTTACATCTGAAACATGTAAGATTATAAATTTCTATTTGTCAATAACCTTTTAAACTCTAAGCTAATGCAAACATCTTACAAGTTCGTTATGTAACTTTTATACGGCCAAATAGAGATTTCCAATAAAATTACTTTACTCGACATAACCGACCTAACTCAACGTATGTCGTCCTACTGCATTGAAGCATGACGGAGGGGAGCATACACTGCATGCGTGTTTTGCTCTTTGAACACGCATTGTTGCTGGAATATGCCTTCAGTAAAATTCAAATCAACTATTTTTTTTTACTCTTTAAATATTTTGTCATTAAACTTTGAATGATTTTATTGACATAAAATCTATAATGGAACAAGTAAATTAGCAACTTGTAATCAAACACACCCATCATTTCTTGTCATTTCACTTGACCCATATTATAGTTCTTCTCACATTATGAATTTTAAAAACTACCAAGACGACATTTAGCATACTAATATTAAAATAACGAATTCCCTTTTCGATCGCTAAATATGTTTTAAAATCTCATGTTTTCCACAATATCATTTTAGCGTATAATTGTCCAAATTGTTTTTTGCATCTCATCGGTCGTCAGTCACCCTCTTTCAAATATCTTGGATCCTATCCGGCCATAATCACGAACTGTATTGCACGAAAAAAAAACGTAAATGATTGTCGTTTGACTTTGATAAATACTTTAAAAAAGAACAATGTCTGAACATTTATAAGGCATCTCGTATGTGATTTAAAAGTTTAAGACTACGAACTGAATTAGTCTTTTTTCCCGTGATTTAGTATATATAAAAAAAGAAGATGTGGTATGTCTGCCAATGAGACAACTACCCACAAAAGACCAAAATGACACAAACATTAACAACTATAGGTCACCGTACGGCCTTCAACAATGAGCAAAGCCCATACCGCTTACTGAATACAGAAATGTGATACTGACGTGTAATCTAATGGACACATGGGCACTACTTAAAATCTGCTATACAATTATGACCACTAATGGTCCTACAGATACTCTGTAATTTTTACATGACAAAAGGTCTCGCTTTTCTAGAGTGTCTATGATTTTTTTATTCTTAATTTGTGATATATACAAAAATCAAGGTGTAGTATGATTTTCAATGAGACAACTCTTCACAAGAGAACAAATGACACAGAAATTTTAACAACTATAGTCCAACGAAGGGGTTTCAACAATGAGCAAAGCCCATACAGCATAGTCAGCTATAAGAGGCTCCAAAATGACAAATGTAAAACAACAAAAACTAACAGGCAAATTAATCTTAAAAAAAATCAACGAAAATACAACAACAAACGATAAGCACTGAATTAAAATTTTCTGACTTGGAACAGTCACATCCGCACTAGGACAATGGTGTAACAGTACGAAATCAATATTATAAACGGGATAATTATTCTTTATTTATTAGTTGTAGTTGTTTTAATTTATAAAAGATAGTGTTCAGCAGCTGTGGATACTATCATTTTGGTACATGGAGCTTACTAGTATTTGGAAGTACTAGAAATGGCTAGCTGTTTTTATGCTTCGTTTCAGTCTCACGAGTCAATCCCTATCTATCTGTTTTAAATGTGATCATGATCATTTGATAAACATACTTCTATGATTGGCTATAACTTGGATATTTATAAAAACTATGTATCATAGATATGCATGCGTAAAATAAGTTCTCGACATAAACCGGCTGAAATATAAAACAAGAATTAAACCTCACGTTATACTTACGACGAAGAAGCCTCAAGCTATATATAATACATGTACTTACGACGAAGATTATGCCTCAAGCTATAGCACTTAAGATGATGATGATACTGATGTATGTCGTATATCCAGCGACAAATATTACATATATATTGAGGATGATGAAAATTAATTATAATGATAAATACATATACCTTTTTAAACATGCCCGACAATTAAGAGTAGCATTTTCATATGCTAGCTAACAAATGAGCGTAACCACAATAAAGAAACACTTGTCTTTCTAAGAGTAAACCAATACCTGCTCTTGCTCGTGAATGCATCATGCTTGGTGGAAAAACCGAAAAATGCAGTCTTAAAGTCATTCGATCAGGGGGTCCAACAGAATAATTGAATTTGTATTCGGGGCTAGCTTGCTACCAGTCAATCCCATATACAAGTATATAATTATGAATATAAAATGATTTTTTTCTCAGTTGTGTAACACCTTCACTGGTGATCCTGTCATTGAATCTGTCGCATAGTTGTCACTTTTATATATATAAACCTCCAAAGCGAGACAAAAATTGAAACTTAAAATTTTCGCTAACTCAATCAATATATGCGATAGCTTTAAAATCTACTTCTAATTGAATAAATACGATTAAAAGAAAATTCCCGTAAAGACTGAATTGACATTATAGTTGTCTCAAAAATGTAACAGCTATGTAAATTGACATTCTTATCCACTTTTAATTATAAATACTTGGGGACAGGATATTTTTAGCAAATTACTATAATAAGTTGATAGTTTACTATCCACAGTGGTCAATATAAAAAAGAAGATGTGGTATGATTGCCAATGAGACAACTATCCACAAAATACCAAAATGACACAAACATTAACAATTATATGTCACCGTACGGCCTTCAACAATGAGCAAAGCCCATACCGCATATAGTCAGCTTTATCAGTCATCAATTGATAATCAAGTACACCTTCTAAATTACAATCTAACGAATTGGTGTACACATTTATTTACACACATTATTATCAACTACATTTTTCCTTTGATAATGTTCGTTGACTTTCATTTGAAAGAAAAGAATATGTCAACTAATTTAAAGAAGTACATGACCTGTAATGGTTTTTTTTAAAATATTCACTTCCCGTTGACGTACTTTTTCCCTGTTGAATTTGTTTTTAGAAGATTGTAAATTGAGGAGATTAAGTCCAGAGTGAGATAACGTTTGAAATGATACTTAATAAAGTATGATGCAATCCCAGTTTTCAACTTTAACTGAGACACGTTATGATTTACATTTTGAGCTCATTTTTACTGAAATTACGACAAAATCTATATAAATTAATACCCACGGAAATTAAATATAATAAAACATAAAAAATCAAAAAGAAGAATCTATCAGATAACGACAAACAAAATCAATACAATTAAAATATCAAATAATAGGTTCATTAAATTTTGCAATTTTATCTGAAAATCAAAGTCATAATTGTCAAAACCATGAAAGACAACTCCAATGAATCGTACGATAGGTAAATATACGTATATATACGTGGTCTTATGACAGTGAAGTTTAGGCGGGAATATCAATAATCACGTGATATATAGAAATCATGATTTCTTTCGTTTTTCAGCATCTTAGAAATATTTGATAATGATAAAATTTATTATAAATGGGTTTCATAGTTTAGGAATACTTAGTTAAAACTTTAGTAACGCATTTAACAAAATTAATTGGTTAGCAATAACCGGTCCCGTTACGTGCGTACGTCGAGTTAGGTACGTATGTCATTTTATTGGAAATCTCTAATACACACATAATTTAATTCGCCGATAGATTGATCACCTATCGTAATTCTCTTTGATAAACGTAATCAATCTGTTATCTAATTTCTGTTGACGAAATGACCATTACAAACTGTGTTGTAATAGCAACTTTATTTGGTATTTAAAGAAAGATAAATTTGTATTCAAGGACTCCGTTTGGGTATGCCAACGAGAGCACATGAACTGCGTTCGAATTTTACATCGCAATCATATACATTGTTTTTGATTTAAAATAACTAAGTTGTAACACTAGTATTTCATATTTGGACTTTATTAAATGAATTTGGATTTTCACCAATTTGTTTCTGTTTACTGTATTGAACTGCCGACTTGTGTGTGAACAAAGAGCTAGTACCCCGCATTGTGAATCGTTCCCAAAGACAGAATCCCACTGGAAGCCGTTCTGGCAACATTTATATAGAAAGATACAAAATCTTTCTTCATACAGATATGAAAGATGTGTTTCAATTCCGTTCCCGAAACCTCCCTGTACAACTCCCAGATAAAATAAAGATAAAGCTTGGGGTTATGTTTTTTTTAACATCAGTAATGTACTTTGTGCAGACTTGTTCTATGTAAACTTAAAAAAAAACTATCAAGAGATATGTTTGAAGCAGAATTTTGAAATATATATTTTATTTTCATCTCTTTGTACAAAGTTTTTTTTTTAGTTTAAAATTTACATGAAGATACCGCATGGGCTAAAAATAATATCGCTATGAGATTTGAACGATAGCTTCTACGATATTAAATAGCAACCTTAAAAAATGTTCGATCAAAACAAATCTCGTATTTTACTGATAAATGGATCCATTTTTTGCATATGATTAGCCTTAATGTCTTGTACCCGTTATCAATTACCTTCTAAGGAGATGTCAAGTTGACTGTTAAACTTGAATATAGAAGGAGATGTGTGAAGTCTATTTAAGAGCTTATTTAATTTGAATCATCACCATTGCAAAAAGTAGTAAATTTAAATTTCTCTTGAGTTGAAAATGTATCTTACGATAGACAAAACTTTACAGTTATATGTCTAAATTTTACAACAACAAAAAAGCGAAAAGTTTGCCGAAACAAACTATTTATATAAGGCTATATTGGTCTTAAATTAAACATGCAGAAGTTATTTTTTTATTTTCCACCCTTTCGTAAGAAACTCGAATGGTAATATTTTCCTCAAAATATCGTTTACATGATAGACAATTTGTGATCTTACAACGTATAGTACATTATATGCATTATTGCAATTGTTGTAACTTGTACAAATACATTATTAGTTATCGTTTGTTGCTGTATGTCATATTTGATTTTTGTTGATTGTTTTTATTACATCAATCAGGTCGTTAAATTTCTTTTCGTTTGCATTGTTTCACATTTGTCTCATTTCGGGGCCTTTAATAGCTGGCTATGCGATATTGGTTTTCCTCTTTGTTGAAGGCTGTGTACAGTTACCTGTAGTTGTTTTAAAACTTCTATCTTATTTTGGGTCTATGACAGAGAATCGAAAGGTACGTGAGGGACACTCAAACTCATAAGTCGAACATTAACTGAAAACGCCATGGCTGAAAAAAAATAGACCGACAGTCTGTTCACAAAACACTATATAGCTAACTAAAAACTGAGCAACACAAACCCAACCAGACAAGTCAGGAGCATATTATTCAGTTGTTGATGTGTTACATATGGGTTTTTTTCGTACATTTTTTATATAAATAAGGCCGTTAGTTTTCCCATTTGAATTGTTTTGCATTGTCATTTCGGTGCCTTTTATAGCTGACTATGCGGTATGGGCTTTGCTCATTGTTGAAGGCCGTTCGATGACCTTTGGTGATAATTTCTGTGTCATTTTGGTCACTTGTGGACAGTTGTCTCATTGGCAATCATATCAAACCTTCTTTTTTATATTCGGGATCATTATCAGGTGCACAGGAAGGGTAATCAGATCTTGCTCCACATGTTGCAACCGAGAGTGTGGTATAATTTAATTTGCAATCATATCATAGTATTTGTACATCAAAGGATTAGCCCAAATGTGGATGTGAAATCATGCCCAAATGGCGACTAGCCGTTGACAAATAACAAGTTTTTAACCAAAATGTTTCACCTGTTTCACCAATAATAATCTAGGAAATATATTAATATTTATAATTCCTTCTATGAGCGAATTGACGGACATGATATTCCTCATGATATTCCTCATTATCGTCCCCTTGCACATTTTTTCTGTTCATGTAAGTTTAGGAACATTGCATAGAAATAAACAACGTTTTGCTCATTGTTGAACAATAGTTGTTAACCTGTTTCCCTTGCAATCAAATCACATCTTATTTTTATAAATCTTTTTTTTTTTTTTTTTTACAGTGAGATATATTTTTTCAAGCGTAGAAAGGAAGAACAATACTCTTTGTCCACTCCTACATACAGATGTTAAAACAATCTCGTCTCGCTAACCACAAGTGTGATATATTTCCATTCCCTATCTTGTTTTTTTCTTATTTATTTTGCACTTGAATAACTCAAATATAATGTCAATAATCTGATAGGAAAACAAAGCAAAGATCGCGTGCACTAATAATAGATTACAAAGATCGCGTGCACTAATAATAGATTACAAAGATTTATTTAGAATAATAACATAGGTAAAGTTCCATGAGGTCATGCACGTATTTGTAAATTCCATTGGTAGCAGTCCTTTTGTGCCAATTACTGTTTTTCAGGGGTATCATTTGCGCCAAATGTTTTTTTCCCAAATGTATCAATTTCGCCAATATTCTGAACTTACGCCAATTTACCTGTTCACATATCTATCATACATGTTAATGATTAATATTTATTCTTATTTTTGGCTTAAAAAGTATCAAAATATTATTATCTTTCCCTTGGGCAAAACATATTTTTGATATCTTGTAAACCGACAAAGTAGGATTTGCCAATTCTGGAATGGCAAATTTGTCCCGCACAGTGTTATATGTTTAGAGATATTTCACCATGAAGCATCTGCACAGAAATGACTGAAAATGTATTATACAGTCCATGTACAGAGAGAGAAGAAAACTTATTGCTTTGCTGAATATTTAATACGAGATATGCCAAAAGAAGAAAATAGAAGCTTTTGCTGAATATGTTTTAGCTACATACATGTACATGTATGTTGATGACACAGTGCTGGTGCTTTGTTCCCACCATTCGTATTGTCTGAAACTCTATCTACCGCAAGACGTACAAGTAATGGAGCAGAAGCATTTCACAGTAATTATTGATATTATATATTATACATTGAAGTTACAAGCTACTACATATATTAAATTGGGAAGACTTTGGACCCATGCAGCAGCAGTAAGAAGAAAGGATGTTTCAGAAGAGGAAACATTTGCCGTGTAAATTGCCAGCTCCAAGTCATAATAAAGGAGGAGGGAAGTCATTTTTCTTCTAATTGGCGAAATTGTATGATTTATTTTTGGCGCAAATGATACCATGTAATTTTAAAACAGGTGGCGCAAAAGGACGCATTTTTGGCGCAAAAGGATGCATTTTTGGCGCAAACGGATCTCTCCCATTCCTTGGACATTGATATGGTTTTAATCCCTGTCTAATAAAATGAACGAATTACTGAATAATAATTTTCTGTAGGAAATAATATTGTTGCTATATATATATGAGTGTATATAGAACAATTAACTGTAATACATACCTACAGATTTTCTCGATTCTTATACATTCTTGGCATTGCAATATTTGACTTCGAATGCTCCTGATGAAGAAAAATCTAGAAAATGGCTTCGGACGCTTGAAATTTATAAGGTTTTGTAGGCTTTGGTAAATTAACTTCAAATTATATGAGGTTTTCTCATTGTTGAAGGCCTTATGGTGACCTATAGTCGTTAATTTCTGTGTAATTTGGTCTCTTGTGGAGAGTTGTCTCATTTGCTATTATAACACATCTTCTTTTTTATATGAACTGTTGTGATTGGTGAATGTAAGCTCTCTTTTAAATTTGAAATTTTTCCAAATTGTCACTCCAAGTTTCAAGGCAGTTTTCCACAAGTCCTTTATTAACCAAAGTGTGCTTTAAACATATTTTTTTTCATGTTCTAGAATTATTGGACTTAACCCGTGAAACTTGAATATATTCTTGTACAAGTCATTTTACTGGCTCATAATTTAAAGCCTTCCATATTCAATATAATTCTTGCAACAATTCATATATACGAGGGGTAAAAATTGCGCACCTGACGAAGTGGTTTGTCGTATCGGAGATGAAAGTTGAAATTCAGTTGCTCTAAATATACATTGTAGGTGCATAACATAATGACATTATTATTCGTTTTTAAAAACACATGCACAATCTTATGATCTGAAGGGAGGGAGAAAGACAATAACAATCAAAACCAAGGGGTAAACAAAGACTCACAAACCCAAAGGACATTTACATCAACAAGTATAAGTGATAGTTAAGAAATAACAGTAATTTTTGAGAAAGCAGTATTCTTCGTTCAATAAAATCAACGTACTTTGAGCTAGTAGCTCTAGAGTAACGTATCAATAGAGAAACATATACTCCATATGCTGGGCCTCTGGAATGTTGCTACACAGAAATGAAAAGCTGACTGTAGGAAAATTTAAATCATCGCGTTTGTCATAAATTTTGGTATTCAACCTACCATCAGGAGTCATTTCGAGAAAAAGGTCTAAATATGAAGCAGATTTATCTGTGTCGGTAGTATCTTTAATTTTAAGTTCACTTGAATATAATAAAATTAAGTGATCACTGAATCTATTATTATTAAGAGACAGTACATCATCAATATACAGAAAAATACTCTCTGAATTTAAGTTGTTTTTAGACTAGAAATGATTGGAATGTCAAAGTACAAAAGTTAGATAAAAGAATAAAATGTACTGTCATAGTACGTTGTATTATCGGGGTCAATAAGTAATGTTTCTGCAGTTCCATTTGAAACTCGTCTAGACTGGTCTTCATGTGTTTACTTAATTGCAGTTCGCCCATCCTTTGACTTAAATGTAATACCTTCCATAAAAATTGTTTAAACGATAAACTATTAAAAAAAAATGAAACTTACAAATTACATGCATTATTGCAATTGATGTAGTTTGTTCAAAACACGATTTTTTAAAGTGCTAATTTGAATTTGTACGTAATAAAAACTGTATATATACGTTTGCAATACTTAAAAATCAAATGTTATATTGGTTTTTTTTTGTAGTAAATTTTAGACATTAACCGTTAAATGTCTAAATTGGGAAAAATATATAACTAATTGTGTTATTGTCTGCTTCAACACCATTAAAGTTGATTTTGACACAAACTCCGGATCACAGTTTGAAACAGACATTTTAGATAAAAATTGAAATGAAAAATCTGCAAGTTTAATACGGGACTTGATCTCTACTGTCGGTTGCGCTATTTAGAGTAACATTGAAATGTACTAGTGTTTGCTTCAATAGTTATGATTTATTATTTTATAGACATAAAATTTCCAACAATTACAAGTTGAACACTTCTCCTAAGGTCATGTATTATTATCCAACAAAGTATTCCACCACTAGTTAATAGACGTGTGACGAAATGGCATATAGAATGACAAAAAATACTTTAAATGTTCGGTTCGTACCAATACACAAAAATTGATTTAAAGATTTAGATTACCTGCATATCAATAGAGTCTGGATTTAAAACTGCATAGAACCGGTTTATTTTTAGCGCCATTTTCAACACAATGGCTTAATTGGTGGATAGTTTTTATTGGCGGAGGAAACTTGAGAAAACTGTCGGCCTTCGGCAGAAAAACTGATAATTCTTCATTGGAGGATTCGAATTCAGTCTTGACAGACTATTGGGGTTGGGTTGTTGGTTCAGTAGTTCAATTATCCGTTATATTTGTTTTTCGTAATTTGCTCAGTTTAATGATAAATTAGGCAATTAGTTTCTCAAATGAATTGTTTTCAATTTTTTCTCGTCGGGCCGTTATAGCCGACTATATATATCTCCTTATTTTCAAATTGACCTGATTGAAAAATCAAAGAAATTGCGAACTAGTAGTTTATGTACAAGTTTTTAGCATTTTGCATACTTTGATTTAGCTTAAAGATCGTTCCAAAAATAAGAGGGGGTCCAACCATAGGAACTCCCCTCTGGATCCGCCACTGCGGCGGCTTCATAACTATGCCATGAGGCATTTTGAAAATTTAATTTTTAGCAATGTTGTATTTTATTTCCTACGTTGGTTGATCGTTAATTACTTCTATGGAAAAGACTTCGGCAAATAGTATATCTATTTTACTTTGCTTATAAAGGAACAAAAAGGAAAATACTTCAGTTGAACGTTTTTCTCACACTTTTGACATATTATTCGTTCTATATGAATTAATGAAATAATTATTGAATTAATTTTCTCTTTTTCAGGTTTGGCCTTTTGAAATTTGCCATATTTTGTCCTTTTCCCTATCATGATATGTTTTACTGTGACTGAATTCGCATAACCATTGGTGAATGCACATCAGGGGATGCTTATACAAAATAAACACACTCTATTTTGGTTTAAAGTAGTTCCCTAAAAGCACTTGCGTTCTTTTAGACGGTATATTGCAAAACGATTTAGACGTGTTAAACATTGACACACAACTGTTATCTTTAACTTTGGAATATATAACTCAATATCTAAGTGTTTTCTTAGTCTTTTCTACAAACGGAAAGGGGGGGGGGGGTCTCAACATGGATTTTGGGGTACAGATGTGCAGCTGGGATTTTAACCCCCCTTTTTCCTATATTGTAGTCTCATGGAATCCTGACCAATAAACATATTTCATGGCAAAATCATTACCCATTCAAATATTTCTCAGTTATTCCATATTAATCTTTTTATACTCCAAGATTTACAGACAGAGGCAGGTCGAACCATTCTGGACATTTTGAAGTCATCTACCAATGCTTCTACGTAGCAGGAAATGCCGAGACGTCATTTTCCGGCTGGGGGGGGAGTATGTGGTAGAGTGGAATTTAGCATATTTTTGTAAATGTAAATTTGTATATATTGATTAGATATATTGGAATAAAATGATTGTCATACTATTGATATTATTAGTTACAAATTGAATGTTATTTAATTTGTCTAGTCTGATTACTGTTAAACTGACCAGTGTACCTGTTTGTCTATGTTACCTTGATTTCTATATTTAGAATCTTAATTAAGGCTATATTTCTTATGGATAGTAATTTTGGTCACATGTTCTTTTTGGAGGGAAAATTCTATTGTTCTGGACACTCTTATTTCAACTGTCATAGTGAGAAGATAGATTTCACAATTTTGGAGTGTGCAAATGGTCTTATATGAATTATTGTATAGTTATTGCTGAATCTTTTGGGAATTCATATTACTACTTTACAGGTCAGTTGTATATACTTTTCTCACATTAATTTAATAGTTCTATAGTTTTTAACAGAGTATGCAAGATTTGGTTAGATTGATTGGATTGAATGGAGAAATGAATCTGTAGTATGAATATGACCTTTATGAATGATAAATACAATTAATTAACCATAACATGCTTTAAATCATTAAAGATCGATAAATGATTAAAATATTAAATAATTACTAAATAATAGGTTATAATAGAGCATGGGAGTGCAATTATATTAAATAGAAAGAAAGAGTTTTCTTGTGTATAAATAAGAAGTAAATTAAATAGTTAAATATTCATTTTAAACCTTTATTACGTTTTAGTATCTAAGGGAACAGATTTTCTTATTTTTGGTATGTGTTCATATTATAGACATGGAACGCAGTAGTTATAAATTTATATTTATCTTCAGGTTAATATTTGATGTACATGTAGCCAATACACATATGAAGTCTTGTGACCTTCAAACTAGCACTTGAGGTAAGCAAAGAGTTGTATTATGTTGTTTTATCATTTGGTTAGTTATTTGCTTATTTTGCTTACTTTGCGTTGCTGAGTTGCTGCATGTAGATATTTTAATGTTTTACCGTTTTGCTTAGTTTATTACTATTTATAGAATTCATGTAGTATATATTATTTACATGGTAACAGAATATTTATTGCAATTAAGTTTATGAGATGCATAAACTAATACATGTAAGACGCAAGTTTATGTTGAGTCTTTGAGATAGAATTATAGATGTGAAAGGGAATATTATTTTATTAAGGATGTTATACAATGTACTTGTTCATAAACATGTCAGAGTTATCTATCTTTGCACCTGTATTTATAGTATTTTATAATTATGTTTTGTAGGGTCTTTATACAAGACAACCGTTTACTAAGACCTTTAATAAAGAATCCATAATACTACAACCGAGTCTTTATGATGCCCATTTCCACCCGGTTTCATCTAGACTTTGTTTTAAACGATAAAACAGCATTAACAAACTATTTATACAAGAATCTAATCGAAAGGTGAAAATTATTGACCGAATGACATAATTATTACCTTGGTGAAATCTCAACCTATTGATATATTTGATGTGCCAAAAAAAGGACCCATTCCAACTGCACATCTGTATACACCTTCATATAGGAAGAGACCCCACCCCATTTTTATACTTCAGGAATAAGTTACCTTAACTGTACTTGGCAAAACTTTTAGGAATATTGGTCCTCTTTGCTCTTCAACTTCGTACGTTATTTGGCCTTTTTAACTTTTCTGGATTCGAGCGTCACTGATGAGTCTTTTGTAGACGAAACGCATGTCTGCTCAAATACAAAATTTAATCCTGGTATCTTTAATTAGTTTATCTATAAAGTTGAGTTATCCCCCTTTTATTGCAGGTTTGATTACTACAGAATTTAGAAACAAGAAGGATAAAGTATTCACATCAATACAGTTTCAACTACAGATACATTAATTTAATAAAAGGCGCTTCTATGCAGAAAATGAGGTATATGATGAGTTTTTAGCAGCTCTTCTATGAAAATTATACTATTGTTAGTTTAACATTCTAGAGATGTGTGCAACCCATGTGTTGTGTTAAACGTTAGATTTTATACGCCTGTCCAAATTTTGACGGGACGTATTATGGTAAACAAATGTCAGGTGTCCATCCGTCTGTCCGTCTGTGTGTCTCTCTGTCTGGTGTAAACATGTCGCACTGTAACTTGAGAACGACTTATTCAAATTTCATGAAACTTTATATAGTTGTGTCTTATGATGGTAAAATAATTTGTATACCCTTTGGTGAAAATAAGATTTATTTTTTTTGAGTTACATCGTTTTGTTACTTAAACAGGGGTGTGTTTCCCCCCCATGTCGTACCGTAACTCAAACACGATTTTTGATTATTGCTTAAACTTTACACACTTCTTAGCTACATTAATCTTAAGATCTGTATACTTTTTGGTGATGATTCAAAATTTCGTTTTTGAGTTAATGAGTATTTTGTAAAAAAGAGGGAGTGTTTCTATATATGTCGCGCTGTATCCCAAAACCAATTTAGGGTTATTGCTTAAAACTTTACACACTTCTTTGTTATATTAATCTTAAGATCTGTATACTTTTTGGTTTTAATTCAAACTGGGGGGGGGGGGGGGGTCACATGTCCTGTCGTATCTCAAAAACTGTATATGGTTATTGCTAAAAGCTTTCTCAGAAACGTTTTGTGATTATTGCATAAAACTTCCACAAAAGGCGGAGGGCGTATCATGCGCTCATGGCGCAGCTGTATATTAAGATTATGAATCCATCTCCAAAATGTACAAAAGCAACCAAATTTAATGAAACAATAAAAACAAATGTTTAAGCTTTTTTGAATTAAATTTATATGCATTTATTTTTTGTGTATTTGATGCTTCTGTCTGTTTTGTCGTGATCGCATATTTTTGTAATCGATATTTCGTATATATTAATTATACATGTACCTATATGTTGTAAAACATTTGGTTAATAAAGAATAGACCACTTTCGAGTTCATCCGTTACCGGCAAAAACTCGTCAATTATGCACGCCTTTATGACGTCATTTACCAGATAGAGGGGCTCGCCTGTATCCCTGCACTATTTACGTTCATCAAGCGTCTAAGTGATCGTTTTTGTGCAGGATAAACTAGAAATAATGGTTGCTCTGTAGGTACTTACTGACAATTCCCTAATGACAGCAGTGTTGATTGTCTATTTTCAGAATTCAATTTGCCGAATAATTCGTACAATATAGAATTATAATTTTCCAACCACTCGCTCAACATTGTAAGGAAGTGACGACGCCCCTAAACGCACAGATGACGGTGATAAAGGCGCGAATAATTGACGAGTTTTTTCCGGTGACGGATGAACTCGAAAGTGGTCTATTGAATTAAATTGAAAAGTGTTGATGGTAGTGGCAGATCCATGTGTGAATTATTAGGTGCCAAAATCGCCACCTTTTCGACCGGCTCGGTAGATTATATTAAAAAATCGTGAACACGCTCCAATGCTAATATCCTGGATCTGCTGATTTTTTTTAAGTTGTTTCTTGACATGCGTGAAATACCCGCGAAATATAGTTTGGTTCATAATTTGAAGATAAAAAGTTTGGTGTAAGGCGGTATTAAGATCTTAAATCTTTTTGAAGCGTGTCATAGACGAAATACAACCACTCAATATGACACCCAAAAGGATAGTCTTCTCGAAAGAAACTGTTTGCGTTTGTGATCTAATTATAGGATATGTCATTGTTATACCCTTGATGCATTGCAGTGATAAAATTAATATGTAAACGGAATAATAATATGGATGTTGTAACACTCACCATGCTCATAATTCAACTCCAAATACTTTAATAGAGAAATGTGTAAGAATAATGGTATTCACCAACATTCCAACTGACTTCACATTAAGAAAACGACATATGTTACACACAAACTTTTAGCTACTTTTCTACAAGCAGAACTAAATACAACGAAAGTCCCAACTATGCACTGGCTTCCGAATCTACACAAAAAAAAAACCTTACAAATATAGATTTATTTCATCGTCAAGACATTGTTCCACTACTAAATTGTCTATTCTACTTACTAGTACACTTGTTACAATAAAAAACCTAATAATAAATTGTTATAAATAACGACCTCGAAAATAGTGGAATTAATTACTTTTGGAGTGTCAAAATCTCGTTGAATTACTTGATAAATTAATTTTGAATCTGTTCATATTTTTGATTTTTCTACCCTATATACCACTTTGCCTCATTTTCTTATTAAGAGAAAAATCATATCCCTAATTAACTGGGCATTTAAAAGTCAGAATGCGAATACATATGTCCAATTCTTTTAAGTCATTTTTTAGTAGCAATGTTCAAAAGAACTATGTCAATTTGACATGCTTTGGTACTATATCTGCGCTTGAATTTGTACTTGGTAACATTATTGTTCGCTCTGGAGATTCCGTTATTTGAATTCCAATGGGGACAACTGCACAACTTATTGCGGACCTGTTTTTGTATTGTTATGAGTTACAATTCATGAATAAAATTAGCAAAGACCAATAAGAATACCATTTGATACAAAAAATTAACAATACTTTTAGATATTTGGATGATATATTGGCTCTCAGTAATGACGACTTCAGTATGTATAAAAATAAACTTATCATAGTATACTAAAGAAATTTATCCTGTTGAACTTGCTTCAAATAAAGCTAATACTAACAATGACCACTGCCCTTTTCTCGATCTTGATATCTATACCATTAACGGAAAGCTTAGTACAAACATTTATGATAAATGAGATGACTTTTCATTTCCTATTGTTAATTAACCATTTTGATATGGTGACGTTCCTTTGTAACCATCTTATGGTGTTTATATATCCCAACTTATACGATTCTCCTTTTATATTTATTGCTTTTCCTTCGGTTTTGATTTGTGATCCGGATTTTTTTTTTCTATCGATTTATGAGTTTCGAACATCGGTATACTACTGTTGCCTTTATTTATGCTAACCAATTAAATTGTATTTGAATGAACACTTTACAAATAAGATAAACAAGTCTTTAATATTTAAAACATAAGCAAAACATCTGCTTGATAGTTCTATTATGACATACGTGAATAGTAAAAAAGTAAAAAAAACAACAACTTAAAATGGATTCGATAATGTGATGTTTACATCAGTTTACTCGTTTTTCGTAGTTTCATATTCATGCGTAGACAGGTCTTGCAAAGATATGATCGATTAAAGCTTTTATGGACTGTTCAACCTTTCATAATAATTTCCTGTCAATTAAGGGAATGATTAATTGTCTTTGGAGCACTGAACAATTTAATCAAAATAATAGCTCCTCAACTTTGATTTTGAAAATATCGCAATTAATAGAAACGCTTTGATATTGCCATAAAGCTACACGATATAATTATAGACCACTATTTAAGAATTCAAAATAGTCTGAAAAAGTTCTATGTTTTAATATTTATCATGTCTCTGCAATGTTGTTATTGAATAAGATGCAATACGTTAATGTATTTCTTTTTGATAGGCAGTGCTCGTTACACAGCAATTCAATAGTAAAAAAAAAATCCCAAAGGGTGGTTTTGATTACTATGAATTTACATACTTATTGGTTCTGGACCATTTGAGTATATGGACCATACGTGCACGCCATACTCTTTTAATATTAACGAATCGAACCATACGAGTATTTAGACCTTTAGATATTTTTCTTTGCAAAAACATACGCCCTATTCTCCGAACGCATAATAACCTTTAGCTTGTCGACTTTTTCGTCTGTATGTAGAACTTTATTTTCTAAGTGATAAAATCATCATTTCATAAACAAAATCTACTTATCTGTACAGATTTTCATTGAATTATTGTGTTCTTACTCCTATTCAATTCGCATATGATTATAAGATCGTATGAATAGAAACAAGAGCACATTATTAAACTTTATTTCATTTTGAAAATAAAAAGGCAATTCTAATAATTTAAGCACCAAAATGATTTAAAGAAAGAAGAATAAGAGTGTTCGATGAACAATAATCTTTTGATTTACGCAACTTGCTTCTTGCTAAATAGATATCCATAAATATTTTCCATGTAGCGTTTTGTTAGAACAATCGATAATGGTCATGACAATTTCGTTTTACTGTGATTCTTAATTATAATTATAATACGCTTAGTTTCATTAACTGTGTATCAATAATTACCTTATGATTGAAGAAGTCAAAATTTCATTTTAAAAAATTCGTAATTAATTGAAAACCGTATTAACATTCATCATGTAATACGCGTATGGCTTATTGCTCATATGATCTGGAACATATCAATGTATGATTATAGATATGTTGACCTGTCGAGGCCCTTTAAATGCTGACTATGATATAGCTGTTCTTCATTGCTGAAGGACATATGGTGACCTCTGTTATATCTACATATATTTGTCTCATTGGCAATCATACCACATAAAATGTTTATGCCTGTATATGTGTTACAAAGTTTGTACTCACATTCTGCTATAAACAGCCACTAGGTTCCCAATTACAGTACGATATCCGTATATATAACACTTGCATTATACGAAGACCTTGGAACTAATTATTCATTGAAAATGTTTAATGCTGAATTGATAAAGTAAAGTATAATTTATGTCTTTGTTGCTTTGGAGATTACTTTTTCTTGTAAGAAGATTTTTCCAAGTTAGGTATGTCTTTTATTCACACAGATGTCATACTCATGCACTAAATAAAAAAAAGAAAAAAAAAACATTGCAAACTTATCATATGCTTTGAAGGTGACAAGCTGGAATTGTATTTTTTGTGAAAGTTGCAGTCGAACGAGTTAGGTAAAGAGATTGCAACCGAATTGAATCTTTATTCAATCAACAGAAGTCTTTTTCAGCCATTGTGTCAGCTCTTCAAGAAATGGATTTGTGTACTTTCATGAACCTTCAAATTTGTGCCATATCCCTGAGAAAAATTGAATAAGAACAAGCTCAACACTGGTGCATTTTGATATGTTTTGGCATATTTTGAATATTTCAAGAGACAATTAATTTTTATTCAAATATAAATTTGAACGACGGAGAGACTGTAAATCCTTACATCTGTTTAAAATACAAAGTTTTCCAAACAACATATTAATAAAAAGTAAATGTTTCGTTACTGAGAGACCTGATTTAAAATTAAAATCGTTGATTTTCATACTGTGTGCTATGTAATTCTAAAATGTTATGGAGTGTAATTATATACTGGGTTGGATGATGCATAAAACTTACAAATGAAACATTGTATTCAAAATAATATTCTATAAAATTTTCGTACTTGAGTAATCCCGAATTTGATTGATTGTTAACGTTACCAATGTGTTTTGTAAGTCTGATGCAATCTGTGTATTCATAATCGTCTTGGTGATACATAATACTGTCATACAGAAGGCTATTTCGCTTTGATAAAGAAAACAACCGAGATATGCTTTCTATTTCTTGTAATCATCTATGTAAAAGTAGCACCCTTAAGTTAATCAAAAGAAGTATTTTTTTCTCTCTATGTTTCTCCAGGTTTATATCTTTTGGTTATTCATCTTGTTACCGATGATATCGATTCAGGAGTGTTGCATATATCTTGCACCTGCGGTTCATTGATTTGCGACTAAAAAAAATTAAAATGTTTTAAAAGAATTGTTTTAGGAAGGACTTTGATTGTATATACTCTAACAGATCTTTACTGAAAACTAAAATCTGTTGATATGTTTCACATATGAATGTTGAAATCTGAAAAAAAATAATTTGTGATTTTTTTTTAAACCTTAATTTTTTTATTTGGATGGAGAGTTGTCTCATTGGCATTCGTACCACATCTTCTTTATATATACATATATATATATACAGTCGTCCGTTTGACAAATGACACTTCTGCCTTGTTTGCTGTTGTTGAGATCTAAAAAAAAATCTTTATTGTGCTTCTGGTACATGGTTAATAAACACTAAACATAATGGTTAATGTTACTATATATATTATTAACTCAATTTATATTAAACGAGTAGTTTTATTGTTTAATTAAAACATCACTTTAATGATTATACCCATGTTGGGTCCTCTACTGGAAATAAGATTTAATTAATCCTATTTAGATTATGACAAGATGTATCCTTTTTGAGTGATGATAATTGTTGTTATCAGATTATTATTCCTGCATTGTTCGCTTGACGTTGAGTGTACATTTGCATATATCGATTACCTACGCTATATCATTCATATTGCGATTTCAAAAGCGTGGCTCCGTGTTGAAGGCCGTACTTTAACCTATAATGGTTTAATTTTTAAATTGTTGTTTGGATGGAGAGTTGTCTCATTGGCACTCACACCACATCTTCCTATATCTATTTGTTTCAAAAATTATGATCAAGTTAAACTTCAGCCTCAACTGCAAAACTAACGAAATCACAGGAAAAAAAAACATTTCACAGACGCCGAAAATAAATTAAACCTGATCAAGTTTACATTTTTCGTTTATTTACCATTTACAAAATGTTTTTATTTAATGTGTTTTCTTGATCTGAGTATGTAAATAATGTTTAAAATATGTCGTTACTCTAAATATTGCTCAACACTTTAAAATGTCAAACAATTAATGCTTGTTTTTCCGTTTTAGAAGCAGAACAGCATCAGTATCCTGCACCCAATGTGTTGACACATATGATTGATGAGGTAATTGGTAAACTTACTGTCACAAAATTTGTTAAAACATTGCGAGATACTATCCTCATGCATAGATACTAGTACCATACGTCAAAATGTGCATACCTCTTAAGAATTGTTTTGTCCTTAATTGTCTGTAACTTCATGATTGGTTCGGTATTCCAACTGTTTCGATTCGGGTGCCACTGATGAGTCTTTGTAGATGAAATACACGTATTGTGTATTTAGCACAATTGTGTTTATAAGAACACTTAATTGCTTTGATAATATTATTTCAACAACTTTACGATAATATACATGATATAGGTCTGCGATAAAAAAAAATATTATCTGTACAGACTTGATTCCTGGTTGACCTCGGTATCAGTGGAATATCTAGTCGATTGTATTATTTAATGTGTGTCTTGTTCTGAGTATGTATGAATTATTTACAATCGAACGATACTCGAAATACTATAAATAAGTATAACATTTTAATGGATTGTCTGTCTTTACATATAGTATGAATATAGCCTGTATCCTAAATGTTTTGATTTTCAGCTTTATGTTTCTGAGATTTTGATTATTATCAATATTAAGTATTATGATATTAGAATATTATCAGATTTGTATTCCTGTATTGTTCGGCTGACATGGGGTTTACATTCGCATATTATATCACTCGAGTTGCATCATTTATATTGTAAATACAGAGGGAAGATTTGTAATTCAAAAGCATGATCAAGTTCAACTTAAGTCAGCCTCAACGTAGCAATAACGACATAACCAATAAAAACCAAACATATCCAAGATGCAGAAAAGAAATTGAACCTGAACAAGTTTACATCTCGATTATTGACCATTTTCTAAATGTTGTGTTATTTAATTTGTTTTCCTGACCTGAATATGTATATAATGTTTACAATATGTAGTTACTATAAACACTATAAAACTGTAAAACACTTACTGTGGATTAATTTATTTTCGTGGGTATCAATTTTCGTGGTTTGATGAAAACCTGTATATTCGTGGATATTTAGTTTCGTGGTTTTCACAAAGTTTGCATACATTCCTTTAGAATATTTGCAATTCGTTGAACACTAAATTCGTGGTTCTCTTGTACCAACGAAATCCACGAAAATTGGTATCCAACAAATATTAATGAATCCACAGTACTTAATAAATGTTTTTTTCCAATTCAGGTGGAAAACAGCTACGGTATCCTGCGCTCAATGTGCAAACGACACTATCAACGTGCATAGATTACATAAGTTAGGCTTTGCATAACTCTTTAAACGAAATTGTTGTTTTTCAATGTCTTCAATTCCGTCAGTTATTTGACATTCAAACTGTTTTAATTCGAGTGCCACTGCTGAGTCATTGTAGACGATATGCACGTAGGGTGTACCAAAGTGTGTAATACAAAAACTCCTATTTCTTTGGGAATATCAATTCAACAACTTTACGATAATATAGGTCTGCTATTAAAACAAATACTATGTACAGACTTGATTCCTGGTTGACCTCGTTATCAGTGGAATATCTAGTCGATTGCATTATTTAATGTGTGTCTTGTTCTGAGTATGTATGAAATATTAACAATTAAACGATACTCGAAATGCTTTAAATTTGTCTAACAATTTTATGGATTGTTTGCCTTTACATATAGAAAAGTACCTGTAATTAAAACTGATTTGTTTCTCAGCTATATGTTTCAAAGATTTTATTTATTGTCAATAAAGTATTATGATATAACGATATTATCTGATTATTATTCCTGTATTGATCAAATGACCTGGAAAATCCCGTTCGTATTTCGACCACTCGAGTTGCACCATTTATATTGTAATTACAAAGGGTAGGGTTGTAATTCAAAAGTATGATCAAGTTCAACACAACATAGTCACAATTGCAAAAACTAACGAATCAGAGAGATTATTATTTTTTCCCAGATATCGAAAAGAATTAAAACCTGAACAAGTTTACATTTTGTGTTTATTTACCATTTACTAAATGTTGTTATTTTATGTGTTTTCTTGGTCTGAATATGTTTATAATGTTTACATTATGTCGTTATTCTAAACACTATAAAAATGTCAAACAATTAAATGATTTGTTTTTCCTTTTCAGAAGCAGAACATCATCAGTATCATGTAGTCAATGTGCTGAACGTATAATTAATGAAGTAACTTTCAGTAAACTTACTGTAATACAATTGTTACAACATTGCAAGAAACACGATCATCGTGTATAGATTACATAAGCCAGACTTTGCATAACTCTTGAACGAAATTGTTGTTTTTCAATGTCTTTAATTTAGTCAGTGATTTGGTATTTAAACTGTGTTGATTCGAGCGCCACTGATGAGTCTACGGAGACGACAATGGAGTACTAAAATATATGGTGTATACAAGAACACTTAATTTCTTTGGTAATATCATTTCAACAACTTTACAATAATAAAGGTCTGCGATTTAAACAAATATTTCTACAGACTTGATTCCTGGCTGACCCCGTTATCAGAAGATATCTGGTCGATTGCACTGTTTAATGTGTGTCTTGTTCTGAATATGTATGAAATATTTACAATTGAACGATACTCGAAATCCTATTAATCAGTCAAACAGTTTAATGGATTGTTTGCCTTTACATATAGAATGAAAAGTGCCTGTAATCAAACCTGCTTTGTTTCTCAGCTTTATGTCTCAGATATTCTATTTATTGTCAATAAAGTATTATGATATTAGAATACAAAGGCTTTTTTGTTTGATCATCCTAACAAAAGACTCTGTGATGTTAAAAGCAAATTAATTGTATTTTACACAATCCTTGGAGAGAAAATCAGTGAACGATATTTGTGCATCGAAGAAATATGAATTGTTGATTAATGTGATAGAAGCGCTGGAAGTTAGAAAAGAGTCATTATTTTATTTTTGAAATATAATGCACTGGTTTGCCTTTGAAGAGCAAATTTGTAAAATTCGTATAACCTTCACAATTCGGTCAGTTTAGCTAATAAATGATAGCTGATATAATCTGGAAGGTTGAGTGAAGTCTTGTCACTTGTGATGTGACTCTGATATCATGAAAATACAGTAATACAAAATTGAAAATTTTGTGTTTCAAGTACAAATTAAGTACTGAGTAAAGTTTTATGACCGTGGCCCCTGGTTTTTGTTTTTAGTTTTGTTACCTTGATTTGTGTCTTGTTACAATGGATATATTAGATTTGAACATCAGTAAAATACTATTGTCTCTATTTTAGCCAAACAAATATTTGATCGCTATAACCATACAATTGAGGATGGAAATGAGGAATGTGTCAAAGAGACAACAACCCAACTATAGAGCAGGCAACAACCGAAGGCCACCAATGGGTCTTCAATGCACCCGCACCCGGAGAAGTCCTTAAACTGACCCCTAAACAAATATGTAACTAGTTCAGTGATAATGGACGTATTACTAAACTGCGAATTATACACAAGAAACTAAAATTAAAAATCATACAAGACTAACAAAGGCCAGAGGCTTCTGACTTGAGACAGACGCAAAACTGCGGCGGGGTTAAACATGTTATTTTGAAATATATACTCAGTTTTAGAGAAGTCCGATGTCAGAATAGGTAAAAAAAGAAACTCAACAAAATGACAATAATTCATGAATTGATTAAGATAAATATTCTGTGCGGTAAGGCGTTAGTTCCTATAAAAATACTAATGACAAGATAAAACAAATAGGTAATTGCAGCAGTGTATACAAATTATCGTCCTAAGTCGGTAACATGATGTTCAGTGGATATCGTTTGTTGATGTGGTACATCAGTGTTTCTTATTTCTCGTTTTTGATATAGGTTAAACCGTTGGGGTCCCTGTTTTAATAGTTTAACCCTTATCATTTCAGGGGCTCTTTAAAGCTTGCTGTTCGGTGTGAGCCACTGCTCCGTTTTGAAGGCCATACTTTGATCTATAATGGTTCAGTTTTACACGCCGTGACTTGGCTGGAGAGTTGCCTCGTTGGCACTTATACCATAATTTCTTATATCTATTGTACGACCACATCTTATTGAATTGTAGTTGACAGTGATGCGTTAATGCATCCTAAAACTTTCTAATAAGATTGTAGGTCAAAATCTATCGGAGAAAGAGTTGGAAGAAAATTTGATCAAAGTCATTGCATTATACGCACGAATGTGTGATGTACTTTTATAAGTAACCATCAGAGGCGTTTAAAATCGCCACTTATCCAATTTATTTGATTGTTCGTTATCTATTTAGCTAGATTAAATTTGGATATCAAGCATAAATGAATCATTACATATAGCTATAGGTCGTGTTGCTTTATACTCTTGTGTCTGTTTAATGTATTACTGGGTTATTTCTTTGTCTTTTTGTTTTGTTAAAATTAAAAAAAGGCATTAGTAGTATACCGCTGTTCGAATAACTCAACATTTTGTGAAATATGATTTTGTGTCTGTTTAGAGTATTGTTGAGCTATTTCTTAGCCTTTTTGGTTTTGTTAAAATAAATAAAGGTAACAGTAGTATACTATTGTTCGAGTAACCCACCTCTTGCTACTGATCTAGTGGACCATATAACCAATAGTATACACCTATTGCCTGCGTGTGAGGGTAATATCAAGTTTGTTGTCCCTGAAATACAAACTATTTCTCGAGGCAAAGCCGAGAGCAATAGTTGGTATGCGAAGGGACAACAAACTTGCTATTACCCGTACAACCAGTCATTCGGTGTTTCATTATACTGAACAAAACAGCCATTAAGTGTTTTTATATACCAAATAACTATTTTTTTAAAAGAGTAAATATATCATCTGAAAGAAAAGAAAAATGTCACATAACTTTTATACATGCACATGATGAACTATACTTTTTTTTATAATTCGTTTTGTATTTATTAATATTCATAATTTCAATCAAGACTATTAATACTTGTGTTAAACTTTCCGTGCTTATAATAAATTCTAGCTAAATTACGAACAACGCAAATGTAATTCGCTTTTAATATACCGAGAGCGAACCCATATTATGAATAAAGGACTATATTTTAAATCTTTTAAAAACATTTCATTTAATATTTTCTTTCTCTTGTATCATGTTCATAGTTGGTTCTTGTAAGTGAAATTACATTCAACACAAACAGATTCCACTGTAAAGGTGAGTTTGACGTTGCAAATCATACGTAACCAAGCAGAGTAGTCAATAACATCATTATCGTCCAATGAAGAATAAGCATGAACAAGTACGGGAAAGATGATTATGGAACTATTAACCGGGGCAATAGTCTTTGAAACTATTGACTGGTAAATGGTTCTGTGGAATGAAATAGCACAACTATTTCATTACTTTTTATATAGAAACAAGAATGTGTCCAAAGTACACGGATGCTCCACTCGCACTATCCTTTTGCATGTTCCATTGACCGTGAAATTGGGTTATAATCTCATTTGGCATTACAGTTAGAAAGATTATACTATAGGGAACATATGTACTAAGTTTCAAGTTGATTGGACGTATATTTCATCAAAAACAGCCTCGACCAAAAATTTTAACCTGAAACTCCCACTTTCATTTTCTATGTTCAGTGGACCGTGAAATTGAAGTCAAAAGTCTAATTTGGCTTTAAAATTAGAAAGATCATATCATAAGCAACAAGTGTACTAAGTTTCAAAATGATTGGACTTCAATTTCATTAAAACTACCTCGACCAAAAACTTTAACCTGAAACTCCAACTTTCATTTTCTATGTTCAGTGGACCGTGAAATTGAAGTCAAAAGTCTAATTTGGCTTTAAAATTAAGAAGATTATATCATAAGCAACAAGTGTACTAAGTTTCAAATTGATTGGACTTCAGCTTCATCAAAAACTACCTTGACCAAAAACTTTAACCTGAACGGACGCACAGACGAACGCACAGACGGACGCACAGACGGACGCACAGACGGACGCACAGACGGACGAACGAACGGAGCCACAGACCAGAAAACATAATGCTCCTCTACTATCGTAGGTGGGGCATAAAAATATACTGAGATATAATAATAGGATTTATATATAATATTTAATTATACAAAATAATAATTACATTATACTGCAAAGTAATAATTTATGTAATCGTTTTAATATCTTAAGCCAATTCGAGATTATGAAACAGAAAACAAATACAATGGACTTATTATCTCGAAATTTATTATATTTTAAATAATATCTGTTCGAATTAATATTGTGCACTACACTTACCCCTGATAGTACAGTTTTCCTAATATATATATCAAATATTGCTCAGCCGTTGTCTTGTAACTCCATACCAACGCATTATTGGTTGACCATTTGAACTACTCAAAGTTTTCACTTCTAATCGTTTTCTTCATATCTTTAATTTGTTGCTTTTTAGAATCTAATGTTGACGACAAATATTTTATATATTCATTTAATTGTTTACATACAAAAAGGAAGATGTGGCATGAATGTTAATGAGACAACTCTGCACGAGAGACCAAATGACAATGAATACAACTTTCTCTACTGTGGTGGTTTCCTGATAACTATAATGAGTTTGTTCATAGAGCTTAAAATATTGTATGAACACTGGTTTGTTGTTTAATACTGTGACTTCGAGATGTATTTTTATTTTGTGTAGTTGTATTGCAGTCTTTATAGTGTATACACCACACATTCTTGAATGATAATTAATAGTGTTGTCAACGGTTAACCGATTAACCGGTTAACCGGTCGAACGACCGAATACCGAATACCAAAAACGCTAACCGGTTAACCGGACTTTTTTTTCAATTTTTGTAGATTTGATATAAATTTGCATCGAAATCATTAAATAGTTATGTTTCATTCAAAAATTGTCGTCGTGGTTATTAATTTGACATATCAATTGTCCAGTATATTGATTGCTATTGTTGATCTTAAATACATAAAATTAATTAGAGCTCGGGGCAGACCCTTAAAGAAACATGATTGGTAAACATGATTTTTAACAATAACTTAAAATCAGAAATGCGATTAAATTTTGCTAATTAGTTCATTATTTCGTTTTTGATCTAAACCAACATCTAAATGTGCAACCTCCGTAGTGCAAGGTTTAGTCTTACTTTAAACGAAATGCTACCTCAAAAATTGTGAAATGCAAACCAATGTGAATGCGCTCAAGGTATACGTGATAGTACGGGTAACACGCTTAAAGAAACAAGCAAACAAAGTAAAGAAACAGGTCGTATGGTGACCCTATAGTTATTAATTTCTGTGTCATTTTGGTCACTTGTGGAAATTTTTTTCATTGGCAATCATACAATATCTTTTTTTTTTTTTATAATTAATCATTTCAAATTGAAACACTCCACATTATTTTCGAAGACAAAAAGAGAAAATTAAACAATGATCGGTTTCAGACATATTCAATTCTACGAGATCAAGACGTTATTTTTTATATATTTTTCAATCTGAATTTGGTACAAATGCTATAGTTGATACATTGTATTTGTTTATTAAAAGTCAAACTTCGCCATGAATCCTCACAGACAAGCCTTATAATGCCAAAGGACAAACTTCAATTCTAATATCGTACTTGACTCTATATTCGGATTAGTCTTAATTTATTTCTGATTTAGTTGAACTAATAATTCAGAATAAAGTCTAGCTTTAAAAAATAAATAATGTAAAGTTCAGATTTTCCTGTACGTACTTCACAATACATCAAATGACAAATCACAACCTGTTTGAAGAATGATTATCTCAATTCATGGATGTTCTTCGAATAATTTCAGATGCAATCAAAAAGTAACTTGAACACAATGCGTGTCATTTTTTTAAATGAATATATAACACTCTCAAACAAAAAAAAAAGTTCTTCTGCGCCATAATACATTTAATACGTTTGCGCCACTAGTTTACAAATGCGTTAATTTGTAGTGTTACAAATGCACCAATTAAAAAAAATCGACATCCCTTCTACGTATTGTATGAACTGCACACAAAAAAAAAATGCAATATATATTTCGCATATGTTTCTTTTATTTTCAAAAACATATTTTTCTATACCGGACCTAAACATATGGAGAAAAATAAAACATGAAAAAAACATATTGAAACATATGTTGCAATTTTTCCAATGTAGGTTTGATACTTCGGACAACAATAGATGTTCGATTAGCAAATTCAATGTAAATTTTCTGTATTAAACAAGTACGTATGCTTCACATTCACGAATTTTCATAATGCCCCTTTAATACTATTTACTTGAAAAAATGTCTCACTACACCTCCTTTATTCTCATTTTGTAAATCATAGGCCGTGTTCACACCCAACGCTGTGTATAGTAAACATGTTTACATTTGGTTTAATGAAACGTACACTAGTTTCACATTAAATTTGTTCACATCTATACACCTTGTTGAGTAACCTGTCCATAAGGTTTGTTCACACTTGTAAACTATATGTCATTTAAATGTTCATTACGTAGAACAAATTTCGAACAACTTTTCCAGCAGTTTGGGCACGACCATTTGACTTTAAAAAAGGGGGGGGGGTGATTTTACCACAATTTGATTTTTAAAAAATTGGGTCATACATGTACAGATGATTAGAATGAACAAATATTCTGAATCCAAATATTGCCCATACATTAAAGTGTCAAATATTGAATTGGTACCATAGAAAAAATAAATAAATAATAACTTTCGCGCGAGAAAAAATTCTGACTCAGAACCCCTTCCCCCCCTTTTTTTGAAATAAAGTGTTTGTTCCAAAAGTCATTTTGGATGATTTGCAGTAGTTTAAAGATGTCTCGATTACGCATTAAAAACGTAGGCTGCATCAGCTTGCTTACAGACGAAGAAAACTTGAAGAATTGCGATGTTACGGATCACTACATTTCTATCTTGTCTATTTGTTTCAAATGGTATTTTTTCTCCAAGGAGTCTTTAGTAAAAAGCGGGGGTTATGGTTTTTTTTTCTAACTATTTTAAACGACTTGAGATACTGCACAAAAACACAATTAGGCTCACCCTTTTTCAGAAATGCATTTATGAGTGAATCGTTTGTAAAGTAAAGACCATTGGCAAATATTTATGTCAGTGTGTACGTCCAGTCGATTCGGGAAGACCTTTTCAAATGAATTATGATGATGGATGAATCTTGTCTGTCTTGACAAGGGGTTAATAAGGCTACGTAAAAGGTTTTTATTATAAATAAATATATCAAGTTTAGACAAATATTTCTGCAAAGAACTTTATTAGTCAGTGTTATAAGTATCAATTTTATATAAAAATAAAAACGCTTCTTTTCTCAAGATACAACGGGCAAATTAAAGTTATGAATGTCTAGTTTTGTGTACACAAGGCCTACAT
This sequence comes from Mytilus trossulus, assembly GCF_036588685.1. Taxonomy (NCBI): domain Eukaryota; kingdom Metazoa; phylum Mollusca; class Bivalvia; order Mytilida; family Mytilidae; genus Mytilus; species Mytilus trossulus. The sequence continues at coordinate 81,947,019 of NC_086378.1, forward strand.
CGACTATCGACTGTGTGTAGACAAAACATGATTTACACTACATGTAAACATTGAGTTTTATCAATGAGAACGTAGTTATGTTTAGTTTATGTGTGAGTTACACTAACACAACACCGAATTTAGGTCAATGTGAACACGGCCATAGAGTGCAGAAACTGAACAGATAAACACAACTTCAAGTAAATGACCCTGTCCCTTAACATACCTGTTTAATAAAATTGAGAATAAGACTACATTCTGAAAAATGTTCTTTTCTGTTGTTAATTACGTACTTATGGTACATGTATCCTTAATCTTGTACAGCTTGAAGATATCTTAAGTACTTGAACTGTTTATAGAGCTATAGAAGTACATACTTCACGTATATATTACTTTCTATCAAGTTGTCGAATACATACTAGTCAAGTCAACGCCAATACCGTTATTCCACTCCATAATAAAGTAAAGGATTGTAACTTCCTCCAATTTCATGATTCCACTGTTAGAGTTCTTATTGTAACTTCCTCCGATACCGTGATTCCATTGTTAGAGTTCACAATGCATTTTGTCAATAACAATGTCATTACCGAAAAATAAAAAAAAAGTCGATCAACTCTTTTTTTTCCATTCCTTATCTGCCATGAATATAAAAATTGTCAGTACTATAGAAGTTGTAGAAAGGTTGGATTAACTGGTCTTTGTGTCCGCTTGACTCGCAACAAATAAACGATAATCAAGCGAAGGTATTGAATATCAGCGATAACGAATGTATTCATTCCGCATTACAAAGACAGTCATTCTAGTTGAAACCACTAATGTAGTTATCCTCAGTGTTTCAATGATGCAAATAATTTCATACTCTTTGCTAAAAGCTTCTTATGAAACATTGTCATAATGTACTGCTAATGCTAAGATTATTTAATCCAAAAAGCTGAGTAGGTCTATGGTCATCATATTTTGTTTCAACCGGATTGTGGTTATTCGGAGTCAACGCATTATCAAGATATGTCTTATATTATAACTTAAGGATGTGCTCTACTATGTATCAAAATAACATGCTTTTTAAAAGACAAACAAACAAAAACAGAAAAAATTAAGGGTTCTCTATCCTGTTTTCGAGGTATAAGCCATTGAAACTTTGGCAAGAAATAGTTCTCTCTAGACGTTTTATTCAATTAACAATTACATCTTTTTACTTTTTAAAAAATCAATGCAAAAATATAGGAGTTTTTAAGATGAGATTTTGAACTACTAAGTATATGTAATTATATAACGAAAACATGTAGGGCTTAGTGCAAAAAAATAGTTTTGTTGGCAAAACATAAATAAAACCAAAGAATACCTAATATCTGACAAAAATATAAGAGGAGCGAACTTAAATTGCCGACATTGTATTTACCAATGACAGGACAATAACAATCACATTACATACTGTGAACTGATGCTTATTATCAAAATTTATTTACACCCATATGAAATTTCTGACGTTTACTGACATTATCTCTTACAATAGCGCTAACCCTCTCTCTTTAATAACAGTTTCATCAAATTCCGTTATATTTACATGATGCATTAAATAAACAGTCACAATTAATAAAATAGTCAAAATTTGGGTACATCAGTCATCATCGCATAACAATTTTAAAAGGGACAATCAAACAGAACACAAAAACATCTATCTACGAACACATGGATTGACTTGAGTGTCTGACGTCATAATTTTTTTTAAACGTCACATAAATTTGTCGTTCAATGTGCATACAAACAGTTTAAAATTTATATAGGCAATGTAAGCACTATTTAATAGTTTAGTTCTATGTATGTTGCAGTGTTGTTTGTGTTTTATTGCACTTCGGTATTCTTTTGTTTTGTTGTTTTTCTCTTATAGTTAATGTGTTTCCATCGGATTTAGTTAGTAATCAGGATATTTTTTTACTTTTAATCAGGTTATGACTTTTGAACAGCGGTATACTACTGTTGCCTTTGCTTCGTAGAAACAAAGATTTCGTTGAGAAGCTAGGCTTTACAAATAAAAAAAACCTGATAACATACATTAAAGCTTTATGTATATGGTTAACAGTTATGTTGACAGAGTGAATGCTTTTATTAGTGAAGCAGTTCTAACAGTTATGGTAGTTATATTACCGGAAAAGGAATGAAATATAAAAATGAAGATGTGGTATGATTGCCAATTAAACAATTATCCACAAAAGACCAAACTGACACAACCATTAACAATTATAGGTCACCGTATGGCCTTACCTGTATCTTTTTTTGTTTCTTTTGTTACCTTTTCTGACATCGGACTCGGACTTCTTCTGAACTGAGGTGTGTATTGTTGTGTTTTTTCTACATTAGCTAGAGGTATAGGGGGAGGTCAAATTTTAGAAAACATATTTAACTCAGGACTATGTAAAAAGATGATAACGTTTTTTGTTCTGATTTGTGGTTAACTGCTTGCTATTATCAACTTTCATTTAGACTGTTTTGCAATGTAAGTCAACCTGGTATACATTGTTGAAGGTAAAAAGATGTCATGATACTTTATGCCCACACAAAAAAAAGACATGATGGCAATAACAAGAGACCAAGGCACTTAAAATAAGGCACACAAAAACAGATTAACTTGCATGAATACTTAGGCATACAACTTATTATTATAAATTCAGTGTCTTTGAGAAATTGTAGAGTGTACGGTGTTGTCTGGAATTGTATCTTACTTTTGCTTATGTATACCAACAACAGGTAGGATTAAACTATGACAAATAACACAAGACAGATATTCTCTGGAATTTATTTTTGCCAAGTTAAAATGATTAGAATTAAGTTGCTTATTTTCATATCTATTTATTTCTTACATGTACATAAAGCACCTCATGCAAAGCAAGCATAAGTTTATTGTTTTGAAGGAATAAACATATTACCTTTCCTCATTAAATTATCAATAAACCTGATGGAGGTGTTAATTGTTAAACCGATAAAACGTGTCTACTTAATACATGGAAATTTATTGTGTTAATCAAGACTATATCGTTTGGATTTATATTCAGAGCCAGGTAAATAAATCAAAATATATATTCAAAGTCGATTGTATTATTTTTATAATTTTAATGTTTGAATCTCGATGTGGTCGTAAACATGAACATGATAGTATCATTGAATAAAAAATAAAATTAATATCATACACTATGCTTATCTGAGTATTTACAAGCTATAAAACCCTAATGCAATAATCAATCTTTAATCGAAGTAAGCTTCGAAATATTACGACACAACAATTAGAGGCACTGCAGAATATATGTTGTTCACTTAGTTGTTTGTGCATCGTCACAAATGGCAACTCTCTAGCATTATATACTACGATGATATAATTCATGACTAAACTTTCTTTTCCTTGGTGTTAAGTTTCTTTCGCTCTCCCTTTTATTGTCCTTGCCCAAGGCACCAACAAGGGTTAATAATGCACAGGCACTGAAAGAAGGTTGTGGAGCTAAAAAAATAATTGTTAATGCTCAACCGTGCCCGTGAAGCCCGGTGGTCATTATCGTTTAAACTTTTCTATGTCATATGTTGTCACTATCGAAGTTTATAGTCAAACACTTTGTTTAAGAATATTTTACCAGTTTAACTTGGTCCAATTCAAAGAGCGTCACTAATAATTTACTCATATTTTATTTGGAGAAAAAAAAAGAACTTTGATTAAACAATTCACGTTTAAGTAAGTCTATCCAAGTCTTAATAAAATAGGGTGTGATTTTTTTCCATCGAAGTCGGTCAAAGTTATTGATCAATGTTTTCTCTGACGATTGTCACTATCATGAAATTCACCAAAAAACTTTCAAAAAGAAAGCTTGTCAAAGAACAGCTTGAACGTGAAAGTGGATCTGTCAACAGACGATATGAACAATGTTAACTTGTAGATCTGGTCTTGGGGATGAATTCATCAATTTAAAGTAAATTTATTGTTCGTCTAAATTACAGCCGAACAATGCTATATCTGTATATGTGAGGAAGCAAATATTTGTTCTTCCCTAGGTAGGATTTGTACTCATATATCTGGGATATCGTGGTACCAAATCGCCTTGCACTATGTCCACCACGCTATACTACTTGACCACCTAGGCGTGATAAAAATCAAGCTTCCTCAATGCTCTTCAACTTTGTATTTATTTGGCTCCTTAACTATTTTGATCTGAGCGTCACTGATGAGTCTTATGTAGACGAAACGCGCGTCTGGCGTATAAAATTATAATCCTGGTACTTTTGATAACTATTTACACCACTGGGTCAATGCCACTGCTGGTGAACGTTTCGTCCCCGAGGGTATCACCAGCCCAGTAGTCAGCACTTCGGTGTTGACATGAATATCAATTGTATGGTCATTTTTAAAAATGTTCTGTTTACAAAACTTTGAATTTTTCGAAAAACTAAGGATTTTCTTACCCCAGGAGTAGATTACCTTAGCCGTATTTGGCACAAATTTTTGGAATTTTGGTTCCTCAATGCTCTTCAACTTTGTATTTATTTGGCTTTTTAACTATTTTCATCTGAGCGTCACTGATGAGTCTTATGTAGACGAAACGCGCGTCTGACGTATAAAATTATAATCCTGGTACTTTTGATAACTATGTAGGTGTGCGTGTGTTACTTTTCCTCGTCAGATTTTATCTAGCGTCGAAACACAGTATATGATGATGGAAAATTACAAATCAGGCAATTATCTATCCCAGAGCATCTTACAAATTAATGTAGAATGCAGTCACAAACATAATTATATTATAGGTACTCTGAACCAATGAAAAGTCTACAACATATATAATCCATCGGATCACCAGCAACGGTGATACAAGACTGAAAACATCCTACATTTATTTGTACAAACTATTACTACCCCTTTTTATATTACTATTTGCAATTGTATGCGAGTTTCATACAAGTAAGAGGTTTAGCGCTATAAAATCAGGTTCAATCCACCATTTTCTACATTTGAAAATGCCTGTTCTAAGTCAGAACTATGTCAGTTGTTGCCCATTCGTTTGATGTGTTTTATCATTTGATTTTGCCGTTTGATTAGGGACTTTCCGTTTTAAATTTTCCTCAAAGTTCAGTATTTTGTCTTTATAAACAGAACAAAAGATATTTCAAAAGTACTTTTAAAAGAGGAATGTTCACTTCAACATTGCAGTTCGCTGCTTTTCTTTTAAGTTTATACATATGTTATATACATAATCATAATTATGAATGTTGCTGTAAAGATTTCCTGTGGCTTTAACTGTAAAATCGACTATGATACTACATAAACTTTAAGTAAATTTAATAAATCTTACTTTTTTATAGATGTTTGGTGTTGTTTATATTCATCTTTTTGTTTTTAATCTTTAAGAGACAATAATACACAGATCATAAAGTTAAAAAATCGTAGTATTTGAAACCAATGTGTGAAGTCTTTTACCGTTAGTTTGTAATTAATTCGTCAATTCCTATGATGTTATGTGTACAAAGAAGTTCGTTATATTGCGGCTTTATTGTGACAATAATTGTGAGTTTTTAAATCTCGTTCCATATAATTATATCAATTTCGAGATTAAATAAACGTCATAAATGCATGTCAGTTTGTGGAGTCCTGGAATGTCGTTTAAGGAAGACGACGGTTTACATGTTGTTGGTTGGGTTCCTGTTGTTTATTCTTTGTTTTTTATGTTGCGTCATGTGTACTATTGTTTGTCTTTTTCATTTTTAGCCATGGCGTTGTCACTTTGTTTTAGATTTATGAGTTTGACTGGTCCTTTGGTTTCTTTCGTCCCTCTTTTGTAATGCATTATTATATTATTAGTTACACGTTTCTCTGGGCGGATGGCTATTGCTTTTGTTTGTCTGGAGTTATCATGTTATCGATATTTTTAAGCATTGTCATATAAGTGGGAGGTTTGGCTAGCCATAAAATCCGACTCAACCCGTCATTCCTTTCTGCAAAGTACCAAGTAAGGAAAATGGCAGCTGTTATCAAATAGTGTGTTCTATGTATGTTAGCGTTTGTTTATGTTGAATTAAGTATCCGGTTCTATTTTCCCCTTATAGTTGATGATTTTTTTTTCTCTCAAGCTTATTAACAGCAGTATACTACTGCTGCCTTGATGTAATTCATGTATATATTGTATATCTCTCTTTCTTATTTTTTCGTTGTTTTACGGTTGTAAGTTTCTAAGGTAACCTTGATATTTTTTCTGATATGTGAGTGTCAATTAGATATCAATTTCATATCAGAATAACAAAAGGTTTAACAGATTAACACTCATAGGTAACACATACAAAAACGTATAGGTTACAGAGATTAACACTTAAACATTACACAGTTTAACACATAATTAACTAAGTTTGTTGACCGTTATGGCGACAAATATGTTCTCTTTGTCGTAACTAAAATCCTCTTTTCTCTGAATGTGGCATACCTAGTTAGAATGTGATCGTGATTGTACTTACATGAATTACTAGACGGACGCCACGTGTGGAGCAGTATCTGCTCACTATACCGCATGAGATACTCTCTGGTTTTTGGTAGGGTTTATGTTGCTCAATCTTCAGTATAAAGCAGGTAGATAGTTACTCTCCTTCCATCATATTAGAAGCTCATTCATCTGCAAGGAATATCGGACCTTTTGTTTTCTTTGTCATGTTTTGAGTTCTTTTGATTGTCTGTTGATCTTTTTCGATTTAGCCATGGCGTTGTTGATACAAATAAGAAGATGCAGAACAGTTTTACCGTCATAATAACTCTTGAATTTACATAAAAAAACATGAACATCTGTAAAATACTTGAATGGCTAAGTTTTACTATAAATCATTTACATAGACTTTTTTAAAAGATAATCCTCTATTCTATGTCAATCTTCAGAAAATAATCTTCTATTGAATTACAGGTATAGTCAGAGGAGAACTAATCAATCAATGCATCAATGTTAAAGTAAAATAATTCTTTACTTTCATTAAAACCCGCCATATTGTGTATGTGCTTCTCCAAAGTCTGTAGCCTGCAATTCAGTTGTTGTCGACTGTTGCTATATGTCAGATTTGTTGTTTTTTCATTATTTTGTACATTAACCAGGCCGTTAATTTTCCCGTTTAGATTATTTTACATTTGTCATTTTGAGGCCTTTTTATTTTGACTATGAGTTGTGGCTTTTACTCATTTTTGACGATCACAAGATGGCCTATAATTAGTTGTTAACTTTTCTGTCGCAGTTGATCTCTTGTGGATAGTTGTTTCATTGACAATCGTACAACATCTTTTTATTTTTTTATTTGAATGACGGACCTGTTTGCATCAGTTAAATTAATTTAAAAATGAAAGACATTAATTAATAACATAAGACAGTCATATGACAAACAAGACCCCAATTATCATCATATTTATAGTAACCTCTATCATCATAGATTGTTTACGGAAATGTATGTAATAATAACAAATGTCTTTTTCATTCCTCCTTTATGTCATAACTAACTTAATTACATGTGATTGTTTTAACATGTTAACACAAAATAACAATGAATGATTTAATATTGATAGTCCTCATTATAAAATTATTGTTTATAGACGTTTCTTCGGTGGAATGGTCATAGAAGGTAATTTTATAGATATGCATGTTAAATTCTGCAGAAGTATATAATTACAATCTATAGTTCAAGACAAATTTTTTTTTTTAACTACATAATAATTTTATTCATCAAATATTGCTTTTTACATAAACCATCAAGATTCCAAGCTTCTCTTGACATACCCTGTTACAATCCACTGACTACCCAGGGAATAATCAGCTGATTAAATTAATTGACATACATTTTTTACAAAACTCTATATTAACAATTTTAAAATATTATTCATTGACTATGTGTCTTTTTATTGAAAGTAACATTGGACTTATTGCCTTATGTCCATTAAAATTGGTATCTACTCTCTTGGTGTATTCGTTAATAAAAATTCTGAATACGTCTATGTTTTTTTGTTTTCTGTTCAGATACGTAGTTCAAGACATGTTAAAGTAAGCACTTATATTTTGACGAGTTTTTTTAAATACGTAAATGTTTACACATAAAAGATAGAACCGAATTTTATAATCAATACTTGAATGCATACGTAAACATATAATTCTATTCCTTTCTTTAATACTGACATAACTTGTTTTCAGTATACAACGTTTTCAGTTTATTTTTGGCAATAGTAATCCTATATGCGTTTTATCATTATAACACAATGATAACTTATCTATATCGTGTTGTCTAAGCATAAAGGAGGTTCCAGTGGTGTTACAATAATTTCCTATTCCGATATAATATCACCAAATACAAATTTGGATTTACATATGTTATATCAAGTGTTTGTTTTTGTTCTATAAAAGTAAAAAAGATCTGCATGTTTAGTTTTAACATATTCATTTGCATCGGCTCTCTGCATGTTTTACCTTGCAAAATGAAGGAAAGAGTCCTCGACACACTTATCTCAGGGGTCATTGTGTTTAAAGTATCATAGACAATGAGGTCATTGTCTTTTAAAAATAAGTTGGGACGACCGAGACGACGTCAGATCATTGTGTTATACTCACCGTATACGAATATTAACCAAAGGGGAATGACCTGAATCTGTTTAAAACTTGTCCTGTATATAGTTTATAAATGAGATGACCTCTTAAACATTGGTATAGATATGAGATAAATGACATTTTTTTCATTTACACTTAAATGCATTGGAATTTTGAAATGTTTTATTATTTTTTCAAAACATTTGTATATATGTAGCATATTAGAGATTCCCAATTTTACTAGAGTTGCAGTTATCATAATACGCAATTTATTATTTGTAATAGGGAAAGAAGAATTGTCTTCTTCCTTTATCCCTGTCTCTGACGTAGACATTGTCTGTAGCAATAACCCGAGGTAACAGATAATCTGAAAAAGATTCTGTTCGGACGTTTTGTGTATGTGAAATTGTGAAAATGCAATACGACATCTGCATGCAAAATTTCATTAAAATCAATCGAAACTGCACATTTATAAGAAGTATGGAACGTTTAAACCACATCTATAAGATACAAATATATTATATTATAAAATACCAGTTAGTCAAGGGAAACTAACATTAGGAAAATTGAAATCCATTGCGTATAAGATTCCTTTATACGTATCAAAGAACAAACAGTAGGTGTTTATTGTTGAACCGAATATAGTAAGTAGAATGTGAGAAAAAAAGGAATAATTTGATGCTCATGTATAATTTTATGAATAATACATTGCGTATCTATATTAGAGAGATTAAAATTGGATTGGTTATTCCATTGTACAAGGATCTTCATGACCGAATGTGATAACGTGGTGTAATATCAATTCTTATTCTTTGCCTTATTAATGTTACGTATCTATATTCGCTCTCGTTCCGTTATCGTTTCCTTTAATTTATATTTGGAAACAAAGTATACTGATGATACACACTAACGCAACACTTTATATTTTGGGGAGTAACATTAGATTGAAATATTGTGAGATATATGCCGTTTTGGGATAAGAATAAGTAAATTAAAGGGCAGATCGGTCAATAGGAACTCATATACGCTAAGGTTTCTTTTTAATAAAGTAGTCAGCAGCTAATGTTCCGCTGCTAGATAAATTTATATAATGAAAGTGTAGCTTATAAATATCAATCAGTATAAAATTCTTCTTATAAGACAACGTTCATGGATATGCCAGGTAGTTATAACTCTATTGTTTGCATTTCATATATATACATCTGTTTAGTATTTATAGTAAGGTTTATATTAGTATTATTTGATCACTATTTCAAGTGCGAATGTTTATTTTATAATAGATTTGTTAATATTCAAAATAAAGATAATCCGATTTCTTATATCATGCATGATTATTGATAACAAGTTGTGTGGAATATAAATACGTTAATGTAATATCAACCTAAACATGTATCCTAGGGTCAATTTAATTTGATTTTTTGACAATAATTCATCTGATATCTTACAAAAATAAACTGCTTTCAACCTACACGTTGACTTTCAAGTCAATTTTGATACATTATAGATTGTTTCATGTATTTGCAATTCTTCCAATTAAATTTGGAGTTGGTTTAGAAATACCATATTAACTCAATTTACAACAATTACTTCAAATTTGTCAAAATTTGTAAAAAAAAAAATGACTGCAATGCTTGGGAATGAATTGAATACTAAGAAATACACCCCAATCTGATGAGATTTTTTTACATACAAAAAACGAGGCGAAACAGAGCATGGCAGCATGCTTACAAATAATGCTAACTCATAAGTCGAGATAAAGTGGCATTACCATTACAAAATCAAACCAAACTAAAACCAAAAACAGATTGACGAGATATAGAATTCTAAAGACTAAGCAACACGAATACCACCGTAAACTGTGGATAATTTCAGATAGTTTGGAAAGATAAGAAGATCCTGCTTCTCATAAAATACATTGTTCAGACACATCCAGTAATTTCACATCTTACAATTATGGCAAATTAATAAATGCCACTTAACTACCTTTTAGACATTACCAAATATAAAAGCATTGGTATATTGAAATCTTTTACTTACCTTGAATTTTTTACCAATAGATCTTGTATGTCACCTGAGCTTCTCCCGGTATTTGGAATCTGTTTCTCACTTTAAGATTGTATTTTTGTTTGTTATATATGTCTGCCTATGTTTTTAATTTCAGGCGTCAAAAGAACAAATTAAAATTTTGGCGCTACTATGGAACATAAAAGCTTTTGGGCTTTCTTTTGGATTTCCCCCTATTGTGTCATATCTGATTCCTCAGCAGTCTACTAGTTATGGGTTTCCCCAACGTTTCCGGTATTTGTAACAAGCCCTTTTGTACATAATCTTTCTTGGTTGTACCCTTATAATTGGACTATCCATGCCGGATTTCTTTCTGGGTTGTCTACCTTATACTTTGACTGTCCATGCCGGATTTCTTTCTAGGTTTTCTCCCATAGCCTTTAACTTTCGATGTCGGATTTCTATCTGGGTTGTCTCCCATAGCCTTAAATTTTCCATGCCAGATTTCTTTCTAGGATTTCTACCATAGCCTTTCACTTTCCATGCCGGATTTCTTTCTAGGTTTTCTCCCATAGCCTTTAACTCTGAATGCCAGATTTCTATCTGAGTTGTCTCCCATAGCCTTTGATGTTCTATACCGGTTTTCATCCTGGATTGTCTCCGACAGCCTTTGACTTTCCATGCCGGATTTCTTTCTAGGTTTTCACCCATAACCTATAACTTTCCATGCCGGATTTCTTCCTGTATTGTCTCCGATAGCCTATGACTATCCATAATCATCTACAAGGTAGTAGGGTAATTAACCAATAACTGGATGTTTGGTTTGTGGGCACCAGGGTTTGTTCACTTACCGTTTGGGCTAGCATTCCTAGCAAATGATTATCTAACCTTCCGAGACCTTTAGATTTTGACTGAGGCCTTAAGGTGTCTTGTTTCCATCTGTCACAAAGAGGAGTAACCCATAATTGGGCTCAATAGGTCTTATTGAATGAGAGGCTGTATATAGCAGAAAAACTTGCGCATAATAGAATAACCGAAATCTGCAAAGGACAACTTTTAGTTTGAATTTCTGTAAAGGGCATATCTTTGCTATCATTTGATATCTATTATTTACATTTGTTCACAAGTTATAACGTCCATAATTACGTTGACCTGTAGATATGAATGGCAGTTGATGTTGGTTAAACGTCAAGGAGACAGCAATCCAACAAATAGAGAGAGACACTCACTTCCTTATCTCCGTCCGACTGGTCTTCATTAGCTCGTTAATAGATCACTCATATTGTATCCTAATTGACAAGGAAGACAGTGCATTACAATTAAACATGTGTTTAAATATACACCTCATTTATAACTATCAATATAGTATTTCAATTAACAGTGTAAACTGTCAGTCGACGAAATCTCAGAACATCATTCATTTTATTTTTGTGATGAAACAACATGTCAGAATTAATGAGTAAATTCCAATAACTATGGGATGTGAGGGGGTTAAACTTAACCTTTTTAGGGGTATTCACCGCAATGCATTCTTTAATTACATTTTTGATCAGTAATAAATTAAAAATTGACTATAACCAATCATTCTTGATATAGCTTTTACTTACGTGACATTGGTATTACAGAAGAACTAACCAACATAGAATAGTAATATGTAATATCGTATTATTAATTGGTGGCAGAGTACGTTTGTCCTAGACGATATTTGTTGTTACTTCCGTTCATTATAAATATTAAAGGTCTATATTGTTGGAATGATGAATGAAATTTGAAGTTCGAAAGATTATTTTATTTGTCCAAGTCCTTCAGTCAGGATTGACACAAAATGAAATTGGTTGTTTTATTCAGTTCCTTTTGTGTCCTTAACAGTTATATATTTCAAACTATTGAAACATTTTGTGCGCACGGAACATATATCATAATCATATACGCTGCTTCCAAAAAATCAGACCTCGAGGGTTCTAACCATCCTCTAGCATGCGGTTTGTTTCAAACTTAGTTTAGATTTATTTCGCAATTATATATCTAAATATGATTAGGGTTAACTGCCCGTTATTCTAGAAAGATGTGCACATGGCGATCATACCATATTTGTTTTCGAGAAAAATAACCAATGTACAACTAATTAGAAAATATTGGAAATTTAAGCTATTGTGTACAAAGCCTAGAATATGACAGTTGCTTTCGAATTCGTTTGATCTTGTTTAACTTTTGATGTTGCCATTTGATATTTGTTTTAAGTTCGGTATTATTTGTTATTTTACTTTCAACTAGACAAAAGTGTATATATTTTGTTTTGTATATTGCATCTTTTCGTAAAAATTGAAATATTTAGAAGACCATAGATATATTGGTTATCATATATTTGAGAAGACTAAAACTAAATGAACAAAGAAACCATAACAGACATATTTAGGTTTTCCGGATTAAATAGTTGTTCTGCAGATTGCAACTTACTTCGAGTGTATCGCAGAGTGCAATTTCATTAATTCGAACAAACAATTCAAATTGAAGAGTACAAACTCAGGATTCACTATTAGGACTGGCGTTAATTGATTCAAATGACAAACACACTTCCTATGCAGAAATGAGTCCTTGATGGCTTCAGTGAACGACAAAATAAATAGAAGTTGTTTCCGTTTGTCAGATTCCCACGGACTCAACAAGGTACCTTCATCGATGGCAATATACTGTATCAGATCTCTAACAAGCATGAAGACATATATAACAGTGGTATTATTGGAATAATTTGGTTGTACAGTACAACGTTTAGCAAACGGATCTAAGATAATATATCATGATTTAATTGTCATGAAATTATCGTAAATAAATTAGTGCTAAATGGAATCGATATTAATGTCATTTGAAGAGCTCTTACTAATAACTTGATTAGTTTATGTACAAAGTACTTCGCACGCGTAGTAACAGTGGTGTAAACCAACAAAAGTTATATGTATATTGATGTTCACTTTACCAATAATCATTTGACATTTCAAAAATGGCATCTGCTTCCTATTAATTATTTTAGGTGTATTATTGGAAGATAAGATATTTTGTGTTCCTACATGAAACTGGTAAAAAGCACTTTTATATTGTTATTTTGCAGGTTACGTTTTATATTGTGAATATAACATAGGTGGAATAATGTCGTGCATTCCAAGTAAAAGCGACTCTAATCCACTTGCACATCAGATTCAAAATAATGTTTTGACAACTCTACTTGTTGTGATTGTTTTCACTGCAATTAAATCTTACTATGACAAAATTCGAAGGGAAAAAGCACGTGTTGCAGTTTTTGTCATAGGAACAGGACCGGTTGGGGTAACAGCCGCGCTAGCAGCGGTGCAGACAAAAAGAGTAACACAACTGGTTTTCTATGAACAAGAGGAACGAAATCAAGTGTACGATCGAAATTATCAGATCTGTTTTGACCGAAGGAGTACAAATATTCTAAAGAAATTACATGTGGATTTTGATAATATTGAAGGAATATGGGATGATCGATGCTTTTATACACGTGTTGGAAACTACATAGAGTATATATTTTCAGCTATAAAACGGAGTAACACAGAAACTAAGATATACTTTAACAAAAAGGTACGTGTTTAATTTATAATTTTGATAGAACTGAGCCCCCTTTACTAAATATGGATATAATCTATCCTTTTTATCCGAGAATTTTGCAAACGTTTTCTCACATTTATATTATATGCGCACGAAACATTGTATATATGATACGATATGTTCGTGTTATCATTAAAATAAACACTTGTATGCCATCTGTTATGGTTATTCTACTCTAACAGTTAAAACTTGTGTCCTTAATTATAAATGAATTTTCAAAGTGCATATAATGAAAATGGGTGTACATATCATTGTACTACCGTCACATTTGAGTTTTGAATGTAATTTAATCGTCATCACAGATGGAACTTTTTGATTTAGCGATTTATATCAAACCTTTCGTATACATTGTGACGTTACGTTTTATTAAAATTTAATTATTCTATACTTGAAATACGACTCAAATAAGTTTATTTTTATATGTAGGCAGGGTTTTTTTCACAAAGTATCCCTCGAAGAATTGTTTTGTGTTTAGTGTTCAGTCATTCTTTGTTTCCTTGCTGTATCGTCTCACAGGAAACACACGTTAATGCTCATCAGCTATATTACAAAATGTTTCTACAAAATCTGTTTACCGTAAAAATTCATGAATATGGATTGCAGGAAATTAGAACCAACATCTCGACAAAAGGTTTCTTTTTCATAAAACTCAGAGTGAATACAAATTTAACAAAGCAGATATTTTTACGATATATATTTAGATGCCATTGTTAAAACTCACCTTGAATACAAATTGATAGAAGCAACTATGTTTTCGAAACATATTTAGCTGCCAGTGTGTAAAGTAAGGAGAATACCATTGTTTATTTTATTATAGGTCTCAGTTGAAAAAACAATTAACGTTTCAATATACAATTGCCTCCCTGTTTTAGCCTAACATTGTACAGTGTATATAAATCGTGACCCTATTCATCTGAACGTACAGAATCAGTTATATGATAATTAGCAGACTCACGCGGAATTAATTTCTCAATATCTGCTTAAGTTTACATTATATTGGTTTCATTTGTGTTATACCAACAGAAAAGACTTTTTTTCTCGATATTATATATCAATTGATTAGTTTTTAGAAATAGAAGATTGATGTATAACTAATTCTGAATAACAGAAAGTTGAATTTGGTAGTAACATCCGAACAGATCATTTTGTCTTCAATTATATGGTATTCTGTGACCGGAAATTAGTTTTATGCCAGAATGGTGACATATAATCACACGCTTTCAGATCAAATTATTTATTCAATGACATTTTTAACAAGAAAGGGCAAATGTTTCTTTTTTATTATATTTGTAAGCCTGTTTTCAATTGAGTCTTTTCATTTCCTGGTGACCTTTGGTTGAAATTCACTTACAGAAGAAAATATATATTTTATTTGTTTTTAGTTTTGTGCTTCCTGTAGTCTTACAGAGTAGTCGGATTTTGTACTTTTACACTCTAATTAGTGGTCAGGGGAATGTTGAGTACTACACAAACATGTTTTACTCAGCCAAATTATTGTGTTGACCGTCTCAATCCAGGAGCCTATAATTGGCTCGTTGTTTTGGTTATTGTATGCTATATGTTTGCTTTTCGATTACTCTTTTTAACACAAATAGGCCGTTGGCTTTCTTTTTTGAATAGTTGAACATTTTATCTTGACGGCGCTTTTAATAGCTAAAATATTATACGATATGTTGTTCCACACTGGTGCCCTATAGTTGTTTACACCTTACACTTTTAGCCATATGTGGATAAGGAAGATGCTAAGACCCCCCTTATTTTAATACTGCTAAGGTACCATTCTGAATAAATTATGTAGTGGTGAAAATCACAGTTTGTTGGTTGATATATTGCACATTAATGCCATTTGTTAGCCTACAATAGAAAACAAGATTACCTGTAATGAAAACTAACAGTAATTTATATCTAGATGCGTTACATAATAAGTAATTATAAATGATTGATTGTTTTTGTGTGTCGGTTTTACTACGGAGATACTATAATCGATATCTTTTTTTATATATACAAAACTTACTTATAACGACTATAAGTGTTTTTTCTGTCATATTGACTTTGAATCCTCTTCCAAAATTAATCATGGAAGTCGGAAACAATGTGAGACAGATGCTCACTTGTCATTAAATCAATATACTTATATAACAAAGGAAGATCTATAGAAAGGAATCATTGAGTAGCATATTATATACAGATGATAGCTGTTCGTGTCAAGACTCTGAATTTCATTGTCAAATTTGGTTCCAAATTAACGAAGCATGGATGATGGCGTGTCTTTAACGAAATTAGAAACGCGTAGATCATTTATCCGATGCAAAAGGAAGAACAGACAAATTATTCTAACTATCTATAACATTTAAAGGCATATATTATAAAGAGATGAAAGTATGAAAAAAAATGCATTTTTCATTCCGTTATGAAATTAAAAAAATATGTTTTATTATCGTACATGGGTCAATAGATTTATATGAATATAACATGTGTGATAGACCTTGATATTTCAATATCGCAGATTATCAAATCATGAATTCATTAATGCATCGGTTACGAACAAGAGTTATGCAATATTTTCAATTTTAGATAATTATTTATTGCTTGATTGTTATGGGCTGTATGTCCAGTAGGAAAAATTTCATCCATCAATATATCAGAACACATTCACAACCAATACAAGAAATATATTATACCAAGTGGTGGGTCGATGGAATCGAGGGTGGGAATTTGAAAAATGTGGGTACACAATGCATGTAGTAGATTAGACGACTTATGGGCTTTTCAAAGTATATACAACGATTCTTTCGCGATTAATGAGCTTGATCTTGAAATCACTTCAAATATGTACAAATAGTGGTTTACATTTGCATATAGCGTTGCGAGTGATGCTGTAACAAAATGTGTTATTAAAAGTGGCTCGTAATATCTACTGTGAATGTTCATCTGAAAAACAGTGACATTTGGACATTTGTTGAAGATCTCAGGAAGAAAAAGAATTCGATTCCAATATTCAATTGTCGTATACACATCTTTATACCACTAATTAGTCGTAAATGTAACCTTGATATGTCAATTATTATTAATTAGGGAGGAATGTTTCTTCTTCATCTGTCTGTCAAAAACTACCATAAAAAGAAACCGGATATAATTAGAAAAAAATATCCATCAAAAATAAATTAAAGACAGTTCTTTGATATGAACCAAAAGGTATACTGGGTATGCATCAATCAAACAACAACTAACAAGATAATGAAAACGGAGAAAAAGACATCTAGACATGTCACATGTGTTTCTATTGTGTTAATGCCGTAAGGCAAAATACAAGCGGCAAGCTGTAAATAGATATAACAGTAAATACAAAAGAAATGCTAAATGTATTTGTATTAAGTTCCTTACATGACAAACAAAGAGATACAATAATGTACAGGGTGCAATGTACCGCTCTGATGCACTGCAGTTTCAATGTATTAATTGATAACCGTCTTTACGATGCTATTTCGTTGCTAGTTAAAAGAGTAGGTACGGTATGGGCTTATTTTGGCCTCAAAATTCAGGTTTATCTGTTGAAAGATTTTGAAACTTTTTAAACACTTTTAAAAGTATTTATGTCAGTCGATTCCATTGGTTTAAATGAAATATTTGAACAGATTTAGTCACTAAAGACGCTCAAATTCAAGCTTAGATATTAAAAATCTATCAAATATGCCAACTTTTCAGATTTTTTTTGACAACAATGAAAGTGGCCCCATCCGTGTTTATTCTCAATGGTATGTATTATCATCAGATAAAACTTATGCGGACAAAATTGTATTTAGTTATTAAGAATGTATACTAATGCAGTCACTTCCATATTAGACGGAAACCGTCTAGAAATTAACCAAAATGCTACCATTTCAAAGGTTTCAGTAATTTTGCATGACTTTATGATGCTTGTCCCCGGTACATGTGCATTGTTTTGTCAAACACAACGCATTTTTATGTAACAGACGTAATCTTCTTTCCAACAAATAGCTAAACGTGTACAATTTAACAATTTTGTAATACTGCTATATTTTGGGACAAGAAAAAGGTCTTACTGGGACAACTCCTTTATGTCCTGCGAGTACCTATAATACATTCTAAATTCTACTAATATCTAAGTTTAAATTTCTTTTTTATTAAATTTCTTTGTGATGTTTATAGTCATGTCAGTGATAATTGAATTTTCTTTATTTGACACAAAGTTGTGATATTGTCAAAACATGTACAGATATTCGTGGCAAATAGTCATTTTACATAATATTTACATAGTTCAAACGTTCTATACAAATTAAGCTTTTGTTTCTCTGAAAATCAGAAGTGAAAACCATTGCATTAGAAAATCACATTAACTGCATAAGTACGACCACTCATATCATATACGTAAAACTTGTGTGAACCATTAACGTAGAAGGTTGCATGCAAGAATCGATTATGATTTATATTATGATTCTGCAGACGCCGGTAGATATCTTTGGCATGCGAAGAAATTGCCGATTTTCTATTTCAACTTTCCTATAAAACCATCTTGTAAAACACTTTATATTTATTGTGCATTCATTCTGGCAGGTTTATTGTTCCAAGATAACTTTTAGTCAGTTTTATCTGTAAATATAATTGTTTGAACAAATGGCATTTGCAAATCAAAACAAAAATCTGAACCGTCGAATTGTGTTGGTTAGTTATTTGTATATTAAATATATTTCATACTCGATAAAACAGAGACACAGGAACATGCGCTCTGTGGTTCGTTTATAGATATAAAAACTTACTATGCAGTAGGCTGTATGGTTACCTTTAATTGTTCACTAGCTTGTCCTTTAGTCTCTGATAGATTGCTAAATGGCAAACATTCAACTGCTCCTTACTTTTATGCTTAAAGGGATAAACTCATTTTTCAAAAGTTTTCATGATATTTTACAGTTCGTTTTGATATCGATATTAAAGAAACCGAACTCCAAATGGTTAAAACAAGTTTAACTACAAAAAAACATATAACTATAATGAGGACATTGAAAAATGATCCGTCAAAGTAACATTTTTATTGTTTTACTTATATATGCAAAACTTTCAGATAAGATAAATAATTTCTTGTTTAACATATGGATATCTAGCCTATAATATTTTAAAAGCGTAATTGAGAATTTGTTTCAATAAAACGTCTGTTACTATAGTGGACGTGTATTTAAAATGTTCAAGTATGTGTTTGCATCCTCACCCCGTATAACCCCGATACAAATGAATCCGAACGTTGACACGTTCGAAGCGATAAGCAGGACATCATTTGGGATGACAATAACTTTGAATGCCTCTCTAGAACTTATTTGAGTATATAGAAATATGTCAATGAGCATGTTAGTATCTTTATTCAATTATGCAGTTGTTGTAAGTTTTAGATATTGTATAAACGTTTGATTAAACTGCTTGATGCAAAACGCACAGACATGGTGCAATTTCATACGGTTTACGATGTAAACAATGCTGAATATCTTTTCGTGCATACACCTTTGAGTATTAATACCTTAAGCAATACTAAATAACTAAACATTGAATTACTACGTGCCTTCAAATGTGCCCTAGAACTTAGAATAAACGCAATATCATACAAAATAAATTTTCTCTGACTGTATTGTTCGTTCCACCAAATGTGTCGCGTTCGTTGTGCGTTTTGAAATAATCACTGTACAGTTCGTTGACAAAAACCGTGACAAACACTTTCTTGTCAAGGTTTTCGAGATGGTGTCGGCGACCCTTTTTCTGTATTTTATTGTAAATGTTTATCTGTTAACTTAGTCAAAGTAGTTGAACTTAAAATATCTGTCATACAAAGCCAAAATTGAAATATGTAACTCGCGTACATCTGCATGGAATGTTTCTAATTAAAATTGAGACTTTCAATGTTTTTCCAGATGAAATGAACAGTTAATAAATATAATCCAGAGGAAAGAAAGTTTCAAAAAGTATAGTACAGTCATTAAAACTTTAATGACTTTCTTTTCACAATTTGAGGCTCTTCCAAATGCCGATGTTGGTCCAAATTCGCCTAGACGAAAGCAGACATACATGAAGGAGCTCGTTGAACTTAATTTGCCGAATGCCATAGATGGCATTCCAACTGCTTTAATTTTTTTATTACTTTTTTTTACAATCGGAGCTTTGTATATGTGGTGTGATGGCCAGTGAGACAACTGTCCATCAAAGTTTAAATGAAGTTGGCGTATAAACTATTATAGTCCAATGTACAACATTTAACAATGAGGAAAACCTATACCATACAGTCGCCTAAAAAATGCCCCGATATGAAAAAAAATATGAAAAAAAAACGATTAAACTAACGGTTAATAATGTATAACTTATGAAATGACAGATCTATATAACCAATGCACTGCAGGATTCTGACTTTGGACCGACAAAACAAAGTGCGGCAGGTTTAAACATGTGAGCCCCCAACCCTCTCCCTAACATGGAACACTGGTGTAACAGCAAAACATGATAAAAAAAGTTCAGTTGCAATTGGCTAAACTCATAATGTCGGTACAAGGCACAAAAACCATATACATAAAATATCGACAAAGGAGTAATTGTAGTAACTGATAGTTATTTCAAAGCGAATTACAACTAAGAAGTAAATCGTGTATCCAAAGTGTTTTAATCAGTATATCCTACGCCTTAAGGTAAAGACGTAATAAAACGCACGAACTTGTGCAATGCCAAATATGAACAGTATCGAGAGGATGTACGGTATTATGAGTTCTCATAAGTGTGCGTAAATTATAATAATGTTAAGTGATGTTTTGATTTAACAGGTAGAGCAAAACTTTTTTTATTGTGGCCAATTGTTTTTTTGATTTATGAAAGAATTTGGTGAAGGGTGAGTGGGAGATATACTATAAGTTATAATCACTTTGGTCTTTTTCCGATCGGCAGTAAAAACTGACTGAAGTTGGCCACCCATTTAGTTGTGTGGGATGTAACAGTACACAGTCACGTCCTGTCCGAATGGGAATATAAAATCCAATGTCTCGTGTAAAGAGAGTACCACGCTAACTACAGAGTACGAACCCCTGCAAAAACTTCAAGAGAGGTCTATAAATAGCCTGTTGAAAGGTACCATTTGTGTCCTAATAAAATATACATCATTTTATCCAGTGGCAATCCGAACGTCCCTGACGTAATTCCGGAGGGTCTCCTAACAGGACTTACATGTATGTGTTGCTACTTTGTGCTTATCCTGAACATGCATGGCATATTTGCAAGTGATCGTTAAGCAACCAACAATCAGCCATTATGTACGCGTGTCATAAACAAATAAAAGGGTCCATATAGAGATTCTATTGTTAAGTACCAACAGTAAAGAAGAAACAAAGCAAATGTCTAAGGTTAGGTTGGTGATTGATGCTTTTCTAACCCATAATTTACCAATGACGCCAAGGGTAACTGGGGAATATAAATATGGTCCCTGTGGTCTTCTGTGAAATTAATCAATATTTGAATGAAATGCATATGGGTGAGTATAGACTTTAAAGGTGTTTATAATAACCAGAATGACCTGACCAATCATTTACATTTTTGCACCACAGTAGAAAGACTGTAATGTTCGAGGAATTTAAGCATAATCTTTATACCATAAAAATTAAACAAACACAAAAACTTGAGTGTTGTCTCTTCATCTTTATATCTTCACTTTGAAGTAACTGTATTACTATTGATGGCTATCAGTTACATGTTCCTTGCATACACCTATTCTTGAGCCTTAATGTAACTGTATGGTAATCTATGAGCCCCTTGTACCCGCCTCTGAGATTCAGGCCAAAAGGCTTAACCTATAATCCATTGATTATATTTGAGTTCTTTCTATATCAAATAGAAGATGCGGTATTGAAACAGCTCTTCGCAAGAGACCAAACGAAACAAAAATGAACAACTATTATAGGTCACCGTACGGCCTTTAACAATGAAAAAGCCCACACCGCTATTAAACACACCGAAATAACAAATGTAGTCAAGTGCATACGAGAAAACTAACGGCTCAATTTTTGCACAAAAGTGTGAACAAAAACATATATACAACCACTGAATTACAGGCTCCTGGCTTTGGACAGGCACATACAGAATATGGCGGGATTAAACATGTTAGCGGGCACCCAACCCACCACCTAACCGTTCATTGACTGTTGTATGGTAAACACTTTCAAATATGCTATAAAATTAGAAATCGGACGTGTGTATCTGTATGCTTTGTCATAGTTGCATCTGTTGAGTTATTGTATTTTCCTACCAATTCACACTTTTGTATACATGAGGATTTTTTTAAATGTAAAAATTTCCTCCAAGTGTTTTTCGACAATACAACAGCGTTATGGGTTGCTGTCTTCATGTCATGATGGTAAATTATTATTTTCAAACATGCATATTGGTTATAATCATACCAAAGCATAATCTAATACATGCAAAATTCATTGACAAACGCAATATTTTGTCAACGAAGCGTACAGTATAAAAAGGTGTAATGACAACGAAGCGTACACAACATGAAAATAGAGACATTTTAAAACGTGTATTTTTTTGTTTCTAGATACAACATAAACAAACGATCTTTATAAGTTTGTTAATTTATACTATGAAGTTTTCAAAAATGTATGTTTTAAAAACTATGAGGTACAAGAAACAGTAAGTTTTGAATGTATAAAAATACCAAGCACGTTTTATCATTGATATCGTCGTGCGTTTTTTTATGTTTGTATAAAAAAATGTCACATTTTTGAAAAACCTTTTAGGAACTCATGAGTGTTATAGCAAAGAATATATTGGCGCAAAATATACGAAGAATAGATATTGGATTGTCTTTAAAAGTATGAATTCCTTACTGTCTGAACTCAGTGCTATACGGGGTGCTCGACTCGAACGCGTCAACGTCCGGTTTCAACTGTATCGGGGTTATACAGGGTGATCCTATAGTATTAAATCTTGTATACATTGATATCGTAGTGTACATTTAAAGTAGATACATGTACAGTCAAGGCTTTTATTCATTTTATTCCAACAACACAGATACAATGTACCTTACTTAATCTTAAATCGAAAAAAATAAGAATGTTTGCATGTTATTTGTCAGACACTCGTTTATTCCTTAAAATTACCAATGCACCCGGTTCAATACACGATAGTATTGGCTATCAAACCGCATCTTCTTATTTAAAAGATGGTATTATATCTGCATAAAATAAACACGGAATAACGCTGCAAGTTCGATAGATACGACAAAGCAAATAGGCGGGTAATTTTATAATGAAACTAGGAAATGATATGACACTTCCCCAATAGAAAAAAAACAGATTTCCTATCCCCTCATGCATTACAATCCTTTCGGTCAAACGTACAACACTGGCAATTAGTGCTAGCTTTAGAATAACAAAACCCAGTTTCTATTCCTATACCTTGGCCCATAATAATTGGAGTCATATATGTTTAAATACCCACCTACTGTAGGTCTTTAAAATCTCCTGTTACCCGTTTTGTTTGTTTGACATGTACAATTTAGCTCCCCTTCGCACAGGAAATAAAGCTTCTTGATTGAACTGGATCCCTGTTGTTGTCAATTATCGCTTCCCTAACCTTCGGTGCAAAGCTGTAGATGGAATGGTGGACAAGTTTACTTCTAGCCCAACCCAACGATAATAATCAACTTAAAATGTCGTTTACACGGATTGATTATAAATATAATGTAGTGAAACGCAGTGTAACATCAAATTAACAATAATAGTATACAATTAAACTGTCAATTGTTCTTGAACAATTGAGAGGTCTTTCCTTTTTTAATGTAAAATACATGTTCCAACAGACGTAGAATGTATTGAAAAGGTCAAGGTCAACCTTAAAAAGCTCGAAAACACACTAAAAATCCTTTAAATATAGTTAAAAACACTAAATTCGCTATCTGGGACATGACCTTGACCTTTGACCTTTGTCAAGGTCATTGGTCCCCAATGCCATTACTGAAGACCTTAAGGGTCTAGGACCTTTGGTTATATAGTAAAAGCTGATTTTGTCTTTTCAAAAACCTAAAACAGGGGTTATGCCCCTTATAGAAAGGTCAAATCTCTTTGGTCAAAATGTAACAAAGTTGCGCCATAATGACCCAAACATTTTCCACCATTTAAAACTTCTGTAAGTATAATGCTTTCTGAGATTATCCCATAACAAGGTGTTAGGTCAAAGGTCAAGGTCAACATACAAATTTGACCTTGAGGTATTTTTTAAAGATACATGAAATGATGATGATTGGTGAAGATCCTATGTGTCTTCGACTTATGGTTTCTGAGTTTTGGTGGCCAACCGACACCGGTTAATTTTCATAGGGGCATAACCCTACCAATGAGTCGTTGAATCTTTTCGATCCAAATGTAACGAAGAACCGGGGTCTGGTCCTGAACAAATTTCACCCTTCATTTTTTTTCTACCTATTACGGTTACGGTGTTGGAACGATAACAAGGTTTTTGGGTTTCGGAGGGATTACTCCGAACCGACAAAATATTTCGACTCACAGGGTGAGTTCCGGATAGGTATTCATGACACCGATACAAAGTGTGAACATGAAAGCGACACGTCTTACGGTTACGGAGGGAAATTTTGTCAAAGTTTGGCGGAACAAGAAGACTAATAATCAGAAGAAATACAGTAAGGTCTTTCCCTTTAGTAAAAGGAAAGACCTTAATTAGGATGTTAAATGTGACATTAAGAATTCATGCATAAATTAAACCAAATGTTACAAGAGAGACGATTACTAGTATTTGAAAGAAAAAGAAGATCGGCAAATATTGGTTAACGAGACGAAATTGATCACTTATACCAATGCATATGCGAGATTCCTTGTTCTCAAAAGTATTGCATGGGGGTTATTATAGTGTGTGTAATTGAATGAGCGAAATAGTTTCAATCATAATTTTCAAACATCAAACGAAACAAAATAAAAACTAAAATAGATTCAATAATTTACAAAATGATTAGTGTTGTTTAACTTATAATTGAATCCCATTTCATAAGAAAGAAAATTGATAAAATAGTTGTTAAAGATGAATATATGTATGAATACTCTGAACACGTCAGTAAAGATAATACATTTACAGAATAGCACGCCTGCATTACTTACAATAATTCATTTATCATTAAACATATATTCCACAGTAGAATACAATAAAATATAGAAGATGCCTTTGGATTATTGTGGTCTTAGATTGATATCCCATTGACATAAATCAATTACTATTTTCATTCAACCATTGTTCATTTATTGAAATTATCATATGTACCAAGCAACGCTTGAATATTTTTCTGGATATCATTAATTTTTAGTGCTAGATGTTTCTGACATAAATTGCATGATATATGACTTTAACGTCTTACTGCCTTTTTTATAGACTTTATTGGTCCAGCTAACATTATATAAATAAACTAGATGGCAATGTAAAACTACTTGATGAATGTTCCTAAAAAAATGTCAATGAAGATACTTTGCGGTTAAAATTTCTAATGACAATCTTGTTTCCAAAATTTTAAATGATATGAAAGAAAAACGATGTGGTATGATTGCCAATGAGAAACTCTCCACAAGAGACCATAGAAATAAACAATTATAGGTCAACGTACTTGTTTCAACCAATTTTGTTCAGTTACTGCAAACAGTTGAAATAACCGTCATTTCATTTGATTCAAGACATATATATTCCTATTGGTCTTTCAGCAACGCGATTCTAAATAGTTTAATTGTCTACTTGTGCTACTTCTGACACGGCTATATAGATTCTTTATAAAGAACGTATAGTTTAGGGCGGCATGATTCATAAATCACTCATATCAGCAAATTAAGTACTTCGAACTTACTGCGAGCAGAACTTGAGCGGTTTAATATTGTGCCTTATTGTTTCGTTTGTACTTCTTGTGGTTATATATTAGTACTTTGTTATTTCTGACGCAATCAATGATTGCAGTTGATACAACCCACTTCTTGTACTTCAAATCAAATAAGATAACCAATCCAAAAGTGCATTGTTCTGTAAATTGGATGTTTATTTGTTGCATTTTAATTGATAGAATTTACCAATTTAATACTAGTAGTACTGCGCTTTATGCTACAGGACTGTAAACATATTTCGCTCTCAAATATGATTTTTTTTCTTAAACTGACCGATTTTTCTTAAGGAACAGGATCAACATTAAATAGACCATTATTATGCACTGACTTGACATATCAACGATATAATGATGAGGCTTAGAAGGAAGCTCACAAGGAAGCTATTAAACCAAGAGTTCCAAATGGTGAAGTTGAAATCATTCCTTCGTAAATTTTACGGACGCCATCACGAGTTGGTTGACCGTTATGGAATAACCGTTTCACAAATGATATCGGATATGTTCCTAACGTCGTAACTACAATCCCCTTCCCTTTCATGAATTTGACCTACCGAATTAGACTATTTACCGGATTTGTAATCACATAAGCAACACGACGGGTGCCGCATGTGGAGCAGGATCTGCTTACCCTTCCGGAGCACCTGAGATCACCCCTAGTTTTTGGTGGGGTTCGTGTTGTTTATTCTTTAGTTTTCTATGTTGTGTCATGTGTACTATTGTTTTTCTGTTTGTCTTTTTCATTTTTAGCCATGGCGTTGTCAGTTTGTTTTAGATTTACGAGTTTGACTGTCCCTTTGGTGTCTTTCGTCCCTCTTTTAGAAACGAGGAAATGCGATGCTTTGCCGATCAGTTTTCCCGTTTCGGGCCGAATCCTTATATCGTTGATATATCAAGTCAATGCACTATTATTGTCTTTATACTGCAATCTAGTATAACATTTTCAATTGTCGTTTAGTGTGTAAATGTTATTAATTTGATTTAAATATTGGGGGAAAACCCGTTAAAAAGGCCTCATATCATACAAACGGAAAAACACGCAACACAATGAAATGAAAACCGCAATCGATGGTAAACGAATTCGTTTGCGTACAAACTAAAATAACAAGAAAATACATAAAGCATAATGCGTTAGAGGTTGCAAACTAAACATATTAACAAGTGAATTATGTTTTTCAAAAAATTGTAAACGAAACAAGTTTGAGTCGGGAAACGCATTGTTGTTTATATTGTAAACGTGAACAGTTTGAAGAGGTCCTATGAATAATTAAATATAATTTCGGCATCTTCTATTTGAATTATTCATGATGAAAATAGATATCAGGTAGGTGACTGTTTATGACATAGAAATATACAGTCAACGCATTTTGACTGCTAAAAACACCGACTGCAGAATAATGAAAATAACTGCCTTATTGCGTTATGAAAACAATTTCGTTATGTACTTTACATATCAATCTATTATCATCGCTGTATACCGGTTTTATAAATCTGAACACAAACATTCATACAGTCTAGTTGTGTCTGAGTTAGACATAAACAATCTGGGTAGAGAATGGTATAAACAATGTTTAGTTCAAAAGAGACATGTTCGGTACATGTTAAAACAGCTGACGTATGTACTTAACAGTTCAAGTACCAGAAAATCATATTTTTTGTCTGCTATTTTTGTCTGTGTTTAGCTTTAATAGAACTCATTAATTGAAATAAGATGTAAACACGACAAACAAACAATTACTTCTACGTCATATGGTCTCGTGTGGAGAGTTGTCTCATTGGCAATCATACCACGTCTTCTTATTCGTAAATGAAAAACAAAATAAAAGAAATAAGTTTGATTATTTGAAAACAAATCTGACATCGGGCAAGACTTTACTTAAGACGCAAGCTACGTAAATATCGTGTTAGCGTGACTTGTAGAAACAAAAAAAAACAAAAAATGATACAAAATGGGAAAAGCAACCAACATTGAATGCACTTTATGTGACATACTGTAAAAACAAATAATAAGAGTTGTGAAATTGGATCTTTTACTACAATTGGAAAAATGGAATGAGTTTTTGGAATTTTTGAAAAATTAGTTTAAACATGACATTCTATTGGTATTGTTGTTTTCTTGAAATATCAAGAAATGTAAAATGTGTCGTTCGTAATATACTCGTTTTGTTTAATTTTGCTATTTGATTTGGGATTTTCCTTTTTTAATTTTCCTTGGAGTTCAGTATTTTTGTGTTTTTACTTTTTTCTATGTAAACAAATGTTATAGAAAATTATGAGAATATTATGTACTCAATATAAATGACTTGCTTTGTCCGTTTGATATCTCTCGTTATATTACTGTTGTAAAGCGCCCATTCATTCCTCACTAAAATGTTTATTTCACTTGAAAAATACTAACCTCTAGACAAAAATGGACTTACGCATCATCATTATATTGCCTGATTGATTGTTTTACTGTTGTTTAAAAAATGGCCAATGACTGACTACTGGAACACCTATATAAAAGTTGATTTTATCATCAATATAATATAACACCTGATGACTACTAGTAAATCCTGGTTTTATTGGTAAGATTGTACTTTTGTCTAAAATGGACACTATGTCATGTAGTACGGTGACCAGACACAATATTTTTTAGATTTCATCGTCAAACATACTATATGGCTATATTATATATCATTGGATTCGGATAAATGAGTACTATTGAAATATCGATGTCGTCAAAACGAAATGTGGTAACAGTTTTGCATAAAATGAGGTCAAAGATCAAATTCTGTTTTTCTTTTTTTTTTCTTCCATACTTTCAAAAATTTGAAAAATATGTATACAAATTTTGGTTAAATTCTAGAAACAGACATTTTCTTATAACAATTATCAATGAATTATCTCGAAAATGTTAAAAAAAAAATGATAAGAAATCGATTTTTTCTGGAAATTGGCGTTTTTCAAATACTTGTTCTATTACACAAGATTAACACATATTCTGTTAAAATTACAATAGTTACCTTGCCGGCTGACATTCAGCCTGATCAATAAATGAAAATTATTAATTTACCTGCATCCTACTGGCATATTTTGCATACGATCATTCATGAAATTCATTAAAACTAAAAACAACTCAATACTTTGAAAATAGTTATAATTCAACATTACAATCAAAGAGATCCACACAACAGAATTTTATCTTCTGGTTAATTGTCAAGGAACATGATTTGAAATTTTCTACTTAATTCTGACCCTTTACAGGAGCAAAGCCCCGGACATGTAAGGTTGTGTAGTGACACAAACACATTACTCTTTTTCGTGCAGATTTTCCTTTCAATGTAGAAACAAGATCCTGACAGAATTCTGCTGAAATATGCCCTTTAAAATACACGGGGTGTAATGCATCATTTTACTCTCGCCAACCGTATTCTAAAGGTGACGGATAGGGAATAGCATTGTGTAATGCGGTCCAAATTTTCAGTTTGAAACGAAGTACGTAACAACATACTGTTTCAGTGCCGTCTCACAGGAAGGTATCCTGACTAAACTTACATCTTTACTAGTTGCAAACTTGAATAATTATTATGATGGAGTGGTTTTAGAGAGATAGTGATGATCATAAACCTTTGAAATTATCTTTCATGCCAAATCAAGGGCTTCGTCATTGTCAATATTACCGAAACTCTAAAAACAACTGAAATAGTCGTGCATGTACTTCGAAGTCTTGTAGACAGTTTGTATACCTACTCCAAACAGAGACGAAGTTGCGTCGCATCCGGTAAGTACATGTGCAGCAGGCAATAGTTTACAAATTGTTGGTGAAAGACACATAGTTATTGAATGGGTGAAAATCTCCGCCCATCATGTACACTGCTAATGTTCCACATCTGCAACCACAACTTGCTTATATGTGACATTTTTGTTTTATAATAGCGAACACACAGAACAATTTCACTTGTATAAGAGGTCCGTATGATTGTTCTTTCACTCTTTCATATTTCCCTTAACTCCGTGTCAAAGTTTAAAGCATTGGGTATAGGCCTTCTCTTGAGTGCTGAACAAGCTACGACAACCATGAACAGTGTTGGTATAAATAACTTTGACAATTTCGGTATCAACAAACGTTCTGACTATGTAAAGATCACATGAGGTGGAATCTTATGGGATTTGTAAAAGTTTTCCAGTCAGGAATACTTCTCCGCTCTTTAATCTGATACACTTTGATTGAAGCTGCATATAGTCTCTGTGCGGCGTTCCCTTTCGGCAGACTTTTAGAGTTGTTCGTGTCATAGCGGTCAAAATCATGTGCTACTATGTGCGCCATAGAAATTCATTGGAACATATTTTTTTAATAGAAAGCTACAAGGACCCAGTATGTTTGACCTTTTTAAGCATTAATAAATTGAACCAATGCCATACCATCTCCTTTGTAAGTTGTGAGTGATGGTATAAAGGAATGTAGGGAAAGTGCACCAGAGACTTAAGATTCGAATTGCCTCACAAAATCCGACTTGCATGATTTTCTCATGGTGCCGTCATTTTGAAAAGGGGATAATGGAATAGGTGCGACAAGATATGTTCTATGATAACATCATCTCTACATGTTGCCGAAATCAGTGCACGTCTAATTACAAGTTATGGATTTATGCGACCTGAAAGTATCCCCCCCCCCTCGATCTATAATTAAGGTTTGTGTTTGACTTTGATATTGGACTATAAAAAACCCTTGTGATCTTAAGAAAGAGCACTAGTGATAAAATGTTTAAAAATGTTCAAGCCTTTCTCGACAACTATGAGCAAAGAACTTCAAATATGTCTTGAAGAATGCATTTAAAAAGAGATATTGATAAAACATTGAGGGTGGGATTCTACACCAAAGGGGTCAGTCATGGATCATTTAGATGGTTCACAATGACAATAACATGTTCTTCATCTCTTTTCTTTGCTGTTGGTTTTGTTTTTTCTTGTGAATTTGCATAATTTGCAGCAATTCCATCCCTTTTCAGCATTACACGACGAATGGATTCTATGAAATGTCTAGTAAGGGTCCATCTAACAAACACAGACTTTTGTTTTGTTATGCCTACAGTACAGCCTTATCACCTTGAGGCTTTTAAAACGATATTTTCTGGTACCATGTCATAGTTCTGTCAAAATGTCCAGGAATCTAACTAAAAAGCAAAGCAGCCATCTTTAAAAAGTGATCGAATGTTCTCAGATAATTGAAGCATATCGAGTATCCACCTTCGTGCAGTACAAAAATATAATGTTACATTTGAGATGACGATCTCAAGGAAGAGACCAAATTTCCTCTCGTTCTGCTCTAACATTTGCCAGCTAAATGTCTACTGCTTCAAGGAACATATCCTAGTATGTAAATGTAAGTAATACATCACATCCCAATTGCGTATATGTATCTATAAGAGGCTGTATATGAGCTTTGAATAGCTCCGTCATATGAGCGTTATGAATTTTGTCTGGCTTGAATTGATGAAATAGTGCTCCTGAGACAAATGAATTTGATATTATTGATTAATGAAGGTAAAAATGTATGATATATCATATAAATGTTAATTATTTAAAAAAAATTAGGAAATTAAATTGGAACGTACTCTATTAAATGCAAAGTATTCGTAGTGTTAAACTTTAAAAAAAAATCTTTAATAACCAATTAATTTTGCTAAACTTTATTTGAAATTGTTAAAATAACACGAATAAGATGTAACAACAAAGTATATGATAACAGAAATCATATCACGGATGTTATTATACAATGTTGACCTCAAAACTTTTCTTAGTCGATTTTTCGTTCAAGTAAACTAACGTACATCAAAGCCCATTTTACGAAAACTGCACCGTACGATTTTTTGACGCAAGTCAAAATGTTAAGTTTAACCTTTGAACTACCAATACTGTGATTTATAGCCGTATAGTCCGAATGACAATTAAACTCCTTAAATAAGCGATTTTTCCTTACTCGGTCACCGTACTAATGTATGGTAGTTCTTTATGTCTTCGTCTACAATCAATTAAGCAATTTTTCCAGAATGAAAGGTGTGCAATACTGTAAGTGCTATTGTAAGTTATAGATTCACTACAGTTGTAAACACGGGAAGTGAGTCTCACTCGTAGAAATATTTATTTTTAATACTTTACCAGTTGATTAGTTATCCACTGTAGTGTAATGGTCTTGAGCAATTTAATTTTGAGGTATCAATTCCACTACTCAAAGGTAAAAGGACATTGCTTTTGCATCGTTACAATTAACATATATTGTATTAATAATGTCTGAGTTAATTGATATTAAATAGTATTGATTGGAAATCTACTGCTTACTTTGTTGAACAATACATTAGAAATATGGCAATTATCCGTTATCATGTCAATCATTTATACTATAGAAAATATATTGACAGCCTGTACTATCAGTATGTTAGTACAATGAATCAAGATAATGTATGCTGCTTAATAAACATGAGGTATAGATCAATGGTGTAAAAGGCGACTATACAATTTATAAATTATAACCATAGTGCATCAAATTTAATGAAAAAAAATAATAAGTTATCGGCAGCACATATTTGCTTAAAGCGCTCTCTCCTCTTTCAATGTTTCCGTTATCAAAAGCTCGGTCAAAGAAAAAGGAAGGAGGTTAATGGTTACTTAGAGAACAATAATTGAAAATAACTGTCACGGAGCTGTTATAAGGCACTGGCTTTTAAGACTCGTGTTCATATATACATATTTATTATAAACAAGTTCACTATATATATACTTTCATTAAATTACATTGTTAATACAGAGACACGTCCATTCTCTTTCACTAACTAACTTCAATTCTCTCGAAACTATACATTCACTCACTTTTATCATCACCAAGGCCCTGGCTACTTTCATGACTTTCTCACACATTAAATCGTCATTCATTTCCAGATCACACAAGTATAGGGACAGAATATAAACAAACAGAGACATAAATTATACATTTCTAATTAGAAATGATTACAGTTAAAACACAGCTGCATTATACATTAAATTTAACGGTCAATCAGACAGTCTGCTAAAGTTCATGAAAACAATAAATCTACAAATACTTAACACGCTTGACAATAGCAAATTTTGGCAATTAAATACTGATCTGAGATAAGAAAAAATTTTGCAAAGTTTCACCCTATGACATAACTTATCATAGAATGACTTCAAAACGCTTTCACTGGGTAAGTTTTGTAGAAATTGTTCAAGTAACCAAATTAGATATTTTAGAACAACAAACTCATCATAGAGTTGAAAGAAGGGGAAACTATTATAGCAAGAAATATGACAGTTTTTTTTTAATAAAATGTTGTATTCCTCATTTCTAAGTGGGTGTAAGAACACATTCTTTTTTCCCCTATATTTTAACAGAGACCATCACGTTACGACTGGAGTTTGTGGAGTCATATGTTTTGGTTCATTGCAATCTATTTCGATACTTTCGATATATTACGTCAATAACGTAAGCTTACTGGTATGAGAAGGAAATATCGAGTGTCAATGCAAACAATTCAAAATCTGTAATCGAATATGACCATATTGGTTGGAATATTAACAGAACGACTATCAACAAGACATTTATTGCTGCAAGGAACAATTATACCAAGCGAAAAACAATTTTATTCTCTTATTACATTGTCTATAAGTTCATTAAACATTAAGCACTACGAAAAATATTCAGATTTCAAAGAGGTGATTTCAAGCCATACGAAAGTCAACAGTTTTTGGTTCAGTTTGGTTCTGAAAATTCAACTGTTCTTTTCTAACGTTGATACCATTAAACACTTATCGCTGTTGTTTTTTGATAACATACACTAGATAGAGAGAAATAAACTTACGCGACAATAGAAGTGTTTCTTATGTGTTTAAGTAATATTCATGCAAGAAAGAATTTGGTGAAATTGTAATATTTGACTTTCACGTTGGAACTAAATGTTCATGTAATAACTGCTTTTATATATTGTTTGAATTTTAACAAATGAAACAGAAAATATCACTCGTTATCTTTATTTAAATCATGATAAACCGATTTGACATGAGAAATGATATTAAAATATCGACGATATTGGAATTTATTCAATAATAAGAATAAAATTATGTTAAATCGTTTTTGTGCATTGTTGAAACGTAAGTTTTGGTTACAGATTTTTATTAGATGTGAACAGTTTATAACATAGTTTACTTTAGCGCCAACGCTGATCCAAAACTTTTTGTGTCACGGAATTTGATATCATCATTTTCAACTTTTGGCTACAGATCACTTTAGATTGATTGTTGCACGTCAAATGTTTCCTCTAGGTCTTAGGTCCGAGACATGCACAACATCATACTTTCTTTTTTACAAATCATTCAAAACCCGCTCTGAAGGATAGAATGTGCTATTTTTATTGAAAAATTGTTAGTGTTTTAACGACACTACTAAGCACCACTTTTAACCTATTCTGTGTCGGCCAGTGTTTATTGGTAGAGGAAATCGGAGAAAACCACCGACCTTCGATAGGAAAACTAACGATATTAATTAATTTTGATTAGAGTCGAGTACTCTTTTGAAAAGATTTAATTAACCTTGAAGTATAATTTTTAAAATAAATCCATGCAAAAACCAAATTATGCTAATTTTAATATTTTATGACAACATTGCATTTTAAGGTCATATTTAGCTGTGCAGGTTTGATTGCATCCTGTTATTATCATCCAATTATCAAATTACGAAAACGATCACGCTGCATTTATAGAAATCAAACAGTTTAATTGCAAACATTAATGATTTTAAAGCTTTCATAAAGGACATTGTTAATTTTGCAATCATATTTACATCATTACTATGTTTTTATGTAGTTCAAGGAACTGGCAAGAGATAACGGTGTTTTTTTTTTATGTTTTACAATTTAGCTACATGTAGGTACTCAAATGAACATCTAATATATCTGTCAAAAATAATATAGATAAATATACCAAAAAATAAATTTGTCAATGATGGTTTATTGGATTATATTATCAGTAGCATAACAAGATCATTTCTATAGTACAATGTCGAATTTGTATTTCGGCATGTCAAATTCAATGATGTGTGCAATATTGAATGGTTTATTGCGCGAAAATGAGGCCACTTGAATTCCAAAACTACAAAAAAGTATTTTTCAATTAAAACTACCAAATCACTATTTCCTAATGTTCATTAGGCTGATTCAAAGTCTTTCTTACAACATCGTTTATAAATTTGTTACTGTGCATGTGTATTTGCATGAGGGCTTAAAACTCTTGCATAATGTTCAAAGAGTGTAAAAATAGCCTCATTTGGAGATTTTATTATTATTGAAACGTACGTCTGGCGTAAGTACAAAATTGTGAGTTTTTTTATATATATATAGAGCCCAGGTGGTCGTGTGGTCTAGCGGGACATATATATATATATACAACTCGTCTAAACATCAACCCAACAATGTTAGATCTGTAAATTTGCTTTCGCAAATTTTTGGTTCTTCCCTCGCCGGGATTCGAACCCATGCTACTGTGATATCGTGACACCAAATCGCCTGCACTGCAGCCGTCCCGCTAGACCACACGACCACCTGGGCTCTCAAAAAAAGAGCTTTTGGTGGCCATATGTTACCTTTCCACGTCAGTTTTAATCTAGCGGCGTACTACAGTACATGATATATAAGGCATGAAGATGTTATTGTTACAGATCAGCTAAATTATCTATAGTAAAGGATCCTACAAATTAATGTAAGATACAGTCACAGAAAATAATTATATTCATAAGTACGTCTGAGTCAGTGACAACCCTACAACAGATGTATCCATCGGATCGCCATCAATGATGGTGATACATGGCTGTGTACATAATGTATATACAACTCGTCTAAACATCAACCCAACAATGTTAGATATCTACATTGTTGGGTTGATGTTTAGACGAGTTGTATATACATTATGTACACAGCCATGTATCACCATCATTGATGGCGATCCGATGGATACATCTGTTGTATGGTTGTCACTGACTCAGACGTATATATATATATATATATATATAACAAGTCTAAAAGAATACAACATCACTAAAAACACAATAAAACGAACAATATGTTAGATATTTCAGATAACACATATCCTTCTTCGGTAATTGCACGATGAAAAATGAATCATGTCAATTCAAATTAAGACTCTATCAAAATCTTGATTTATACAATTTAAGCGAACGCTGGAACAATTTTAAAATTTTCAAACACACCGCAAAGACTACAAAAATATGCCAAAAATAAAAAAAGTTATTTACGATGTGAACTGGCACAACTCTAAATTCCCAAAGGTGTTGACAGTTGAGATGTTAAACAACTGCGTGGAAATACAGTCCCAATAAACAGTCCTGATCGATCTAAACTGGTATGATATTTAAAATATGACAACGGTAGGGCATGCGCAGTTGCATCAGAGACTGCGTATTTAAACATCTAAAAAATATAGTAATTTGATGAAAAGAAAATTGAGTAATAAATGTTTACTAAGGTTTAGTAATAGAACGTGGCTGCGTACTTACACATCCTTGCCAACTGTAATCAAAACTTATATAATTCAAAAATTCCTGAAAAGTGTAAGGGTCCAGTACGGAAGCCGTAGTAACTGGCCACAAGTGATGACAGGAAATTAGTGATGGTAGGAAAAATGATCCATCGCCCCGTAAGATTTATCGTTGACTTTTTATTCAGTCATTTAATATTTTTACCTTTTTGTAGTTTGCATTGAGTGTGCTCACTCGATCCGATATTCTTACTGCTTATTCCATCATGCATTTGCAATTTTATTTTAAGAAATTAAGATCTTTTACTATCAAAATTATCAAAACAGAACATCATATTTCAAATTTAGAAACGTACATTGACCAAGGAATTATTCCAAAAGGGTTAGTTTTAAAAGCTTCTCCACTTACAACAGGCGATAAGTCAAACAGATTTTTACATAGATGGAAAACTATTCTATACAATATAGTTCCTTTAGCCTGATGAATCTTTTACGTCAAAAAGCAATTCATCAGGTTAATAATCTATACAAACTTAGTGGTGACTTGCACTGCCGATCTCGTGACCTATTATCTGGTCTTGAACTTGACGAAATTCAAGTACGCCTTAGTGATATCAAACGTATTGAGTCACATAAGCTTCATGTCAAGCAGATAAACAAATTTAAACGTGACGGCGTGAAAGTTATCCACCCTTTAAACAGTCCTTCAAAAAAGTCTAGTAAAAAGCCTCGCAACCGTAGATTTCGAAGAAAAATTCATATTACGGCCAATCCCAACAACACAGTTGTCAATTTGTCAACAGTCTCTTTAACTGAGGATGAAACCAAAGTCTTATCTAAGGGTTTGAATTTTTGCCCTACTCCAAGTAACATAGATAATATGAAACTGGAGGATGACCTCAATAACTTTGCCAGAACCCTCAGAATTAAAGAATACTTTGGTAACAAGGATAGAGAGGAGGATAATGAGGGAGACACAGCCACGTCCAACTCGGAGGACGAAATCATAATTCCGCATTTTAAGAAGAAGAGTTCATGGATTCCAAAGCCTAGCAAATCAGCTACAGTGGAAGATGTTATTGACAAAATCAAATCGGATGTTGTACATCTCGCCAGCAACAAATACTCGTCGTTTTATAACACCACTCCTGACGAGAAAAAAGCCATATAATCGCTGAGAAACCGACATGATATTGTTATAAAACCAGCAGACAAGGGAAGTGCCGTTGTGATAATGGACAAAGCCAACTACATCGTGGAAGCAGAGCGTCAGCTCTCTGATGAGAGATTTTATAAGAAACTTGACTATGACCCTACTTCCGAGTTTAGTTCCAAAATTATCACTGCGTTACAAACCATGCACAATGACGGTCACATAGATGAGGATACAATTGGATATTTAAAACCAGTGAACGCCAAGCCTGGTCGATTGTATCTTCTTCCTAAAATACACAAGGTTAACAATCCTGGTCGACCCATTGTATCCGCTAACGGCCACCGGACTGAAAAAATCTCCGAATTTGTAGACTTTAATTTAAGATGTCATGTAGAAAATCTTCCTTCTCACATTCAAGACACTACAGATTATCTTCGCAAAATGGAATCCATGCACCCTCTTCCTCCGGAAACCCTCCTTGTCACTTTAGATGTCACCTCCTTGTATACCAACATACCTCATGATGACGGAATACAATCGTGTAGGGAAATATGGGACTCTCGCAACACTTTAGAACCACCAACCGAATGTTTAGTCCAGCTGCTTACTCTGTGTCCTTAAATGCAACAATTTTACCTTTAATGGTGATAATTACCTTCAAATAAACGGGACAGCGATGGGGACGAAAATGGCACCGTCTTACGCCAATATTTTCATGGGCAAATTAGAGAAACATATTATTTCATCGTCTTTATCCAAACCTCTGTCTTGGTTCCGTTTCATCGATGATGTTGACATGAAATGGATCGAATCCCAACAAAAATTGGATGCTTTTATCAGACATGCAAACAACGCCCACCAGTCAATTAAATTTACATATGAAATATCCGACTCTAAGATATCTTTCTTGGACACAACTACAT
Organism: Mytilus trossulus; assembly: GCF_036588685.1. NCBI lineage: Eukaryota > Metazoa > Mollusca > Bivalvia > Mytilida > Mytilidae > Mytilus > Mytilus trossulus. Next base: position 81,985,734 of record NC_086378.1, read on the forward strand.
CTATAAAGGACGGTGTCATATCAACAGACCTCTACTGTAAACCTACAGATAAACATCAGTACCTTTCTCCCCAAAGCTGTCACCCCAAACACTGTACAAAAAGTATCCCGTACAGTCAAGCTCTCAGAGTAAAGCGGATTTGCTCCTCTGAGGAGGCTGTCACTCAGCGGTTACAGGAACTTCGCGGATTTCTCATCAAACGAGGTTATAAGAAATGGGACATACATAAGGGGTTTGCGCATGCTAACAATAACAGCCGCAAAGACCTGTTACAGTACAAAAAGATGAGGCGCAGCAAAATAGTTCCATTTGTGTTAACATACAATCCCGCTTTTTCAAACCTTTCACGTTTGATCCGTGCCAATTGGCAAAGTATTGCCAATCACCCAAAATTATCCAAAATCTTTCCCGATCCTCCTGTCTTAGCTTTTCGGAGACCAGCAAGTCTAAAAGACTTATTTGTAAAAGCTGCCGTCTCCTCTAATAAAAGCTGTTCAACTACAGGATGGTGCAAGTCGTGTGGTAACAAACGATGTCTGACTTGCCAACAAATAGTGAATACTCAAACATTTACTTGCCACTCCACTGGGTCTGTGTACACAATATTTTGTAATGTAACTTGCAAAACCCAGAATGTTGTATACATTCTTCAGTGTCGATGTGGCATGCAGTATGTTGGCGAGACAGAACAGCCATTCAACAAACGCATGAATGGTCATCGTAGCGACTACACATGCAAGCCCGACCTCCCCGTAAGTCGTCATTTAAGATCACATGGGCACGCCCAAGCTGATCTTAAAAAACTTACCATCACTATCATAGATCACAACGAGGATTGGTCAAAGGCCGACAGACTTGCTCGGGAAAGTTTTTGGATAAGAAAGCTGAGGACAGTTTCCCCAGAGGGCATTAATGAAAAAACATAGAAGAGTCACTCATTTTTCCTACCATCACTAATTTCCTGTCATCACTTGTGGCCAGTTACTACGGCTTCCGTACTGGACCCTTACACTTTTCAGGAATTTTTGAATTATATAAGTTTTGATTACAGTTGGCAAGGATGTGTAAGTACGCAGCCACGTTCTATTACTAAACCTTAGTAAACATTTATTACTCAATTTTCTTTTCATCAAATTACTATATTTTTTAGATGTTTAAATACGCAGTCTCTGATGCAACTGCCCTACCGTTGTCATATTTTAAATATCATACCAGTTTAGATCGGTCAGGACTGTTTATTGGGACTGTATTTCCACGCAGTTGTTTAACATCTCAACTGTCAACACCTTTGGGAATTTAGAGTTGTGCCAGTTCACATCGTAAATAACTTTTTTTATTTTTGGCATATTTTTGTAGTCTTTGCGGTGTGTTTGAAAATTTTAAAATTGTTCCAGCGTTCGCTTAAATTGTATAAATCAAAATTTTGATAGAGTCTTAATTTGAATTGACATGATTCATTTTTCATCGTGCAATTACCGAAGAAGGATATCTGTTATCTGAAATATCTAACATATTGTTCGTTTTATTGTGTTTTTGGTGATGTTGTACTCTTTTAGACTTGTTATATATTATATTATGTAGTGTACTGCATCATGTTTATATGATCCATCGCCCCGTAAGATTTATCGTTGACTATTTATTCAGTCATTTTATATATATATATATATATGAAGGCTTTCAACAAAAAAAAATGCTGCTACACATTGTATCGTTTTCAATGATGTTGTTGCACTACAGTATTTTTGTTGGTTCGTTGTTTTCCTCTATAGTTGATGTGGTTCCCTCGGTTTTAGATTTCAACCCGGATTTTGTTTTCTCTTACTCAATTTTTGACATTTGAACAGCGGTTTACTACTGTTGCCTTTATTTATGTGTCAATTACATTTTAAAGAAGGGCTTCAGTTTAGTTATGTTTTGTCCAAAAGCTGTGTAAAATGTAAAATAACAAAAATACCGAACTTTAAGGAAAATTCAAATCGAAAAGTTCATTAACAAATGTCAAAATCAAAACCTCAAACAAATGAAACGAAAGGAAAAGAACTGTGATATTTCTGACGAGGAACATATATTTCCTTAATAAGTAAAAATGACGCATTGATATCTTTGGGTTAATTTTCTGCTATTTGGTCGGGTTGTAGTGTCTTCGACACATAACCCGTTTGCATTCTAAATTCTTAGTTCATGCAAACGTTACTTGTCATCAACTATCTTTAATTTGCATGCTTTTAAAACAAAATATGTATATATGTTTTGTAAGCTCTATATTACATCTAATAAAGTGTGCCAAAAAATTGAAGATATTGTTATAAAAGTTAAAACATGATGAATAAATGTCTACGAAAATTAATGTTTATCTATTTAAAATATGTAATTGAGAGAAGACAACAAAACATAAGTAACATTTCATGCTGAAGTGAGTAACATTCAAATTTCAAATAACATACACTATAATTGTTAAGCCTTCCATTCAGTTGCAATCGGAAAAAAAACAATTTCTTTTAATACTTATCAGACTGATCAATTTTAGATTAAACGCTTAAGATACGTTTAGTCAAATACTATGCAATAGTACCTGTAAAGCAAGACCGTAACTTGTATTTTGCATGGATACTGAGCTTGTACATACGTATCAAACTTTTATCATAAAGATTCTATCGTTATCAATATTGCCGCAAAATGCGATAGTGCAATCATTTTTATGTGCTAAATTGATTACTTTTTGTTTATGTTTCTACAGACTATAACATTTAAAATTCAAACCAAAATAATAAAATTTCAATGTAAATTGAATTTTATTTTTCTAGAATTTCATGTGAAAAGAATGTCTATGAAAAAGGATTCCAAAAAAACCATGTATTGATAACGAATTTTGTATAGAATGCAAGTTAAAAAAGGAATGGATACAAATATTGTGAAAGAACAATAGCGTTGCTTTAATTCAAATCGTTTGAATTGTGGTAAGTATAGACGAGAGAAATAATCAATCGACCAGGAGAAAGAGAGAATTACAAGTCAAACATTCAACATGTATGTTGAGCACTTTGTGCTGATACAGTGGTAACTCAATAAGATGAAATTGAATCAACAAGATTTCGAGTAACGGTAAAAGACTTACCGTGTATGTGTAGCGATGGACGGAGTCAACTGTAACAGACGAAGTTATACGAGCATTCAAATAATAGTAAGACCCAAGATGTGAAATGAATCAAAGTAAAATACGAAGATGCTATCGGGGAATACATTTTGTTATCTCGGATCCAGTCTGACCGGACTACATTATCGTAAATCATCTACACGTCCGATAGTTTTTACGTTAAGGGCTTAAAGACTTTAAATGTCGAGAAATCATATGGAAAATATATACCCACATCTTCCCTTAGCGTTCAACTAAAGTATTGGTTAGGATTATGATGATACATGTTTGTTCTAAAGTAAAGTACAACAACTTCTTTTAAATGTCATAAGAAGTTCCTTAAATCGTGAAAATGAATCCGCAAGTGTATTCTTTTTAAATTATTAAGAATTCTGCCACATGCATGTATTTCTTTTCCCTACAGATGTTACTTATTATTTAACTGAAGTCTAATGTATAGTGTACTTGTTAAGCCTAGTTTATATTAGATTTAAGCTATAATTTTGATATTTTCCCGAATGATCCCGGAAGAAATGCCTGTATTTAAACCTTTAATATGATGCTATTCATAATTGATTAATAATTGTTCTAGAATGAAAAGTAATAAACTTAAATTGTATGTTTGCATGGTTAAAAGGTTAAGCGTTCAAATGGTAATAAATATTGAATTATAACGTTTCAATCTTAATTATTCTTGCCACATGACGCGATAATGTAATCATTTTTATATGCTTTAATCGCTAAATCTTTTGCCTGTTTCAAAGAAACTAAATATTTTAAGGGATTCCATTTTTGCAGAATTATGCGTGATAATTATTTCATCAGAGCATGTATCGATAATGAGTTTTTCATACAGATTATTGTAAATGTAAGACATCAGTACATCTATAAAAGAACAAGAATTGTGGTTTCATTTGTAATTCTTAACCAATCGAAGTCCTGATAATATTCGAACCCTATGGTTGTCGTTTGATGCTGTATATTACATTTATTTCTCGTCTATTGTTTTGTACATAAATCAGGCCGTTGGTTTTACTTGACTTCATAAACATACATCTATCAGACTGATAGTTTGTGCTTCAAAACATAAAGGAAGTTTAAGTCGAGTAACTATATGGAAATTATATACCAACATGTGCCCTAAGGGTCATAATAAAGTATTCACAAAGATTATATTAATAAGTGCTAACATAAGTTGGCTGATTATGTACAGTCATCAAGGAGATCAAATACAATACAAGACTATTCATCATTACAAAGCTGAACAATTATTGACACAATTCTGCTGTTATGTCTCATACTTTACAATAAATATTTGTTTGTTCTTCACTTAAATTGATAGTTACTTCTAACCTTGATTTATCGGAATATATTATACGTAATGTAGATGTGTTGCAATTATTGACAGAGAAACCGATAAAACAGATATGTCAGTAAAATAAAAACAATTGTGTTGTAACAAAAAGAGGGAAATCAAAACTGTAAGCAAGAGAAGACAAAAAGACGGAAAATATAACAATTTCAATAAAAAACTTAACATTACAACATTGAACAATATGTTATTTGAAAATCTAACATGAATCGTGCAATAAAATAAAAAAAAACACACAAAACATAGAAATAAATTTATCAAAGCAGTTCAACTTCAGAAGGACAAGTTTAGTTGAGTTTAGTTGAGTCTAATAAATATTTACTGTATCCTCAAACGTGGTTTTATAATCTGATATTTTAAATCGATTGACATATGATAAGAAAATACGTCTATCGACGTTACATAAATTATATATGGGTAAAATCCATTAAACACATTTAAACATATGCATTAGAAGCTAAAATAAGGTTTTTTATTTACATCTCATTTCGATAATTTTGTTAATTTCTAGTAATATAAAGATCAATAAAATGTGAACAAACTTAAAACAGGCATTTACTTATAAAGAACATGGTAGATTAAACCTGATTTTATAGCTTACTTATTCTTTTGTTTTTTGAAAGAGGCATAGAATTGTCAATAGCAAAATGGTGAAACTAACACCAAGTAATATTTAAGTATAACAACTTATTTCCATTCTCCGAACATCTTTTTTTGTGGAATAGTCCGATTAATTTGACTATTATTCAAAATATTCCAAATGCATGATGTTTATCATATCGTTGTAATAGAGTTTATTGCACAAATTTGACAAACATGTAACAAATGTGAACGAAACCTGCATATTGTTGAATATATCACGTTGAACTCTTAGACTAAATATTTATGACTCTCATAATAATTAACGATATGTATAACGCTGTTTGTGAAGTTGTCCTTGAAGTCTCTTTCAAAACTACTAACATCTATCAGATAAAACGTTACAGAAAAAAACTTAAAAAGAAAGATCAACCCCAATTGTTTGGTTTAATTAAGGATTGTAGATAGAGAAATTGAAAATATTTTTTGGAAAAAAGTGAAGATAGGAAATTTTATTATACTTATATTATATAGTAGCAAGTGACACACTTATGATATGCTTTTTATGTAGCAACTACATTTGAATGTACATTTGAAGGCACATACCATTAACATTAGATAGGTTTTGTAGCATCTGCGTTTGAATGTACGTTGGTAGACAAATGACGTTAACCAGTTTTGTAATGCAGGAATGTTATTGAGTACATTACACATGTAATGTGTTGGCATAAGGCTTGTGCAATGTATAATTAAATTTTTCATTTTACCGCGAACAATAGTTGGTAATTAGTTGTGTAAATAGACTTATGCAGGAAATCTAGTTTTTAATCAAATTCATTGTTGCACTCAGGGCAACTCCAATCCTATTGTTCTCAATTGACATGTCATCATAAGAAAGAAAACCTGCAATAATTTGCACTCTTATGTTGATGGAAAACTGTTCAATATTTTGATTGCCAAAGGCAGTGTAGAAATTTAATTTAGCATTTACCGTCTTTACAGCGGAAACGACAGAAGAAAAAAATAATCATTTGTTGAATTTATATAATTTTTTTTCACACTTCGTGAACTTCTATGTTCATGTAAGAAGTTTTGGATAAAGATGTTTTTTTGGTTTATTTAGTATTTGAATTCGTCGATTAGAACATATCACCTTAAAAAGAGTGGGAATTTAAAGAGAAACATGTTTAATAAATCAATATTACATGTAATAATCATCGTTTTTGGTAGATATAGGTTTACAAATTTAACAACGAGTACATCTAGTAGAAGAGTGTTCTTATCATTTGAAAAAAAGATAATCAATAGACTGATGAAACAAAACATGAATGAAAATAAATATTAAAAACGCTTTATATGAAAAGCAGTAAATACTGCTCATTTGTTTTTATCAGCGTTTCAGTGTTGTCAGTGTCTTGTAATAAACTCAGATAATCAAACTATAATGAAGTTAAAACGAGAGAAGTAGATACTGGATTTTTACATTTATCTCTCATACATTTCATATTTTTAATCACTCATGATCAACATGAGATGTATAATACATTGTTGTGTATTAGTATTTAACAAATATTTGCATAACATTAGCATTTTGTTATACTTTGGCCCCAATCAACATTAAAATTACATTGGATTGAGGAAATGCGCAGTGGACGCAGTACAATTGGCACCGGCAATGTTAGCATACACTTGAAGGGATAAGTTTCATATTTTAAGCAATTTTGTTTCCAGTGATGACCTGTGTAAAAACTTTTTAGCTTTTTAGTTTGGTTCGTATCAATCATTTATAGTGTTTATACTGTGTTTTGAAGTTTCATCTTTTCGAATTTGACCATGCCACTGTTAGTTTTTCGTTGACTTATACACCTGGAGTATATTCCGTCTCTTCATCAAGTATTTATAGTTAGTTTATTAATAGCAGACTCGTGTAATTTCATCTATTCGAATACATTATTTCAGCCTTTCTCGATTTGAACTGTATGTGCATTGTAATCATTAATACTTTGCGCAGACTGCTGTGAACCTTTGTCAATATATAAATCATTAAATAACGTATCAATTTTTGACAATCGGTTTCACTTTTTAAGATTAAGAACCATGCATGACAAAAATATAAATCAATGGGGCTTTTTTTTTACACATTTATTTTGTATTTGCCTGAATCAACCTATAAAAACAATGTGGTTAAAAGTATTTTGTAAGTAAGTTTAAGGTTTCTTACTAATGTCACAAACTATTGAGCGTTTTGATACTACACTAGGTCAATGACACTGCTGCTGGACGTTTCGGTATAACAAGCACAGTAGTCAGCACTTCGGTGTTGACATGAATATCAATTTTTCATTTTATTAATTTCCTATTTACAAAACTTTAAATATTAAATAAAAAGCTAAGGATTTTCTTCAAACAGGCATAGATAACCTTATCCGTATTTGGCACAATTTGTTTTGGAATTTTGGATCCTCAATGCTGTTCAATTTTGTACTTCTTTGGCTTTATAACATAACTTTTTTGGTATACGCGTCACTGATGAGTCTTATGCAGACGAAACGCGCGGTTCGGGTAGTAAATTATAATTCTTGTACCTTTGCTACTATTGAAGGAGTATAGCTTTTGTTCCTACGTAAATATAACACATAGTCTTTTTACAAAGTAATTAAGAGATTTTGAAACAATTTAGGTTTTGGATTTTTTTTGTTTTATGATGATAAATGTCCGTGCCGTTTCAATAACTAGTTGTGCTGCTTTTGGTCATAAACCACATTAAAAAAAGTTATCTGTTTACTGTTAGTTTTAAATTAAAATGCAGAATTGCAGAATTGCAGGCATAAATATGTGTTATCTTTCCAAATACCAGCGTGGTTGTAAAGACAAATTCCAATTCTTTATTCTATATTTTATTAGTAGAATATATATTTTGTATTTTATCAGCATGGCCATATAACAACATTTCGTGACAAAAATTTAAATCACCGGATTATAGCAAGTTGTTACAACGTCATTGTGCAACAGTATTATCGTTGTTTCATTGGTCATGAAAATTACATGTCAGACGTGCCCTTTCGTTTGCATTATATTTCATATAATCAGTTATATTCAAGTGTCATCATTATATACTTACTATATAAAAAGCTTTTTTCATATTTCCTTTTCTTAAATTTCTAGGACTATTCTATTTAATTTTGTAGGACATTCTCGTCACTTTCTTGTATGAAAGAGTTTGTTAGAGAAACTCAAATCAAGCGTGAAATAAAGTTGAGAATGAAAATAGGGAATGTGTCAAAGAGAAAATGACCCGACCATAGAAAAAACAACAGCAGAAGGTCACAAATAGGTCTTCAATGTAGCGAGAAATTCCCTCACCCGGAGGCGTCCTTCAGCTGGCCCCTAACCAAATTCATACTAGTTCAGTGATAATGAACGCCATACTAACTTCAAAATTGTACACAAGAACAAGACTGACAAAGACCAGAGGCTCCTGACTTGGGACAGGCGCAGAAATGCGGCGGGGTTAAACATGTTTGTGAGATCTCAACCTTCCCCCTATACCTCTAACCAATGTAGAAATGTAAACGCATAACAATACGCACATTGAAATCCGAATCTGATGTCATAAGATGTAACCAAAGATAATAATACATAAAAAAACAACAGACACTAGCAGTTTACTTATATCAATTAAACTGACTGAAAGATTAAGATTTCATCATATGAACATCAGGCACAATTCTTCCCGTTAGGGGTTTAGTACGTATACCATACCATCATAACATATATGAGAAGAACATCAACCGTGTCATGCCAACAAATGATTTGCATGTTGAGCTATATTTATGAATGATGTCCCTATACCGATGATAAAATCTAGTAAATGTTTTGACTAGTTTGTGATATCGAAAACACTGGTGAAATTATTTTTCAGTAATGCATAAATTTCTCTCGTTAAAATCTAAAACTTTGGAACATAAAAAGACCGTACTTTGAACTATAATGGTTTACTAGTACTTTAACCAATTGTGACTTTCATGGAAAGTTGTCTCATATTCTTCATATATCTACTATACATTCGAACTGTTTTAGCCTTTTTCTCAAAAAATCATCTAACTTTGTTTTGACAGCTACTGGTGAATTTTCTGGTAAATGATAACAATATTGATGTTTGTCCTTGGAACCCTTAAGAATGTATTACTACCTAAATTGTGAATTCTTCTTTGATTTTAATTAGGATTCAATGATTGGTGTCATCAGAAATCATGAACCTTTTAAAAAAGTTTGTGCTTGTGCAAACATCACTGATTGACTAGATGAAAATCAAATAATGACTAGAGTTCAGTTGCATTTGCTTATTTCTATATAAAATCTAGCTTATCATGTTTCTATATTTTCTCTCCCTGTATGTCAGTTTCACGAACATAGCGAAAAATGCCCCAAAAATGGATAAATTTTAGTTCAAGATCTTCTATTGACAATTCAGTCGCGTAAATTGTTTTATAGTTATCTTTAATTTTCTGCTGACAATTTATACCCACATGTCATCAAACATCTATTCATGATGTGTCGAGATCTACGTTTCATTATAAATATAGACGTACTTTAACCTATAATGGTTTAATTTTTAAATTGTTATTTGGATGGAGAGTTGTCTCATTGGCACTCACGCCACATCTTCCTATATCTACTTTCAAATATTTCGATTTTGCTTTACGGAAAAAAGTCAAATCAAAAGATGAATTTCTGACCGACGCAATTTGTAAAGTGTTATACGCACTAGGTCATGTGAAATCATTTGTCGACCTTAGTTTGCTCATTATATTTACTGCTTACAGTCTGTCCTTATAAAAAAAATTGAAAACAACACGTTTAATAATGTCATGCGTCCGATGTTACTAATAAGATACTATACTTTATAAACATAGGAAGATGTGGTGTGAGTGTCAATGAGACAACTCTCCATTCAAATACTAATAACAACTTATAAAAGTAAACCATTATAGGTCAATGTGAGGCCTTCAACATGGAGCCTTGGCTCACACCGAACAACACGATATAAAGGGCCCCAAAACTAGCGTAAAACAATTCAAACGGGAAAACCAACGGTCTAATCAATACAAAAAAATGAGAAACGAGAAACACGTATAAATTACATAAACAAACGAAAACTACTGAACAGTAGTACAGATCTTTATATAAAGGCAGTAACTGAAGTATGCAATCGATGGCAACTTTTCGTCGTAATGACACATTTGATGTATTTGATATATATTATACTCCTTTTAAGAAATTGTTTGAAAAATATTGTGATACATGTCATGAATAATTCATTGATATTTGTTTGCTTAAAATAGTTTTATCTTTGGTTCTCCCTCTCCATATTTTCCAAAAACAGAAAGATTTTTTTTTTTATCTCTTTTAAGGAATAGTTCACGTGAAAAAAGTAAAACTTATTTATAACAAACTAAACATATCGAATTTGTCCTGATAAAGCTAAATTAAAACAAATCCCGCAGACACCAATTTATGATAGAGTACTTCTATTGTCGAATGCGCTCCGTCTGGCAATAGACAATGGCGTGTGAATTTGTTGAATCTTTACCAAAATATTAATTGTCGAACAATTAATTCCCTAAGGCCATTTAACTTCAGTAGATAACACTTTTAGTGCAAAGGAACTCTCAACAAGTTGAATTAATGTTCATTGGTACTCTTTGAAATTATGAAGATGAAAGAAAGATTTATTTTCCAATGACTTTCTTCAACTTGTTTAACTTTTATTGATGAGGTTATTAATGTTTGAATTCTAGCTAGAAATGATCAAGCACCTGGCCATGATTTAATTCAAGTAGTGAAACTCTTTAAAAAAGTATTCTTGATTACATTTTTTCCATAGAACATTCAATAAACGTATACAATTTGGTGAAATGTCGTCTTTGTTAATTAAAGGGATTAAAAAATATGTGTATATTTTTCTCTCTAAAATTCCAAGTTATCCATTGACAGATGCATGTCTTAAGTCATGTTCATTTTTACTATAATACATTATTTCAAACAACATATTATGAGCAGCATGGTTTTCTCTATAGTGAAACATTTCATTACGTTTATTTCTATTATAGTTAATTTAGATAATATTTTACAAGAAATTTTAATACATAGTCTATATTGTTTTAAAGCTATATTTTATAAAATTGAATGTTCTTCGAAGCTTGAGATAAGATTGAATGGGTATTTACCTATACCAATAGAGTAAAATATTTTTTTCCGAAAATAACAAGAAACCGACAGTTTTACGAATATAGATATTGTTGAAACTTTTTTTTTTTAATATTCATTTTTTATTGAAATCTGTACATTTGTTAGTAATGAAAACATCGAATACCGGTACCTTATCCCGGCCTCGTTAATGTTAGCAATAGATCATGTAAATATATATGTGTTAGTATTTGTTAGTTCATTTTACAAAAAAAATATATCAGCTGTAGTTACAATATAATACAACATTTTTCATTTGCAATAAGAAAAAAATAACATAATAAAAGTTTAAAAATAAGGACCACAAATACATGTATACATCATATGAGAATAATCATTTTAACAAACATACAGATATTCAAGTTTTTTTAAGAATGGAAAATTTGAGGAAAAATAAGTTAAATTAACCAAAATTTAAAATAAAGAAAAAAAAGAAAAAAGAAAAAAATTAATACAGAAAAAAAAAGAAAATAAAAATAAATATAAAGTTCTGATGAATATTTTTTATGCAACTTTTTTTTATAGTTCAAAAATTAACATTCTATCATGTTTTTCACATATGAATTATAATAGGATTTTAATTACAATCAAAACAAATGAGTAAATAGAATCCACAATTTATTAAAACTCTCAAGTTTAGTGTTTCTTACTGCTATACACTTCTCTAAATTATATAGATCTTTTAGTACTTTCTTCACAGCATGAATTGATATTGTTGAAACTTGATTGTGTAATGTAAACACACATGTCTATAAAGAATATTTTATAATGCTATAGAATTGTCGTTGCACACCTTGAATTTGGAACAACCCTGTTAAGGTGGCTCGTGGGTACAAAAATTTCAGCAAAAAATTAAACCTTTAATTTTTCATTACAAATTTTATTTATTACACTATTAGTTATTACTTCATGATATGGTACAAAAATCAACCCAAAACTTCGATTCGGATTGGCCCCAGATGACTTTTAAACTATTAATATCATTGAAAAAGCTCCATATTATCTCCCTTTGCAGCAAAAATGCATTTTTTTGGCATTAAATTTGAAATATCTTTTTTTACTTATCGGTGACCTATATTTTGTATTATTGTTTTCAAATAGGCTGTACAGAAACTAAATAATTGTAAACTTTAAGCGATTTCTGTAATTAGCTTTTTTTTATTTCGATATTACCTAAACTTTTCCTATTATTTCAACAGAAAAAAAGGAAATTAACAAAAATGTATGCTCCTTCCAGAGGCAAATTGTGGGCTTAAATGAACGGTGACCCCATTTTTTTATTTCATTTTTCTTTTAAGTATATGATAAAATTCATTTATACAAAAAGTATAACGAAATCCTATATTAGACAAAAAATTTGATTTGTACCCAGGAGCCCCCTTATACAACTTTCATAGGTAATGAAAATAAAGATATAAAACAAAAAGCAATATATTATAGGACAAAAAGTGTATATGTTGATTCCAAAATTACAATGGTTATGATAAAGAGGCCAGGATCTACTTCAATAATTGTAAATAGAGATATTAACTGATCATGTACATGTTCTTGTTTGAATAAGTGTTTATTATTAAGTTATTTAAGAGCTGTATGCGAGAATATTAATAATATGCCAATGAAAATAGATGATTTTCCAAAAGACATTTATTGTATACGGCGTTTCTCAAAGGAATGCAGCATATATGACACGATAATATTGAATAAACAAAGTTGTGTGGTATAAATGAATAAGACAGCAACCGAACTGTATTTAAAATACATCTCAAAGTTAACACACATTGTTTATAAAATTTAAAAAAAAACTGATGTCTCTTCAATATATCAAGCTATCAAATTCTAAAACATTTAGCAAAAAACGGATAACATAAACTTGAGAACCAGACGACCATTCACAATCCGATACATAATTCACGACAGTATATCAAAACGAACTAAATGATTTTCATGATTTTTAACACTGAAAATTGACACCGTATTCATCCGTTGTAAAAAAAAATCTTCCTGGAAAATAATTGCAATTTAGAACAAATGACTGGCATATTTGTAGGTAATTGATTTTCTTATCGTAAAAAATATCAGATACCAAAGATGTCTCAGGACGAACAATTACTGAATTGAGAAAGCGTTCCATTATTTTCGACATTTTTTTTTTTATAATAATTACTGTGGCTGTACTGAATTTCGCATGATGACTTTAGTGACATATCTAGGACTAGACATTTATCGAAAATTCTACTTAAAATGAAATTTTTTGTGGACTGTTGAAATAAAAATTACTTAAAAAAGGATAACGGAAATCACAAAATATACTGCACAGTTTAAAATACTACATCAATAACCAACACGCTACTCAGTAGAAAAAAAGACTTGCAAGCAACAAAAATATACATGATAATAGCAACGAACGTCATCGAACGTTAATGGAAACACAACAGTGATACAAAGTACAAAACACCTGCAAATTAGTAATTACCCCTACAGTACTGAGTCTAAACATATGAAAATTGCTACTATTTCATATTTCCTGTATAGAACACATGTAACATAGTTAAAATAATAGAAAGAAATTATTTTCATACTACATTGTTTAAAAATAAATCTTTCTCTATTGATAAGAATAGGATACGAATCTTAGTCTTTGACTTTTTAGCGATAAGATGAAATTTATATTATCACTGTTGTGTTTCCATTAACGTTCGATGACGTTCGTTGCTATTATCATGTATATTTTTGTTGCTTGCAAGTCTTTTTTTCTACTGAGTAGCGTGTTGGTTATTGATGTAGTATTTTAAACTGTGCAGTATATTTTGTGATTTCCGTTATCCTTTTTTAAGTAATTTTTATTTCAACAGTCCACAAAAAATTTCATTTTAAGTAGAATTTTCGATAAATGTCTAGTCCTAGATATGTCACTAAAGTCATCATGCGAAATTCAGTACAGCCACAGTAATTTAAGTTCAACAATGAGTGTAAAAAACAAATTTACGCTGGTATATATATATATATATATAGTGTGTGAAAAAGAAAAGAAATTAATAGAAAAATCTAAATCAAAATTAAAGTAAAAAAGGAGCAGACTTTCACAAAAAGTCGAGGAAACTTTACCAGTGTAAATATGCGATTAATCAAAATGCACCAGGTTGAAAAACTCAAATAATACAGAGGAACAAACAGTGTTTACATATTTTTTTTAAAAAATTTAAAAATTGAAACCTTCCAATGACAGTCGATGGAAAGTGCGAAATGAGAATCTGTTTCTTATTTGATGTAGCAAGTCAACGCAACTGTAGTATACCACTGTTCGAAACTCATAAATCGATAGAAAAGAAAACAAATCCGGGTTACACACTGAAAATAAGGGAAACGCATTAAATATAAGAGAACAACGACACAACAATAAAATGTGACACACACAGAAACGAACTAAGCATAAGACAAAATCGATGAGAATTGAAACGTAATTAGGTTTCATACAGAAATTTGCTGATATATGTCTTTATATTAAGCTATCCACATTACACCATTGATATAGCATCGATATAATGCTCCTTAGTAAACCTTAAACTATTTATGTTTGACCATGTCGAGGGTCGAACCTACGAATTCGAGAACTTAGTTGGGCTCTTTTCCCAGACATTCCCAAGGAAGTTTTGTTATGCTAACATTTCGATTGCGGTCTCAATTTTAGACTTTGTTTTGTTTTAAAAACCTGCTTTTAAAACTAAATCACATTGTGTATTACTTTCGACAAGTGGACAAAATTTAACGTTTTGCTTTGATAATGTTATCATGTTAAGGGTGTTAACGATTTACCCAGATATATGTATATAATTATTCAAAGATATTGAAATATAGAACACAAACTTTTGGATATTATCGTGTTATTTGGTTCCTGGGGTGAACAAAACAGTTAAAATCGTGTCTTCATGGGAACTCATCACTCCAAGATAGTAGTTTATGGGTAGAATTATCTCTCTTTGGTCGGTCTTAATTTTAAGTTACGGAAAATTATTTCATTGCAACTGTCAAAAGCGTACACATGTCTCCATACTTTAAATACTTACCTATACTGCTTTTATTCATCTACTCAAATATCTCAATTGATAATACTTTCAACCGGAATCATTTTCATTAATGCATTTCATTGCTAATTGAATACTATAAAATAAATAAATAATGAGTCCTTTAATCTTATTTCAATAGATCTTGAAAGGAATCTGATGTACAGTAGTTGTCGTTTTTATGTAGTTTATGCGTGTTTCTCGTATTGTATATAGATTAGACCGTTGGTTGTCCCGTTTGAATGGTTTAACACTAGTAATTTGGGGGCCCTTTATGCTGTTCTTGTTGTTCGGTGTGAGCCAAGGCTCCGTGTTGAAGGCCGTAAATTGACCTATAATGGTTTACATTTATAAATTGTTATTTGGATGGAGAGTTGTCTCATTGGCACTCACATCACATCTTTCTATATCTATATAGGTTTTTTTTGTACTAAAGATTTTCTAATTAACTATATCACTTACTTAAAATCTACTCTCAAACTTGGAAAGATTAACATTTGTTATGAATAAGTTTGTGATTTGATTTTTTTTAATGCCATTTTAAGCACCGCATGTAGGCTATTTCGTGGCGGCTAGTTTTTTTATTGGTGGAGGAATTCGGAGTGCCTGGAGAACAGTCAATTAAGATTGGGGTCGATTGCACCCGCATGAGCGGAGTTCGAACTCACAACCTTAGTGTTGACTGGCTAGTAAGTACAGTAGTAACTACTTAGACCACTCGGCCACTAAGGCCTCTAATTATGTTGTGTAAAGGATGGTTAAAATTAAATGCACATTGCAAAATGAATTTTAATAGATTCTTATAATATAACCCTGTGATGATTTTTATCCAAACAATGCATTTTATTTACATCATAGTATAGTTGCAGGTCTTTTCTGGTGAGCTCATCTCAGCTACGTGTAGTATTTACATTGTAATTTTTGGTAGTATCAATCTTTGTGTTTTCTAAACGAAAACAGGTGTCTGAATTCGTGAAGACAAAGTCAACACTATACTAGTAATATTGGTTCCACTAATTGATAAAATATAAAAGTGATTTTCTATTTTCTGAGAGTCTTGATATCTTGAGTATAATTTTTTTTTTTGGGGGGGGGGGGGGGGGGGGGGGGGGAGTCGGCTCAGCATTACTTCTTTTGCAAATGCTAGTGTTCGAGATTTATGGTTTACTTCTACCTGGATAGTTAAGTGAATAGATATAGGAAGATGTGGTGTGAGTGCCAATGAGACAACTCTCCATCCAAATAACAATTTAAAAAAGTAAACCATTATAGGTTAAAATACGGCCTTCAACACGGAGCCTTGGCTCACACCGAACAAAAAGCTATAATTTACTAGTGTAAAACCATTCAAACGGGAAAACCAACGGTCTAATCTTTTAAATCATACTAGTTTATTTATATAACATAGATATAAGAAGATGTGGAATGGGTGTCAATGGGACAACTATCCATCCAAGTCACAATGTGTACGGGCAAACGATATGTTTATTTTAATAAATAAATAATGTTGTTCAGTATATCTTTGATAATTATTTCCTATATTTACAGATCGGACCATATTAGATAACGGTTTCATAAGAATTACGTTTGCTTAACTATCAAACGGGCATAACCGTAGACTTGAATGTTATCTATTAATCGATAGCTCACATGGAAATGTAGGCATTTAGACAGTTTTTCGTTTTACTATTTTCTAAAAAGTTATTACAGTATGAGTATTATAGATTACTTAGGACAGGTGTAGTTTACTAGATGTAAAGACACTGAACGTTCTGAAATGTTCTTCTGTCAGTTATTATTGATAGTAGGTACGTCGTATGTTTCTTGTTGTCGTGATACTTATATTCCAACTAAACTGTTTAATTAAACCTAAAACAATTGTCACATTCAAATATGTGAAGTTGAGACTTGGTTTTATGTTGTTAATCACTTTACTGGTTTTGATGTAATCTTTTGACACAATGTCTTCTAAACTGTTAGTTATGTCTGCTTGGAAAAAAGTGTCAATCTGTAAAATACAGGTTTCAACTCGCATGTCTTTATCCTCAAGTTTGTATCACTGTTTATGAACTGGTCTATTTTATGCAAACTTTAATTGAGGCTTTAAGTTAGTATAATAATACCTTGATGATTTACATGAGAGAATTAAAGTAAAAAAGAAAAATAAATCTTTTTGATGTCTGCAAACAGAACTACATAACTTTGTTTTCCTTCATCTTTTCTCAGTAGAAATTTTTCCTTACCTATTTTTTTTCACACTAGCTAGGTGTGTTATAATCACAGTTTAACACCGCTGGTCAATAGTCATATATCGATTTTACTGAAATAAACCCGGGTCATAAACTTATACCGAGGGAAACACAAGACTATAAGAGGAAATACAACGGAACAACAGACACACTGAACTGTAACAACTACAGATGCCAACATACTTAACGGACTATTTGGTAACAACCGCAATATTCCTGAGTATGTATATGACAAATAAAAAAAATATTGAGTTGAATCTGCTTTTATGATATGGCTAGCCCTACCTCCGTGGCATAATGCAATATTAAAAATACCTCTAATGACAACATAACGTGTCTGGAATACAGAATAGATTACCCCAGATCCTCCAGGACCGAGTAATACATAAATAAATAACATAACAGTAAAATACAACATGATACAGATACCACATTTTAAAAGAAAGTATGATAAAACTTTTTATAAATTATTTTCTTTCTTTATAACGAAGCGTTTCTGGAAAATAACGCACTTGGAAACAGTCCTTAAAATAAAGGATGTTATACTGTAATGTGTTTATCATTAAGTCTACTGATCACAGGGATTTAATAAGAAAGATTAATTGTACACATATATTCATTGGAATTGTTTGGAAACATTACACTTAGTACTTTAAATGCTACCAAGTCAAATTTCTGAGGGTAAAGGCAATATGAAATTCCAACACTATCAAATTTAAAACTGTACAATTATTGAATAATTTTACAATAACAATATTTTCGAAAAAAAATAAATAGCAGAAACTATCAAAGGAAGAATCAAGACTCATAAATCGAGGAAAACTTTGCAAAAAACAACGAAACATGCAAAACAATAGACTAGAACCAAACTAAAGATTGAAAGGAGGTGATCACCGGTATCCCAATTAAATTAACAGATCATGATCTACAGGAGACATCCATTTCGTTTCTCGTGGTAACAACACATTTGTTATATAGTCTCAGTAAGTAATTTCATAATCGAAAGCGTGTGTGTTAATTTTACACGTTTCAACTGTAGCAACAGGTTGAAATTGGAGACGCAAAACATAACCTGTGAACTGAGTCCAGTTGAAATAAAGTTCAGTATATTTGGTTGTTTATGCGTCTATCTATTCTTTTAATTGCTGCTTTTTAATTTAATGCTTAATTGTGCTTGCTGGACCTTTGTTTCTATAAAAGATATTGGATTGTCGTGGGTTTCTATGTGTATTTCTCCGAATGTTTTTAAGTTTTTGGTCAAACTTAATAATTCACAATTAATTTTGAGATATGGCAAATCCTTCGGTAGGTTTTTCAATTTCATTTTCATCGTTTCCTTTTCTTTGTTGACTGTATGCTGCATGTTTTTCATCACGACAAATACTTGAATTTCTGATGCAAACTCTTTTATTTTAGAAGATTGCTCTCTAATTTCCTTAACTTTCTTTTCTTTTTTGGTAAGTTCAGCTGTGCATTTATCAAGTTTTTCCCTTTCATTTTCAGTTTTCGTTGTTAGTTCCGACAATATAATTTCCTGTAATTGATCAAGTGTTTTGTTTATTTCTTCACGTGTTTGGTTGATTCTCTCTTTAATTTTGTGTTCTTCGTCATTGATTTCTGTACCATTATCGTAACAAGACACAATACCTTGTTCGATATTTTTCAGTAAGTTCTTTATATCTTCATCGAGGTCAAATATTGCTGCAGAGTTCTTTGATCCTTTCGCAGCGTCATCTATTCCTATAATATTATCGCACTTACTATGATCTAACTGGATGCATTTCAAACACAGAAGTTGATCATGTTGTTGACAAAAGCTTTCAAGTTTCTTGCTGTGTTCTGAGCAGGTCTGACATACAGAAATGTCGGAAATTTTAAGATGATCAATTATAGATATGATAGAGTGATTTCGGAGAATTTTAACAGTTTGGTGACTTTTGATACATTCTTCACAAAACCCTTCACCACAATCATTACACCATAGCTGTGCCACTTGTACAACTCCACAATGCTGACAGGCCTCACACACCAGTTTGGAAGGTTCAGCCATTTAAGAAATTTAACTGAAAAAAGACTCAAACTGCTATAAATTTAACGTTATGACACAATACGTTCTTTTGAACAGCTAGCAATTTAAACTCCATTTTTACACATCATTTAGAGCAGGGTTTTTTTTATCATTTATTGAAGTTCGTATCTTACACAAGAAGGAAGTAAAAAAGTGTTCTAAAATGTACTTGACGTTTGTTATCGTTTCTATTTCTACAAACAAATAATCTTTAGATGTTCCGAAAAAGAAATATATGTAATCCATTTATCATAAGCATGTATAAATTCTTATATTATTGGAAAAAAATAAGTTTTACCTGTTTACTTCCTTCGTATGTTGTACTTTTGATAACCATTGTATAGAATATTTAAACCTACAGTTGAGGTCCATTTCAACCTTCGCACTATGTAAAATCGAAACAAGATTTCCGGGAATAGGTACAAACCAGATTTCATCCACCATTGTTGACATAAGGATGTGCCTGTACAAGTCAGGAATATGACAGTTGTTTTCCTATACTAGATCTGTTTGAGCTTTTGATTTCGTCATTTGATAAAAAGGACTTTTGGTTTGAAGTTTCCTTGGAGTTTGGTATAAGTTATTTTTTTTATTTTTATAAATACCTTCAACATTTAAGTTTAACCAGAGACAAATAGTATTATATGTCTCTGGTTTAACCTAAACTACCATAAACTAGTATTGAATGAGACATGTATCTCAATTGAACTCCGATAATAAATTAAAGACACAAACCATATAAAAACACAAAACCTGTAAAAACAACAAAACTTCTTAAAAACAAACAAAAAACATATTAACGAAACATATTACGTCAATCATTATTTTTTTAATTATTTTTAAATTTTAGTACAGAACACATTGCATCAGGTAGTAATTAAATATCGGGTAGTGGTAAAATTCATTGAATTATATTTTCCAGTCATATGCGTAATACGAGTCATGTATTGTCCTTTTTTAAACCTTTTATAAGTAAACAGAAGCCATTTAGTTTGTAATTTGGACACATTTTTAGTTATTGTAGGAAGTGTGTTTTTTTTTTTAATATTTTCAACAGTTTGTATTGGACCATAACTGTAGCTACCTAACTTGTCGACTGCAGTTCAACGTAATTAGAAAAAATTACCAACTTTAAATGTTCAAAACAAGATTATTATCCACGAAGCTTGGCAGGTAATAAATAACAGATTCATAAATAAGCAAAACAATAACATGAATAATAATCTAAACGAGAATAGTCATACTTATATATGTTATAAAGAATAAATCATTTGTTTGAACCTATCTTTATTTTAACATAAATTGATCCAGTGTTCATACCTCCTGCACCGCAAAATGGTCAATCAATTTAATTACAGTCCCGGAAGTAGTATTGTGTACTCAAATTTTACTTATAAATTAAACATTAAATCATATATAAGTTATATATTATTTTATATTTTGCATTATTGTTACCTTGTACAAGAATGTACTTGTATCATCAGTGAGCGGTGTCGGATAAAAATCTACCTTATGCATTTGCTTGTATACATAAACATGTATAAGCCTTTGATTGATTTTGGAATATTTTAATACGAAATAAAAGATACTTTTTTATATATTGTGTGGAGTTTTTATAACAACCCAATTTTCATCAGTGACGCTCATATCAAAAAATTTATAAAGCCAAACAAGTACAAAGGTTGAAGAGCTTTGAGGATCCAAAATTCCAAAAAGTTGTGACTAAGACAGCTAAGGTAATCTTTGCCTGGGATAAGAAAATCCTTAGTTTTTCGAAAAATTCAAATATTGAATTGAATGTATTAAAAAAGTACAAATCCTTAAATTAAGTCTTACTTCGGTTCTTTCGATAGCTCATTCGGGAATTCCAGATGAGTTTTTTGGCGAAATCAAATTTCTTTATCCATGTTTTAGCAATACTAAGTATCTTACAAAATATATGGATATAGACACTTTATGTTATGTTACATTACATATTTGATACCAAAACACTTTTACTTATTAAAGCATTGTATATACATGTTAAATCTATTGATGATTGTACATATATGCACTCAAGATGTATTGATAGCTGCAAACAGAATAAGAATGATAACTCAGTATTTTATAAAAATTTCATATTTAAAAGTAAAGTTATCTTTCTTGGATTAGCAACTATCAAAATGGCATATACAACAAATGCGAAAAAAACCTGTCTATATCAGATGTTTCTTTGACATCTAAGCTATTGATTTGACATCTAAGCTATTGATTTGACATCTAAGCTATTGATTTGACATCTAAGCTATTGATTTGACTTCAACATATTGCTAAACTGAAATGACAATAGTAGCAAACAAGATATTCAGGGAAGTATTTAAATAAACAGGTGTTTTAATACAAAATTATGCATGGGAAATCATTCGGATCACAAGTTTCAAAACAGACCAACGAACATAACTTTGAATAAAATCATGTTCACCTAACATAAATGTGCAAACTCCTAATAAGAAGTTGGTATTCATAAATTCGTTCTATTGCTATTCGATAACGCATTGTCATGATTAAAATGCAGGCATTGGTCGATAAAAAGTGCACTGATATTATATGCAAACTTTTGGACAGCAATATAGTATTAATGTCTTTTCGTAAATTGTCTACTTGCCAGAAACACATTTCAATTGTTTTTGTTGGAAACCATTAGCCAACTGTCTGTCCATCCTAGATGGCTGTCTGTAAGTTGTAAGCTTTCAAACACAAACAGAATGTGAAACAAATCTTCCTTTATAGTTATGTATGCGCCTTTTAGCGTTAATAATTGGTCAAGTATATTACAGACATAAAGACATGATGATTTATTTGAACAAATGGTTTCGTTGTGTGCACATGAATACAGAATAAAACCAATTACCAATTCAGTTTTTGGAATCATTTTAAAGTGTTAACCATGATGCTAGATTAAAAATCTTGAATTTTATATTTTTTGGTTAACTCCATAAATCATGTCAAATATTTTACATAATTGTGCTTTAATTTTTCAAATTGTGAAGAAACTAAGATTTTAACTCCCTCAGGAAACGTTGACCTAAGAGGGACTTTATTATTTCTTAATGTTCGTTATGTCCTTTTTGGTAATAAAGGTGTTTACTTGTTTCGCTTCTTTTAAAAACTTCCTTGGCTTTCAAATCTACAGTTTTGCACATTCCTGATGTAAATAAATCCAGATAAACGCTTTGAAGGCCTGAATTTATAACTTTTTCTTTTATTTTATTTTTAAGGCTAATCAATCAAATATAGGCAACAGTAGTATACCGCTGTTTGAAAAATTTATTAATCGATTGAGAAAAAAAACCCTGGTTACAAACTAAAACTGAGGAAAACGCATCAAATATAAGAGAACTACGCCACAGCATAAACAAAACATTAAAATGTAACACACACAGAAACGAACTTCAATACACCTTATCGCTATTAGCCTACTCGGCCGGCCTTTTGACGCACACAACAATCACTTTTCCATTGTGGCGTCAGAAGTTTTGTTTTATGACGTCAAAATTTTACGGGAACCTGTGTGGTATCCAGTAATGGCTGACAAATAGCGATAAGGTGTATATAACAGTGGTCATATTCCTGACTTGGTACAGGTCATTTTAAGAAAAAAAGATATACATGTTTTGGGAATATTTATTTAAAGTAGTTACTACTGATGTTAAAATCTCGCCCAACGATTAAACAAAATTGCAGCAAACAAACGCTACGGGAATCGAATTCGAAAGCTTCGAGACTAGATATGTCGACAGGGTAAGTGTTTCCATCTACGTGTGCATCACCTGCCATGCAAACCATTACGCAATCAAAACGTCGCAATCGGGAATAAGACTCAACAGTTACGATAACAGATCAGTCGATTTTTCTGGCATCTTTATTGTCGTAGAGGTTTTAAGACCGTTAACAAACATGTCTCGTGTGCTTTGAGATACGGACATATAACATGGGACGGTCCACTTATTCGTCAATTCTTAAATGTTGTCGTTAAACTAATGATATATCGATTTCAGTCGTCGATGTACCTTGAAACTCAATTGTTGAGTAAGGATCATATCCGTGTTCATGACATTTGTATAATAAAAATATGGGCTAGCATGACGTAAAAGATATGCATACGTCTCACGGTGGTGCAAAGGGTGTGTTACTGCTGAGAAAGTAGACGACGAAAACTGAAATCATCACGTTTGTCGTAGACTCTAGTTTAAGATATGTGCCAAAAAGAATAAAGATATCAAGAAGAACTTCTAGTTCGTAAAATCCTAAGTATCACGTATATTGTGCATGCGATACAAGCTTTCACTGATGTGTGGTTGATAACAGGACATCATCAATATTTTAAATTGAACCTAAATAAAAGACCACCTTTCTTAACTTTGTTAAGATATTGTATCCGTCTTTGTAACAGTTATTTTTATAGTATGAACTCTGGTTATGCAAGTACAAAAATTGGCCGGAAAATAGAGAAAAACAACTAGTATACATAGCCATTGAAATACTGACCGCCTGTTGCCATATTAATCCACATAAGTCAACAAATATGATGTCGATCCGAAATTCAGCATTTTGATGACATGATCATTCTTGTATTTGTCACACACAGTTGAATATTTCACAAGAAAAGAGTTTTTACCTACAATTATTGTTTGTAGAAAAATATTAGTTTACTGAGACAATTTATCTGATTTTTCACTGTGAATAAGGAGTCGTATATAGCAAAATAATTTTTTTTTTATAAATGTTTCATATAACTAAACACACTGTAAATATTTCGAATGAACATCTGTATAACTTTTAAATTCCAAATCTGATTGTTGAATATACAGTGAACCCTGTTTTAAGAGATAACTTAAGGGAGAGCAAAGAGGTAGTCTCAATAGACAGGTTCTTTATATATGAAATAAACTACAGAAGGATCTGAAAATAATGGTCTTATAACACAGGGGTTAACTTTGTTTAATACGGGTGGTCTCTTAGACAGGTTTGGCTGTATTGCCTTCCAGTATTTCTGTATGCCATCTTTCAGTTTCTTATGTTTTGTTTTGTATAGTATTCTCTGTTTGTTTTGGTATTTTTTTGTGCCATGTCGGTGTTTTCTCGATTTATGAGTTTGAATGTCCCTTTGGTACCTTTCATCTATAGAAATGACGATTTCATTTGAACATCATAAAACAAAACTTCGAGCCAATTTTATACATTATATGTATATGAACGAACTAATAAGTATTCATATAAAATCACCGTATAGGCTTACTATTCATAATATAATAAATTCTGTGGTATTGAATCTAAGAATAAAACGTTATATAGGTTATTAGTAACACATTGACATGAATATATAAGTAGGTAGAATACTATTAAATAAATACTCAGTAACAGTACGTGAAAGTGATAAAAATACTCATCATAGATACCAGGGTTGAAATATAATACATATTCAAGCTGACGGGATATATTTTTCTAGATTCAAATATGCCAACGATAATATACTGCAAGTGAAAATGATACAAACTAGACTAGGCAAACATGTTTTAGTAAACTAAAACTAATATCTCTCCGACCTCAATATATATTGGTACCTCTGGTAAACTATAAGGCATAACACACATATTTCATTACTAGTTTTGTCAATGCAAATAAGAATGTAACATGGTTAATGGATGAATATCTTAAGTTATTTTCTATATATTGAACAATTCATGATATGACAAAATAATTTTTAAGTTCATTAAGAACTAAAAGCTCAAATTTGTTTACCAGTTGTTGCAAATATACTCATCATAGAAACCAGGAGTGAAATTTTGTATCTGCGCCAGACTCGCATTTCGTCTAAATAAGACTCATCAGTGACACACGAATTAAATAAAGTTTAAAAGGCCAAATAAAAAACGAATTAAAAAAGCATTAAGGACCACAAATACAGCTAAGGTAATCAATTCACGGGGTAACAAACAAAACAACAATTCAAAGTTTTGTACACAGTTTATTTATATTCATGACCAAATCAATGATAATTCATGTCAACACCGATGTGCTGACTACTGGGCTGGTACTACCTTCGGGGTGGGGTGTGTCAACCAGCAGTGCAATAGGGTTCTACACGCCTCGACACATCATGCATTCAATCAATCGTTAAAAGTCGAAGCAAGTGTGCGCATAGCAATTAATAATTATGTGTTCATCAAAAATTAAATTCTTAGCCTTACAGGGGATACAGCAACTTATAAGATATGATATAATTATGTTCCAAAAAGTGAAAAAGTTCGGTAAATACGCTTATATCAACCGGTTTGGTTCAATTTTGTCAAAATAAGCGGTTGTATACGAAAGTAGGTCGAAGAAAATATTCCCTTGAATTTGACAGTTGTAGGTATTTAATCCTACATTGTATTGCAGTAAAACCATTCCTATGTCTTGGGTATTTCAAAACACCATTATTTTTTATTTGGGATTTCTATAGAAAACTTTGTATTCTTGAGGTTACATGGTGACTAAGCCTTGTACACAGAAGAAGGGGAGCAATTTGATAAGTTAACTTCCAATGATGTTTTTTTTCACGTATGCAATGAAATGTTATGTGAACTTTTTTCTATAGAACTGGACAAGATAAAACTTTACTCGTGCCAAGTATTTCTTTATTTGAAACAAAGATCAATTCTGCACATTTTTTTGAAAAGTAGACTAATAGGGGAAAATCAATGGTGGTATTACACCTAAAGACTGATGTGAATTGAGTGATGCACCAAAGCTGTTTTGATAAACGTTTTCAACAATATGTTTCATTTATATTCAATATATTTAAGTCCAAATTATATTAAATCATATTTAAATCCAAATTATCGGCCCAATTCTGGAATTACACAATCTACAAATGGAAATAATATGAATTAGAACAAGAAAAACCTTCCATACAAAAGCATTGTAATAAATGATATATAAATATAACTGTAGAACTGCTTTGATATTTTCTTGATAATTAGAAAAAGGTGTCAAAAGAAATATGTATAAAGTTCTTGAACCGCATTACTTCTTATAACCGTTTCACATATGATATCGGATATGTTCCTTATGTCGTTACTACAATCCCCTTGCCTTTTCATGAATGTGACCTACCGAATTAGACTATTTACCGGGTTTGTAATAACATGAGCAGCACGAAGGTGACCCGTGTGGAGCAGGATCTGCTTATCCTTCCGGAGCACCTGACATCACCACCAGTTTATTTTTGGTGAGGTTCGTGTTGCTTAGTCCTTGGTTCCTATGTGTTGTGTCATGTGTACAATTATTCGACTATTTATAGATATAGAAAGATGTGGTGTAAGTCGTTTTCATATTTCGTCTTGGCGTTGTCAGTCATCGCCACTGTTTATTTTCGATCTATGAGCTTAACTGTCCCTCTGGTATCTTTCGTCCCTCTTTTAAATACGTTCGTTCCTAAACTAAAAATTTACAGGGGAAATGTGGTACAATGTACTACATCATAGCAAATCATATTGTTTCCCTTTTACGTGCATCAAATGAATATACGATACCATTGTTCAGGAATAAAATAATCAATAACAATTTAATGTATAGGTGAATTTGATTTACGCTGAACCGATTCTTAATAGGTATTTTACATTTAAGTACAATGGTAGTACTTAGATTTTGATAAGCAAATTGATATATTTTCCTTTTAACCCGAGAGAGATATGGCAATAAAATGATAAATCACTATTCAATTAACGTTTTGCATATGGTTAATATTAAATTAATTATAAATATTGAAAACGTGGTTGCTTAGCCCTATCTTTAATCTTTTTCTAATGAGATGTAATCCGCTTCACGCCTTCTGTACATTTTAATAATATCAGTACGTTAACATACGACACAGTTACAGTGATAGGGGTAAACGATCGTATATATAATAACGATCAAAGAAAAATTGAATAAATATCGCAGTGTGCTATAACGTCACTAGTGATCCTCAGCAGCAAGAAAGCTTAATGACCACAATTCAACGATCTGTCGCAGTGGTTTGTTTCCCTGTAGCGACGTACCGGTTTTAACTTAGTTATTATAAGTGGATTATTTTTATAGGAAGGTAAAAATGACAACAAGAATTAATCTACATACATGTGTTATTTTTAGCATACATGGAAGAGGAAAATATGTAGTTCTGATTTGAGAATTGATCTGATCGTATAAAAAGTATATTGATCTTCACCGACAGGTATATTTTGTTTGTTATTTATACGGTGTTATAAAACTGTCTATTAATGTGAAATAAGATATGCAACGTCTGAAAAAACAATCAAAGCAAAATCATGCAACGGTTCGGATTGAGTAACGACAATTTACTATTTAGTGAATATTTCTTTGAAATGGATGAATTCGAAACACAAGTTAGCTTATTCATTACAATAGCTATATTAGCTGCATTTGCTGGATCAAAGGCAATTTATGACCGGTACCGAAAATCATTCACCAAAATTAAAGTTGTGGTTGTTGGCGCTGGACCAATAGGGTTATCGTCTGCCATTATCGCTCTTAGATCAACAAAAGTTTCAAAAATAACGATTTTTGAAGAAAGGGAACGAAACGAACTTATCTACACTTCTTATCAAATAAGTTTTGATGATCAGAGTATTCAATTCTTGAAAAGTCTTGGAGTAGATTTTGATAATATTGAAGGTTGTTGGAAAGGAAACTATTTCCAGACAAACGCAGGTGTTTATATGCAATACATTTTAGAGAAATTAAAACTATCATCAAATAAAACAGTATGCGACATTCATTTTAAAACACGGGTAAGTACTGCCTAGTATTTAAGAAATAAACTATATGTTGTACATGTGATGTGACTTGAATGCTGAAATCCGGAATCATTTTTATTATTGAAAACTGGCAACTAGTGTGGGTCAGAATGGTAAAGGCTATAGCTTTCAAAATTAGGCCATTCAAACTTACATCAAAGCAAAATGTGCTTAGTAGTGTCGCTAAACACGGCCAGGAAATTTATACTAAAACACTTTTAATACAACATACACGTATTTGTTTTATGTCATCCATAAACGTATTTCCTCGTGTAAGTTATTGAGAAATATGTATGTAAACAATTCATTTACACGACATTTTAAATTGGTTCACAGTGAAAACGGAACAGAAAGTCCGGAAACTTTTACCAAAACTTCCGATTTAAATGTATTACTGCGGATGTTAAACTCATTTAATAACATGTAAATATAAACTGTTGCATCGAGTCTGAAGTATTTGTTGGTTACCGTGGAATGTTTAATGCATAACAAATTTTAATGAGAATTCAATATGTATCACTTAATCTGCATATAATGAGATTTTTCAACATGAATGTAGATAAATTACAGACGTAATACAACCTACAGAATGGTGGTCATGATTAAGAAAGGTTAAAATATAATTAATTTTCACTACATTTTGATTCAAGCCTTTTAAACTTTATATTGTTTATACAAAAGTAGTACCTATACTTTGTGAGTCTGTCCATTACCTCTTGAATATAAACTAAACTCTAAGACCCCCATGTGGTTGTTGGTCAGCAAATAGAATTAAGGTCTCCGGGACGTCTCCCATTATAAAGTTAACTCAATACTTTAGAAGAACTGACATCCATGGGTATGCACGATATACAAATCTGGTTAGAATTCGGACTTTTCATCGAATATGTCGGAGAATTCAACAGTCTGCTTACGTTAAAGACTATGCACCAGGTTTTTGGGGGGTTAAGGGCGCTGTTGCAACATTAATTTCTGATCCCATCCTACATACCCTCTTTCTCTTTTTAAGTCTACATTTTAACCTATCCAATTTGAAAATACAGCTTATTACATGTATTGTTGTTTTCTTTGAAAATGCATGAAACATGTCTTACTTGACGTTATGGAAACAAACAACTAATCAAATTGAATGAACCAATAGTAGGATATTTTTTTGTAAATAAAAAAAATAATGTTTTATACAGTTTACGCTTTTCTTGATTTAACTTCTACAGAAACGCTCAATCTTAATTTAAGCCCACAAAGGTATAAAACCCTATAGATACGTTTGGAGCTGAGGATGTAAGAACCTTAGTTTCCTAACAATTTCTCGTTATCTTTAGTTCTTTTTAGGGTTGGTACTTTTCAATGTGTCAACGGGGTGTTTTAGAAAATATGTTAAAAACCATGTCGGTACTGAAGCACTGCTTCTGATCTGACGATACCCTCGCGAGATAACAATCCACCAGCGGTGGCATCGACCCAGTGTAAATGTCAAATCTCTATTTATGGTCTGTAATAACGAATTACGAATAATAAGTGATAATTGTATTGTTGATATATACGAATACCGAATGGCTCTTATACTATAGTATCACTCATACAGTACTGTAAATATGTGCACTTGATAAATAATTTAAACGATTTTTATGTTGTTGTTGCATATAATGAAGTAGTATTTCTAACAGAGCTTTCACACGTGTTATTTACAAAGAACAGAAAACTATAAATTGCATAATTGTAAAACTTAATTAAAAACGAATTAGTTTTTATACTTAACGAAG
Source organism: Mytilus trossulus (assembly GCF_036588685.1). Taxonomy (NCBI): domain Eukaryota; kingdom Metazoa; phylum Mollusca; class Bivalvia; order Mytilida; family Mytilidae; genus Mytilus; species Mytilus trossulus. The sequence goes on from NC_086378.1 coordinate 82,016,027, forward strand.
CTGTCGCATGCTGTTTATTGCTTTTTTGCATTTTCTTAACTGGGTTTTACAGTGTATCACTAGTTACATGAACATTGTTAGTTACTTAAGTTTTATTTTAGATACAAACGTTGGTACAATTATTTAGAAAAAAAATGGGCGTCAGCTTTCCAAACCCACATCTGTATTCTCCCAATTATATAACTCCCATGGATATTCACTAAAACCTCAAGAACTCTTAAGATACATGCGCACTTTATTTGCTGATCAAGTAGTTTTCAAGACAACAGTTATTATGCTGCAACATGGGGTCTCCAAAAACAGGCATTCGATGCGGAGAATGATGCAGTTCACTTAAACTATCTACACAAAATTTCAAATTATTTATGGAACAGCAGACAATCAAATAACGAGTTTACCAGGTGTTTATGTTTTCTTAAATAAAGAGAGTTTGTTACTGATATTGGCTTTAGCTATGATCACTCTGGGAAGACGGCGATTGTAGGCGCGGGTCTAGAATTTGAGGTATAAGGAGCCCTCGCGAATTCAACGATATGTTTGAAGAACGCTCAATTTGTATTTGAAATATTTTATCTATGTATCTGTGCTGATGTTAGGTAGCGTACATGTCCCTGTGACCATCACCCCATTTGTCCCTGAGATATTAGTCGTGTTCTAGTATATCTAGTATATGAACTGAAAAGTTCATTTTGATGACGTCCATCAACTGTCAAGATCAAGAATGGAAATAAAAGAACATTTCCTTTGATGTATTGATTATTTCCTATAGTATTTCCTTGACGACACGTGCATCCGGTGTATTCATCCCATATCCTTGCTTCCTCTTATTAGTCAAACAGTAAAATAATGAAGCTTACTTCGGAGTTATTGTAAAAGTTTAAAAGATCAATTACTAGTAAAAGTTTCAAAGACAGCAAGCACATTTGTGTATACTTAAAATACCGAATCAGATAGTATTGCCTACCAAACAAGTTATTATAATACATAAATATTTGATTCAAACGCGATATAGCTTATAAGGTGTAAATAGTACTTACATAGAAGTACATTGTATTATCAATCATTATCTAAAAGATCAGTTTTTTGCAATTAAACTAGAAAAGTTCGTATCTAGAAAAAGACCACGTTTGAACCCGCTGTATTTGTTTGCACCTGTCCCAAGTCAGGAATCTGTTTCTTGATGTTTGTAGTTTTCGTTTTTATAGACATAAGACCGTTGGTTTTCCTGTTTGAATGGATTTACTAGCCATTTTAGGGTACCTTTATAGCTTGCTGTTCGGTGTGAGCCACGGCTTCGTGGTGAAGACCATACTTTGACCTAAAATGGGTTTCTTTTACAAATTTTGTCTTGGATGGAGAGTTGTCTTATTGGCACTCATATCACATCTTCTTATATATAAGAAAGAACAGCTATTCATAATGTAATACAATAGCCGTAATAAGGTACCAATAGAATGACAGAAAACAATAAAAGATATCTCTCCATGCAGATCCGAAACTATTAAACAGCTTCCGAAAGTGTTACTGACTGCATATGAAGATTTTGAGATAATGACACTTTTCAAAAATAATTGCTGTTTTTAGAACAAGCGAAAAGATGATATATTTATTTATTACTTCTATGTAAATCAGAAGTAGTAGTTTCGTATATGATACAAATATAAGAGGCATCCTTCAAATTATTATGGCAATCATCAGGTGCTATATATACATTGTACATGCGCCGGAGACTGACAATGGTCATAAGTATGATGAGACTGAAGGGATGACAATTACTTTCAGAGAACTGAATTTATTGCGGATATAAAAGGGCACATGTATATGTTGATTGTAAGATTTTAAATAGAAACACAATCGCATTAAATGAAAGAATTATTTCATAATTTCCTTATGGTTTAATTTATTTTTATACGTTGACGATTCTAAGGTAATGTACTGTAAGAAACCATTGAACAAGGGCTTATGTCGTACTTAATATTTTAGTAGTGTGTTAACTTTTTGGGGCTATCAAGGTTGGTGAACCGGAAAATTGATATATAACCACTCAGTGTGATTAAGGACATATTCTAGTCACTTACTTACTACAAGGTCAAGGCCATGCATATTTGATTTATTATATTTACAAGCAATTATCTTTAGGAGTGATAGTGAGCGTTATCATTGAATAACAGTATAATTATTATCCAAGTAAATGAAACCACCATCATTTCTACACTTCAGGTTTTCACATGTTAGAGAAAATAAGAAGCACTAGGTAGTTAAAATCTTATCCTTAAAACTTTTTGACCGCTTCTAGATGAAGCAAGTTTTAAGATAGTTTGTTTGCGTTAAGTTTTGTTTATTTAACATTTTTTATATGTGGTGGGTTAAATCAAGGGAATTAACTAAAAAGCCCAAAACTTTAAACGCAAACCGTTTGATGCTGGTTCACCCCTTGTCAAATACGCGCTGTGCTTAACTCACATCAATATGTCTCTAAATTACTTTCCCCCAAGCAGTTCAGAACCTGGATCGTGTGTGTTTTAAAGTAAAGTGAAGGTTCTAATATACATGAAGGGGTAAGGGTTAAGGATGAAATAGAAAGTTCAAATGAGTATAATTTTACTTTTACTTGGCAATTTTACTTTTACTTAGCATCAGTATATTTACTAATATATTTACAAACTGCATCCCAAATAATGTTTGAACGTCATGGCGGAACGTCGAAAGTCTAATAAACCAAGAAAATAGTTACTGATTTTTTTTTTAAAAGTCGACAATTGAAAATAAAATTCATGTAAAAATGTGGAACATATTTCATTATAGGAAAATACAAATACACTTGAAAAAAGGGCAATTGAAACAAACAACTGCCACTATACTATTAGCTTTCTGTGAAGAAGAAAAATGTTTTTATTTGTTAACATGTGTCACCAACACGGTTATAAATGTTCGACAATCTGTCCATGTATGATTTGACATTTAATATCTTTAACACGCATGTATGAAGTTCAGATAATTCTTTTTTTTCCAAAACTTTAGTTTTTACAGAATGCAGCTTTCATCATATAAGTTAACTCAAATAAAGTGAAGTCTTTGGCTCCTGTGTTACATGTTGCTTTAAAAGGTATATTCTCAGTGAACGAAAAGAATTGGAAATCTGTTATTTAGGATAGCTATATATAGAAAACAAAAAATTGTACATACTGGCCCGCTCGCACTATCATTTTATATGTTCAGTGGACGGTGAAATTGCGGTCAAAAATCTAAATCGATGCATTTCAAATGGAACAATCATATCATAGGGAACATGTGTACTAAGTTTCAAGTTGATTGAATTTTAACTTCATCACAAACTACCTTGACCAAAAACGTTAACATCAAGCTGAACAGACGGACAGACGGACGAACGAACGGACGGACGCACAGACCAGAAAACATAATGCCCCTCTACTATCGTAGGTAGCGTATCGAAGTTGGGGCATACACATACACTGACGAAACTTGAAAATATTTCCTGTTTTTGTTTTTTTTATCCGTAGTGTGAAATCATTTTGTAAGAAATGAACACGAACAAAAAATAGATTATATATACAAAGCACTTATCTTTCAATGAAGCAGAAATCCAACGACTAAAAAAAAACAAGTTGTCAATAAACGGTGTTCAATATTCGACAAGTGACCAAGTCATATGTGTAGCTGTATAAAAGGCCACAAGTCTGAAACTTCAAACGGTCTTTTGTAAGACTACTTGAAAAAGCCGAACTTAAAGGACAAAATAAACAGACTGATAAAAACTACAGGAATAAGGAAGAATGACATATTTCTCTTGAATTTATTTGACATGCAAAAGACTTTTTTTTTTTAAAAGTGTTCCAACCCGTTTGAATTAAGAGAATTCAAGCTTTAGATGTGTACTTTGAAATTCGAGCAATAATGTCACTGATTTCTAAACAGATGAAACAAATTATAAACGCCAGAAGATATGCCAAATCGTTTAGTCCTGTTTTGGGTATTTTTCACAGGAATGTATACAAAGTTTATTCTTTGTTGGGGGTAGAGCATATATTGTCTTTCATGTACAAAGTAATTCATTCTGGCTAGAGACGTCCTTCAAAGCTAAAAAGTCGACATAAATATAATGCTTTAACCTTTTGACAATATTTTAAATTGTTGAAAAAAGTTTTATGTGATGATAAAGAGAATTTTTTATTTTTAAAATGGTGACCTATTTGGTCAGAATATAAAAGAAGATGCCGCACCTTTTATTCTTTTCGTCCAATTTATGTATTATTCGAATCAAAGTATGTTGCTGCAATAACTATAATTAAAATATAGCCTTCAGTCAGAAAAGGGCTGGTCTAACATCCATTTAAATGTTAATAGCGCCAGTTCGTCCTCAATATTGATTATAACTAACCATAGTAAGGGCGGATTTTGAAAGTATATGGAATCAAATTAACCAGCTTAAAATATCTTTTATATTTTTATCATTAAAATAAGGTTAACGAATGTCTTAAAAGTGGCGAAGAATACGGTGAAAATTGATTAGTTTTTTTTCCACTCACATGAACTAACTTAATTTGAATGCGGTATACAAGTATAAACGTTGCAAACTTTCATTGAATTGCGTTTTAGAAGACCCAATTAATAGCAAAGGTAGAGAAAAGAATTAGGCATACAATATATATTCACAAATAAAGAAAAACCCAAACACTGTGATAAATATAGGAAATATAGTTTAAACAGTTATTTTTATATAGTGGATTGGGAAACAAGTTTTGCAACTCATATTAATCACTTTCCACTTCGCGGGTGCGAGTGCTGCCTTGTAGCGGCATAAGCATGCTCTTTTTCCGAAATCTACAAGAGTGTCATTTCCATGCAAGAGGTATGGACCTCTCTTAACAGGAGTCTGTCATTTATCGTCCGCTTTCGATGGACTATCGTCGTTTCCTCAAGACCATACTCGCAAATGGTGTCAAAGGAAACCGAAAATTCAGTCCATGAAATTTGCATCCCAGACGGGAATCGAACCAGGAACCTCTGTGTTAATAGTCCAGTGCACTAACCACTACACCTCGGCTCTCTTTAGGAAATATACATCTTACAACAAAATCCAGTCGAATCTGTATGTCAATATCGACGTATTTGTATATTGCAATTGCCTCAGTTTAGCAACATTTAGGTCACCATGACCTTATTTTATTCGACCCGGGTATTATTCTGACACGTTAGTCCAGGACCGAGATAGGTCGCGGAATGATACCGAGCCAATATGGAAAGCACATGTATCAATGTTTTTAACTTGATTTCTGAACGACTACGCGACGTCACAAAAGGTAAATATCAGCTTGGGTGGGAATTTATTGCTAGTTTTCATCCACACGTAACACATATGCAAAAACTATCATAGTAATGCTAAGTATATGAGAAAATATAGTACGTAATTTAAAATATAGATATCAAAAATGATTTGAAGAAATAAAATTAATGTAAAAAAATACCAAAGGGATAATTGCATCATACGCAATAGCACATATAACACCATATCTTAAGAAATATAAACAAAAAGACACGCGACGGTCTAATAACTGGATTTTGAACTCACCTACTACGAACTGTAACCATGTATTTTTTAAACTAATAAAAAACAGAACACAATTTGGCAGAGAGTTATAACATGTCATATGCAATCTGATTTTATAAGTTTTCATGCTGATTTCACTTACAGCAAAATCACTGACAAATTGCCCACAATGAAAGTTATATAAGCCTATCAACATGTATATCTCCTTTACTGTGAATTGGGTTTCCTATAAAGCATCTCTTCACACTAATAGGTGAATCCTCTTCAACATTATTGTTTTGATTATGTTTGTTTGACAGAAAAAAAAATTCACTTATATTTACGTGTGGAGTTTGGCATCAAGTATAAATGAATAATAAAAACAAATCTGACATAAAACATTAAATACATTTATGTTTATTGTACAACAGGGTAATATCAACACTGGTACATCGGTGTTAAAGACCGGACTTTGACCTTTCTTTTACAAAATGTGACTCGGATAGAGTTGTCTCCTTGGCACTCATACCATATCATTTTTTTACATATCTTTTGACATTGTTCATTATCTAGCTGTTTAATTTTTTTTTTTTTTTTTTGCATCCACCTGTTTCACGACTACAACTTTAATACATATAATGTTCAGTACTCACAATTACCTTTTTTCGATGTTTTGTTACACACGCAGTGGTGGATCCAAGATTTTCATAAGTGGGGGCCCGATCTCATCACGTTTCAGTGATTGCCTCTAAATTTGTTTCTCAAAAGGGGGCCCGGGTCCCCTGCCCCCCCCCCCTAAATCCGCCTCTGACACGTACGTTATGTCATCCCTTAAAATTTGGACGCCATGTCACTTAGTGTCCTGTATACTAGAAATAGAAGAAGAAAATTTTGGCAGATGTTGGTTATTTCAAAACAACGTACAATTCACATTGACCTATATTCTTGTCATAAATGGTTCGAGTACACAGTTATTTCGTAGTGCATTTCTTTTTGGACAATAAATGTAAATAAAAAAATCCCACCTAATATATAACATTTTTACAGTGTGTTGTACTACTTTTGGGACAAATTATCAAAATTATAGAAAACTTCATCAGCTCTAACTCAAAATATGGACAATTTTGTGTTAAGGGGGTCTTGAAATCTTTTGACAGCTTCCGAAGTGCTAATTTTTTACCTTTTTCAGCTGGACCTAATCACTACTTTACCTAAATATTTATGACCCAAATTTTTTTACAGTGTCATTTCACCCCCAACTTGCTATATGAGGCATAAAACATGGAGAATTAAATTTGGAAGGGGTATAACAAAATTTGGCAAGTAACACACTGTCCACATTAAGGACTATGAACAACGAAAATCAAAGGACGATAACTGTGTACTCGGACCAAATGTGGTCTTACTTGAATGAAAAATACATTTACAGGTCTAATTTTACAAGGCAATCTTGTTTTGCTGTCTATTTTGAACATCAAGCAAAATTGTTTTCCAATTTAGATATTCACCGTGTCGTTTTGATTTTAACTTAAGTAGCTAGGGTAGTACTTTACACTTAGATCATGGTAAGTCACGATAGATTGTTTTAAAATATTCAAACTCATGTGGATATACTGCAACTGATCTGCGATTTATCGGTCTATTCAATCTTGCAAAATAAATATGTATATGAGAACCATAATTAAAACATGAAAATTCATTTGTCAATTAAGTGCATTAAAACTTAGTAATCATTATGAATGTTAATCTAATAATCTTTGAATTTGGTTAAATCTTAATAAATACCACAGTCATCAGATTTTTAGATTAAATTATGTTTTGTATTTCAATAAGTGAATAATATATGTTTGCTTTTTGGTACGTATGCTTTAAGGATAGGTGTGATCGGATGAACAAATAACTTTTAGGGAAAACGGTAGTATTTATTCTGCCATAGGCGACAATACTAACATTTTCTAAATTAACCAGTTTTTATAATAAAAACTTGGGTAAAACAGTTATGTGTGGTGTTTGTACTTTATTACTGTAATATAAAAATTGAAGCCAAATAGTATCATGACCAATTTCCAACGGAGCTGGTTTATGTTAACCATGCCCACCGTCATTTTGCACCAAATTTATAAAATTTTGGAAGCCTTTTCAAATAATTCTCTAGAAAATATTTCAATAGGTTTTAAAATTTATATTGTAAATATACAAACTGCAGTTATTCATAGATAAATAAAAAATATATTGTACCCTTACATCCAATCACAGCGCTCATAAGTTGACTTCCTTCACCTGTCTTGGGTACACAAAAGGCCAACCTAATGCTGGGAAAATGTAATACTACCGTTTTCCCTTTAGTGACGGGTGCCATCCTTGGTACATAATCTGCTTACTGTTCCGGAGTATCTAAAATCCACTCAGTTCTTGTTGGGATTCGTGTAGCTCTTTTTTTTTAAATTTTGGTTTATTTTTTTGTATTCTGTTGTTTTTTATTTTTGTTTTTTTTAGTCATGGAGTTGTCAGTTTATTTTCAACTTATGAGTGTGTATATTGCTATTGTATCCGTTGTCTGTATTTGCCTCGATAATTTGTAACTATAAGAATTAATGATGTGGTGAAACCAGCATTCAATTTGATAATGAGTACAAGAGAATGGAAAATTCTAGATCCAACACATGAGTAAAACCCGTAAAATTTTTCAGATATTACATAATTTGTTGATAACTTGATTGTAATAACCCACCATTTTTTTTCTGCGGAACAAGTCAGAAATAATGCAGTTATTGATTGTTCATTACATTTGATTTTGTTATTTTTTTTGGACTCCCGTTTTTAAATTGATCTTGAAGTTCAGTATATTCTTGATACTTTTTAATTGGTAGAACATGCTTAGAGTATAAACAAATATGCAATATTACCAATGTTATTCTCATAAAGAATACAAAATTTACATCCTTAAGTTCATTTGATAACCATCAGTGAGTAAATTATTTTTTTTATAGAATTGTCCTTTACTGTGTATTAAGGCTTTGTTTGGCATACGAACGAACATAGTTATATGTATATATGAAGCAATGTTGATTGGTAAACTATTTTTACCAAAATTTAACCCCTGGGCTGAAAGTAAAATTCGAGGTTATACAGTACAACGGTTTTTTTTAGGTTTATTTGTGTTGTTAGGTTGCTGTCTTACTGACATTTACCCCCAGATCATCTTTAAAACACACACACACACATACAGACACACACATTTTTTTTTTACACAAACACCAGTGCACATCAATACGTCACTGTAGAAAATAAAACATTAAAAGAATGACTGTTGATACTATAGTTTGTACTTTATGATTCTGTCAATGACTGTTGATACTATAGTTTCTACTTTATGATTCTGTCAATGACTATTGCTACTATAGTTTCTACTTTATGATTCTGTCAATGATTATTGCTACTATAGTTTCTACTTTATGATTCTGTCAATGACTATTGCTACTATAGTTTCTACTTTATGATTCTGTCAATGACTGTTGATACTATAGTTTCTACTTTATGATTCTGTCAATGACTATTGATACTAATAGTTTCTACTTTATGATTCTGTCAATGACTATTGATACTATAGTTTGTACTTTATGATTCTGTCAATGACTATTGCTACTATAGTTTCTACTTTATGATTCTGTCAATGACTATTGATACTATAGTTTGTACTTTATGATTCTGTCAATGACTATTGATACTATAGTTTGTACTTTATGATTCTGTCAATGACTGTTGATACTATAGTTTGTACTTTATGATTCTGTCAATGACTATTGATACTATAGTTTCTACTTTATGATTCTGTCAATGATTATTGATACTATAGTTTCTACTTTATGATTCTGTCAATGACTATTAATACTATAGTTTCTACTTTATGATTCTGTCAATGACTATTGATACTATAGTTTCTACTTTATGATTCTGTCAATGACTGTTGATACTATAGTTTCTACTTTATGATTCTGTCAATGACTATTGATACTATAGTTTCTACTTTATGATTCTGTCAATGACTATTGATACTATAGTTTCTACTTTATGATTCTGTCAATGACTATTGATACTATAGTTTCTACTTTATGATTCTGTCAATGACTATTGATACTAATAGTTTCTACTTTATGATTCTGTCAATGACTATTGATACTATAGTTTGTACTTTATGATTCTGTCAATGACTATTGCTACTATAGTTTCTACTTTATGATTCTGTCAATGACTATTGATACTATAGTTTGTACTTTATGATTCTGTCAATGACTATTGATACTATAGTTTGTACTTTATGATTCTGTCAATGACTGTTGATACTATAGTTTGTACTTTAGATTCTGTCAATGACTATTGATACTATAGTTTCTACTTTATGATTCTGTCAATGACTATTGATACTATAGTTTGTACTTTATGATTCTGTCAATGACTATTGATACTATAGTTTGTACTTTATGATTCTGTCAATGACTATTGCTACTATAGTTTCTACTTTATGATTCTGTCAATGACTATTGCTACTATAGTTTGTACTTTATGATTCTGTCAATGACTATTGATACTATAGTTTGTACTTTATGATTCTGTCAATGACTATTGCTACTATAGTTTCTACTTTATGATTCTGTCAATGACTGTTGATACTATAGTTTGTACTTTATGATTCTGTCAATGACTATTGATACTATAGTTTGTACTTTATGATTCTGTCAATGACTATTGATACTATAGTTTGTACTTTATGATTCTGTCAATGACTATTGATACTATAGTTTCTACTTTTTGATTCTGTCAATGACTATTGATACTATAGTTTGTACTTTTTGATTCTGTCAATGACTATTGATACTATAGTTTCTACTTTATGATTCTGTCAATGACTATTGATACTATAGTTTGTACTTTATGATTCTGTCAATGACTATTGATACTATAGTTTGTACTTTATGATTCTGTCAATGACTATTGATACTATAGTTTGTACTTTATGATTCTGTCAATGACTATTGATACTATAGTTTGTACTTTATGATTCTGTCAATGACTATTGATACTATAGTTTCTACTTTATGATTCTGTCAATGACTATTGATACTATAGTTTCTACTTTATGATTCTGTCAATGACTATTGATACTATAGTTTCTACTTTATGATTCTGTCAATGACTATTGATACTATAGTTTCTACTTTATGATTCTGTCAATGACTATTGATACTATAGTTTCTACTTTATGATTCTGTCAATGACTATTGATACTATAGTTTCTACTTTATGATTCTGTCAATGACTATTGATACTATAGTTTCTACTTTATGATTCTGTCAATGACTATTGATACTATAGTTTGTACTTTATGATTCTGTCAATGACTATTGATACTATAGTTTCTACTTTTTGATTCTGTCAATGACTATTGATACTATAGTTTGTACTTTATGATTCTGTCAATGACTATTGATACTAATAGTTTCTACTTTTTGATTCTGTCAATGACTATTGATACTATAGTTTCTACTTTATGATTCTGTCAATGACTATTGATACTATAGTTTCTACTTTATGATTCTGTCAATGACTATTGATACTATAGTTTGTACTTTTTGATTCTGTCAATGACTATTGATACTAATAGTTTCTACTTTTTGATTCTGTCAATGACTATTGATACTATAGTTTCTACTTTATGATTCTGTCAATGACTATTGATACTATAGTTTCTACTTTATGATTCTGTCAATGACTATTGATACTATAGTTTGTACTTTATGATTCTGTCAATGACTATTGATACTATAGTTTGTACTTTATGATTCTGTCAATGACTGTTGATACTATAGTTTCTACTTTATGATTCTGTCAATGACTGTTGATACTATAGTTTGTACTTTATGATTCTGTCAATGACTGTTGATACTATAGTTTCTACTTTATGATTCTGTCAATGACTGTTGATACTATAGTTTGTACTTTATGATTCTGTCAATGACTGTTGATACTATAGTTTCTACTTTATGATTCTGTCAATGACTATTGATACTATAGTTTCTACTTTTTGATTCTGTTATTTTTTCTTAAGGATCCATGATTGAGAAAATCAAATCTAACTGATGAATGATTTTCTAGATAATTGATTTCGATCTCATTACTGAATTTTCTTGGTTCTGTGAACAATCACTTCCGATGTTGCATAATATAATGCCACAGATTAATCCAGCATTAGCTTAGAAAAAATATCGAAAGTATCCAAAATGATATATACAGTGCTTTGTTGGTTTTTTAGGGTTTTTTTGTTGTTTTTTTTGTTTTTGTTTGGTATGTGTTCTAGTTGGTTTCGAAACAATTTTATTCATTCCTTTAAGTCAGTGTTTATTTGGTCTTTTAAATCTTTACTCAAATAGTAAAATTCTGAATCTTTTTTTCAAATATGTCAATTCAATTGATGATTTAATAGGATAAGAAAGAAGGATGTACAATATGTCATAAAATTGTCAAAATTGATACAAATGACCTATGGTGAAAATTTTCACACAATTTTTGGCAAAATTAAATACTTTTTTTATACTTATACATTTACATCAAGCATTTTTTTTTTTGAGGTAAAGGTTTTGATCATACCTAAATATAATTTTATTGAGATTGAATGAGGTGAAAATGAGAAGTATTTTCTATGCCTGTTTTCCAGGGTATTTTTCTTTATGGGACAAAGTTGATGTACGCATTGATATTACAAGTCTATTTTAGTATTTTTATTATATATGTTTCTCATATTCGTGGTTGTATTGGATATCTGTTTATGAACTCGTATTGAAACATAATAAGATTTTTTAATCTAAGACTATTTTATTTTTGAACAGTTTGTGTTGTGTTATCCACGTACTTATTCCGTTATATTTGATCCTTTTATCATTATTTAATCTTCCGGCATATATGCTTTCAAAAACTCACAAATGAAAAGAATTATAACAAATGTTCACTAAGTATTTTTCTGTTCCACTTGCACCATGCTATGCTAAAATTAGTTTTTTAACAGCTTGCAGGATAAATCAAGTAAATATAAATACTACATTTGCCATATGTGTACAATTACACCGGTTACTTAAAAACTGTTTAAGATGAAGAAAAATGACCTCTTCGAAACTAGGTTAACTAACTAGATTAATAAGCAAATAAGATAAGTAGGTAAGCTAGAAATTACGTAAGTAGGTAAACTTTGCAAAAACCAACATTTCGATTTTTTTGTAAACGTCGAAGCGATTGTGCAACGTTGTTTCCATCGACTCTTATACAGTTAACCGTGGATTCGATGGTAGGCATCTTCCTATAACAATTGGCGTTATAGGAACATAGCAAACAAGTTGTGAAATACGCACACTGTATAAGAAGAGACGTCGCCGTTCAAAAGGGGAAAATAAACAACCGAGACGCAAACAATCGTCTCTTGTGTCTTAATTTATTGTATAGACATTCCTGTTTGGTTTCTTTTGGATTATATTGATATACACGAAAAACGTATTAAAGTCAAATCAAGACGATATTTTGAAAAATCTATCTCAAGCATGGAGTCCCTTAAAATTAATTATTATATCATCAAGTCTGATTATTGATGAAAAACAATAAAAAGTTGAATAAATCCTGAACATAAAGATACAGCACTAGATAAAAATATATTATTGAATATCTCATTTGACCAAAATATCACTTGGTGTAAATTAACAAATTATCAGAATTGACGAACAGACGCCATTGATGCCTTGATTTGTATTTCAGTACAACAAAGAACAAACACTGTTTTTTTCGGATATTGAATTGTCATGGCAACATTTAATCAAAAGTCATTCATAAAACAACAACAACTGTTACAACAACAGTACACGACCAAACTGATATTGTTCAATCAATAAAATGTTGATGACGATTGAACTAATCATTGTATCACAGCTGGGCGATCCAAAGCTGGTGTACTGAAGGGCGGTCCATTCAGCAATATTTCAGAATTAGCAGCTGGGCTATCCATAGTCTGCATAAAATGAAGTAAATTACGCTCCGGTTGTGTGACTGCTTCAGCATGTTACCATGACGGATATGTGTTTGAAGACTGGAGCATCTGAAAAATAAACAAAACCAGCAGCAAACAAAGTTCAATTCTTAAGGGTGGGAGAGGATGGGTCTTAATTTTTTAACGTCCTCTCCGTTCGGTTTTCAAGGTAAAAGAGACCGTTAAATTGCACGGACTTTTACTACTCGGCTGTCACATGCTCAAATTAAAATATAATAAGAGTAAAGGACGACTCGATTTGTCGAGTCTCAATACATGTATATGTTAATTCAATAAATTAATTTAATTTTCATTTAATTAAATTCTATTACTTTAAAATATGTATCTCTTGATTAAATCTTCATCTGTAAATAACAGATACAAACAGAATTATTTGCAGGTTTATAGTTATCTTAATTCGATCTTAAACGGTAAAATTATTCATCAATCAAATGTAACGGATGAAAAAATAAGAAGCAGCACATATAGTTGTTATACATGCAGCTTTTTATAGCGTCTATATTATCAATAAACATTCTAAATGTGCCTGTCCCAAGCCAGGAGCCTATAATTTAGGGGTCGTCGTTTGTTGCTGCATTTTGTATTTGTTTTCCGTATATTAGACCTACATAAATCTGGTCGATAGTTTTCCGTTTGAATGGTTTTGTATTTGTCACTTTTTGTGCCTCTTCAGACTTGCTTCGCGGTATGGGTTTGCTCATTGTTGAAGGATGTACAGGTGATTGCCATTCTCATTTTTTTTTTTTGGGGGGGGGGGGGGGGGGGGGTATACTCAAAAACAATGTTGAGCACGATTCTCAGACTTTTTATGTCCGCATAAACTTTGGAGTGCAGAATTTTATGACCTTATTCTTAGCTTATCGCAAAGTGGAAAGAGATTAATATAAGTTGCAAAACTTGTTTCCCCAATCCACTATAAATAAATATGTTTAGACTAGCTTATTGCTAAACAAGTAATTTAACACAAATATACAGATATTCATAATATGCTTTCAATCTCAAGAATAAGATGCTGTTCACATTCGATCCATTGTAAGATAATACTATCAATAAAGAAAACAAGTTTGAAAATTACCCTTGTAATCTTTCCTTTGCCTGGGAAGAGACTGTTTGATCAAAGACGTTATAATACTAATGTAGTAAATTAATCGGTGAAGTACTCTCGGGGATTAATATCGAGTTCTATAACACGCCAAACATACTTGGATTTCAAACACGGTTTTGCCTTGAGAACTTTAAATGTTTGTTGACGCTTCAAGAAACAATCTGTAAGATAGCGTTACGTCTTTGATTGCATTGCAAAGGTTAACAAGTTTGTCATTAGTTGGAATATCTATACGGAGATAAGCATACCACACAAAGCCTCAATATCATGAAATCGGCTCAACTGGATATTTGAATAGGAAGCAGATTTTCAGATAATTACAAAAACGCTTTGTTGTGTTAAGTCTTATCAGGTTACCAAAGAAATATTGTCTAGTCGATAGTGGTTGATTAAATTTGGCTTTAATTACTTCTTATGGCGTTTTAGAATTAGTGGTTAGTGGTAAGGAGCGAATAATTTGTCTCCTTTGATTACCTTTAGATTGGTTTCATTAGAGGTTGTGGAAATAAAAGACTGTTATTTTATCTGTGTTCTAAACGTCTTGATTTTATGTGCCTTTTATGGAAAAATTATGTTGTCTACAAACTAATCGTACTTATAAAGCTTAATATTAAAATAAAAGTACAATATTGTCTTGAATGATAATTGAGTGGAGTGTTATCCTTTAACAGTGGTATTACAGTACTTGAAAGCAATTACTCCATGTATGTTACTTATCGTATTAAACTTCAATTACCGTCAACATAGATTTGTCTCGACCCAAGTGCTTTGATGTCTCTCTCATTTTGATAGCCAATAGAAAATTCTTATGTTTTCTTGTTCATTTTAAATTGAATTTTATTTATGTGCTGCAGATAAAAAGAATATGAACGTGAAAGAAACAATCAAACCAATCGGACGAATATTCAAAGCAAATGGTAAACGTAAAGCCGTATACAACACCCTGAATAATTATAGTATACATGGCTGACTGAATCCTCGATAGGCCATATACAAAATCAACCAACATAACTAATTCCTATAATTCGCCCGAAGTTTTAATAAAAAGTTCTGAGATATGAGTATATGACATCTACACGGCGTTGAATGACCTTTTAAAACAAAAATTACTTTAATGAAAAACTTCTTCAAAACACGACCATATTGATGTACGTTAATATCCTTTCTTCGCGAAGCTTGTTCATTGACCTCTCATGTGTTTTGAAATAACTGTTAAATCGTCTGTAATTTTATAATCGATGAATCTATTATAATTGTTAATCATCTGTTTTTCTCTACATTTTACGGTAACAGCAGTTTGATATTAATATTTCATTCTAAGATTGTAGCGTTGTGGTAGTTAAGACGTAAAAATCAATTCAAATTACATGAAAGATTGATATCAATCAATAAGATTTTTCCAAGAATGAAATTCACAAACAATATCTTGTTCTTGAAAACTCTTATCAAATGTATTGTGACAACTAATTTAGTTTCCATGTAGTTTTTGAAAGATAACGCAGAAATTGCAGAAGTTCGCTGTGACAGAAATGTCTTAAGGAAGCTGTGATGTCTATATGTTCGACGATAGATTTTTTCTTAAACTTCTGTAAAAGACATCTGGGTCTGTTTCCTTCAAAGGAGTAGGGGCTTTAATGGCCTAAAATGGCCCCAGATTTACAAGATAATAAAAATTCTAACAGAGCAGATTTTTCTCCCTAAAAAATTATATTATGAGTCAATGATTTAAAAAAATGTTTTTATTTAACCAAAAAAGGTTGAATGACGTCACAATGGTAGGTGCAAATGACGTCATAATTGGGAAAATAAGCAAAAATACAGAAAATTTGATGTTTTTTCTAAATTTTGACCACAGCACCATGCTTGCACCAATTAGAAATTTTAACATTTTGACAAGTTCATACATATCAAACTTCGGATAAAAAAACTTTTTGGTGCAAGATTGGTGCGATAGTTTATTTTATATTTTTCATAGCCAAGCGGAGCAATAAAAAGCTGAAATGTGCCATCCAAATTGAACCTTTTCATCTGACAAAGTTTAGTTTATACATTTTTATGCCTATAGAAACTTTTTTTTTTGTTTATGAATGTTAAATGTATTCCTAATTATATATCCGTAATTTTATCTAGTTCAATTTCTTAAAAAAATCCGAAAGTAATGAACTTCATGTGTAAGGGAGTCAACAACAACTTTGAGGATATTTTTTTTGAATTATGAAATTTTAGCTAGACCTTCAGTATAACAAAATCTGTACATTTCTGATGTTTTTGCTAATTATCAATTCAAAGATAATTCAAATTCTGTTGTTTGAATGGGGCAATCTTCTCTCTCTGGTATTAGGGTCAGATCCATGATTAATGTTATGAAAAAGGGGGGCGGGTATTTTACTTAAATTTCTATAATTGGCGAGAAACACGAGATTTATTTTGAAAATGAAACTACCTATATATCAATTGGATAATTTGTGTCATTGTGGGTAATGTGCATAGAGAACAAGTTCTATAAAATTTGATAGTAAGAAAACGGAAACGGCATAAGGTAGACTATCCATATATCCGTATATCCATGTATATATAGATAAGTACGTCTGAGCCAGTGACAACTCTACAACTGATTTATCCATTGGGTCACCAGCAGTGATGGTGATACATGACTGTGTACATTATGTATATATATACAACTCGTCTAAACATCAACCCAACAATGTAAGATCTGTAAATTTGCTTTTGCAAATGTATATTTATATGGATAATTGACCTTTCCATGCATAGAAACAAGAGCCTGAAGTCTGTAAGCATACAACATGCCTGTTACCTTTTTAAAGGTTATTTTTTTAATAGTTTTATTAACATGCGTAAAAATAAAGTGCAAATTTTAAAATGTGACCCGGTTTTTGTTGTTAATTCCCATTTATGGGCATTATGTTTTCTGGTCTATGCGTCTGTTCGTCAGGCGTATGTTAGTCTGTTCATCCGACTGTCCTTGTGTCTCGCTTCAGGTTTAAGTTTTCGGTCAAGGTAGTTGCATCTGACATCAGACTCGGACTTTTTTTAAGTCAATTTTACTGTGTGTATTGTGTGTTTAATTTTTGTAAACTTTGGCTAGAGGTAAAGGGAGAACCTTTGAGATCTCAAAATAACATGCTTAAGCCTGCCGATTTTTTAGGCCTGTCCTAATTCAGGATTTCCTGGCTATTGTTAGTCTTCAATTTGGGCATCCATGTACTATAAAAGACACATTCTTGTTTTCAATAATTTGGACGAATATATAATGAATATTGTCATGATGATCAAAGACCTAGTCATACGACCCTTAAGATAATAGTGAAGGTGAAAAGTAAACTAGTCACGTTGACAAGAACTACAATAAAACAAATAATATATATACATGTATATAATGAATATAGAAAAAAAATAAGAATGCAGATTTATTTGAGATAGTAGCATGTTCCAGTTTTGTAATGCTATAGAATGATACGGTTATAAGTCTGGATGTCTGAAATAGATAATAAAAATAAGATGAATTTCGAAAAGTCAACCGGAACGATCCTTTACATATGTCTAGAAGGGGTGGGGTGGGGTGGGGTGAACTTCAATACTTAATTGATAGGGGTGCCGCGGTTTTGTCACCTCACCCAGTTTTACACTTACAAAAATATATACCTTTTCATAAATTGCGTAGGAAAAAAAGTTACCTTTTCCCATATTGATTTGGTTTCATGTGGTTTTATGTTAAAGAGTAATAGCTTAGTGTTAAAAAAAATGTTGATAAAGACACAGCGAGAACACCAAACAAGTTGACAGTCAAAGAAGTTATGGGATCTTTATTGTCCTTATCATATATATCTGATAGTTTTCTTGACTTTTCACTTATTCAAGCTTAAACAGGTGTAAATAGAAGTGCCCCCTTCAACCCCACCCCCTTCCTGAAACATAACTACTGTAATGGAAATTCACTGACTTTTGAAAACACCCTTCAATGCATGTGTCTGTATCTATTTATCTAAGATAATTAATTTAAGATTTCTTAGCGCTAAATGTGTCTTGTCTTTATTTTATTCTTCTTGTCGCTGATAAGTGAGACCCCACCCATCATCATATGCACAATCTGTATATATCAGCAATACCCGGTGTTTTGTTTTGTTTGTTGATGTTTCAATATTGCTTTCCCCCCTTATATTTACCTTGGAATTTGTTTCTTTTTACAATTTGCATCTTAAATTGCCTTTCTGTTGCAATATATTTAAAATTGAATCTTGTAAAATAGAAAACAAATTGCGGTTGCCATGGGCACAGATGTGTTGCTAGGGAAAAACAACAGTGAATTTGGTAAAAATGTGCAATTAATTATGTAATATTTAAATAGTGTACAAGTGAAAAGTTCACTACATGCTATACAGGTTCAATTTTAAATATAAATATATTAAAGCTGTATAATAATCATATTTGATGAGTTTAACTCACTTGTGGTTTAACTCCGCCATTATAGTGGTTGCTAGGCAACAGAATAAACGACCTAGACCCAAAATTCAATTATTTTCAGAAGGTCTATGGTATAGACTTACAACATGACAAATTAAATGAAATTTGGGGTGGGGCCAAAAATGGCCCTTATAGCCCCTAGTCCTTTCAGTATAAGAATTGACGGTCATTGACCTTTTTCCGTTGAAATATATTGAATTAATAAAATCACGGTTATTTTGTATGGGTTATATAGATGAAACTTTAATTCTTATAATTATGGAAACATTAAACGATACTTTATGGATCTTTATGAGTAAATTGCTTATAAAACAAATACAAAAAAAAACACAATTGGTCATATCAAATTCAATATAATCATCTGCCCTTGATTATATACATTTGACACTCTAATTTTTTTTATAGTTTTTTCTTTCAATTTCAAGTTTTATGTGTTTTTGTTGTATATTGATTGATAGGTGGGAAGATATTTTTTAAATCAAACATGCATACTTGCCACACGCCCAGAATGGATGCTCAGAAAAAGACACCCGATCTACCATAAACATAGTTACATAGTTTGTTTACAATAAGAACGATGACTGTTTAGTGACCCAACTACAAATCCCTCAGGTATCTATCGAAGTACTGCGTAACAGTATAGATGTCACACTTGTTGAATTTAAAAACAAAAATTTAAAACATATACAAAATATTCATATTTCAACATGCACCAGATTAAAATGGACATATAAAGCATATGACCGTTATTTTGTTTTACATTTTATGAACCTCAAGCTAAGATTTTTATGTGATCAGGTATATTCAACATAACCATATACATGCAACTTAATTCGGTTAATGCGAACGGTGATCTTATAAAATACATGTAGATATACAAATGTAAGAGATTTTATTTTTTTGACAATTTGACCATAACTAACAGCAGCCTTCTTTTTGATACATTGATTCTCGAGTTAAATGTATTATTTACTGATCTCCTTCGACGGGAGGAACTAACCACTTACAGTGTCATTAACATACAATGTAATGTCCTGCTAATTGACGTACTTAAAAATTCGTGCGATTTTTTATGACGCACTTAAATGTACTCTGACAACATGTAAATGTTGCTTTATTAACGTCCAGTAGCAAATACTTCACGTATATTCAAATGGAAGATTTCTTAGTCACGGACTGTGAAGAGAGAACTAACATGCTCTTCATATTATAATGTCATGCACACTTCCGTAAAAATGAAAGATGTGAACTGTAGTTATGTGTATTCGTATCTTTTTCATTTTTGAAGTCTTTAAGCTAGTATTGGGTTTTAGAAAGAAAAAAAATATAAAAAAAGAACAAAAAATTAAGCACAACAATCCGTGGATAAGATATATATATAAAGGTTGCCAGTTCTTAGAAATATAGAATTCAAAAATATTTATTGACGGAATACTTGAATTACGTGATACATGTAATAAAATCAATGCATATACTGTTCGAATAGAATAGTCCTGTCTAGTACGAGATGATATATTACTTAATTGAGAAAATTGTAAACTTCGCACGATTCTCAAGTATTATGAATTTATGGTGAAGTGATTTTAAGCAGCGTTTATTAATTGTGTCACTTTGAATACAGTTGTAATATGGTAGAATCGGAAGAATAAGGAATACATTTGAATACTTGTCTTTGAACTTCTTAGTTTATATTTTACGGTGATTTAATATAACAGGCTTTTCCATTTTAATTCCCTTTGTGCTGGTTAATTAATTAGAAACGAGGCATGCAAATTACTCTTTTCTCCTTCTGATGTATGCAGGTTTATTAAGCACGATGGAATAGTTTTCATCGTGAAAATAAATTAAGGTTTACCACGAAACAAAGTTCATACAAGTATATACAAGTTGTAACGAAATCAATCATCAGATTTTCATGAACTCAAGGCATTAATCCATACAGGGATAATTAGAAGAAAAGCATACAATACCACTACCAAAAAGTAAAACAAAATAACTTTTGAACAGCAAAAGTGTGCAATCATCGACAAAGACTGAACAACACGGCTTTTTTCTGAAAAACGGATGTGAACTCTGGTTACCCAGAATGATAAACATTTACTTGTATTCGTCTAATGCAAGTAAATGTTAGATGACAAGTCTCATTTGGCAATTTCACAAATGTGAAAAAGACGGAAATGTTGATATGATAGGTGGAACATACCCCTTAGAACAAAACAATTTGTTTAAACAGAGATGCGTGTTGTGAGCTCTATTGATCTAGTTCTAATGCTTATAACATAATGCCAATGAAACCACACTAGCCTGGTCCTGTACTGTACAATATAACACATTAAAAAGTTATTAACCACAGTCTGAAAACAAACGTTTTACATTTGAAACAGAACTAGATTAAATAACGAAATAATTGTTGTGAAGAAGTGATAAAAATAATTATCAGGTCAATGGTACAATCACCATGTTTAAAAGGTAAAAAAATGAAAACGAAGCACAACGTGTGCGATGTTTAATATTAATAAAAAAAAAAGCATCCTACTTGCAATCCACATCCGTGGACATTTTTCATACTAAGACTTGTAGATGCCCATTTTATAGTTAACGCAATGTTTGTTTTCCGTCTTTTCAGCCATGACCCTTTATTTATGCTCTATATAAAAAAGAAGATTTGGTATGATTGCCGATGAGACAACTATCCACAATCTGCATGTTTACTACTCATGTATAACATAATGTAAAACCGTGGTCAAAGACCTAGACATGTGTCGACATTTATATCTTTCAAATGAAAAAAAAGTATCTGTATGATTTGCCTTCTCACTATGATTTGTATATCTACATATACTTGAGTGCAATTTATTTTCAGGTTGACACTTCTGAAGACCATTCTAATCAGTGTCGATTTCAACTATTACTTCGGGGTTTCATAACATACATACTAGTGTTATATACCCTTAATGTTAAATGCAGCGTTGTAAGGGGAAACAACAAATACCAATTTGAAGGTCTTTGATTTTAACTAGCTACTCTTGCTTTGCTCGAAACGAGCTTTCTTCTACGTCATCAAGTATTTATTGGCTATAATAGTAGGTATAAACCTTGATCTACGTGTGACCTAATATAGCCTTCATTTCCGGTCATTCACCGTTTCACAATTACATGGTAAGAGCTATTAAAATGTAATGTACAAATACATTTGTGTTCATATCTATGTCCACGGTAGCTTTAGTCATGTTAGTGACCGATGAAAGGTGAGAAACCCAATTTATCCAACTCTTTATATAGAAGTACTACATAGTCATTTAATTGTTACCTAAAGGAACAAATTGTTTATAATAGAATAAGACGAGGTACACTTTCAGTTAACGTGTTCATATACGTTGGTAATGAATAACTCAAAATGTTTCAGCTTTACTATCACCCTAGGCAAGGTGATTTGATATCATGGGTATCAATATTTACCTCAAACTTATGTTTTCATTTTGTCAACTCTTTTCTCTCAGAAACTCTAAATTACGGCATCAATGGCTACATGTTTAATAATGTTGTACCTATTTATTCCAATGATGTATATACAGATATCCTCATACCGTTGGGTGTGTGCGTTAAGTTGGAACGGTAGTATTTAATACTTACGGTTTCTCACTTTTGAATCTACTTGGGTCACTCTATCTGAACACTGTGTTTAGACAAAAGATACAATATCTACTGAACAGAATAGATCATGGAAACATAGTTTCATAAGCTGAGGCATAAGTCAGATTTAGAAAGATATGAAAAACAGCTGAAAATGAAATTTTAACCAACAATTGTATTCACCGTATGATAAAAGGCGTTCAATCACTAGAGGCTTTACTTTATAAAGAAAGCAGATTAACAGGTCTTTATGTATTTTCACATGTGTTCGGAATATTATAAGGAAAGAAATATGGTTAACTGAGGATGTAGGATCTGGGAAGTGAAATTTTTGATATAGAAATCATTGTCTCTTTTCCCCAGGAAATACTATCTTTATACAAAACTCGTATTTCCATCAGCAATCTCAGCGACCATGTAGTAAAGAAAAACAAGCTCATGTTATTGCTTTCATCGTGCATGAAAGGTATGTCACTGAGCCCCTGTAGTACAGTTTGTAACATGCTCTTGGAAAAATAACTCTATTCTCTATTTACAGAAAATCTTTATAAATAAAAGTATTATCACGAGAAAATAGGAAAATATCTAAAGTGTTAAAAAAAGCTATGAATAGAAGGATTTTTAGAACACTGTAAAACATATAGATTGAAATTGAATTATTTTTCCAAACCACGTTTGCTTGTAATCCAATGGTAATAAATCAAATCTTCCAATTGCCATTTCATCGTTTGAAAACAAAGTGATTAGCCAAAATCAATTACAATTTTAATTTAGATTAATTGACAACAGATCAGTATTTCTGATACCAAAGTACGAAACAAATAAGAAGATGTGGGAGGATTGAAAATAAGACAAATATTAAAGAAATAGTACAAGAATTTGGTATGTTTACAGATCACTGTTCAGCCCTCAACAATTAACAAGACGGACACCTTATAACAACGCATTTAAGGCACCGGGTTGGCTATTTCTGAAACAATTCAAATTGCAAACAAATGGCATGATTTAAATTAAAACAGCAAAAGAAAAAAATAATAGTAGGCTGGAACCAACAACAACAACAGTTTCTTCAAGATTTCTGGCTTTTAACAGACACATAGAAACTGTGACGGGGTAAAATTTGTTGTGATTGTGAATGCTTAATGCTTCCACTGACTGTCGTGATAAAACAGCATAGGAACAACTGCATTTATTGGTTATTGTACCAATGACTTTAATATAAGTCAATTTTAGAATAATTTGACTGTCCAGGATCATTTTGTTCTCAATCTCTCCCTTTTTTCATTTTTGTTGAAAAAGTACGAAGGTCTCTCTGAGATGATTGTTGATTTGATTTGACAAATTACCGAATTGATTAAAGATTTTGATATGGTGGCCTACGATTTTATAAGTGTTATTCATATTAATGTGCTACTCTTAAAATTATCATATACAATGAAAATAATTTTTTTTCTTTGAAGAAAAAACAATGCATTTGTGGTAAAGTAACACCATTGTTTGGTATGGCTGTTTTATTGAAACACACTTGAATGTCATATATACTAATGTTGATTTTTTTTATCTTGTTTCCTGTAAAATATCTAAACTTGTTTGCACTGAGGTGTCCTTGGACCTTGTTTCTTTATGTTTTTATAATCTTCACGATGAAATTCATATGAAGGTGAAATTAAAAGTTCAGAGTTTCGTGCTTTTTCAAAATCGGTTAAAATTGTACAGTGTTTTTTTTATTATGTTACACTTTATTAAATTCCGATAATGAAGATAAAAATGATAATAATAATTTCAAATCAAAGTATATTGGAGCGTACGTGTAAATCCTATTTAATTATTGAAGTCAGAGGTTGAAAGAGGCAAAAGATATCAAAGAGACATGCAAATGTCATAAGGCGAGAAAAAACTGATAACGCCATTACAAAAAAAGGACAGTACCAACAAAAACCTTAAGATTGAACAGCATGAACCCCACCAAAAAACAGAGGTTGATCGCAGGTGCTCTTGACGGGTGATCAAATTAAAAAACAACGCCGTGTTAATTGTGATATTTAAACTTGTATGCACTGCTGTGTTCCCGCTGTGTGTCAATTTCCTACCCCCTGTCGGGTTATTTCTACTCTGTACTCATTGGAATACCTTAAATCATATTTACTTTTATAGTCCGCTTCAAAGGTCGTTAGCATGAAAGCATTGTATACTGTTAAAATAACCCCATTTGATCAATCATATGTTGTGAAATGACTATGTAAACATTTATGTTAACAAAAAACAGCAGGAAATTAATATAGAGATGAAAATGCTATGCATAAATATTGCATTTCTTCTTGCCATTAAGTGCTGTATGTTCCTGGAAAATAAAACCAGTGTTCAGTTATAACATTCATATAATCTTTTATCTTATTTCTTAACCTAAATGTTTGTTTGTTACCTCTTGTTAATTAACAATGTGTAGGAAATATATGATAAAATTTAGATTCGTTTTGATTTGCACTTGAAGTGTTTTTTTATTAACTCTGCTAGTTACGTCTGAAGTCGTTATGGGTACATTTCTGGTGATATGTTTTTGGTAAAATCGTTATTCCGTTTCGGGGTATTCATTTGATAGTGTTTCTTAAAACTTTGATGTAATTAATAGATATAACAAGATTAAATAATAAAGTCTGATTACTTTGATGTCAAAAACAAACTATATTTGTTTTCAATTAATGTTGTATTCGTTCAATAAACATTGACATGATCAATGATGGTGAAACTTATGTTTGATGGTATTATGTTTACAAGACGGAAAATAAATAAACAATCCAATCAAAACACCATTAGGAAATGTCTCAAGGGAAATGGAGAAATGCGTTTTACTAAAGACTACTGTTTTTATGTAAATAAACAGACAATTTGCCGCTGAGGCTGCACACATCTGTACATGCGATGCTACAGAGGGTACAATTATGTCAGAAATAAAGCGTTAGTTTCTATATACATGTAGGTTATTTTAAATGAGGCTCATTGTTGAAGGCCGTACGATGACCGATAGTTGTTAATTTCTATGTCATGTTTGACCTCTTTTGGAGAGTTGTCTCATTGGCAATCATACCATATCTTCTTTTTATATATAAACAACTGCAATACTTGTGTTGGTAATAGTACTAAATCATTTACCTAACGATAACAATGAATTCACGCTCACTCAGTCTGTCAGAGCCCTTCTAGTTTGGATTTGAAAAGAAATTAAAGAGTAAAGTTCTTGCATGTGTATAAGATGAACAAAATTGTATAAGTATTCAACATAAACACACAAGGTTTTGTCCTCTGCTAGATGTATTATTAGATTTTTATCGATCCGTTTAGAACCTTTGGCGACACCACAATTTAAAGGGTCTATATGAAGTACGATTTGACAATTCAACGTTTACCTAATCTGACTCAGTCAATTGATAATCTGAGCGCGTAAAGAAATGGTCCCGTCCACAATGTTATGAAAATGATTTTAAGTACATTTTTGTTTTAGTTTAAAGCCATATTTAGCTTTATTGAAGACAATATAAGTCCATGGTTTGGCTTGGCATTTCTCCTTTTTGAACTTTATTTTCTATGTCTAATTGAACACGTCTTCACAAAGTCATAATTTTCATCGAGTAATAACAGAGCTTTTATTCATTATGTCATTTCATGCCTATTTTAAGGAATTGCTCAGACTAAAGCCTTACGGTTGACATGATAGAAAATATAATCACAAGTCATTAGATGTTTAGAATCTGTGAACATAACATATTGCTGTCATAAAAGCTATTATAAATATCTTTTTCATAACGATTTTAGAAACCCCCAATAATTCATGCTTCTGAACTTTTGCAATGCGTTGTCATGGAGAATCAGTAATAGTGATTAAACAGATTTGTTTAAATCGATCTTGATTGGACAGATTTTTTTAAATCGATCTGCGTTTGTTACATCTTCATTATACTTGTAGAAAAAGTTAAAACTTCACTTGCAAAGCGGGCAACATACGTTTAATGTCATCATAGTATACACAATGTGTTTTTTTTTAAAGTGTTATATCTACGCTCTTTAGATATACCTTTGTTCCTTGGTCTGCTTATTACGATTTATATTTTACCACATCCTCTTTGTTTTTACCATCTAGTATGAGTATCTTTGCGCAAATCTTCAGATTTTCATTTTTGTTTCCCTTATCTAATATTTATAAACTGATGCAACACTGTCTAAATACGGAAACATTTTGTATTTGTATTTTGTAAAAACATTGAAGGCAAGGTAAAAGTTGCACCATCCTGTAATTAAGATCGTAGGTCTTATCTTTGAATGTATATGTGTGTTTGATTTTGCTCTATACTATTTTACCATTAATTGACTTTTTAAAGATCGATAGAATTATGAAACAAGATCTTTAGTGGTACAATAGTTTGTTATTATGTCGAAAAATAGTGTATCAACATTGCATTAAAGTAAATTGGGTTGGTTTATCCTTTTGGAGATATGCATTGTACAAAACATCTATTTCATTTTATCCCTTGAATACTTTATATTTTCGTGAAACTGTATTCAATTAGTCCAAGAGCTTGGAATTTATGTTTTGCTTTTTTCATTGCAGTTCTGTCGAGAGACATTGAAGGATATAGAAGGCATACAAGGAAGATGTCTAGTAATAACATCCGATGGACGTAATGGCCAGGCGCAAAGGATTCTTGGACTGAACGACTTTAGTGAGCAATACTCGTGTGGTGCATTCGGAACTGTTGCTGCTGTTGAAAGAGCAGATTTACGAGAAATTCCTACACCGGAAATACGTGTTCATAATTTAAACTTTGATTTGTCAGCATATGGAGGCAGTGCTCCTGAAGCAAATGGGACGCCTGGATTTAGTTTAAAAATATTTGGAAATAGCAAACATAGATTTATTTCCTTAGCAATAGCAAAATGTGATTTACCTGTTGTAAAAGCTTTACGTACCATATTAGACAGAGCTGTAAGTTCATATAATACACAAACTAGGGTTCCTATGCGCACGTATTTACCCAATCAATTAATGTCCGTCTCAAAGGTGTTGTTAAGGGCATACGATACAGTTTTGATCCTGTATTTACAAGTTCATGAAAATTTGCATATAGGCTAGTTTTTACCTGATTAAATCAAATATGTAATAAAAATTATACCTTCATGTGCTACTTTTTGAGTTAAATGAGGTCGAAATTTTGTATGCTCAAAATTCAGATTTGTGGCCGTAATTTCTTTTTCGAAAGAAAGACATAACTTTTTTGTTATAAAAGATAAACACAAATTGTTTTTGTTACATAATCGGTAATTTCTGTATTTTATAAATATCCTAAAAAATATGCAATTTTTTATTCAGAAATAACTCATTTTTATCAAATGTTCATGAATTGAGGAAAAAACGTCATTTTTTACTGCATGTTTATCAAAATAAAAAAAATCCTCTACTTACAGTTTTATAAAATTTGGGTCACATAATCTCCCTGCAAAATGAAACAAAATCCCGTTTTGAAAAACAGGGGTCCATGAACTCGTTTTCAAATTAAATCAGTTTGAATGATGAAAATCAGTCGAAAAATGCATCTTTTCCCGATATGTCACAGTTTGACGTCGCGAAAATAACAAATTACGTTAGCAACGTCATTACCTTCCCTGTAACTGTATCGTATGCCCTTAAACGATAAATAAACAACATAAATATGACACTTTGCAGTAAAAAACATATTTTTAATGTCAACCTATAATTTTACTTATATTTCTAATATCATTTTGCTGTGCCATCCGAAGGCTTTCTCAAATAACGTGTTATCCGTTTGTTCATAATGGTATTTAACAGATATTGATTCTTGATGCTTTGAAAATATTGGAAGGTTCTTATACTCAGGATCTTCGATTAAGCATTAATATCCATATTTACTTTTTTAAATCAAAGTCGCACAAATGATAAGTCAAACCTGTAGACACCCTGGAATCTAATAACATACTGTAAACATCAGGCGAATGTTAACATCAGAATATTGAGATTGAAAACTCGAAATGTGTCATAGAGACAACAACCCAACCAAAGAGCGATACCTTACGTGCTTTATTCTTTGATTGCCAATTTGCCACAAATTCAACACAAAAAGTCAATGATGTGAATAACTTGAACAAAAATTAAAATTGAAACATGAACACAATTCATAGCGTAAATAAGCTTTTAATGTTCAGGGCATGACAAAATTTGAATCAGTTCAAAAAAGAGAAACAATCTCAGTTGATTATATTTCTTCAATATATATGTTGTTCATTCAAATATTATTGATTTATGACAGATTTATACACCATTTGTTTACTTGTGACAAATATTGACGCGGACAGATTATGAGACTGCGTTTGAGCCGAAATATTTGACAAAGTATGAAAATCTCAGTCAAGATGATATTGTTCGTTTTGTGTAACCAGCTGTTCTACTTTTGTTCTCTATTCAGATAGAGATAAGTGGGATCAATTTATATATTTTGAGTGTCTCCTTCTTAAGCAATTGTCAATCAGAATACGTTATCATTAAATTGTCCCTGTCATATTAAGGAAAAATTCTTGGGTTGGGATTACAGTATTTATTTCGGCGCCTAGACTTTATCGTTGTAAGCTGTCAGAAACAATCTACCAAGTTATTGACATGACAACAGATATCATAAAAAGCAAAACAGAATAATTAAATGTTGTCGTCAGAGCAATCAATTTATAGTTAATCATTTCAAAGCTCAGAGTCAGCTTTATTAAGTTTTGTGGTATATCTAAGAAAATCATGATTATTAATCTGATTGTTTGCTTGAAAACAGGCTTTGTTGTACTTACATAAGACAAGTTACATTTAGAAACTCCAAATATTTATTTTAGGTAATCCCGTTTCATGTAGACATTGTTTTCATTAAAATGTTTCCCCTTTAAGCATTGTCTTTCGTCGGTACATTTTTACAATAGCAACATCTATGAAACTACTTAACAAATGTGAGCTCACACTTGACTTGATTTGTTAGTTCTCTTAATGTACTTACAGAAGTTGAACTATATCACATATTGTCTGAATATTTCCTTAAGATTGTATAGATAAAAAAAGGCAACAGTAGTATACCGCTGTTCAAAACTCATAAATCCATGGACAAAAAACGAAATCGGGGTAACAAACCAAAACCGAGGGAACGGCGTTAAATATAAGAGGAGAACAACGACACAACACCGAAACGCAACACACACAGAAATGGATCAAGCATCAGACAAAACACCACGAGAATAACAAATATAACATGAAAACCAAATACATGAATTAGGTATTCATGTATTTTGAATGCAGTTTCCATATAAAAAAATATACATGTATTTTGAAAGCATGTTTTTCTATATAAAAAAATATTCATGTATTTTGAAAGCAGTTTCTATATAAAAAAAAAACTTTAAGGGTAAGTCAAGAAAATTTTCCACGTATAAATGTTGCGCTACTGACAAAATGTGTTAAACCAAAATTTAAATTAAGTGCATTAGAATTGTAAATTATTTCTACAATCCTGAAGCAATTAAATTTATATATTTTTATGTTTTGTAGATGATGCGGAATATATTTTTAAAATGTTTTAACACGTACAAGTTATCATCAGAACCATTACTGAGTGAATCATATGCCTTAAACCATATGAAGTACAGTCCGAGACTGTTTGAAATAAAACTTTCCCAAAGAAGTGAAACAGTTGCCTATTTTGATGACTGTGATATGTTTGTGTTAGCTGAAGGGGAAGCTGCAGCTTTTCTCAATTTTCATACGGGTAGGTATAACCTCAATTTTCTAATCAGTTTTGAAAAACACATTTTTTCTGACATGCTTCACTAAAAAATAGAAATATGGAAAATGTATGTATCCCTCGGTTAATGTAAGACGAACCTGCTTTCATTTACTCGCCTTCTGATATGAAATTTAACGGTAGGGAGTTGTTTTTGGCGACACATGCAATTGCCTAAGCCATTTGAAGTCGCACATACAAAGGATTTTTGTATGTGTTGTCCAATCTGTAGCTTTCTGTTTACTATTTTATGGTATGTGCGTGCATCTTGTTAGCATTTCCCTTGTCATAATATGGTCTTAGTTGTTCAAAATTATGGGTTTCGATTGTTCCTTGATATTTCACTTTTTCAAAAGAAAATGTTTTACGTTAACTGAATGCTTCATAATAACGATTCAAAACTAACAACAGCAAACGTTACAAACACATATAATTCAATATGCCAGAATGTTCTTGAACACCAATATTCCGAACCATGCATGAAATTTAAGTAAAAAACGTCACAACAGAAACAAATATTTGAAGCCAAAATGTTAAAAAAAATATTCCGTATTTGTTTTGTAACAAAAATTTGTGTTTAATTTCGTACTTTCCTTCTGATTTCTGATGGATCATGTATGGTACAATACGTTGCTGCAACATTACTTTTATCTTTCTATGAAAAATTAATTAGACCCTAGTCACGATCTGAATATTTATTCGGCTCATTTGCAACAAAGATCTATTTCAGGTTGGAAAATAGACAACGAAAATATAGTTTAATTAGTGAGAAGTGTAAATTGAGGTTTCAATTTATATTTTCTTCTATAATCTGACGTAATCAGACCTGAAAGTAATTGGAATTATACGTGCTACTGTCGTCGATGTCACATACATTATTTATATTTTAAACCATTTATCTAATTCCTATCTAAAAATATCACAACGTCGATGGGTTCGGTGAAACTCAAGACATTTGGCATTACGGATAAACTGTTATGTGTAAATATTCGTAGTATAAATATTTATCTTTGGTTGTGACCGAGACAATTCATATTTTTTTGTGGTTTTCATTTCGAATAGACCAAACTAGCAAACAAACCTACTATTTTGGCAAAATAATCGTAAAAAGATTACACATTGCAGTACGCGACAATTACGGAACCTAGATTCAACACTGACACAAATAAGGCTATCTGATTGTTTTGGAGAAGAAACAAATGATAAACACAATGAAAACGTTTCATTTAAAATATTACAATATAACAACGAACATTTAATCTGAGACAGTAGTCGTCTCAGATTACAATACGTGTTACCAATATCTCTCCTCGCCTGGGTTACAAAGACCTTGCAATGACTGAATTTTTGTTCCTGTCGAACTTCTGGGAATGACAAAATAGTTTATTGGTCAGTCTTAAAGAGCTGTTTAGATTATAATGACCGTTTCAGATAAAAAAAAAATAGTTTATGTATACATGTAGTGCTTTTAAAGTATGTTTGCAGACTAAATACTATTTCGGTTGCACAAACGTTATACATGTCAAAATTCAAATTCACACAAACGTTAGAAAAATCAATCATTTGTCTGTAAAAAAGGCAATGCAAATATTTGATCAGAATAGATAGCATATCTATTTCATTATTTAAATAACAAAATGCAAAACCACAGCGCTGGAAACTCTAAAGCTAGAATCATATTAAGATTGAAAATAATGTAACATCAGGATAAAAATAATTCATTTTGCTACATCTCAGATTTGAATATAAATCTAGTTGAATTAGAATCAATCATGTTGGATACTCATATTGATAATTAATTAAACTAAAAAAACTCTAACTCTATATGTAGTTCGTTAACAAACTGAAGCTTTGCGTCTGCTGCCAAGTTATTGCAGCAATTCACATTAACGATATTGGATCTTTACGAAAGTTTTTCTGGTTCTCTGAAATCAACATGTATTGGCACTAAACATTTCCATTGTGTTCATGGCTATTAAGTCGTTAGTTGATGTGAGAAGACACCTCGATCGAATAAACAAGATAACAATATTGTTAGGTATAATCTAGTTTAATTGACGTATTTATTCTATTTTTTGATTGGTGATTATAGACGAACTAGATTTACAAAATAGGGATGTTGAGGTCGGGATCAATAATAATCTAACATCATTAGCACGTCCGATATAGGTGTAAGGAGCTATGGTCTTCAAGGATAGATAAACATTTAATTGCAAAACATCTGCAATGCAAATTACTACAACATTTCACACAGTGGTCAATTAATCGCAGAACGTGATAAAACAGGCTAAAGATTCAAAAGAGAAAATCAAAACTAACAAAGACCAAAAGGGAACAAACCAAATCATGGCAAAACATACATAATCATAAACGTATCATTTACAATTACATCAGTAATGTACTTTCAGTATTATGCAAAACAGAAAGTGCACATTTTTTATACAATGAACGAGCAATTCTAGTAAAAAAAAGCACACGTGTTCTTTTATGAACCAAACCTTTCATGAATTGATAAAGTCATAAAGAAGTCGTTCCTTCAAGACTAAACAATCAAAGAGTAGATATGTTAACCTCCCAAACAAATGGGCATCATTTCAGTTTCACATGACATACTAAGGCATATTCTATGGCGATATAGTTTATAAATAGGAAGATTATTGATAGTTAATTGCTACCCCTTAAGTGTTCAACACTCTCATGCAGATTTATAAGGAGAAAAAATAAATTGGTCACAGAGGTTCAGTTTGATGACATATTATGAGGGAAAATATATAAAGGCAACAGTAGTATGCCGCTCATTGAAACCCATAAATCGGTTAAGATAAATCAAATCTAAATTACAAAGTAAAACTGAGGTAAACACATCAGCTATAAGAGGAAAACAACGAAATAACAGAAACACTTAAGTGCAACAAAAACCCAAAATGACGAGTCAACACACACAGAACGAAGTTAACTATAAGATAACAACTGCCATGCTATCCAATATTTTTACGGTTGAAGACTTATTTCACATCATTGCAAATTTATTACAACGTATGTTTTGTATGTTGACGATCAAATACAAAATTTTAATTTCTACTGAACAGCTGAATTTTATAATCATCACATTTCATGCCTTACAATGCTCCGTTCAATGTTGATACCAATATATGACCTTAACAAGCAGCTGTCTATTATAGTGACAAGACGGTTTACAAAACTTAGATTAATACTAGTATTAATTTATATTTTCACACACATAGTCATTTCTATCTATAGTGAATAAATCAGTTTAATCTACTTTATAAAAGAAAAGTAGTTGCTGTCAAATTGTGTATTAAGGCAATAAATAATATACTTCATATAACACAAGATATGTTAATGATTATGCAAAACCTCAATGTTGTTTTCTCTCATATAAATGAATGACATTTCACATTCTTGTTTTTACAGGTTTAGATATAAATCCTGCCATAAGAGGATTAACATCACTTGGACGTTTTATTGAAATGATAACAGTTGCCGACACTGAACATGCGGTTTCTAATGCCTTAATGTATAAGATGAAGCATTCCGAACAGTTATTTAGAGACTTCGTAAAAAATGGTATTCGAGAGTATATGCTGACGTAATAATTGATTCAGATTATGAAATGTGTTTGTAGAGTACAAGAGACCAAATTGCCATTAGAAGACAGAAGACTACCTTATATCCCTCCTATAAAAACTATTTATGAATTGAATGTCTAAATATGTTGTGGCTAAAAAATATAGTTGTGTTTTTTGCCCCTGTACATACCTTTAAATTTTACTTTTACCCTAACACGAATATTTCTATATTTAGTATAATTATGTAAAATATTTGAAGGCTGTTTTCCCTATATACCAACCCTCAATGTGTATTCCTACCCGAACAAATTTTAAGAAAAAAATAACAGTATACCATCAATAATGACCAGAATATTAAAAATATTAAATATTTGAAAAATATTGTACCTTTTTTTCCCCTTTTGTTCTACCTAGAGGCACAAAACAAATTCGTTCATTTATACATTGTATTATGTAATTTGTTATTGGAAGTTGTATTGCAACTTATCTGTCAAATCAAGTTTAACTATTTGTTTTTAAAAACTTGCTACATTTTAGTCGCGATAGAATTTGATTTATTACTTTTTTCTTCCATTGCATCAATTTAAGGTTGTCTTCACAAATGGTATCATTACCGCATTGTGTTACATTTGATTCATTTTTTTTTCTGGTACTTACATGTAAGTTCGTAGGAACATTCAGTACAAAAGCTTTAATATATGTTATTCGTTTTACATTTCGTACTTTTGGAATGCTATTTGCCTTCCAACAGACGATATAACATTCAATTCGTTTTGTAATCACTGGTACAAGCACATGTGAAGACACAGTGCCAAAAGAATGTATGTGTATAAGAGTGAATAATATTTAGATTCTAAAAGTTGAACCAACATTAAACATTTATTTATTTATTTTGTTTTACTTATTTTTTTTATTTTTATTTGACATAAAATAAATAAGGAAGATGCAAGTCATGTCAAATTAGAAAATGCAGACACTTTGTTTTCTACCTTTAGTTCCGTTAAACTTAACCCTCATTTATATATATTATTAAAAGAAATCTCTCACAATTTGCAAGTAAAAATGTGTATTTTTTTTTTTATTAATGCCTGAAAAGATCGCTTTCTAATCAAAGTTATTCACCTTTAATCAGTTGTTACAAAATGATATAACTGCGATATTTCCCATAAAGATTTATGAATGCAGTTGTAACGCTTGAAGTCCTGATGCAATCAATCCAATTAAATGATTAGTAACACGATGACAAATATGTTTAAAAATGTTTAAAAAGATGTACATTTTTATTTGATGTAGGTATTTTCTTTGATACATGTATGTGCTCATTGTAATTTTTTTATAAGACAACCTTTTGCATCAATTGCTTTCCAAACATCTAAGAAATACGGATACTGTTTTCACACGATCATTTGTTAACCGGATTTTTGTGACAAAAATGTCGGTTATTGATTTGGGGATGTACGGCGGTCGGGCGGGCGGCAACCAAATGTTGTCCGTGCATTTACTCATGAACCGTTCAACCAAAGCTTCAAATTTTAATATGTTGTTACAGACAACAAAATTAGGGACAAGTTCAATAATGACGATTTTGACTTTTACCGTTCAGGAGTTCTTGAAAGATTGAAAAATAGCTTTTCCAGTCGTGTCCGTGCATTAACTCATGAACTGTTCAACCAAAGCTTTTCAAATTTTAATATGTTGATACTTATGACAAAATGGAGGTCAAGTTCGATAATGACGATTTTGACTTTTACCGTTCAGGAGTTATGGTTCTTGAAAGATCGAAAAATGTCTTTTCCGTTCGTGTCCGTGCATTTACTAATGAACCATTTAACCTAAGCTTTTCAAATTTTAATATGTTGATACTGATGACAAAATGAAGGTCAAATTTGATATTGACGTTTTTCACTTTCACCGTTCATCAGTTATGGCTCTTGTGATACTGTCCAATATTTTTGGTAGTTATACCCCGTCTCTAGGATTGATGGCGAAATTGTATATACCTTGTCCGTCTGTCCTTCCTTTCAACAATTTTTACAGTTGATAGTACTCAACATAATGTCATCCTGTTTGGTCAGCCGCATGACTGTTGTTATTTTGTGCACATGTCAGACCTGTATAACACATATCTTATATTTGCCCATTCTTGTTATTTTTCAATGTTTTGAAAACTTTAGAGTGTTATGTCAAACATATCTCCAGTTCTACTGAACAGAGGGAAATTAAAACAGTAATAAGTTGTAACTAGTGCATGACGGGTTTTTTATCTGTAAGTGACCATCATTTAAGCCCTTCAAACCCTAATACTTTGAATAAGGAAAAAGATATGACGGGTACTCAACTGAGTTTCTTAGGATGATTTATTCGAAACCTTTTAATTCACATTCATTTTCATACAATAAAGACTACAGAGTAAACATGTGCCATAAATGAACACGTTCTGTGACAAAAGACCAATAAATGTAGTAGTCTGATTGGCATGACAGTTATTAAGTAACTTGTATTATTTTTAGCAATATTTGTTCTTTTCTGTGATTACGTTATTATACATGTCAGACAATTCCATTTGTTTTATATTGTAGACAAATAAATTATTTTATAATTAGTGTAGTTTTTGTAAAATGCATACATGTTTATATTTTCAAATTGGCAATACTTTTATTAAAAATTTACAGTAAACTATTATTATTGGCACATCATTTTCGGGTGTTACTACAAAATTGTTTGACTTTCGTCATCAGATATCACATAAAAAAACTCTAAACTCTAAAACAAACAGACATAATAGGTTACAATGTCAAAAATCGTGTGAGTGCAGACAAAGTTGTGATATAATCTTAATAACTATAACAACAAACAAATATGTCAACAAAGAAAAAATCAAAATGACAAAGCACTGCAAAACGCTACTGTTTTGATATATTTAGTCATTTATTTTACGTTAAATATATATTGTATCAATCATGCGTTGTTTTATGTTTATTTTTATATTAATGGTTGCCCAGTTTGTCTTGCGAATACTCTCTTCTAGTGTCCTTAATTGCATTTTTATTTTCGAATACCTTACGGGGACCTAGTGTAAGTGGATCTTCTTCAAAATGAACAGACATTGTCTATTTTCATAGAATTAAACGTATAATGTGCTGACTGTCGTACAAGTTAGAGGTTTACCTAGCTATAAAACCAGGTTAAATCCACCATTGGCTACATAAAAAAATGCTTGTACCAAGTCAGGACTTTTACAGTCTATTTGTTTGATGTGTTTGAGCTTTTGATTATGGATTTGATTAAGGACTTTTCATTTTGAACTGTCTTCAGTCATATTTTTGTGATTTTACTTTTTTCTGGATAACTACATAAGAAATAGTTCTTATTTACTTCGTATAGAGCTATTAAAACAAACAAAAACACGATTATCAATGTACGTGATCTATAAACTTAAAGAGCAAACTGTTAACATGTTTTTCCACATTTTTGTGCTTTTTTCTCATTTCCGGTCCGGTGTGAGAAAAATATTTCTCCTCACTAGTGAAAAATCTGTTCTCAATGTGTAGAGTTTGATTAACAAATGATAAGTAAAACGATCACAAATTTACTATTGCACAATGACACAATGACGGGATGTATAAGTACATAGTCACGCCATGTATGTACGGAAGAGATTGCTACACAGATAATAATGGATAATAAAGAATGTGACGAGTTTGCTTTACGAATGATAGTTAAAACGATCATATTCATAGAAAAATCCTTAGAGTTTAGTTACTTGATCAACTTAAAGTTTCGCTTCAATTTGTACATTGATGCTTGGCATAGGAAATCCATAAGTCAATTTTACTGTTTCCAAAAAGTATGAATTATTAACTACTTAGGATTTTATTGACCCAGCCAGTTAACCTTAGCCGTATTTTGTACATTTTTTTAGAATTTTGGGTCATGAATGATCCTTGTCTTTGTTTGACTTTCTTTACTATTTTGACCTTAGCGTCACTGATGAGTCTTATGAAGATGAACACGGCTTTGGCGTATTAGATTGTAAACCTGGTACCTTTGATAACTATTAGCATGTCGAAATGTTCTATTGTATTGTTTGTTTGTGTATTTATCTGTTCTGGATGTTCTTCCATGTATTTGTACTGTAGTCTTGTCATGTAATATTGTCATTTTAGTGTTATATTTAACATTGCAATAACAAATGTGAGGCTTGGCTAGCCAGAAAACCAGGTTCAACCCACCATTTTTTCTTAAAAATGTCCTGTTCCAAGTAAGGAAATGGCACTGGTTATTTTATAGTTCGTTTATTTGTGTGTTGCTTTCTCTATTGGTATTTTGTTGCCCTTCAGTGTTACTGTTGTTTCGTTGTTATCCTTTTATGTTTAATGCTTTTACCTCGGATTTAGTTTGTAACTCGAATTTCAATCGATTTATGACTTTCGAATAGCGGGTTACCACTGTTACTATTATTTGTATATATTTGTATCTGCGAAAAAGCGTAATCAAAATAGATATTTTTAGAAATGCTCACACAAACAGCCTTTTAAATCTAGCTGCAAAAAGTTGATCAGACTTCTTCTGAGAGTTTTAGCTTTGTCATCGGATAATTATAACCACCGACTTAAAGTTAAATATCATCAAGTTATGTGAGATAAAAATCCAGTTTCAAAACAAGTGAAACCGGCATTACTTTGAATTCTAATATGACGTCTTTATTACGCTTGGTTAACAAAGCCGTGTTCTAATGAGTACAAAAAATATGTTTGACATATGCGCACGGTCTATCTGTTTATATTTACGTTATTTCCATCGTTATCCTTTCAAATATTTACATTTAAGCAGCTAACATAAACTTTTATTATATATTTTTATCAAACAACATATATTTGCCCTGCTCGTATTTTTTTTTTAACTTTTTCAAATATGAAATGTAATATACAGACTCCTCGGGTGGACATGGAACACTGAGCCAAACATTCTTACGGTATTTTCGAACGCTTCGACCTTTAAATATTTTGTATTTGTCATATTAGAATCGAAATAATTTCTTCAAGTCATGCTCTATGCTCATTTTAACATGGGAAGGCATTATATTTGAACACATTTTACAACTCGCTAACGCTCAGTGTAAAATATCGACAAATATAATGCCTATCCATGTTAAAATGAGCATAGAGCATGACATGAAGAAATTATTTCTTAATTTGTACATCTAAGATTTTGTGATCAAGATTGATTTGCTGAGTTTCAGCCAATATCCAGATGAGAGATATAATATGGAACACCAGTATAATCCAAACAATCGAGTCTTCAATTTATTGATAAGATTACCTGTGACTGCGTCATTTTTCATTATCGCCACATTCATTATGAACCTGTCCCAAGTGAGGACCCTATAGTTGAGCGGTTGTTGTGGTTTATTTCTTTTAAATAAGTCTCGTAAGTAGTGTTGTTATAAATAAAGCTATTCGTATTTTTCATTAATTGTTTCCTAATTTTTATGACTAGGCCTTTTATTGACGACAATAGGCTATGATTTTTTTCTCATCGTTTATGGTTGTCTATAATCGGATAAATCCACTTCATTCGAGGTTTGATGTAAAATTGTCACATTCTGTATTTTTGAATACTCGTCAGGACACTGTCGGCATAACATGTTTACGGCTCGACGGACGGGGGATTTGAACCCATGCAATAAAAAGTTATCATTTCTGAATATATGTTCTTTTATTTTTTTAATCTTTTCTGAAGATAGTACCACCAAATATTAAAGGTGAGTAGGATATCCAAAGCCTCAACGCAAAACAACTTGTATAGAAATAATATTGCTTTATTTATTTTTTTTCCAAAAAATTTAATTTATTTTCATTTTTAATTGCGTTATTGCTTTTCTAAGGCTACGAAATTAGGCATACATGTACTCACACGATTTTTTCTTCTGAATACCCATAAATAACTCTTTTTCAATTTCGAAAAAAGATAACAATTAAGGAATGGCTGTAATATGTTTTCTGTCTATAGATAAATAACATAAAAAAGTGGTGCACGCAGCACAACTAACGTAGCAGATAATGTAATGGTGTGCACAACATTTTGGAGGTTATTGATAGAAAAACATATTAAATAAAGGCAACAGTAGTATACCGCGGTTCGAAATTCATGAATCGATTGCGAAAAACACAAATCCGGGTTACAAACTAAACCTGAGGGATAGAAATCAAATTTAAACACATGTCTTTCTTATACTTAATTCCAGTTTAAAGGCGTAAATCATTAAAAACTTAGCTGATATACAAACTACTTTCAACCAATAAATAGATGTGCCTTATCGAAAATTTGATTATTTTCAGATAACACAGACAGCTATTTCACTCGATTCAAAGAAGTAAAAGGATTGTCAGACATATCAAGATGCTTTCCTGTCCAATATTCATTAATTCAAACGAATTACCATAATATCTTATTTTGTTCATTGATAGTGATTTCGTTATTTTGATAAAATAACTAATGTCAAAAACTTTTACCACATATTTAACCAAAAAGATTTCTACAATGTTGTATTGTGTGCTATTTTATTCTTTTGCTATTAGAATTAACATTAATTTCTACTCTTTTATCTTATTAGCTATTATCGTCTATTTATATTCCATTTCAAAAAGTTGTTTTTATACATAGAACCAATAAAGAATACCATTATGATTTTGATTTATTGGAAATTAACTTTCACATTTCTAAAACGATAATAGCAAGGGTGAAGATAGGAAATATTATGTAAATATCGCTATTAGAATAAAAAAAAATGTTATACACATGTAAGGAAAAAGGTATGAGAGAACTAAAAACACAAAACAACAACAACGAACTCTCGATTTTTCAATATCATATTCACCAACAAACGCAATGTATTGTCATATTATAAAACTCTGGGAACCGGAAGTTGTTTTTAAAAATGAAAGTCATTGTCGAATACAAAATCAGGATATAACCCATTCACAAAATACAAATTTGACGTCTTTGTTAGTTGAATAATTCATATCATCATATAAAAGCCAAATAGAAAGTATATACTCATTTCATAAAAAAATATAAGAAAATCTATCTGACCAATTAATATTCTAAATCATGTGAAACTCCCACAAAAGACCAACATGACACAGAAATAAACAACTATAGGTTATCAGTTTGAATATGTCGCAATAAAATAGATGAAACAGAGATGATGTAAAAAAAAAAAAAAAAAAAAAAAAAAAACCAATAAGATGACCAATAAGATGATTAAATACGTCAACGACATTTGGTATATAGCTCACTGACGGATGAATCAAATTGCAGCTGAGCAGATGGTATAGAAAAGATCATTAAATGTTAAATGCCATTTTTTATATGTAGCAATATGACAGATGATGCATGATGCGTTTCCATAGATGTTGTGCAAAAAAAGATTAAGTGTGACAACTTTACAAAAAAAAATTCTTTCGACAACATGCTTTAACTTGCTATTCACTTGTTCTTCTGACGTCTTCACCGAGACTGCCTAGTTAATGAACTTAAACATGTATAACTATAGTATAAAGCTAAGCATACAGTGACAATAATGTTAATATCAATCTTAAGGTGGTATGGGTGTCTTCCTCCATTTTGAATTGTTAAAAACAGAAAACCAAAGGTCCAGATTTTCCATTAAGTTAGCAAAATTTGATGCAGGAATGCAGATATCTAATGTGAATTTTCATTTATAAGAACCAATTTATAAAAATATAACATATAAATATAAATATTTTTGCAAATGTTAATTATTTTTGGTCGTTTTTCCTTTTTTTAAATTGATATTTTAACTATAAAACAGTACATTTTCTGAAGGATTCTACATGGAATTTTTCTATTTTGTATTTAAGCCGGAAAAAACGTACGATGACCATATCTTTTCTTTTAATATTCTCAAAGCAGTGTCTGAAAGCTATCTTTTCCTGAAGTATTTAACAATTCTATCATTTTGTTTAGTTTCTAATCACAAAATGGTGCTTTTTCCTGTATAATCAATACAAAATATGTCATTTTGTCCCGTCCTGTAGTTTTAGAAAATGAGCGGTAACCTATCATTTTTATTAAATTTTTCAACATGTATAAATAGATACTACGTTTTGGCAAAGTATGAACAAATTCTATCATTTTTACCTTAAGCAGCCATGTCTTCTTATAGATGAGGAAATCCTTAATAGAGGAAAATACCGATTTTTAAATGAATTCAAGCTATTATGAATTTATGGTGAAGTGATTCTAAACAGATACCATGAAAATATGATTTTTTTTTGGTG
Source organism: Mytilus trossulus (assembly GCF_036588685.1). Lineage (NCBI taxonomy): Eukaryota > Metazoa > Mollusca > Bivalvia > Mytilida > Mytilidae > Mytilus > Mytilus trossulus. The sequence continues at coordinate 82,058,597 of NC_086378.1, forward strand.
TTATTAAAATTTGCAGTTACAAAATGTAAGAAACTATTAGAAGTCAAGGAATGTATCTCCCTCTTGCAAAGCGCTGAGTCCTTTCACGGAATTGGATATACTTTTTGGACCTTTTGGATTATAGCTCTTCATCTTTTATATAAAATTTGGATTTCAAACATCTTGGCCACGAGCATCACTGAAAAGACATGTATTATCGAAATGCGCATCTGATGCAGGAAAATCGGTACCATTAATGTTATTATAAGTATCTTTCATATACAAGTACTATTAATATGAAAAATTTGTCTACAAAAATAATTAGGAAAAATTCTCAAATAGTTAAAAAAAAAAAAAAAAAAAAAAAAGGAAAAATTAAAAGAAACAGACCAAATGATGGAAGGAGACGAAAATAAAAGATAAAATATTAAAAAGAAAAATGTAATAAATAGTTAAGTGAGCTTAGTGTGTGTACCTTAAACATTATTTTGCTTTTGTTGTGTATGTTTATAGAAGGATAGTTAATAAAAACGTTTGATTCACATTTGTTGAACGACTTACATTGAGAGCGTCCAATCACGGAGATAGTTCATCAATATTTTTCTGTACAAATCAATACAACCAAATATTTTCAGAAGGATAAACACTATTCGAAGTTTGCATATGGTATTTAAAAAAAATGGTAGAATACCACGTACTTTAAATGTTTCTTTTGTCTTTAAATTTCTGCCCAGTGACGTACATCGTATCTGCTTTTCCTCATGAACAGTACAGTGCATATAAAAATATTAATTTATGAAGAATGGAAGCCCGGCTACCTTTAACAAACTGCTTAACAGAAAGATAACACTTTTTTCATGTTTAACCTAAAGTTTATGTTTATATTAATAAATATCGTAAACGTTGTTTTTTAGATTTGAGGGGCAATAATTATTGTTTGACAAATAATACTTTTTATTCTTTTGTTAGCAACCAAGCAACTCGCTTTCTTGATTTAATTGGTTTATGTCAATTTGCGGCGTTCATCCAAACTCGCGTGAATCTTCTACTTTCGTCATCAGATATGACATTATAAACTCTAAAACAAAAACCAACATTTTATTACCTTTACAATGTAAAAAGTAAAATTTAAAGGATTTGATGCGTCTTTAATGCTCAAAACGTTGGTTTTATTTTGTAACGATCATAAACTAAACAGGTATAATTACGAAATTAGAAGATGAATTCGATCGCATATCATTTTACCCGAACAAATATCAGCAGTCTGAAAAAAAACCTGACCAATTCACATAGATATAAGACATGAAGCCAACAGATCAATACACCTTATTTTGCCCAGTTTGCCTCTATGTTTTTATTTTGTTGTCATGTCGAATTCCTTACGGAGATGTACATGATGTAGTGTTGTACCTCAAGTTGGTCGAATTGAAAAGGCGTTGTCAAGTTTCATATGATTAAACTAATTATTGTCTTGAATTGACGGATCTTACTGTTTGGTAACTCCTTAAGAAAGAGTTCTTATATATTTCGTAGATAGCTATATAAAAAGAACGATGATCAATGTACGTGATCAATATACTTTAAGAGCAAAATGTAAACATGTAGATTATTATACATCAGTATCGATTCCATAGTTGATTAGGTTTCTCTGTCAACCGAAAGTAAGAAGAAAAAACAACGATTGATTAATGTTTCTTTACGAATCAGAAAAAAAACCAGTTGCTGTTATCATCCAAGGGATTAGTCAAGCAATGAATCCAGCAATGAACACTTAGCATTATGGAAAAATTGTATTGCAGGACATCAATTCATTGAAATTTGTTTGTGGGATCTTTCAGTCAGTACAATTACTTGATCTACTTACAGTTTCGCTTTAGTATATGCATTCGTGCTAGGCATAAGACATGCAAATGTACATTTTGCAACATTATTTCACTGAACACAAATGATTTTGTTTTTATTCTATGCTGTATTGCTTCACGTCAGCCATTCTTAAAAACTTTCCTAGATACTAGTACCTTTCCCGAAATGAGATGAAGTGTGAATGAAATTGTAATGATATAAAACATTTTTGTAAGATTGCTGCTAACACTCGAGCTTAAACCGCTTTCGTTTCTCTCTTTTGATAGTAAAGTATTTCATTATATTTGGTCACAGATTCATATTGAGCTAGAAAAGTCTCGATTATCATTGACTCAGCACCATTATTTTTAAATTCCGTTTCTTTTTCAACACTTTCAATGCCTGCTAATCCATATATCTATGTCCTGTTTTTTTTCCTTTCCATGAAACTAATGTTGCTTGACTCCGCCAAGTAAGGCATTGTTTTCATCAGTGCCTGTACCGTCATAGACAATTGGTTAAACATGTATTTTCTACATGGCAGTCATGATGCGTTTCTAGGTCTAAGGACTATTAATGTTTCATCGTATGAACTTACAATCTGGAACCATTTTTTCCCCTTGAAATAAAACAGTATATAAGACAGCAGGGTTCAGTACAGCCAACACCCTGCTGAATATACAAGTAATGATTTAAATGTTTTGTGGCATCTTTTGCAAGTAACCCTGTCGTGTCATATATTAAACGCATTCTTGCTTTATCAAAGTACGATTTGCGAAACCAATTCGTCTTTTATTCCTACATTCTTGATACAGCATCGCTACTATGGCACAATAGCTTCCTTATGTATGTAGTACACATGTTTAAATAACGCCAGGGTCGGCAAATCCTGATGGGAATTTGTGTTTAAACATGCCTCTTAACATTGTTCATTCCATTCGTATTGTTATCGTCGATTTCAGTCTTTACCTGAAGTTTAACATGTTTTATATTAATAGCTGCAAAATTTGACCATAATTACAATGCTTTTTAATTTGTTTCAGTGTAAAAAAATATAGACTGCTAAATGTTTAGCTTTTGCTAATGTTTTCTCTGGAAACGTTCCTATCCCTTTATGCGAATTAGCGTATGCCAAAATATTTTTGTCAGAACAGTTCACATTTATAGCCATTATTTTTAATCTAGCTGCTAACAGTTGATCAGAAATTTTCGAAGATGTCTAGCTATTTCATGGAATGACCACTGACAAATAGTTATATATCATCAAGATATATGAGATAAAATTCCGTTCGCACAAAATAAAAGCTTTCTTTCAACTTATCATCGTTGCAAGACCAGCGTTTAATATACAAAAGTCACTACTTTGAATTTGTACATTTCGGATCTTGTTGATAAAGTATGTTTTACTGATATTCAGGATTAAATCAACTACTGTGGATTCATTAATATTTGTTGGATACCAATTTTCGTGGATTTCGTGGGAAATGGTGAACCACGAATTCAAATGCTCAACGAATAACATATTTTTAAAAGGCCTTTTATACCGAGATTGGCAAAACCACGAAATCAAATATCCACGAATATGCAAGTTTTCAACATTCCACGAAAATTGATACCCACGAAAAAAAATGAATCCACAGTACCAATATCTACACGATATATCTTTTGTGGAATACAAGGATAAGCCAGACAATCGAATTATCAATCTGTTGGAAAAGATAACCTGCGACTGCCTCATTTTGTAATTATCGCCACATTCCTTATGTATAATAAAGAATATGTTTTATGATTGCAATAAGACAACTCTCCATAAGAGACCAAACAACACAGACATAAACAACTATAGGTCAGTGTACGACCTTCAACAATGAGCAAAGTCCATACTGCATAGTCAACTATGAATGGTTCTGAAATGACAAAACTTAAACAATTCAAACGAAAAGAGTAACGGCCTGAGTCATGTACAAAAAATGAACAAATAACGAATATGTAACACATCAACAACAAACGAAAAGCATTGAATTACATGCCCCTGACTTGGGATAGGCACATACAATGTTCATACAGAATGTGGCGGGGTTAAACATATTAGAGGGACCCCCCTAACCTTGGTCCCAAGTCAGTAGAAGAGGGGGAAATATACCAGATGAACATTCAAACTCATTATCGAAAATAAACTGACAATGCCATGGCTAAAAATTAAAAATACAAACTGACAAATAAAAATACACAAGAAACAACGCAGAAAACTAAATACTGAACAATACAAACCCCACAAAAGGAAGGGTAAGCATATCCTGCTCTGCATCTGGCACCAGTCGTGTTGCTCATCTTATTACAAATCCAATAAATAGTCTAATTCGGTAGGTAACATTCATGAAAAAAGAAGGGGATTGAAGTGATGACATAAGAATCATATCCGATATCATTTGTGAAACGGTTATGCCATATCTTGATGAGTGGTTATTTTGTGTTATTTCTCTTAAATACGTTTTCGTAAATTGTTTGCTATAAATAAAACCATTGGTTATTTTTTCTATTGAATTGTTTAATAGTATGATGTCAGGGCGTTTAAAGCCGACTATAGTGTTTTTTTTCCCTCTTCATTGAAGCCTACATGGTTGCTTTTAATCGCTTCCATCCCCTTTATTCGTATTTTGGCGGGAAAATGACCCATGAGCTGTCATGTCGTTTTGAATACTCATCAGGACAATGTCGGCAAAACATGTTTTCAAATTTCTGAATATTTCTTCTTATGGTTTTTTTTTCTCTTTTACAAAGCCAGTACAACTGAATATTAAAGTGCGGTACGCTATCTAAAGCTTTAAACAAAACATTACTTTTAAGTTGTGGTTGTTGGTTTTTTAATGCCTTGTTTAAACATACTCATGCAAAAATTGTTTTCTAAAAAATAACATTGATTCAATTTTTAAAAAATGGGTACACGAAGACTAACCCGTAAATAAACTCATCATAGATACCAGGACTTAATTTAGTATACGCCAGACGCATGTTTCGTCTTCAATAGACTCATCAGTGACGCTCGAATCCAAAAAAGTGAAAAAGGCCAAATAACGTACGAAGTTAAAGAGCATTGAAGACCAAAATTCCTAAAAGTTTTGCCAAATACAGCTAAGGTTATCTATGCCTGAGGTAAAACAAGCCTCAGTATTTCAAAAAATTCTAAATTTGTAAACAGCAAATTTATTAATATAACAATATCAATGACAATTCTTGTCAGCACAAAAAGTAAAGTAGATAATTTAAAAAGTAAAATCACAAATATACCGAACTCCGAAGATAATTCAAAGCACACCACCTGATTTTGACCTTATTGACAGAAAAAATATTAAAGACATATCTTCTCATTTAAATCAAGATTCTAATTTTAAGGAGCAAATCGTGACCAACGTTGATGATGTCACAACCACGTGGCGAAATTATACTTATATCCAACACGATGATATGCCTCATCGAAAATTCACACAGACAGAAATTTTACCAGATTGAATGTTGTAAAGGGACTGTCAGACATAGCAAGTTGCGCCCCTGTCAAATATTCATTCTTCCAAACAAATAACCATACTATCTTATTCGTCCGTTGATAATGAATTCTTTGTTTTAATCAAACAGACTTAACCTAAAAATGTTGACATACTATGTTTGTAGGATATTTCGTATTGCAATTGATGTCTACTCTTTTATCTTATTAGTTAATATTCCATTACGACATTTCGAAGTTGTTTTGATACATAATGAGAATTTTATTATTTGTATTAGAATTTAACCTACACATTTCTGAAATGGTGATTTTTTAGCAAGGAACTATAGTGACAATATCGGTATCAAAATGTTGAAGACGTTGAAAACATTTCAGTGAAAATGTTGTCAGAAGTTGAAATACGAATAAAACAAAGTACAGTGCATTTTTTAATCTCATATTTACCAATATCTTAGCTTTTGATTTATATAAGCGAAAACAGAAGTATAACTCAGCAATGGAATTCAAATACTAGAAAACAGAATATAACATATTTACAAATTAAAAGATAGTCGTCTTTGTTTTTTAAATTTTTTCATAAACTCTGATCAAAACTCAGAGTATAATTTCAATTCAGTAAAATAATTATAATAAAACGTATCTGACCAATCCTTAGTATGTCAGCTTTAATCTGTCGATGAACGGATGAAACAGAGATCTCGTTATTTAAAAAAAAAAATACATTGGTAATATATAGCTATATGACGGATGAAACAAATAGCACCTGCACAAATGATGTGGAAAAGATAATTAAATGTTACCAAGACGTTTTTGATATGTCGCGATACGACGGATACAACAAGATTCACTTCCACAGATGATGTAGGAAAAGTAGATTAAGTGTGACAACTTTAAGAAAAATCATTTGACAAAATGCCTTAACTTGCAATCAACTAGTACTTCTTATGTTTTTACCGAGGGTGCCTAGTTCATGTACTTAAACACGTATAATTATGGTATAAAGCTCGGCATTACGTTACAATAAGGATAATATCACTCTTAAAAACAGGCATGTCTACTTATAGATGATGAACTCCTTAATAGATGAAAATACCGATTTAGAAATGAATTCGAGCTATTATGAATTCATGGTGAAGTGAATCTGAATAGATTCCATTAATTTTGTCGATTATAACCAGTCATGATTTAATAATGTTACACAATTAGGATTATTTTGAGATAGGTCTTTGGTAAATCATTTCAATTTTTAGTTGATTAGTTACATCATGGCAACGCATTCATTGCTTTATTTGTTTAAATTGTGAAACCGACTATAATAAGTATCGTACGTATAATATTAATTGGATGCATTTGTCCCCAAAAATAAGTAGGAAAAAATAGCCATGTCGAAAAAAAAAAAGTTAAACAGGAACAGACTAAATTATGACAAAAGACGAAAATAAATGAGAATATGTTATAATATTAAAACATATATTATAAGGTTCAGTGAGCTTTATATTTGTACCTTAAAAATTAGTTTGCACATGCTGTGTATGTAAAGAAGGATAGTGTATAAAAACGTTTAATTTCGTTTTTGAACACTAACATTGAGTGCGTCAAATCCAGGAAATAATTAATCATTCTTTTTATTTAGAAACCAATGCAATCAATACTTTTCAGAAGGATAAACACTATTCGAAGTTGTGCATGTGGTTTTTAAAATTGTAGCATACCAGATATATGTTTACCTTTTGTCTTTCCGTTTTTGCCCATCACGTACATCGTATCTGATTTTTCTCATAAAAAGTACAGTGCATCTAAAAAAAATAAACAATTGACAATTTACAAACAGCTGAAACCTGGCTACAGGACAATTAACAAACAAAGTTACAGAAGGATAAACACTGATTTTCAATATTTAACCTGAAGTTATTATTGAGTAGTTTGTTTTTTAGATTTGAGGGGCAATAAATATTTTCTGACAAATGATACTTTGAATTCTTGTTATAGCAACCAAGCAACTTTTTTAGACATAGTTGTAGTATTTCAATGTGGGGGTTAATACAAACTAGCGTGAATCTTTTACTTTCGTCATCAGATAATTTAATAAACTCTAAAGGAAAATATATTGTATTATCTTTACAATGTTAAAAGTAAAATGTTAAATGAAATTATTTGATGCGTAAAGGACTGTTCAATGATTGCTCGAAAAGTCAACTTCAGGACTGGTCCATGGTCAGTTATACAGTTAACTCTGGACGAAGTTAACTTTGCCACAAACAGTCCTACACACAAGTTAACTTATGACTTGGTCTGCTATCAAAAGTCACACATGATCCAAAGTTAACTTTAGTCTGGTCTGCTACTCAAAGATAAAAAGTAAAATCACAAAAATACTGAACTAGGGGAAAATCAATTCGAAAAGTCCATAATAATATGGCAAAATCAAATAACAAAACGCATCAAAAACGAATATACAAGAACTGTGATTTTCCTGACTTGCTACAGTCATTTTCAAATGTAGAAAATGGTGGATTAAACCTAGTTCTAAAGCGCTAAACCTCTCACTTTAATGACAGTCTCATCAAATTCCGTTATATTTACATTGACACAATAAATAAAATAGTCGAAATATGGGTACATCAGTCATCATCGTATAATAATTTTAAAAGGAACAATCTAACAGAACACAAAAACATTTACTATCTACGAACACATTGATTGATTTGAGTGTCTGACGTCAGAAAATGTTATACGTGACATAAATTTGTCGTTCAATGTACAAACAATTTTAAAATTTACACAGGCAATGTTAGCATACAGGGTTAAAAAATGAAAAGTATGTAAGAATAAATTTCAGAAAAAGACCTAAATTTAAACTAGTCCAAAAGTTATATATAGAGTTTATGAGAATCCAAAAATAGTTAATTCCACTACGCGATTGAATGATTTTGACGTTCGTCGTTCAACGTATATAGTAATTCATAATAGAAATATATCATAATGACATATAATAGAACAATATGATACTGACGGGATCTTTTAAAGTACAAAGTAATGTTATAAGAACAAACGAAATACATAAAGTCTCATATGCAAAACAAACCACCGAAAAATGAAAGACAATACAAACACATTGACGAGATGTTAAAGGTGATAAAGTTAACTTTGGTCTGGTCTGCTCCTCCAGAATAAAGTTAACATGATCCAAAGTAAACTTGTAAACTGGACTGCTTTGATCGATGCATGTCATATGAGTATTGACTTCCGATCAGTGAAATGCAAACGATCTTTGTCTTTATCAGGCCAGGCAAACCTGTTCATATATCTGGTCAGGTCCGGTAAGGTAGACCTATCCACGGGTCCCATCTGGTCAGGCAGACCTGAATACAAGTCTGATCTAGTCAAGAAGACCTGTCAATAAGTCGGTTCTGGTCAAGCAGAGAAAGTTTACTTCTAGGTCTGCAAAAATGTTCCCAAGTTAACCTATGGAGCAGTCGTAAGGACTGCTTTAAGTTAACTTGTATATAGGTGAGGACTGCAGTCAACTGTATGTCAAGCATTTTGACCATATATTTTGCGAAGAAGATTGAAACTCAATGTTATATTGTATGGTATTTCATTTTTTACGCTTGTGAAAGTGCAATTGATTTCTTTTCTTTCATAATAAAATACATTGTCATATAGCTGTGAATGTGAAATTGATAATTTTTTGAAGTAGTTTTGATACATATAATCAATATATAAAATTGTATTTCATTTATTGAAAGTTAACCTATACATTTCTAAAAAAGTTAGGACTTATAATGAGAATATCTCTATCAGAATGTGGAAGATATTGAGAACATGTCAGTGAAATGGTCTAAGAGATCTCCAAAACGTATACAGCAAAATACTGTGCATTTGTCAATCTCATATTAACCAGGCAACTGAAATTTACGGTCTTTTATCGAACAGAATTATAACTCATGAAACTTGCTGAGGTATTTGTGTTCATAAATGGAATTCATTGTCAAATACAATAAAAAAAACACAGTATGTAACATCTTAATACATTAAAAGCTGGTCGTCTTTAAAAGTTGAATTATTCATAAACTCTCAGAACTAATTAGAGAGTATTCATTCATTTCAGAATAATAACATTAGACATGTTAGATGCATGTTTCCTTATAATACGTTATTCTGATAGGCTAACTGCACATCACGTGTTATTCCGTAAGCAATTGCATTACACAATAAAAATTATCATTTATGATCACACGCGGTCCCAAAATAAAGTGTACAGGTGAATTAAATAATAACTTGATAAAAATCGTGTTTACATGATCCTAGCTAGGAAAAAAATTATTTATAAGTATTGAATGCTTCTTTTTGTAATTTTATAGGGTTGTAAAACCGTTGACCGTGCGCACATTTTTAGAATGAACCGCTTCCGCGCTTCATACAAAATGTACTTCGGTCAAAGCTTTTACACCTCAATAAATTTACAAAAAGAAGCATTCAATTCTTTAATAATAATAATTAGATGTGTCCGAAAAAATGTTAGTATGTCAGTTTGTATCTGTAGAGGTAAAAAAAGGATGAAACAGAGATGATTTAAAAAAAAAAAAGAGGGTGATTAATTACCAAGATATTTTTAATATATATGACGAATGAATCAAATAGCACCTTATAAAATGATGTCAAAAAGCTGATTGATTGTTACAACGCCATTTTTGATATGCGATATGACGGATGTTATAAGATTCACTTCAGAAGATGATGTAGAAAAGAAATTTGAATGTGACAACTTTAAAAACTTTCGACAACATGTTTTAACATGAAATTCACTTGTACTTCTTGATTCTTCTGCGAGGCTGCCTAGTTCATTTACTTTAACACGTATAATTATGAAATAAAGCTAAGTATTACGTGACAATAAGGTTTATATCACCCTTAAACAGTCATGTCTGCTTATAGATGAAGAAATCCTTAATAGATGAAAATACCGATTTCTAAATGAATTTCAGCTATTATGAATTTATGGTGAAGTGATTCTAAATAGATTCCATTAGTTTTGTCGATTAAAATTAAGTCATGATTTAATAATGTTATAGAATTAGGATTATTTTAAGTATAGTCTTTGGAAAAATCATTTCAATTTTAAGTTGATTAGATCCAACATGGCTCTGCACTCATTACCAGATGTGTTTATATTGTGAAACCGACCATGATTCTTTCACATATATAAACACATTATACGATATATTTGTCCACAAAAATAAGAAGAAAAAATCCTGAAATAGCCATGTTGAAAGAATAAAGGTTACATAGGAATATACCTTAACATGCAAAAAGAAAGTAAATACAAAATTTTCAAAACAACATTCAATTTAAACCATTTAAGCTATTCGGACTAGGTATGTAATGTACATGTCCAGTTTGTAATGGGTAGTTTTGACTATGATAATAATTCAGGGTGACAAACAAGAACCGAAGGAAACAAATGAATATCTATTCAGCATTGATAAAAGAAAAAAAACTAACCTCTAAAATTTATCTGCAATAGAAAGGCATTTTCTAAAGTTGAGTGAGCATAAATTTGTACCTCATGAATTATCCTGTTTATGTATGTATTGATAGAAAAGGGTACAGAAATATTTCAATTACATTTTAGAACGACTTCCATGTAGCGCATGTAGTGCATCCAATCCCTGAAATAATCCTTGATCCGTTTTTTTCTATCATTTCAAAACATGTTCTTTTGACTACTGTTGCTGCCACAAGGCTATAAAAGATATTTACGAAACCACTTTTTAAGATATTCTCTGTTAAGCTTCATTTTGTTTTTTAAATAACAAACAAGAAAGGAGAAAAATTACCAGATCCACATTTTTTCTTCTTCAGAAACCTATTCAACTTAAACATAACAGAAGGATAAACACTATACAATGTTGTGCAATGTGGTTTAAAAGATGTTAAAATACCGCGTTGATATATACTTCGAATGTGTCTTTACGTTTCTGCCCACTGATGTACATTCGGTATCAGTTGTTCCTCGTACAAATTACATTCATTATTTTTTTATGTTGGTTTTGAGTACTGTTTTTTATCTTTTGATCTTTTTACGTTTTTTTTTCTGCCATTTAAATCTTAGGTTTTTTTTAGAATAATAGAATTGAACATGTTGTTAACATTTGATAAGGCAACGTGTTGAATTTGTTTTTGTTTTGGCAATGGGTCTTTGTATTAATTGATCTTCAAAATTCTTAGAAATATTGATATTTTTTTACACGAACATATATTTGTTTTGGAATCAATTCGTTGGATAGACTATTATTACATGAATAACGTAATATTCTTTGTCAGAACTTGAATCATTAGATTAAAGATGAAAAAATTATTTTTTCAATCATTAAAGATACTTTTATCTGCTCGGGTTAATGATGCAATCTAAAAGATCATAATTGTATATGATAAGTCTATTACTCTGTATATAGGAATATCAAACAGAGTATTACATCATATTGCACGAGTTTGTACTTAAATATACTGCAAGATGAACTATGGGCTATCAAATATGAGAGAATGCAGCATACAATATATGTCAAGATACAATATCTTAAGTAATTAGATATTCTTAACATTTTAGGTATATTTTAAATGAAAGACCAGTGATAATATTTAATTTTTTTTTAACAAAGAAATCGTTTTGGCGAATTTGATATTTTACCATATTACTGGTACAACTATTATTTAGGCACTGACAAAGTCACCAGAAATGAAACATGAAGTTCTGTAACGACTGTAGATTGTGTTTAGAACCTCATACAATCAAACAGTAGTTGCTGTATATTAAGGCTAACCGGGTACCGGTCGGAGTTTATGAACATGGGTTTTTATGTACTTAAAAGTTGACTTCTATTTGCATACTATACAGAGTACAAAGTATCAATGTGCCATAAATAAACATGTGCTGTGACAATATACCATTAGACAAAGTGTTCTGATTGGTATGGAATTGATAAAGTAGTTTTTTTTTTACTATTTTTAGCATTTGTTTTTCTTTTTAGTGATTTCTTTATTTTAAATGTTAGACAAGTTTATTTCTTTTATATTGTAAACAAATTAATTATTTTCTATGTATAACGTAGTTTTTATAAAACTTATACAAATTTGCCATACTTTTGTCAAACGAGTGAAATATGCACCATTATAAGGTTTTATTTAGTAAACGCACTTATCCTACAGTTTTCTTTAATTTCAAGGAAAACAATCTGTCAATAGTCATACATAGACGAATACGACTTCTGATATTACATCAAACACTAGACATTTTCCTGCAAGTTTAATGAAATCATAGAAGGTAATATACTAATGTAACTTACATTTATCAGATATTGACGTGATAATTCATAAAGGAAAACACAAATTTAAGCAATTCTGAAATATGTTTTATGATTACTGTGGATTCATTAATATTCGTTGGATACCCATTTATCGTGGATTTCGTGGGTACAGGAGAACCACGAATTCAAATGTTCAACAAAATACAAATTTTGTAAAGGAACGGGTGTAGACCTTGCTAAAACCACGAATTTAAATATCCACGAATATTTAAGTTTTCCTAAAACCACGAAAATTGGTACCCACGAAAATAAATGAATCTACAGTATAAAGCAAAACATTGTCGATATCAAAAATTTTAAACTAAATATTAGTTATGATCAAAACGTGAGTTTGATTTTTTGAAAATAATTTAAAGATCATGAATGTGTTTTGTCATTTGATTTTGCCATATGATTAGGGTCTTTCCGATCTGATTTTTCTCTGATATCAGTATTTTTGTGATTTTACTTTTTTTTGTAATAAAACAAAAATCATCGATTAACGCTAAAAAAGACACGAAACAATATCTGACATATGTATTGTTTAACTAGGTCGATTAATTTTATATAAAGAGAATCTAAAGTTTATCAGACCCTCATGGTGAATATGTTACATTTTTGTGGAGCAAGAGTGCAATTCACCATTCAAAAAAAGCAACAAACATATTCATACGAATTCAATCATCTGCATTAAATGATTCGCCCTGTACTAGAGTTAGTAAAGAAAATTGTTTGTAGTTGAAGTAACAAGACAGTAAGCAGCACGTTTGTGCTGACATGAGTTATAATTAATATAAGTCCATAAGAAATAGTTCTTATGTACTTCGTAGATAGTTATCAAAACAAAAAACGATTATCAATGTACGTGACCAATATAGTTAAAGAGCAAACCGTTAACATGTTGATTATTACACATCCTTATCGATTTAATGGTTGATTAGTTTTCTATGTGAACCGAAAGTAAAAAAAGATTCATTAATTTTCAGTACGCTCCGGAAAACAAACCAGTTGATGTATTGTTCCTACAATGAGCACCAACCAAGGGATTAACAGGATAGTAATGAACACTAAAGATAACGAAAAAGAAATCGTATTGCAGAAGATAAATTGAAATTGTCTGTAAAGTTTTTACAAACGATAATTAAAAACCACCACATTCATTGAAATTTGCTTATATGGTCTCTTAAACATATTAGTTACTCAATCTACTTTAAGTATCACTTCAGTTTGTGCATTTATGTGTGGCATAGGAAACGCATTGGATCAGTTTTTATAATTATCTAAAATAGCACAAATTGTTTTGTTTCTATTTCTGCTTTTTTTTGTCACACAGAATTCGCTAAACAGGAAATTACTATCTGCATATGTGGATGTTTTCATTTAATTAAGCACATGTCGTTTTGATTGTAAAGTACAACTTAGTTGTTAGGCTTCACACCAGCTCTAAGTCGTTGCAATTTTTAAATTTTGCTAAAATTTGCCTATCCCTAAATGAGACGAAGTGTGATTGTCACTTTACAGAAATAGAACATTTGTTTCTTCCACTCTTTTGTACGATTGCTTCTAGTACTGCTATCCTTTCTCTCTATTCTAATGCGACTGTCATACAAGTAAGAGGTTTAGCTAGTGATAGAATCATTTTTTCCGCCATTTTCTACATTAGATAATGTCTGTACAAAGTCAGTAATGTGACAGTTGTTATCATTCCTTTGGTGTATCTGACCTTCAGATTCATTCGTTTGATTAGGGGAAAAGTAAAGCCACAAAAATACCTAATTCAGAGGAAAATTCAAAACAAAATAGCATAATCAAATGGCGAAGACAAAGGCTCAAACTCATTAAAAGAGTCACCGTTTAGAACTTTCCTCTGAGTTTGTTTATCTTGCAGTTGACTTTGAGACGTAATCATAAAATGTTTTCTTTGCTATACACGCACACACGTAACATTTATTTTATGTTGGAAATATAAAATTTTCTGTTTATGAAGAAAAAGCATAAAAATGTGATTCACGAAGAAGAACCGGCATAGCAAATTATCAAAAAGTGTGCATCACATTTTTTCAGATTATTGACTTAATCATGTCTATAAGCTGATAGACGCAAAAACAATTCAGCGAATCCAAAGATGTGCTATATTGAAAACTTCATTATTTTCAGATACATATATCACAGGCAGATATTTTATCAGATTTAAAAGTTTTGTTCCTGTCAAATGTTCATGCTTCCAAACGAATAAGCATATTATCGTATTCATTCGTTGAAAATTAATTCTTTTCATTTTTTATTTTCAAAAAGACTTTTCAAGCAATTTGACCATATATTTTCCGAACAAGATTGAAACACAATGTTATGTTGTATGATATTTTATTCGTTTTCACTTTTAACAGTGCAATTGATTTCTACTCTTTTATAATATTATTCATAATCGTCTAGCTGTTCACATTTAATTGCTAAATTTTGAAGTGGTTTTGATACATATAATCAATAAATACAATATCACATTTTTTTTAAAGTTAACCTGTACATTTCTGATATAGTAATGTTTAAGTTAGGGACTAAAGTGATAATATCATCTATTGACATGTCAATGAAAAGGTCTGAGAGAACTCAAAACAAAGGACTGTGTGCATTTATGAATCGCATATTCACCAGGAAACTTAACGTTAGGGTCGTATTATCTAAACGAAGTATAACTCGTGAAACCTGCAGATGAAATTGTTTTCAGAAATTGTCCAATATCAAAAAAACATTATGTAACTTTTGTACAAGTTGGTCGTCTTTTTTGGTTGAATCAGCTATAAACTAATTATGTGAATGATCAAAATAAAATTAATCTGACCAATCCTTATTATGTCAGTTTGAATACGTCGCAATTATACAGATGAAACAGAGATGATGTAAAAGAAATTTAAGATGATTAAATACGTCAACCAAATTAATAATTTATAGCTATATGACGGACGAATCAAATTGTACCTGAACAGATGATGTAGATAAGATCATTAAATGTTACATGACATTTTTAGCATGTAGTATTATGACGGATATACATGATGCGTTTCCATAGATGCTGTAGAATAGAAGATTAAGTGTGACAATTTTAAAACAGTTTTTTCGACAACATGTTTTAACTTGCAATTCAGTTGTAATTATTAAGTTTTCACCGAGTTGGCCTATAAAAAGAAGATGTGGTATGATTGCCAATGAGACAACTGTCCACAAGAAACCAAAATGACACAGACATAAACAACTATAGGTTACCGCACGGCCTTCAACAATGAGCACAGCCAATACCGCATAGTCAGCTATAAAAAAAACACGAAAAAACAATGTAAAACAATTCAAACGAGAAAACAAACGGCCTTATTTTAAATAAAAAATGAACGATAAACCAATATGTAACATAAAAACAAACGCAACAATGGAATTACAGGCTCCTGACTAGGGACAAGCACATACATATATAATGTGGCGGGGTTAAACATGTTAGCTGAATCTTACCCCTAACCTGGAACAGGGGTATAACAGTACAACATAATAACGAACTATAAAAATCAGTTGAAAAAGGCTTAACTCATAAGATGGACACAAATACAAGTGGACTTGGCCGGGTATTTGTACATCCCGACAATAAAAAGACACTAGGAATAGATCTGAGAGTATTCGCAGTTATCTGACAGCTAGTTCAGAGCCACTAACAGCTATTAAAAAATCATGCATCTAAGACTAAACTAGCAAGCTGTACACATCCAACATCCACTTGATTTAGTGTAAAGACGTCATAAACAGTCAGAGAAAAAAGCATGACCTTGTGCAATGCCAGTTATAGGTTTTGACATGTTGATGTACTGAAACATGTATAATTATGGTATAAAACTAAGCATTTCGTGACAACAAGGTTAATATTACTCTTAAACAGTCATGTCTGCTTTTAAGTGATGAAATCCTTAATAGATTAAACCAAAAAATACATGAAGTCTAGCTATTATGAATTTATGGTGAAGCGATTCTTAACCAATTTTTTTTCGACTGAGATGCAGTAATGATTTAATGATGCTACAGAATTATGATTATTTTAAGTATAAGTCTTTGGTAAAAATCATTTCAAATTTGAGTCATTTGTTTATTTGTTTGTTTCAATTACATATATTATTAAAAGGATAAAATTGTCTACAAAAATGATAAAGAAAAATCCTAAAACAGCCATGTCAAAAATGTAAAGTTAAAATGAACAGATTCAAACGTGCTTGTATGATATTCAAAACAGGACAATTATTTGATCTCTAGAAGGTTTCGCTATAGTTTGTGCATTATTGCTTGTCATATGAAAAACATTGGCATTTTTTTCATAATCAATAATCTGATTATAATCTGACGTAACACAAATGTTTGTTTCTATCCATGGTCATTTGCTTCTCACAAGGAATTTCTTTACAATACTTCTATTGCAAAACTTTGCATTCAATATTTGCATTTATGGTTGTTTCGGTAAATTTGGCGCCATCTGCCTTGATTATTGAGTACAAATATGTTTTTTGCTTCACGTCAGACTGAGGTTCTGGCCATTTTCATTTTTCTTATATCTACCTATCCCTAAATGAGATGAGGTGTGATTGCCTTTGGTATAAAACAATTGTTATTCCATATTTTAGTACAATTGCAGCTTATATTGCTTTCGCTTCTCTTTATTGATAGAACAAAATATGCCATTATGTTTTATCTATATTGAGCTACATAAGTCTAGATTGTCTGTGACTCAGCACCATTTTATTAAGACTGGTTTCTTTTTCAACTCTCCTTATCCACGTTTATCTATACATCTAGTTCTCTTTTGACGGTTGCACGCAACAAATGGTGTTTTACTCCGCTAATTATGTATTTGTTTTCAACAGTGCGTGTACCCTCTAAAACATTTGGTTAAAAATTTATATTTTTTGCAGGGAATGCTTAATAAAGTGTTGCGTTTCTAACTCCACGGACTATTTGTTTTTCAATGTATGAACGTAGAATCCTAAATTATCTTTATTTGTCGCCTGAAATATAAAAAAAATATATATTAGAAAACGAGGTAAATACGGCCAATGCAAAGTTTAACAGAGAAGTAATCCCTTTCGTGTCAAATAGTAAACACGTTCACGTGCACAATGTACAATGTACACATAAAATGTATTTATTTGATTTGTAAAGTATAACATTTCAGGATAACTGTAATATTAGTGTCTGTCTATGAAAAAATATCATAAAAAAATTGATGTGTATATTACCCGCTTAGCAGATTTGGTAGTGGTGTCCATTACATTTTGATTTACAAAAAAAAATTCACAGATTTTTTTTATGATTTTACTATAAATTAAATATTTAAAGAGTAAATTATGAAAACGTCACGTTACTTAATTATGTCTATGAGCTGAGAGACAAAATATTCTTAGACACTCAAAAGATGTGGTACGTCAAAAGGTGGCTCGGCCCTTTAACAATGCGCATATTTTAACGCATGTTTCTTACGACGAGTGCCTTGGAAACGGTCGCTTTCAGGGGTCTTCTCAAAAATAGCGTTGACGACCTTGGAACGCGGGCGTGTATGAAAGCACCCTTGACGATGTAAACAAGTGATGCAAAACGTTCTTCAAAACAGGAAATACGAACGGTCAGAAATTCAGAGTGCTTTCTTCATTTTTCGCATAAAAGACTAAAAGGAGAGAAATATACGTGATTTAAGCGTATTAACATTAAAAAAAAAGAATATATAAATACTGACAAAGTCACATGTATGACTGCGTCGACGGTGCCGCTTCGCTCCAAAAACGCATTATCACCTTACACGGTCCATTTCGTACCATATTTTGAATTAAATGTCGATTGAATATTAAATGATGTCTTGGAGATTTATTTTTGAAAATGTTTTGCCCATGACACAATGATAAACTTTGAACAAATAATAGCGATGTAAACACTTGCATGTCATCGTACAGCTTTCCCCGTATAGAGTATGCTTTAAAGGCATCGGGGCAGGTACTTATCAAGATATCCGTTTGGCGTTTTATAACAGTTTGTTTCTGTCATAAATCTCTTTAATATCTTTATTTCCAGTTTTTTTATGGGTTTAATTATTCCCGATAATGCGATATATTTTTACACTGCAAAATTTTGTTAATTATAGTTAAATATTTTTTATTTTCCCCAAAACAAATTTGAACATTTTCATTTAAAGATTTGTTTACCTTATCAATAAATGAGCACGAACATCATCTGATAAACTTTCTTGTATCACAATTCCATAATTTCCTGAACACTAGACTAAGTCCTATAATGTAAGACCTCGGGGCCAATGTTTTCTATTTTATGATTTTTGTCTATTACTTAATTTGCTTATTGTTATTTTGATGATTTGCAATATTCTGTTGTATCTATCAATATGTCAATCGAGTTCAAATTAAATAAAAAGAAACATCATGAAGTGAATCAGAGCAAGTGTTATTATTATAAAAGACTAATGGATCCAGCAACTTATTTCACAAAAATGATTATTGGTTTTCCTGCAGAAATAAAAGGACACTTCAATAATTGGCTGTTTTCCGCCTTTTCATGAATATGAAAATTGATTAATCGGGGCGGATTCAGCCATTTTAAAAGGGGGTTCCCAATCCAGGACAAAAAGGGGTGTTCCAACTATATTTTCCCATTCAAAAGCATTGATCGTCCAAAAATGGGGGGGCCACCCCCCGGAACCCTCCCCTGGACCCACCGCTGTCAAAAGTAACCGGGACTGGCCTGGTATTCCGACCTATGATATATAATTCCTCAATACTGCATGCTTTGGTTACTATGTCGGGATTTTTCTAGGAACATCCACAGCGTGTCGGGCAGTCACAAACACTACTTAAGACTTTATATATATATAAATCTATACTACTAAGTTCAGGAAAAGTTTGGATGGTAATTTTTAAACTCCGCCCAGTACACAGGAACGCTATATTAGCTGTCTATTTTTGACATGCTTTTTTAAAAGGTAAGATAATAAGGGAAATTCTTGATGATGAAAATAATTAAAGTGGGGTAATGGCATTGCGGCAAAAAAATGTGAATGACAATTTTGTTTCTGAACACGGCCGATTTAATGGTATTTGATCTTACCGTGGCAAAGAAATGTATAACTAATCTATGCGCGATGATAAAAGTAGATGATGTTTTTTTATTTACTTTATTGAAATTCAAATTTGAACTTTGGTGGATATTTGTTTCATTGCCAATCATACTACATCTGCTTATTTTCAAATCTTATGTTTAACATAGAAATATGACTAATCTGACAGATGATCCCTTGATTATACAGGGTGCTCAAACAGCTGGATGTATACATACGAAGCCTCGTAAGGTCAAAAGGGTGAATTTTGCCTATACATGGACCAAGCATAATTGTTCACTCATTCTTACCAGCACAACAACAACAATATGGCAGTCCATATATTTAGCTCATTTTACTTTGCATAGCTTACATAATTGATAATTTTCTATATGTTCTCATCCGTTTTATGTTTGAAATATTTGCCAGTGACGATTCAGTATGAACAAATTAAATATTCATTATGTGCAATAAATACAAAAAAGTAATTTCTTGGACTTTTAATTGTTTGACTATGTGGTATATGGTTTTATTGGTAATTGTACGAGGACACAATTGTTATCTTCTAAGTAATCTTCCTATTTTTATACCCAACAAAACGGAGTTGCAAAGGGTATAATGTTTTTGACCCGTCTGTCTGTCCGTCAGTCAGTCTTGTTTCTTGTCATCACAACTCCTCTCAAACAGAATTTCATGAAACATTTTAAGATAATAAGGACGTACTATGTAGATGTGCATGTCAACAGGAAATTAAGATTCATTTATTTTTTCTAGGAGTTATGCCCCTTTGAACTTATTTACTGCAATATAGCACTGTAACAGTTTCTCATCATCTCTCAAAACGCACATTAGAATTTTTGAAACCTTTTTAGATAATAAGGGCATACTATGTAGATGTGCATATCAACAGGAAATTATGATACATTTTTTTTCTTATACCATTTGCTTTCTTATTTTATTCCTCCAGTGACAATGTGGGAACTGACTGCCAAAGCGGGACCGGCTACAGTTATTCGCAATGTTATCAACCAATGAGCCTGCACCCTATGTCAGACTCTCCAACAATCATCCCATCAACCAAACATTTTGAAACATATTTAGAATTAAGAAATAGACAAATCCATGAAATTAGGTTAAGTTCAGATAAACCCTGCAAGACAGACATTTTTGTTTTTTATTCATTATTTTGTACACAAATCACCCAATAGTTTTCTCATTTGAATCATTTTAAATTGTTCATTTGTCATTTCAAGGCCTTTAAAACCAACATAGGTTTCATGTATAGTTAATTATGTGTTGTTTGGTCTCTTGTGTCTCATTTACAATCATATCACATCCTCTTATTTGATATTTTAATTTGTTATAATACATTAAATACACCAAATATTCATGATTGATTGATTGTTGGTTGCTTAACATCCACCAAATATACATGAAGATGACCTATTGATTACACAATTTAGCATATGAAAACAGAGGACTTACTGTTGATCAATGAACCATACAAATGATTATGTGGTTCATGATACATTGTAATTGACAGAATTGTAAACTTCATGTATTGCACACAAATAGTTTATCTACTACATGTACCTTTTAGTATTTATTAAATGAGTATATGCCGACCATGTTGACGACTGACAATCATTGGTATACATGTACCATATTACCTCCTGAAAACAGGCGTAAAAAAAGGCCCAACTAAATCAAATTTTTGAAACGTTATTGATTTTATTCATCAAATGTCTCTGAGATCAAATTTATAAAACATGTATTACAAATGTAATATTGTTAATTCAAATGTTCTAGTATACATGTAAGCATTGTTGCCATTTATACGACATGTACATGTACAATCATTAGCTGATCAGCTCTATATCTTCATAATTTTTATTCTCCTTCACTGTTTTTTTTTATAAGACTCAATATATATATATATATGATCTTTATTCATCATTGGGACAGGTAGGTGAAGCAGGTACTTTTGATTGCATTTTTTAAGGATTTTGACAGCACTAAGGCATATACATGTAGTTCCAATTTATAGTTGACCTCTTCTCCTCAATTGGATTGTGGCAACATCCGCAACACATATTTGCATATACATGTAGAATGTTGTTCTTAAGTTTCAGCACTTTACACATAGTTTCCGGTTGCAAGACTAGATGATACTGGTTTCTCATAAAATTCTGTCAGTACTGTGCCAATAGTTTCCAAGTAAAGTTGAACATTCCAAGATCACTCCTTCCATTTGCATGTACATGTACAAATGTACTTGCAGCCTGAAATTAAATATCAGAGTAATTCTGTCAGAAAATCAACAATTATTGACATTCAAAAGCATATAGATGTAGACTTGTTCATAATGGGGAATGTGTCCATAGGACACAGATGAGCAGCCGCTTGCATGTAAAGAATGAAAAGAGTGACACCACCCAAATTTTTACTTAATCTGAGTTGTGTTGTAGTAAGCATTGCATATAAGTATCACAATATTTGGATAAAGCAAACTTGTGTTAAAGAAAGGAACAAAAATTTAGCTATTTTAAAATTTATAAAGGGGCATAACTCTAGAAAAGTAAAAGCAACCCCACCAAAAATTCAAACCATGTGTGTTTGTTGGTAACAAGAATAATATATATATGCATTAATTGTGAATTTTATTTAGTTTAATAACATTTGTAGAAGCAAACTGAAGTTAGAGAACAGAAAACAAATTTCGGACGTACATGCAAGTTTGATAAGACTGACAATGCAAGGAAAATCTAACTTAATGCCCCTGCCAGTATGGTGTAAAAATAATGAAGAATTTGTTGTGATCAATAACTAGCAAACAAAATATAATTACATGCACAACAAGTGTAAATAGTGATTTTGTTTCTATAGGTTGAATAAAGGCTTCTTGCTGTTCAGCTGCCTTAATTTTGAAAATGCAGCTCATGCAGTCCTCATGAATAAATTATGCTGAGGCTTTTTGTACCCTATATCTATATATATATATAGGATACACAAATTTTGTATTTATTAAAAATTACTATTCACAAAGCAACAATTATTTTCAACTCAAAATACAGTACCTGGCCAAAAGTAGTTGTCACCTGCATTTTTTTGCTACATGTATATCATGTAAATATTTTATATAAAAACACATTACTTCAAAAAAATATATTGAGGGCATTTAAAAATGTATGGTTGGATTTAATTTATATCTACGAGAGCTTAAAAGAAGTAGAATGGTCTATATTAATATGTGTTTATTTGATAATAGGTTCGTTTTAAGTGTTTTTGTTTTTTTCTTGAGAATGCATAAAATATTTTTCAATAATTATTTTATTTATATATAGCAAATGCCAAATTTCTTAACAGAAAATAATGAAAATGAGACTAAAAAAGAATAATACCACAATATACAAACATGTGACAATATTGCTTCTATTGGTACCAGGTTGCTTAAAATCAATCCAAAATGACCCCAAAATATTTTTTTTTAATGTTGTTTTAAATACAATATATATATGTTTAAAAGATGAACAGATGTATTGCCTCCTACTGTAAGGGTTATCATTTACAAATTAGGCCAATTATGTAATATTCTAAAGAAAAAAGTCATTCAAACCCCTTGAGAACCTTCATTGATAATTGATGACCCCCATTTTATTTTACCTTAAAATGCTCGAAAAGTTCATAGCTTTGACATATCTGTTTTTTAAAAAAATCTACCGGGGAAATTTTACGAAAAATCGATTCAATCAATATTTTTTGGCTTTAACTGAAACTAGAAAATGCAAAATTTAGACATAAATCTGAAAATAAAAGGATTTTTAAGTCAAAAACAACAACGGGAAAGGTTTACATTTCAAATTCTAATGTTTTTTCATATAAAAATTATACTGACTTGGTTTTAAAACTCTTTAAATTTGATGTAACCGTTATTGTTGTAAGGGTGGACACGTTTGGAAAAAGGGTCAAAATCGCACATTTCGCTTCAATTTGAGGGGAAAACGAGCCTGGTGACCCCCTTTTTTCTTTGCATTTTTGGATTCAGCATAAAAAAATCTACAGAATAAGTGAAAATAAAAAAAATCTACCGGGGGTCACTATTGGGGTGAGCCACCAACCAGCATGCAACAAATTTATGAATTGGCATTTTTTTATAATTCTTAAACTTTTATAAAAATATATAAGAGTGTATATGTTTATTAATAAGAATGATAATAATAAATTTCCGACCAAGTCCTCATATGTCAGTTTGAATCTACCGCAAAATTGGATGGAACAAATTATTATGTTAGAAAAAGATGATTTATTACTACAACGACCTTTGGCATTTATTGCTAATTGATGGATTTAATATGTTGCACCTTATAAACAGATGATGACCAAAAGATGATTTAATTTTTCAAATGCATTTTTGATATTATGAATGCAACAGGATTCACTTCCATAGAAGATGAAGAAAAAAGGTTAAATGTGAAAACTTTACAATATTTCATTTGACAACATGGCTTAACCTTCAATTCATTTGCACTTTTTTAATCTTCACTGAGGCTGTCTGTTTCATGTACTCAAACACGTGAAATTATTGAAAAAACTATGCACTACGTGACAATAAGGTTAATATCGCTCTTAAACAGTCATGTCTGCTTTTAGATGATGAAATCCTTTATAAAGAAAATATTGAATTTTAAATGAAAACTAGCTATAATAATTAATGGTGAAGTGATTCTAAACCAATTCCATTAATTTTATCGATTAAAATGCAGTCATGATTTGATAATATTGCAGAATGAGGATTATTTTTTAAGTGTAAATCTTTGGTAAAATCATTTCAATTTTTAGTTAATTAGATACAACACGGCACTGTTCTCGTTACCTTATTTGTTTATATTGTGAGACCAACCATATAAGTTTTTTTCGCCTACATATACTATTTATAATATCAATAGGTTTAATTTGTCTACAAAAATTAGTAGGGAAAAATCCTCAAATTGCCATGTAGAAAGAAAATAGTTAGATAGGAACAGACTCTCAACCATAAAGAAAGAAAGTACTAAATTTTTCCTACATAAAAATTATTATTCAAGCCATTGTATTGGTTAATGACATGGAATGTCCCGTTGGTTTGTGTTGTATATGCGATTTTTTGTATTTTTTTTTGTTCTTATAACCTGTACTTTACAAGATCACGTCAGTATGATATTGTTCTATTATATGTCATTATGATATATTTCTATTATGAATTACTATATACATTGAACCACAAACGTCAAAATCATTCAATCGCGTAGTGGAATTAACTATTTTTGGATTCTTATAAATTCTATATATAACTTTTGGACTAGTTTAAATCTCGGTCTATTTCTGAAATATATTCTTACATACTTTTGATTTTTTTACCCTGTATGCTAACATTGCCTATGTAAATTTTAAAATGGTTTGTATGCACAGTGAACGACAAATTTATGTGACGTATAAAATTTTCTGACGTCAGACACTCAAATCAATCAATGTGGTCGTGGATAGTAGATGTTTTTGTGTTCTGTTAAATTGTTCCTTTTAAAATTGTTATACGATGATGACTGATGTACCCATATTTTGACTATTTTATTTATTGTGTCTATTTAATTAACGCATCAATGTTAGTATAACGGAATTTGATGAGACTGTCATTAAAGTGAGAGGGTTAGCGCTATAGAACCAGGTTTATTTCACCATTTTCTACATTTGAAAATGCCTGTACCAAGTCAGGAAATGACAGTTCTTGTCTATTCGTTTTTAATGCGTTTTGTTATTTGATTTTGCCATGTGATTATGGACTTTCCTAATTGATTTTCCTCTAAGGTCAGTATTTTTGTGATTTTACTTTTTTGTAATGGATATTTTTTACGAAACATTCACATTTTAATTAGGAGTCAAAACTAACCATAAATGAACAATGAGGTCATAATTTTATCTGAAGATTTACCCACATGATACATTTATATGCGAATGCATAAATACAGGTTATGGCCATCAAGATAAATAAAGGCAACATCGGTTTACCAGTATTCAAAAGTCGATCATCGATTGAGATAAAAACAATTCCGGATTACGAACTTAAACTGAGAGAAATAAATAAATAAACATTCGGCATTGAAAAAAGAAAAAGAAATTAAACCTCTTAAATTGACCTGTAAAAAAAGGCATTTTATAAAGTTTAGTGAGCAAAATGTCAGATCTGATATGCACCTTATTCATGTTTTCCAGTATTTTGTATTTAGTTCTGCAACAACTGTACACTTTGTTTAGAAAAAAAATATACAATTAGACAATATTGGCTGCAGTTTCAGGCAAAACGTGTACCGAACGTAGTTTCTATTCATGATTCATTTTGTAAGTTGACATTCGTTTCCAATATATTTAGACTACAGGGTATCCGTGTGCCATAAATGAACAAGTTAAATGACATTATACCATTAAATATAATAGTCTGTTCGACATGACATTCACTAAGCAACTTTACTATTTATTTGGTGATTACGTTATTATACATGTCAAACAGTTACATTTGTTTTATACTGTAGACAAATAAATTTTGTTATATATAAAGTAGGTTTTTGTAAAATGCACAACTCTCTTTATACATATTTGCAATACTGTTATCAACCTTTTATTGTATATCTATAGCTAATTCAACCACTCACTCGGCAAAATGGTCATTGTTGTATTAAAGTTCGTTTGTGCGTGTGTTGCATGTTATTGTTTCTGTCCTCTTATATTTGATATGTTTCCCTGTTTTAGTTTGTGATCCAGATTTGTTGTTTTTTTCTCAATCGATGAATGAATTTCGAACAGAGGTTTACTACTGTTGCCTTTATTTAGCAACACGAACCCCACCGAAACGATGCGGCTGATCTCAAGTGATCCGTCACAATCTCAATCAGAACATAAATACACAAGTATATATCAAAAAAGGAAATATAAAATTTAACAACCACATGCATTGCTAATTATATATGTATTTAAAATCAACCCAAGTGACTACATGGCGAGGTTCACATCAATAGAGTTGATAATCGCGTGTTTGATGCTCGAATGTTACGTCACACAGGAAAGGATATAAGAGAATTGTGTCGTTTAAAGTGTTTTTAATAGTATGATAAAATAAAACATATATGTTGGGATATTAAAAGTACAAAACTACATCATATGTACCAAAGAAACACAAAAACAAATAAAAGAACAATGTAACACGTTATTAAAATGATATACAACGTCAGTAAACAGAACCTTTAAACCTAGACCGTCATGTATTATTTGGAAAGTTGATGCAAAATATTTACCAAGGTCTTGGTACCTTACGCTGAACCTTTTTTCAGACAAAGGACTAAACGTTCTTTAATGAACCCCTGGTTTGTCATCTTTCTGCTCAGAAACTGGTGGCGTTTTACAAAGTCTGAATAAGTGCTGCAAGGTCTGGAAAAAAAAAAATTAGGGAAATGTATATCCCATATCATGTGAAGTTGGTATATCGATAATTTTAAAATTAAAATCGTCTCGTTTGTCATAGATTATTGTACTAAGATGACTTTGTATGTCAAATTCAATGTATAAATCTAACAATGGGGCGGAGAAAGCTGTGTTTGCTGTTTCTTTGATTGCTAGTTCTGGGAAAAATTTTAATGGGACCAAATCAGAAAAGTTCGGAATGTTAATGGAAAGAATATCATTAGTTTATCTAAAAGTCAAATTAAATAATACGGCTTCTTTGATCTTTTTGATTGATGACAAGTGTCTGAAGAAACTCCAATATGTGCAAGGTATTTCGAAAATTTATTATTGAAACGTATATAAATATAATAAAAATAGTAAGTAAGTCCATAGTACATCAGCAAAATCGAGACAAGTACATAACATTGATGTTTTAAATCCTTCTATAAACGTATAATATGAATATTGCTGATTTGGTATTTGTAAAAAAAGTTTTAACCCAGTGTGTTTAAATATGGAATTTACAAAGTTGAAAAAATCAAGAACTTGTTCTATGAAAATCCAGGATATAGTATCAAAAGATTTTTTCAAAGTCAATGAGTAGGAGAATTCCTTGAATATCATGTTCTTCAGTGTTGTGTAGGAAATCGTGTATCAATATGGGGTTTTCACCAATAAATTTACCAGGTATAAATCCTGTCGGATCATTATAAATTAAGATTGTTGAAACTGATTTTATCCCTTCTGCAATGCAACTTGATGATAATTTATAAATAATATCTAAAAGACTGATTGGCCGCCATTTCTTCATGTATTGCTTTGGTTTGTCACCTTTTGGTATGCAAGTTATAATACCTTGTTTTGGGGTAATAGACATTTCCCCCTGATTATAACCATTTTTTATTTATCTATGTATGAATTTACCTATATCAATCCAAAAAAAAAATCAGTTGTGTATCCATCCGATCCAGGGTTTTTCTCATTTTTCATTCTTTTAATTGCATCAGTCAATTCTTTTATGATATTCCCCCTTCTTAGGACTCTTTCAAAATTTCAGATCATTTTTGAATATCTTTATGGGGTAAAGCATTATTCAAATTTATAGATGTTATTGTCTCATTTTTGGAATATAGATTTGTGTAAGAAATTTTGGCTTCGTTTAGAAGTCGTTTTTGGGTTTCAATTATATTTCCTGATTTATCAATTAATTTAGGAATTGGAGTTTTTTTACTTCATTTTTTGTCTCTTAATTTATGAAGTATTTTGATGGTTTCTCTCCTTCTTCTACCCATTGTGTTTTGACCTTATATATTGACCCCTCAATGTATTTTGTCTGATAATTTTAAGACATGTTTTCTTTTTTTTTCTATCTATTCCAAAATTTCATCTGTTTGGGTTATTTCTTCCAACTTGTTTAAATCCCCAGCTAGCAAATGTTCTAATTAATTTGTTTCTTTCTTTTTAAATGAAGCATATGATATTGTTTTCCCCCTTATTTCAGTAAATAAAATAAAATTATCACTAATTGTGAACTCAATTTCAAAGGAGTCTACTAAGATAAGGTTTTCTCGATTCTATACAAAAGAAGAATATTGCTCTTTAGTTTTATTTATTACCTCTTTAACAATATGGACATAATCCGGATCTGTTAAATTTCCATAAACCCCTCCCAATTTCGAAGTTATTAAGTTTTATTCGTAAAATAATAGGCGAGTGATCTGATCTATAACTATGTTGTATCTTTAAGTCATGTACATTTGGATAAAAGCTCTGTGAAACTAAAAATTAGTCTGGCCTGCTTTATAGGGCTAGGTTTCCTCCAAGTATATATTTTACTTTCTGGATATAGTCCTCTAAATGGATCAGTTAAGTTATAAGTTTCCTATTTATCTAAAACTTTTTCTTTGGCTTTTTGATTATTTATATCTAAGTAATTAAAAGTATCAAGGTATTGATATTGCACTCAGTTATAATCTTCTGTCACAATAACAGTATGATTATCAAATTCTTCAATTATTTCACAAACTTTATCATAGACATCAGGGCTGTCACTATTTGGACCATAATGTTATTAAAGTAATATTGCTATCTTCAATTTTAATATTCAATCCTAACAGATTACCATTTTGATCTTTTTTACTTTGTTAAATCTTATAATCAAAATTATTTTAAAATAAAATAGCCAGTCCTCCTTGATTTAAAGAAAAGATACTAAAGACACATTCTCAACCCCATTGATTCTTCACAAATTGTTCATCTTTTTCAGAAAAGTGTGTATCTTGAAGACAGTACATGCTACATTCTTTTTCTCTGAGATAGTCTAAAACATCTCTTTGCTTTTCAATTGAATAAGTCCTTGGCAGTTGTATGAGACAATCTGAATAAGCTTATTTTTCATTTAGAATATAAATTACACAAACGGTATGAAACAAATTTATGTAAAATGACTAAAAAAGGTCCCACACAACTGGCAATAAGTAAAGTAAAGTGAACACAATGTATGTTATGTGGTAATAGTCTGGTCTCTGGTTCAAACATGATGTTAATAGTAATTCTGCTGCTATGAGTTTCTATACCTAAATGTATATTTGTCAATATAAGTATAAACAAAATAATAAAACATTATAAAGAAAAGAAAAAACAAAAAATAATTGAAAATAATAAATAAGAGTAAGTTAAAAAAAAATACAAGATATATACCTGCAAAGGGTATAGTCACCCAGTTTACTGAAATTACAATTTATGGTCTGCTCTGGGGGCTGTATTTGTTATACTTTGATAAAAACAATGAACATAATGAACTGATCATTCATTTAGTTGATAACTAGATATATGAGTAAATCATCTGTTCTCATCACATCATTCTTTTGTAGTTTTAATTTGTTAATTCTAAATTTACTGAGTACAGCTCTTGTTTCAAAATAAAGTTTTATTCCAAATGCAATGAATATCTTTATGAGCTATTTCCCATTGATTGTAAAAGTAGATGTGTGTAAAATCTTAAGAAAAAAAAGTCCTTTACTGTTCCTAATTTGTCACCTTTTAAAGATGCTTCGGTTTAAAGTTTTTTTCATTTTCAATTTTCAATGTTACGGTTTCATTGCATCTTTATGAACATGGTATAAATATTGTTCATGAAGTAGTCTTTACTACAGTTCCTGAACATTAGTCCTCACAGTGGAATTTGAAAATGAAAACAATATATATAACAACAAATTAAAAACTACTAATTGTGTTTTAAAAGCAATGTAAAAATATTGCAATGTATACAAATGCTTCCTATTCAAAACATGAGGTCATAGCTTATTGGACAATCATGACAATGCAAATGCTAATTCTGCTATCATCTACATTTATCCATGTGTTCTGAAAAAAGGCCTGCTTTAAATTTCAATATATGAGTTATAAAGAACTTATGTGACTGTTCCAAGTCAGGAGCCTGTAATTCAGTGGTTGTCGTTTGTTTCTGTATTACATATTTGTTTTTCGTTCATTTTTTTATATAAATAAGGGCGTTAGTTTTCTCGTTTGAATTGTTTTACATTGTCTTATCGGGACCTTTAATAGCCGACTATGATGTATGGGCTTTGCTCATTGTTGAAGGCCGTAGGGTGATATATAGTTGTTAATGTCTGTGTCATTTTGGTTTCTTGTAGACAATTGTCTCATTGGCAATCCTACCACATCTTCTTTTTTATATTATCATTGTTTATTGAAACTACTTAAATTAAACAGTCTAAAGTATATGATTATGTTAACATTGTTTCGTAGTAACCTTAAAAATTGTGATAAATAATATGTATTGTGTCTCTTTTTACACATGTATGTGTTTGAGTGTTTCCACATAATATGTACATGTATCATATTATATTATATGTAACCGTCATTTTGAACCAATTAATATTCTTAACCAGGATACATGTAAGTAAGTCATTGTTTTATAGAAAAAGTTATTGTACATCATTAAATGTGTACATAAGTAAATCTATTATCTATGGAACCTTTTTATCATATAAATCAATACGAAATTCATTCGCCATCTCAGAATCTAATGCACTGTGAGTAAAACGTACACCAAATTATTTTTATTGGTTTATGAATAATATAATGTAGCTTAATTGACCAAAAGTACTTTAGTAGTACATGTACATATCTAAATTTCAAGAATAACCATTTTAATATTAGGCCTTTAGCTTCCGAAACTGTGAATTATCAAGTTGAGATCAGAACATGCTAAACATGTAAGAGGCATGTATTATTGAATTATTGTATGTCTGTTGAGTTTCATTACTTTAATAAGCTAAATAGGTCGACGTAATTTTCTACGAAGTGAGAATTGTTAATGTGTACACGAGTGAAAAGGCGACACTTGTATACATGTTCAAACTTAAAGGTTATCCTGAGCTTGGTGATTTTGTACAACTTTTTAACTAATTTCTTACATGAAGGTGTTTATTTTGACAACATCAGGAGCATACCACATAATTCCTAAAATAAGAATAAATGGGACAACGAAATCAACTTTGTTTTATAAAAAACACTATAATGATAAATATCAAAGCAATTACTTAACATTTTTTTTTTTAACATCTATTTCTACACGGGTTTTTTTACGGCAATCACAATCGCGTGCGTAAAAGTTGTTCTGGGTAAATAGCTTCCTTATTAGAAACATCTCTTTATCAAGGGAAGTATGAACAGTGATTCAAGTTCTGGAATGTCGTATCAACAGCGATATGAACACCAAATACAGTGGCTTCTGGTATTTTGCTAGATAGAAATGGAAAACGTAATTTTGGAAACCTGAACTTTTCTATTTTATTAAGTTGTACAGTTGTATTCGCAAGCGATCCTTATTGTTAATTCCAAGATGTTATAGATAACAAAGGGCACATGTTATTCATCAATGATATAATAACAAATGTACACCAACAGCATAAAAAAACATTGCCTTTATTTATGTTCTTCGCCTTAAAGTTACAATGATGCCTTCAACATGGAGCAAAAACATTCAATTAACAATAGAAAGCAGATGGTATTGTATATGGTGTATTCATTATTTAACATTCAATGGGAAAGATGTGTTCAGCATAGTCACCAACTATAACCAACTATAAGTCATGATTGTTTTAGGTTCTTTTCATACGTCATAAGATTTGCAATTATGTAATGGATTGGATCGTGGAAAATCACTTGAAAAAAGTCAAAAATATTTAACGAGCATCTGTTCATTTCTCAAAGGTAGCCAAATTGTCTATTAAATTGTGTTACGGGCTGCATAGATGAATAACATTATTACCAGGAAAAGGATGCACAGAGATACATTCAATAAGAAAGACATCACGCAGAAAAATACGATCATATTTGATCTTTTTCCAGTACATAATATTTAATCAGTTTCCTTAGAGAAAATCTTTAGACATTAATGAGTATATATCATTATCATTAAAAATATTGCGTTTGCAGGATACTGAAAACGAAATCGTGTCATATTGATACGTTTATACGACAATCGATGCACAAATTATACTGTTTTTCATCAGTGGTTGTCAATCAGTAATGTTTTATCAGTTAGATGTTCCTGTCATATTGCGATAAGGCACGGAATGCAGAATAGCAGTATTAACTTTGACACCTAGACATGATTATTTTCAGACGTCAGACAGAATCAAAGACAAAACCGAATAATCGAATACAGTTAGGGATAAGACAGTATGATCTAAGCTTATCATTTAGAAATTAATTTCCGTGTCATACCAATGTTAACTAATGTCAAGATTCTTTTTGTTCATGTTCATTATTTATAGATCTTTATATTGTACATTATTTGATGAATTCTTATTGTATTATTTTGTTCTGGTGTTGTGCTGTTACACTCGTGTCTCAGTCTACAGGGATATGGTCGCTCTCAAATATGTTATCTCCGCCAAATTATGTATGTACCTGTCCCAAGTCAGGAGATTGTCGTTGGTTCACGTCTGTCCTTTTTTTGTAAATTGATTTCCGAAAGCATTTTTTATTCTCGAAGTTTGTACAGTTGCCTATAATTGCTGACACTCACTGTATTTCGACTTTGATGGATAGCTGTCACATTATTTTTTTATATTTTGTATAAGTGAATATTTGGATTTTTTATTATTCTTAAAGTAAACTTAGGCCAGCAAAGTAATCAGTCATAGCCGGGAAATATTTTTACAAACTCATGCGAAACAGAATATTCTTCTGAAAAGATAACTAGATACAATGATGTATAACCATAACTCCGAAATCCGAGGCAAAAAAAAGACGTGCATAAATCTGAAAAAATCAAATCATATTAATCAACAAAACAAGTTGAAAACAGCTGCCATTTTCTAAATTTGAGACGATAGTATCACAGAATCCAGTACTACAGAAATACTATCAAACAATATGTTCCTTTACGATTATTGGAAGCTAAATCGGTAATGATTTGGGTTTTTTTTGTAAATCATTAGTCATTTGATTAAATGTATGTAATACAAAGAGCGTTCATGTGATACAGGTGTACTTATTATCAGAAGCCTGGTTGATGAGTGTTTATTACCACTCAGATTGTTTTAATAAATAGAAAGACAAAGGGTAAGGTCCCGTCATCAATACATGAACAGCAAAGGCATACCAAAAGCAATTAAACAGCGCTTGTATTGCTGTTATTCGTGTAGCATCTTCAAGTCATAGAAATGCATAGTTACTCCCTTATTGATGTAATAATTTGAATAGAATAAGAATTTACAACTATTCACAAGAAATCAAATAGCCTTAATTAATGAGTCAATTGTAATCTGGTTTTGAAAAGTTGTATAAGAATTAAAGTAATTACGTGTAAACATGTAGTAATTAGTTTACTAGTTTGAATTCTGAATTGTTCTAGAATTTTATTTGAGTGAAAGGTAAACGGTCTCAGTATTTTAAAGTATGATTGACCCTTTATGAGGACAGCGGACATGTTAACCTGTATTTAATACCAGTGTTTTCCTTTTTCATCAATAGACAATTACCATTACGATGGAATACGTTAATGGTAAATATAGAGTTCTATAATTATCGAATTAACCCATCAGAAAAGACCAAACTTCTAAATTAAAACGAGTATCATGCGATTAAACTGAACCAGAATCATAAATGTTGGTCCCTTTTAAAGTACAAGTATGTTAATGAGAAAGATGTGTAGCCTTTTATCAAGTATTGATTTTATTTCTGATAAAAAAATATATTTGACGTTTACGTTACCGGCCAAATTAAAAAAAATAGCACATGTTACTATAGAGATAAGGATCTATTTATGATCTTGACATTAAAGATATACAAATATTATAAAAGGAATATGCATCAATATATATACAAAAATAATTATGTATTACTTTAAAAAAATATTTTAACAAAAACGTTAAATTTGTTATTCAGACAGACATAAAATAATAGTTGCATAGACTTGTAAATTTGAATAAAGTGAAAAGCCATTTAGAAATTACTCACTTAATTTATTGTTTGATTTTGTAGATGACATTTTCAGACTTTAAAAAAATCAATGGTTTGCTTTAGACGAAGGTTTTGTTCAAATTGTTGATAATTTTGTATTTCAACACTTTTTCACAAAGTTGAGCATTATATAATATGTGAAGTTTTTATAATTTCTAATAATGCAAGCTAAGAATAAGATAAGTACAATTTCCACAAATTAAATATGTACATAGTGAGTTTGGCAGATAAAGTGTGGTCTTATAAACAATTTCTTGCACTATGAAGAACATATTTTACAAATAAAGGCAACAGTAGTATTCCGCGGTTCTAAAGACATAAATCGATTTAAAGAAAACAAATCATGGTAACAAACTAAAACCAAGGAAAACACAGTAACTTTAAGAAGAAAACAGCGGAACAACAAACAAACTGAAGTGCATCAAAAACAAATCCCAACGTACATAGAAACGAACTATTTGATAACAATAGACCACTTTCGAGTTCATCCGTCACCGGAAAAACCTTGTCAATTAGGCGCGTTTGTGACGTCATTTACCAGATAGAGGGGGTCGCCTGTAGCCCTGCACTATCAACGTTCATCAATCGTCTGAGTGATCGTCATTGTGCAGGATAAACTACAAATATTTTTTGTTTCGTAGGTACTAAAACAAAATTCTCTAATGACAGCAATGCGATGTTACTAAACGCACGAATGATGTTCACTAAAAACAGAGTTTTTGACGGAAATGCAACTCGAAAGTTGTCTATTGCCATAGTCCCTACTTTGTACAGGGAATTTTTAGATAACAATGGTTAGGTCTTACCTGGTTTCTAGGATAGCCGAACCCCCCGCTTGTATGACAATGTTTATATTTTACTAACCGTACTCTATTCCACTATATCCGACCACAGTTTAATCTCATGATGGTCATTTAGTCTAAATCATAACACCAGCCATCGTAGATAAAGTGAACTAAAACAAGTAAACTGCGAGCTACTGCTCACTGATGATACCCCCGCCGCAAGTGGATAATATTAATAGTGTAAAAATATGCAAGTGTTCGGTAAACAGGAAGTTGTCGAGTGATGAATCTGAAAACGCATCACACGGTATCGCTGACCTATATAAATCCTGAAACAAAATTTCAGAAATCCTTGTATTGTATTTCCTGAGAAAAATGTGACGAAAATTTTCAACTTAGCTATCATGTGTAAAATCATACAAGTGTTCGGTAAACAGGAAGTTGTCAAATGATCAATCTGAAAACGCATCACACGGTATAGCTGACTTAGATTAACCCTGAAACCAAATTTCAGAAATCCTTGTATTGTAGTTCCTGAGAAAAATGTGACAAAAATTTTCAACTTGGCTATCATGTGTAAAATCATACAAGTGTTCGGTAAACAGGAAGTTGTCAAGTGATCAATCTGAAAACGCATCACACGGTATAGCTGACTTAGATAAACCCTGAAACCAAATTTCAGAAATCCTTGTATTGTAGTTCCTGAGAAAAATGTGACGAAAGTTTCATGGGACGGACTGACTGACTGACGGACGGACTGACGGACGGACTGACGGACGGACGGACGGACGGACACACAGAGGTAAAACAGTATACCCCCCTTTTTTAAAGCGGGGGTATAATTATGCAGATAGTTAAATGACTTCTTAAAAAAAAGGTTCCTAAATTAGAAACATTTTTTTATCGATACCTTCGCATCTAAAAATAATAAAGATGATATTAGTGAAGTAAAAGTTACCAGACGGACATTCAAACTCATAAATCGAAAATTTATTGACAAAGCCATGGTTAAAAAAGATTAAGACAAACAGATAAACATAGAAAAATAAGGACTTGAGCAGTCTGATTGTTGTGCATCTTCTGAATGCCACTCTCTTCCATCAAATTTCATTTAGCATAATATGCCTGTCTACGATCACAACTGATATCAACCAACAAGATGGATCATGGCTTATTACCGCTGGAAACTAGTTCTTATTAAATAACGACTACCTTCTCTAACCTTGCTGATCTGCTTATAACCTGACATATATTACTGTTGAAACACCATCGTTTACAACCGCATCCTGTGTTCATGTTATTCTCTCTTCCTGTATCTTCACATACTTCTACTTTGTTTCAACTAGTACAACTTTATTTGGTATGATAAGACAAACATGTGAAACGAAATAGACGAATCATCTACAAAAGCTTCTTTAATCAGATCGTATATATACTAACAAACTAACAAACACTACTTACACTCCGGGTACCAAAAATATAATACACAGCATTCAACATTTGTTGATTACAAAGACTGAACTGCATAATATATTGTGGCTCAGTTTATAACGTTTGTTTACTATGTAATTAAATTTAGTTTTGTTACATCAACATTGTTCATAAACCGTGTCATTTGTCATGTTAACAACGTGTATCAGAGTGTTTTATCTTATGTATCTTACTTCTACTACAAACGATTTTATTTTTAAAATTTGTCGATTGATAATTGGTGTAAGTGAAATTTCGCAAACTAGAAATTTGCTGAAATTTGCACCAATATATTGAGATGTGGCGTTTAATTTTTCTGTTGTTTTGATCATTTTCATTTTATAACTTATATATAACAATGACTCTATACATTACAGCAGAAAAAACACCTAGTTCAATTATGCTGATGTATACTTATACATAAATATTAGCCCAAACAACACATAAAAAATGTTGCTAGCACTTAAACTTTGTACTATCAATTGATTCAAACAGAGTACCTTCCGGAACGCCATTATCGGCCACCTTACCTCTCAAACTTCTTTCAAGCAGTACCTTATAAATAATTTAAAAACTAATACTTTGCTTGAAACGACTTTAAGCAAATCTATAAAACCAAACGAAATATAACGAGTCTTGCAGGTATCTTTTTACAAACATAATTTTGTATATAAACCTTTCATATATATGTTTGTATAATTTTCTTGATTACTTTTAAAACGTTTTCAATGTGTTATGTCCCCGAAAATACATTGAAATGCATATTATGACTACTAAGCTTATCAAAAGGTTTGAATTAACACATAATCTGCCTCTCAATACTCATCCAGTACCTTTACATATATAACTTTTGTAAATAACTCTCTGAAAATCTACCAGATAACAACGAGAGAACACATACCGCACAGCAAGCTATATAATGATCTGAACGACAAGAGTGATTGTGTTTGTGAAACTAATTTCATCAGCAAGAATGTTAGTGATTTCACAAGGGCTAACTAATATTCCAACTGATGAAGTCAGATTAAAAACATAAAATGGCATTATTCTTTTTTTCGAAAATATGCCTAAACTGTATTTTTTCTTTGTTTTAAAAAAGTTAAATTAAGTATCAAATAACAGTTAAAGTGTAGTTAACGTTTTTGCCCCTGTGATTTTTTTTCAAATATGGGAGCTAGTGGGCTATACAATTATTTTGTTGATAACTGCAGATTAAAACCTGTATTTTCATATCCATACCAACAGATAAATTAGCAAAATAATTTTAAAAAGAGGTAGACAAGAGACAATATTGCAACATTGTAACGCAACAACGCTTTTATTCTTGTAATTTATCGAGTGAAAGTATTCGACTGGAGACCATGTTTATCAAAGATTTCAAATCGAAACATTACACTAAATCACCACACGTTGGTTTCTACACTCAAATACTTCTTCATTAGTTTGATGTAAAATTTGGAAAAGTTTCCAACAGAAACAATTATCGTTTGTGTTCATTGCATAATTTACACTTGGAAACATGTATTGTTCGCAATGATGCCAAAAGTTTATGGTGATATGTCAGGCAGGCGTAATTAACTAAAGTTGTTTTCTTTTTTATTATTTAAAATTGAGAATGGAAATGGGGAATGTGTCAAAGATACATCAACCCGACCAAATAAAAAAACAACAGCAGAAGGTCACCAACAGGTCTGCAATGTAGCGGGAAATTCCTGCACCCGAGGCGTCCTTCAGCTGGCCCCTAAACAAATATATACTAGTTCAGTGATAATGAACGCCATACTAATTTCCAAATTGTACACAAGAAACTGAAATTAAAATAATACAAGACTAACAAAGGCCAGAGGCTCCTGACTTGGGACAGGCGCAAAAATGCGGCGGGGTTAAACATGTTTATGAGATCTCAACCCTCCCATTATACCTCTAATGTAGAAAAGTAAACGCATAACAATACGCACATTAAAATTCAGTTCAAGAGAAGTTCGAGTCTGATGTCAGAAGATGTAACCAAAGAAAATAAACACAATGACAATAATACATAAATAACAACAGACAACTAGCAGTTAACTGACATGCCAGCTCTAGACTTCAATTAAACTGACTGAAAGATTATGATTTCATCATATGAACATCAGGCACAATCCTTCCCGTTAGGGGTTAAGTATCATACCATCATATTTGTTCATTTGTTTGCATTAACATATTCCAATTACTTCCTATTTCAAATTAAAATATCACAACATGATATCAACAGATATTTTGGCACTAAGTGTACTCTTCATTTGTATAGTAAATTGTTAAATATAATGCTCTCTTGATGCACAGTTTGCATATTGTTTTTATATAAAAGAGGGACGAAAGATACCAAAGGGACAGTCAAACTCATAAATTTAATTAACCTGCAGATTTGTACAAGCCGACATACTTAATGACTAGAAAACTGTGACTCATATGAAAGATGATACTCTTATTTTGAATTTTATATGAATAAATTTGATTCTTTTAAAGTGGTACCCAACACATTAAAAACAAATAATTTTGTTCGCTTAATTTTCTTTAAATTTTGACAAAGTATTTACTTTGACCCTTTGACAAAAATAGAAAAATTTCAAAAATTTGAACCAATCGTTTATTCATAAAAACTACACTGGTTAAATATCAGTTTGACAAACACTTATTTTGATCATTGAAAAGCTTAATATGACCTTAACAACACAACGTAATTAAAACATTTTGCTGATTTTACAGCGTTATCTCCCTGTAGTATTAGGTACCACCTTAATAGCTGTTTAATAGTAAAAATGACATCTTCGTAGAAATAAAATTACAATTGTATAGAATAGGCGGTTCATGAACTCGATTGCTTTTAAATTGTGCTACTGTTAAGTCACTTAATGATTGTTGAGGCTTAGCTTAGATAATTATAAATCAATATAAAATGTTAAATGTATTATTTTAACGAAGTTAACGTTTAAGCAGAACATGACCAGTATCAAAATTAAAATCTTCATTAATCAGGTTATTGTGAATTTGGTATATTACAGGTACCATTAAGGTTCTGCAACCAATTTAGAAACTAGCCAAAAAAGCAAAACAAATGCCTTTTGTTTTCCGGTTTAGTTGGTTTTACACCAGTTCTTTTTGGAATCCTATAATGCTTACTATTCGGAGTGATCATAGGCTTCATGTTTATGGCCGTATTTTGACCTTTAACGGTTACTTTGTAAAAATTGTGGCTTGTATGGAGAGTTGTCTTATACTAGTATCTACTTTAAAACCATACGCACAAATATTTCACTTCTCTGTCATAGACATTCAAGAAATGTTAGTATGATTTATAAAATAATCCCATTAAAAAGCTGCATGGATTTGCTGTGCCAAGTCAGAAGCCTGTAGTTT
Organism: Mytilus trossulus; assembly: GCF_036588685.1. Taxonomy (NCBI): domain Eukaryota; kingdom Metazoa; phylum Mollusca; class Bivalvia; order Mytilida; family Mytilidae; genus Mytilus; species Mytilus trossulus. The sequence goes on from NC_086378.1 coordinate 82,099,013, forward strand.
AATGGTTGTCGAATGTTACATATTTGTTTTTCGTTTTTTGCTACATTTTAGGGTTTTTTTGCTCTCATTAAGTGTGTGTAACATATATTTGTTTCACCACTCTTCTAGAATCGAGGAAATTTAAAGATCAAAACATGTTAATGACATTTGTGTTTCATTTAACATGCATACATCATATAAGTATTTAAATAAAATGCCTTTAACAAGCAAAATACATTATTATTCTGTTATCATTCGCATCTATATATTTTTCTAAATAACATTTAGAACGTTACAAAAACGATAGATACAAAATGGATATTTTTTTTAATCACCTTGTACAATCTGCAATAAACGAGATATAAAATGTCAAAGTACATTACACCATTTACAATACTTTAGATTGGCAATTCTGATATAAATTTGACTATGTACTGTGAGTTGGCGACAATAAATTGGTTTCAAAATTAATTATGGACATTGTTTATTTAGGTCGTCTGAGTGACCTTGTAATTTTACACGTATATTGAAATTGTTTCAATGAATTTTTCAAAAGGACACATCAAAATCTCATTTTTTTACATTATGGATATCTGTTCTCTTTTGATAATGTTTGCAGCATTGTTGCATTCAGGTAGTTCAGATTGCATAGTAAGTACCTTTTTATAACTTAGAGATGATAGTAGGCAATAAAAACGGCGAAGAAAGACAATAGCATCTGAAATATCAATATATGTATTTTGTACTTTCTCGAATAATTGAATGATAAGGTTTTGGTTAAATATGGACTCTATTTGTTCAATGGCTATGCAAGATTATTGTCATATTCAAGATGTTAAGAGAAGAAAAAATAGCATAAACAATAGCTTTTGAATTTGGTTAAAACCAAATATTTTTTTTTCTTTTACAAATCTTATTCGATGCCCTACTTTTGTTTCATTGAAAATCCGAAATTAAAAAAAAAACACTGTTCTGAATTTACCTATATCAGAAACACTCAAGATCTGTACTATCAAAATGAAATAAAATTAATGGCCAAATCATCAATGGCAAAATATACATGGAGGAGTCGGAACGTTGGTTTACAATTATTATAATTCATAATTCTACCAAATGATGATTTAAAAATGATCGCTCCTTTTTTTTTCAATATATGTCAGATTCGGAATAATCATGTTGTGCCATTAGAAATGCTAACCTCACTTATCTTTTTCTTGTATCATAACACTTGTTTCACAAGTCAATTTTGCAAATCTTATAAAATCCATGACATTTTTTCATAGCTTTGAGCGAAAAAGATACCAATGTTAAACGAATGAACGGTTTGGATAGCATTATTTCCCGCTAAATTTTCAATGACTTATATGGCTATATCAAGGACACGAACCTTTTATGTATGTCTGGGATTTGTGTCCCTAGCCGATATTAATAACTATATATTTTAAGGAAAACCCAACAGTCACAAGAGAGATGGGACGGATAAGCTTCCAGTTACTATCCTTTGTAAGAATGCACGATGACTATGAACGTAGAACTGTGTTCTCTGGACGAATGATTGTACCAGATGATTCCAAGTTCAAGTCGGATTTTGATATCATTGTAACCAAACGTAAGATATACTTTATTTTGTTAAGTAGATTTAGTTTATTTAATGCGATAATGTCTTATGTCAATATTTATTGAATTTTTATTAATCTTATGTTTTTGCTTATTCTGAAATGGTAAACGAACTTCGGGTGAAGATTGTTTTACTGCATATAATATCGAAAATAAATGCAATAGATCACCTAGTGTTCTTTTTTTTTTTTTACTTATTTCGAATGTTGCAATAATATCTTACTATATTATAGTGAATTAACTCATTGCTGCATGCCATATTGTGACCTGTACTTATTCAGATATTTGTCTTTCGGTAATTTTTAGAAAATTGTCTCGTTTTGTAAGCATACCACTTATATTATAGTAAAATTTTTGACATATGTTTAACCTTTGGTTTTTAAAAGAAAATGTTTGATTAACGTTATTATAATTGTCACACCAGATAAAATTGACCGACATAATGTAAATATTTAATGGAATATTACTGGAATGGAATGCTCCGAGTAAATCTATGAACATGCAAACTAATTCTTCAATATGGAAGTTTATGTCTAATAAATAGAAATAGAAATTATGGCTTTTGATTTGCTATAATTCGTTCATATTTATTCTAAAAATGATCGGTATAAGTCATATGCAAATACTAAGTATAATACGATTGTATGATATATTTATTTTGTATAACAACATGCATTTTTTTTAAACGCGACTTTAGCAAAGAAAAACATTTTGAAGTATAAGGTGACATTATCTACAGAAATATTTTTTTATGCATTACAGTTCCTGGTGCAGAAGAAATTTCTCTGACTTTGGAAGTTCCAGATGATGAAATGCCTGTAATAATCAAAACCCGAATAACATCGGCATCGAAAAAAGAGGAATTGGTCTTTGTTATTTATACTTTTTCTAAAATGAACATTCAAACAACCTTCGATATCAACAATTGTAAGTACGCAATTTGGCATAAAACGTCAATTGGTGATGTGCAGTACGTAGCGGAATTGTCAGGTTGTGGAGAAAAAGGCTATTACAGTGCTGATTTAATTACCCGAGATTCAGAATCTGTGCATAAAAACAGGGATTTTTATTTCAATCAAACCATTCGGTACAGGATAAGCAAACCAGACATTATATCCTGCCATATAAATAGTCTGGCTTTGAAAACCGACGGGATCCAAATAGACAAGCTACAATTCGATATTTCGTCTGTGTCAGTTCATAAACTTGTTGGAACTGTACTCTTAAGACATAACATTATATAGAAATTCTGTAAAAGGAAGAAGAAATAGCATAGTTATTATTAGTTTCTTTATTTGATGTTTTTACTGTGTATATGTTTTCATATTTTTCTAGATTTCTTATGCAAAACATAGAATTACAGTATTAACATGTTTGTTTCGATAGTTTTCAGGATAGTACCAGGATTATGATTTAATACGCCAGACTTGCGATTCGTATACATAAGACTCATCAGTAACGCAAAGATCGAAATAGTTAAAAAGCAAAACAAGTACAAAGTTGAAGAGCATTGAGGAACCAAAATTCCGAAATGTTGTGCCAAATCCGGCTAAGGTAATGTTATCCTGGGATAAGAAAATCTTAAGTTTTTTCGATCAATTTAAAGTTTTGTAACGGGAAATTTATAAAATGACTACACAATTGATATTCATGTCAATGCAAGTGATGACGACTGGGCTGGTAATAACACCGGTAAGAAACGTCCACAAGCAGCACCATCGACCCAGTATTTCCTTTTTTTTTTTAACTTTTTACGTGGTCTCTTGGTTTAACCATGTATTCATGTTCTGTATAATTTGTTTTATAGAGAATGTCTTTTACTATATATGGTACAATGTTTTACTGTCAACTTCAAAAAAAGTGTATTGGGCTTCTTTGTTAATATACTTAAAAAGTTTGTTTACAAAGTTATGGTTGCTGAAAACCAAGTATTGCCACAATTACCTACTAATAGTATGTCTGATCAAGTTACTCGCCCAATGTTCTCAACATAACGGAACTATAAACATCTATCATACACGTGGTGGGTTTAAACTGCTTTACCATTCGCATAACCATTAATTTACAAAATGAAAGTTCAGGAATATCACAGTTGAATTAAAGTTGTACCTTTGGTTGGTTACGTTTACTTTTTATACGGACTTTCTCTTTTATGAAGTACCTTGAAGTTCGGTATTTTTGTTATACTTTTATATATATATACAATCAACAGAAAGAATTTGAATAAAAACAACGATTTCAAAATTTAATTTGTGCGGTACAATTCGTTATTATCTAAATCACAATAAAACAAACAGATATACAAACAAACATTTACAATGACACAATAACACAATGACGGGATGTATAAGTACAGAACCACGTCACATGCATGATAGAAACAAAACAAAGACACACAGACAAAGCACATTACTATAAATGAAAGAAAAGAATACAAAATTATAGAAAAATAACACAATGACGGGATGTAAAGGTATAGAGCCACATCAAGTATACACTGTTAAAACAACAAAACAGTAAAAATTATATTCGTAAAGACAAATTAAAGAATGATATAACACGTTATTGAGATAATTTACAACATCAGTACCCAGAATCTTTACTTCAAGGCCATCGATATCGTGTATAATTTGTGAAGTTGATACGGAATATTTATCAACAAGGTCTTGGTACCTTCAAATGTAGTTTTTAGAAGAAGAAGAAATGAGACGTTCTCCGACATACACTTGGTACATCAACTATCTGCTCAGATACATGTGACGTTTTACAACGTTTGCGTAGTTGGTGCATGCTCTTGAATGAGGAATAAGTTGAAAAATGTATATCCGATATGCAGGTGAAGTTGGTATATTACTACTGAGGTAGGAGTAATTGATTAATTCAAAACTAAAATCTTCTCCGTTGTCATAGATTCTAGTACTGAGATGACCGTGTATATCAGGTTCGAGGTTTAAGTCTTAAATAGTTATCAAGGGGGCCATGATTATAATTTAGTAATTTAAAATAAGGCACAGAAAGCCATGTTTGTTGTTTCTTTAATTTCGAGTTCTGATGGAATATTTAATGTATTTAATATTTAATGGGGTTGTTAATGGAAAGAACATCATCAATATATCTGAATGTAGAGTTTATATGACCAGGCTTCTTTCTATACTTTTTTAAGTGTCTGAGGGAAATCTGACTCATATGAAAATAAGAAGAGGTCGGACAAGAGAAGCGCAATTTACGTTCCCATAGGAATGCCGACAATTCGTTGAAACATTCTACCTCCAAATTCAATAAATATGTTGTCAACAAAAAACTCCAGCCTACTGATCACTTGTTCCTCTGTGTAACATGTTTCACATTCTTTTTAATCATGCTAAACACAAATTCTGGTCGTATTTTTATACTACAATTCAAACAAATAATGCAAGACATTTAAACTGTCAAGCCATTACCTAATAAAATTGAAGTTATCATGCGTTTATGCGGTAAATACCATGGTATCATTGTAAAGTAACTTTAATAGTCTGTTTGTTTTCTAAAACATCATTCTTTGTCTGTTTTCACTGTAAAACATTATTATTTGTATGTTTTATAATGATTGTATCTTTTTTAAACGCAGTTGTAGTTATGTTTATGTTTATTTGACGATCTGGGAGTCTTTTAAAGTGATTTATTGTCTAACTTCCAATTAGAACGTAAGTAAATGCATCTTAACTTACATAATAGACAGAGTAATTCCGTTACATCGTTGATGTAAGACACATGTTGTCTAATTGGATACTGTTTATTTGCTGTTTCACCAGACAGTTATCAATTACTCAATAATTTATGACTAAAACATTCTTGTTTATCCTAATGGTAGCATACCGGTATTCAAAAGTGATAAATTAATTAAGAGAAAAATATCAGGGTTACAAACTAAAACCGAGGGAAACGCATCAGCTATAAGGGAAAAACAAAGAAACAACAGAAACACCGAAGTGCAATAAAAACAAATGCCAACATACATAGAAGCCAACTATTTGATAACAACTGCTGTACAATTCTTTTTTTATATAGTTAAACAAACATTTTCTAAACTAAAGATTTTCTAATGTACGAATTCACAATATGATTCTATTATATAAAAAAAAAAGAATGATAGCAGCGCTCAGGTATTACATCTCCATAATCGGAATTGTTTCTGTTCGAAACGTCATTCGTTTGTTTAATGCTATGCTACTGCGAACTCCAATATAAGCGATTGCAAGTTGGTCGAAAGAGATCAAATGTCCAGCTGTGTATTTATCACCAATCAAGCGAATCCAAATATAGTTATGTGGAAGAGTATTCTGATGTTTAACGTATAAGCTGATGAGATAATACGTTGAAATGCTATTTCGATCAACTATTTTTAGCTCAACTGTCCCAAAAGGCCAAGTGAGCTTTTTTCATCACTTGGCGTCCGTCGTCCGTCGTCTGTCGTTCGTCGTCGTCTTGCGTCGTTAACTTTTACAAAAATCTTCTCCTCTGAAACTACTGGGCCAAAATTAACCAAACTTGGCCACAATCATCATTGGGGTATCTTGTTTGAAAAATGTTTCCGGTGACTTGGCCATCCAACCAAGATGGCCGCCATGGCTAAAAATACATAGGGGTAAAATGCAGTTTTTGGCTTATAACTCAAAAACCAAAGCAATTAGAGCAAATCTGACTTGGGTAAAATTGTTTAACAGGTCAAGATCTATCTGCCCTGAAATTTTTAGATAAATCTGATAACCCGTTTTGGCTTTGCTGCCCCAGAAATTTTGCTGTTTTTGGTTATTATCTTGAATATTATTATAGATAGAGATGAACTGTAAACAGCAATAATGTTCAGCATAGTAAGATTTACAAACATTGTAGGAGCACATCCTGTTGATGAAGTCTGTAAATTATTAATAAACGCACTGGTAACGAATAAATTACGATTCGTGAATACCATATGAGCAAAGGGTAAACAACTGCGGAAATACAAACGTTTGACAATGAAAAAACTGAAATCGTCATGTCTGTTATACGTTCTTCTTCAAAGTCAACCATCTATAGCACAGAAAAAATTGAAATACGAAACACATCTTCTTGTATCGGGCGTATCCTGAATATTAATAGATATAGTAAGATGTGGTGTGAGTGCCAATGAGACAACTCTCCATCCAAATAACAATTCAAAAAGTAAACCATTATAGGTTAAAGTACGGCCTTCAACACGGAGCCTTGGCTCACACCGAACAACAAGCTATAAAGGGCCTCAAAATTACTAGTGTAAAACCATTCAAACGGGAAAACCAACGGTCTTATTAAGTTCACCAGGAGTTGCAAGTACTCTCAAATATATGGATAAAGGAGTGATTGGATATAGTCAATCTTTAGGAAAATGAAATCATTGAACTTTGTCAGATGCGTTAACTTTTAATCGTTGAAAAGCTTTTGAATAAACTCTGCCTAAATTAATTCAGAATATTTTTATGATATTTATGTTCATGAACATAAAGAATCAGATGATATATCTATAACAATTCATTTTCAGCGTAGCACTATACAGATAATTCAATTTTAGATGTCTTAGCTAGGATTTTTAATTTCGCACTAAGTATAAAAATCAATATAATAGGCATGGCATAAATTCTTACTTTTCGTCAAATGATTGTCATTTTGTTTTAAGTTCCGGGGAAAGTTTTCTGTTGTTAATACCCACATTCATTTATATTAATAAATTATATTATTCTACATATTACATTAGGAAAGTTATAATAAAAAATATCGTTAAACTGTCAGTTGATTTTTTTGTAAAGTAAGTTCATTTTGAGCCTAGTTTGGTGCTTTGTATGGGTATCCAATTTCTTCTTCTAAATTCAATCCAGAATAATTCTTACTTTTCTGAAAGAACTAAATCAAAACGTAACGAGGAAGAAAATTAAGTAACTTACAATTCTAAGCTTTAAAATTAAACTTCCGACAATTCAATGGTATAATATCGATCTGTTGTATAATGTGTCGTAACAAAGATTACGTTAACTTATCACCAAATACGATGTACTTCCTGTTTACAATATATGAATATTATGATTTTTTTAAATACTACGAATTTTCTATTCTCAGCCACAGATTACCTTAGCCGTATTTGACATAACATTTTGGATCCTCAATGCGCTTCAACTTTGTATTTTTTTGGCTTTTTAAAAACTATTTTGATCTCAGTGTAACCGATGAGTTTTATATAGACGAAACGCGCGTCTGGCGTATTAAATTACAAGCATGGTACCTTTGATAACTATTAATAAAAAAAAGGGCAAACTTTAATTACCATACCCTATATACTCAATACCATTTCCCAATATTACATCTAGTTTGCCCTCCCTTCGGTACATATCCTCATCCGATACCGATATCTTTACATATTTACATTCGTTTGGTATTTTTGTTCTGGTATATTTCGTTAAACAACTTAAAGGTTAACATATTTTTCAGTTTGAGATCTATCTGCTTCGTTAGTTGCATATGTAGTTGATTTCAATCAAAATTATTTACAAAAAGGAAAATATCGACGTAACCGGCCAATTTTTACAGTTATCCTCAACCACTTATCCTGTCTAAATGCTATAACTGCTGCAAATATGTGTACAAAACATAGTTTAAGATTCTTTTTCATTTTACCATGTAATGGACAGTTCTTATAACGGAGAGACTTGTCTACGACAGCAACGGTTCGTTTATTAGCCAATAGATTTTTTAAATGTCCAGTGGGTATTCATTAGAACTATAAAAGAATAACCATCGCCAAACACTTTCATATTATTTATACACTCATAACATTTTTATACAGCTCATTTATTCTTGATAGGAATGAGATAATCGTTGATAGTGATTGAAAAGTCTGAATACTTGATTGATTCCAGTAAAGTAATTAATGGCAATATGATAAATGCAATGTATTATATCATTTTGTAAGAGGTTAGGTTGGTGCGCAGTTGAACATTACAGCTACAGTTAAAATGCTGCAAACCTTGAAACTAATAATTATTGGAAATATGTAAAATTCAGAATGAAAATAGGGAATGTGTCAAAGAGACGACAACCCCACCATAGAAAAACCAACAGCAGAAGGTCACCAACAGGTCTTCAATGCAGCGAGAAATTCCCGCATCCGGAGGCGACAATTTCCAAATTCAAGCAAATCATAAGGAAGTATGGACGTTAAAGTAAATCATATAGGCATTACACAGAAAATTTAACATATCACGTGTTCATTGTATATGTACATGTGTACATGTCGATTGATTGTTATTACAACCTGTAAATGGTAAAAAGAAAATAAAAGGAATAAGGGAGACCACGATAAGGAGGATTTAATTTTCCCAGTCATTTAGAATACATTGATGTGTTTAAAATTGAGAATGGAAATTGGGAATGTGCCAAAGAGACAACAACCAAACCAAAAAGCCGAAAATATCTGAAGGCCACAAATAGGTCTTCAATACAGCAAGAAAATACCGCCACACCAGCGTGCTCTAGCTGTCCCCGAAACAAAAATGAGTACTAGTTCAGTGATAATTTACATCGTACTAAACGTATGTATGTATGCATACTTCGATGGTGCATATCTTAATGTAGAACTCGAATATTTTATTCAAAGTACAAAACTCGTAAACGGTACAATTATAGATAACTTGCAATGATATAAACAAACAACAGTAGTGTTAATTTGCTTTTTTTCTTAATTCGCAAATGATTTATTTCGAATTTATATGGTTAATTTGAGTTAATTGCGACGTTCATTATTATTGAACTAGTTGAAAACAATTTATAAATGCTGCTGACGCCCGCCAACGGTTGTGTGATTTGCTAGCTTTGTTTACCCGTATGTTGTCTTGTACTGTTTCCTGCTCTTTGGTCATGTTGGTTGCTTCTGGTCAAATTCCCCATTTCCATTCACAATTTTAGGAAATCTAAGTGGGTATTAAAAATGAAAAAAGTATTTTGTACATTTATTATACTTATTGAATTTTCGAATTCACTGAACCTAAACACTGGCACTTTCAAACATCTCGTCAAGATTGAATTGATAATTTAATATAATAGTTTTTGTTGTTGCTTTACTTCCAAATTATTGTGTTTAGTCTGTAACAGATTCTAATTTTGGATGTAAATTGTTTAACTTATGAGAAAGTTGCAAACAATGGAATTCTGACATTAAACAATATTACATATTTAATTGCCTTCTTACGGGGGAATTTAAGTCTATATTTTCTCATTATTAAGTGTTTGCAAAAATAGAATTAAACAAATAATATAAGAGGTTTGAAATTAAACTTGTGAAGTTTATTGGTACTTTGTTTGTAATTATTGAAATTTATTTTTTCATTAAAAAAAAACAGATCTTGGAAATTTTATCTGAAGTTAGAGCACATGTTGAAAGTTTAATATAAGATGAATGCATAAGAGACAAAATACGTTTTAAATGACAATCGTAAATTTCATCACAAACATAGGTTAGGCGAGGTTTCGTAAGCCTTTTAAATATCACATTAAAAGAAAATTAATTTATACATGTTTAAGGTGTAATACCACCATTGATTTTCCCCTATTAGTCTTTGTTAAATTTGCACTTTTCCAAAAAATGTGCATAATTTATCTTTGTTTCAAATAAAGAAATACTTGGCATGAGTAAAGTTTTATCCTGTCCAGTTCTATAGAAAAATTTTTACATAACATTTCATTGCATATAAGGAAATAACCATCATTTGAAGTTAACCAATCAAATTTCTCCCCTTATTCTATGTGTGCACAAGGTTTAGTCACCATGAAACCTCAAGATTACAAAATTTTCTGTAGGAATCACAAATAAAAAATAATGGTGCTTAGAAATACACAAGACATATGTTTATGACACAGAAATAGTTTTACTGCAATAAAATGTAGAATTAATTACCTACAACGGTCAAATTCAAGGGAATATTTTTTTAGACCTACTTTCGTATACAACCGGATGTGACATACCATGATTTGGTGGTATTACACCTTAATGGAATCCATATCATACATCTATACTACCGGGTATATCAAAGTACAGACTAATCGTATTGTGCACTATCGAAAGCTCAATTCTTTGAATTCCGAAAGTAGTTTCTCAATTTTCAATTCTCAATTTTATCATCAGGTATTGTCTTTATGATACTTTTTGCATGTGGAGAAATTATATCTTAGTTGTCTCGAACAATTTCCTGTATTGTCTACAAACTTGTCGTAACATGTCGTAAGTGGTATACGAAAGAAGAATTCCGTTTTGAATAATTCATTACCATTTTATGATTCTGTCTGAACATTGAAAAAAAACAACGAAATAATGATAATTGATTATTTTGCACTTCGTACACTACTCGGTTCTTTAGTTGTTTTCTTTCCTTGGATGCCTCAAATGGGATATCACCGAATTATATTTATCCCAACATTGAACTTACATGAGCCACACGACGTGTTTCACAGTTTGAGCATGATCTGTTGACACTGTTAAGAGCACGTGCAATTGCCCCGGTTTTTGAGTGGGTTCGTATTTCTCAGTTTTTTAACTTTTTTTTAAGTTGTGTATAAAAGTTAAAGACTATATAGTAAAGTCTATATATCAAAGTATATAAGAATGAGTCAGTAGAACACAACCATCAAAGAGAGGTAAATCAAAAACAAAATAGGAAATTTTGTGCCGTCTATCTTAAATGTTGGTCTGAAGTATTCAAAAATAAAAGAGTCTAAAATTTTATGATTTCTAAAAGTTCTTTGGAATCTTTTAGTATCCACATCTGATTCATGCCACTCGTAGAATGTGTAGTTTCGAATGTGGTTGCATCCAGTACTCGTGTTTATGATCATTCATGCATGTAGAGAAATTATATCCTAGTTGTCTCGTGCAGTTTCCTGAATTGTCTACTGAACTTGTAATAAGTTGTAATTGTCAGAGGATTCTGTTTTGAATTATTCATCACTTCTTTATGAGTTTGTCTGGGATTGAAAATAGCGAAATAATAGTTACTAAAGTAATTATTTTGCACTAAGTACAATACTCGGTGCCTTATTTTGAACAAATATTAACAAGACAAACCCGAATATCAGTTAATAAGGAGATAAAGGTTTAACGATGTTCAATATAAGCAGACTTGAAGCTATGTTCATTTTATCTTCTGCTTAAAGAAACTAAGCAAAGAAACCAAAGATATAATTTGGTAAATTGTCTGCGTAATAATTTGCTTCTTGTTGTTTGTCTTTCGCTATTTTCTGTTACTATAGTGATGTTTGTTTTAATGGATTTTTGTTGTCTTGTTTGAATGTTCCCCTCATTTTTTTCATTTTTTTAAAAGGTGAAAAGAAAACAGCAGCAAATAATATAAATGTATAAAGATCGACAGATTTAAATATGTGACTTTTAAGAATTATCAAAAATATGCAAAAAAAAATACTTTTATGATAAACAATTTGATAATTGTAATGATATAGTATTGTCTTTTCTGTTTAAGAAGGTCGTGTTTAACCAGGCGTCTTAAGATTCGATGCAACAAGGAAAAGTGCCTGTATTATAACCTCTCTGTAAACAAAATAGTTTTAGTCTAATGGAAATGCACTTGTGAACTACTCGTACTATATTGAGGTTTTTGAAAAACAGACCGATTTTGTAAAAGATATAAAAATATGTGGAATGAGTGCTGGCTCACACTGAACAGAAAGCTATAAAGGGCCTCAAAAATGACAAGTGCAAAGCAGCAGGAAACAGGAAACGGGAAAACCAACTATCTAATCGTAATTTTAACCGAGAAATGAGACACTTATTAAACACATCAACAAACGAAAATTACTGAACAGCAAGGTCCTATCTTAGGATAGTTGCAAACAAAAGCAGCAGGTTAAAACATTTCAATAGGAACCAACCTTCCAATAGAAAGACATAACTCAAAAGACATATTAACAAAAGTGAACATACACTGAACGAATAAAAATGATCAACGAAATAATGTAAATACAAAATGAATAAAAAAAAAGAGAAAATAAATAAAATCAACAGTATTATACCGCTGTGAGATGTAAAATAATTTCAGAAAGTCAACAATAACCTTGAATAAGTACCTTGGCGCCAAATATAGTAATGTACACAAATTAACAAAAGTATTGCGTTAGAAGGTATACAGTATAAATGGAGAACGGAAATAATTTTTTTTCAAAATTTTAGGATAAAAAGTGAAAATTTATAGTTATACAAAAAGCTAATCAAAGCTACTAAATATAAGATACATAGAGACACGAGATAGTAACCTAAATAAGTTAACATAAAATAACAAAAATCATTACTATTGTGTCAACAGGTGAAATTATCATCGTTCCGTTTAAAATTTGTATACAGTTACAATATATTGAGTTTTTGGCCCAGATTTCTTGATAATGAGTGGGAGATCTTTCTAGACGGTTAAAAGATAACCGTAAGAATGATTTTAATCAAGCGATCAATAAGTGTTTATGCACTTTACTTGAGATAAGCTATTTGATAAATCGACTGATACAGTTTTTTGTTTGGTATATTGAATGAGGTTTATGTCCAGCAATATGTCTTCGGATCAATTTATACAGGGACAAGTGCCTATTTTATGTCAACTTTGTGATCAAACGGGGTCTATCAAATGGAAATGCCTTACCTGTGAATTACTAATGTGTGGTAAATGTTGCGATAACGTGCACTCCAAATTCAGAACATCGGAGCCTCACGAAATAGTCGACATAAGAAATGTTGGTTTGACTAAAAAAGGGAGAACATCTAATTTGATTGCTAAATGTGAATTCCACAAAGGCTGGAAATGTTGCTTCTACTGCACTGACTGTAGCGTTGCCGTTTGTCCTAATTGTATTTTTGGAAGACACAAAAAACATGACATGATTGATTTCGCCGAGGTCGTTAATGATCCAGACACCGACGTATGTACGCATAGTGTTTTTAGTATATATGATTTGAACGTTTTCTTTACTTTTTGTTAGTTTAATTATTTGTATCCTAAATAATGTGTTCGTAAACACAAAACAGTTTGAATTCGATATCCTCGGGTACGAAACTACACCAGCAGTGGCATCGACCCAGTGGTGTAAATAGTTTTCAAAGGTACCAGGATTATAATTTAGTACGCCAGACGCGCGTTTCGTCTACATAAGACTTATTGGTGACGCTCATGTCAAAATATTCATAAAGCCAAAAAAGAACGAAGTTGAAGAGCATTGAGGATCCAAAATTTCAAAAAAGTTGTGCCAAATACGGCTAAAAGCGGGATGAAAAATACCAAAGGGACAGTCAAACTCATAAATCTATAACAAACTGACAACACCAAGGCTAAAAATGAAAAAGACAAACAGACAAACAACAGTACACATGACACAACATAGAAAACTTAAGAATAAACAACACGAACCCTTCCAAAAACTAGGGCTGATCTCAGGTGCTATGGAAGGGTAAGCAGATCCTGTTCCACATGTGGCACCCGTCGTGTTGCTTATGTGATTACAAATCCGGTAAATAGTCTAATTCGGTAGGTCACATTCATGAAAGGGAAGGGGATTGTAGTTACGACGCAAGGAAAATATCCGATATCATTTGTGAAACGGTTATTCAATAACGGTCAACCAACTCGTGATGGCGTCCGTAAAATAAAAGAGTTGATGATTTCAACTTCACCATTTAAAACTCTTGGTTTAATAGCTTTCTTGTGAGCAGCAACCCTCTATTAAGAAAAACATGATAGGAAATGCAAGCACGGGAATATCGTATCAATTGGGAGACAGATATTCCATATGCAGGTGCTGCTGGAATGTTGCTACTTAGGAATAAAATTATCTCTTTTGTCGTTAAGTTTTGTTTTCAATCGACCCTCATTGTCCATTTCTAGATATAAGTCAGGATATGAGGCCGACTTAACTGTATATGTAGTACCCTTAATCTCTAGTTCGACGGGAGAGAACCTGTTCCACATAGTCACCAAATTTTTAATTATTTAGTGAAAGAACATCATCTATATATATAGCGGAAAGTAGAGTTAAAGGATAATGCTTACTTCCTATCTTACTTCCTCAGAAGTTTCTGCTGCATGAAGTCAGCCTCATTATAATATAGAAACAAGTCGGCAAGAAGAGGGGCACAGTTTGTTCCCATTGGAATGCCGACAGTCTGTTGAAAACATGTCCTCCGAACGTAACAAATATGTTGTTGATCAAGTTATCAACCATCTTGATAATATCAGTTTCAGAGATTTTTTTTGTTTGAATCAGAGTGACACTTTACAAAGTAGGATTTATCCCTCTCTAAGACAGGATGCATGTATCTACGTTGGCCATTCTTTTTTATGAAGCAAAGCAATACCAACTCTTTCAATTTGTCTTTTAGTTTGGAATGTGGAATACTTGTGTACAAAAAAAGTAGAAAAGTCAAATGTTTTAATACTGTTACAAGATGAAAGAGATTTAGATTGTATGTACTCTGTAAGATCTTTGAATTTTTAAGTATCCACATCTGATTCACGCCATCTCTAGAATAGGCGGTTTACAATAACTTTGAAGCCCGTCTTTGATTGCTGATAAAATAGATGTAAATTATTTAGAAAGAGGTTTCGTGGAGCACTGGGAATACCCAGCAATATACCGTTGTTTGTAATGACACTTATGTAGTTTAGGTATCCAATACAGTGATGGCTAACCTATTCCTGTGATAAGAACATCCTTAGTTTTTCGAAAAAAATCAAAGTTTTGTAAACAGGAAATTTATAAAAATGACCAAATTATTGATATTCATGTCAACACCGACTACTGGGCTGGTGATATCCTCGAAACCGTGTTATAAAACCATTAAGAACAGCGACAAGCAAAATTTTGTAATTTCGTTTATTAACTGAATAGATCAAACGTTACAATGAGTTCTGTGAGTTTGGCTCTCCCTCTGGTATCTTTCGACCCTCTTTTACAAAACTTATAAAATGTATGATTTTGCTAAAGCCTGGAGTGACGAAATAGAATAAACAATTTCCAAAGGCCATAGATTATGTATAGGTTAATGCGAAACATTTTTTTTTATTTCACTTTAAGATTAATCCACGAACTATGAATACATAACTAACATTTAAAAACAACTCCAACTTGAACGGATATTAATATTTGAGAAGATGGTAAAGACATTTAACGAGGAAAATTTGATAGGTAAATGTGACAATAAATAGGATCCAGCAATCATAATTGTGAAAAATACAGTTAAACGCCTATCCGTAAAATACAAAATGGCTACAAACAATGTAAATGTGCACATGCAAAACTTTAAACTTTTGAACAACTAACAAAATAAATCAATACTAACTTAATACTTTGTAATGTTTTCTTAATTCCTCATATGTCATAAATTTTACGGTCCAAGTCGTTGGTGGAATTTGTGTTCTGAGTTCGTTTTTGCAGTAACCTTTTTAATACGTATACTCAACAACAATTCTATGTGGTGCACAGTTAGTTACCACGGGAATACGTATAACTTGACGCTATAATAAATTTTCATAGAGAACAAAAACGTTATCAAGTAATAAAAATTAGTTTAACTCTGATTTCTGTCTGCACATATCGACGTTACAAAATGTGTAAAAGAGTAGAAAGAAAACGTAGTAATTATATAAATGTTTCTTTTTTCAGTTATTATCAAGGAAGTCCAGTAATAATGTACCTACGAATGATATAAGTTTAAGCTCGAATTTTGAACAACTGGAGGTTTCAGAAGGTACTTTATAACAAAATTTATCACATATTTTGTACTGATACGTACGTTTTTGCATGGCTAATAATAGCCGGAAGTCAAGGTTGGTTATCAGCCCTCAGGGCCGATATCGATATCAGCCCTCGAAATCCATATCAAGCCCCCGAGTTCAACTTCCGGTAACCTGTCAATCAAAGACTATTTGTAAACAAGTTGAACACAACGAAAAGAAATGGAGAAAATTACGAATCTGCTGTAGAAGAAAAAAGTAGAAATCAACAGTGAAAATCACAAAAGTGTTCGTAAAATTTTGACGTCATAAAGAATTTAGAAAATATATGAAGCCACACTGGAATGAGTAGCGATATAGGATTCTTCATAAGCATTTTTTTAACATTTCAGTGTAATGTAACACTTTAAAGTTGTTTAATATTTGCAATTCTTAGAATTAATATATTTATTGTTAATTATTTCTGAAACTTTTCACAAAACGTTGTTAACCTTCTGTGATTCGAACTTTTTTTTTTAACTCACAGTGATAGTTTTTACATTTTTTTCCCGTTAAATATCTTTTTGATTTTTGAAGAAATAATTCGGTGTAAGCTTTTTGTTTTTACTCTTGCTTAAAAATATGTGATAAATAGATTATTACATGTCATTTTTCATATGGTCCATGGTATCAGCCCACGACCCATATCAAGCCCTCGGGCTAAAGCCCTCTGGCTTGATATGGGAGTCTAGGGCTGATACCAGGCCCATATGGAAAATTACATGTAATAATCTATAAATAATACTATTATTGACACATATATGGATTGCAAATCCTGATTTGGAGAGGGGGTCATTAAATGCAAAATAAAATTATTGCGTCGGTGTTTCAGAATTGACCCCATTTATCACAAACTTTTAAAAATTCTCCTTTAATTTTTCATGAATTATTAGAAAAATATTAAAAGGCACAAGGGTTCAACTGACTCAGCCAAATTGACCCCATATATATGTGTGGAATTTTATATAGGACATATTTAGCAGTTGCTTTCAATTTTGGGATATGTGCATTCGTAAAAGGTAAAACCAGACTGTGCTTCGCGTTTCTTACTTTCGTTTTTAGAGCAACATTACAACGGTATTTTGATGCTGTTATAAATTTGTGTTAGTAAGGCAAGTATTCAAAACCCATGTTAAACATTGTCAATACTAAATTCGTTTTTGTAAAACAAAATCGTTTCAGTTATTTGCCGATCTTTACTTGCCAAATTATTTCGGTCATGCGTGGTCGCGGGAAATTTGGAAGCAAAAACACTCACGCTTTAAGGTTTAAAACAATGAAATGATATAAATAAGATATTACAATTTGACATAAGTATGTTCATTTACATTATTTCACTTGTTAAATTTAAGTTACAGGTTTGTAAATGTTTTACTATTGGTTCTTTTTTATAGTACATTGTGTGTGAAACTGATAACTTTTTTTTGTCATTTTGCTTTAAAGATACTGTGATGTTACTTTTGTATTAGAGTAATTTGATAGGACCACATAATTCTTTTTTCTCTTCAGGTTGATATTGTTACATAAGAGTTATAATATTACATTACATTTACTGCATTTATTGACCTTTCTTTTATATAACATCGTTACGTCTTAACAAATATTTTGTCTGCTTTTTCATTTTAGATTTGATAGCTCCAACGTTTATTACTCTGAACTATGTAGAAAAGGCAGCAAAATTTTGGTTTATGCCAGATATAAGTAAAACAGAAGGTTCTATATATTATGTTCATTTATCAATTGATAACTTGTATCACTCGGAATAAATATTAATTACAATAACATTAATATTGGTCGTAAAAGGTGCCTTAAGAGCTTTGCTTGAATATTCTTATAATCCTGGTACCTTTAATAACAACAAACCGGTAACATATGCATAACGTTTTAAGTTATGTCTAACTTCAGTTAACTATTCGGATGCCTATATAAAGATGTGATACCTTGAGGATATGTTTCCAAATATTGAAAAATAAGATAGACATGACCGACTAAATAGAAATTATCTTCAGGTAATTTCCTTGATTTATTGTCTAAACTTAATTTGATTAAGCTAGAGAATTAATATGAAGTTGTTGATTCAAATCAAACTGCGACAAACGTCAACAAAAGCTATGTTAATTTTGAATCATATGGTACATATTTGTAAAATAAACATTGGTATAGTAGTCAATTCATCCAAATTACATCAAAATGTAGATAGAATTACTTTAATGCTATTTCAGCTCTTCTCTCGCTGAAAGCCACCACACCTGGAACTTTTTTGATAAGGAAGTCAAAAACAAAAGTTGGATGTTTTGCTCTCGTTTTGCGGGTGGCAATCGACTCATTGTACGATAACCCAACAGCAATTGCATTGGAAGATTGTGTCTCTACATATCGTATTGAGAAAACAGCAGAAAACAAGTATCAGTTCTCTTACACAGCGCAGACGTTTGGTGAGATTTAACAATAAAAAGTAAAATCACAAAAATACTGAACTCCGAGGAAAATTCAAAACGGGAATGCCCTCATCAAATGGCAAAATTGAAAGATAAGACGCTTCAAACGAATAGACAATAACTGTCATGACTTGGCACAGGCAATGTCTAGTGTAGATAATGGTGGATTGGTCTTGTCCCCAAGTACCAATGACTATTGCTACCTTATTTGAAATTCTCCAGTCAGTAAATGTTTACAAAAATTCATCATACAACAGTTCACATATATGGCAAATTCAGTTGGATGTATTCTAAGAACCCGCTAATTCAAAATAAAGAAAGAACGACGCTTCACAAACACATAATGTATCTTATGAGACACCAAACTTTCGAACCATCTATACTGTTTAATGATGAGACCTTCTTGTGTGTGTCTCATCTCTTCCTTCCACTATAAACTAATAATAATGCCTTTGAATTATATAGGTCGCATTTGCCATCCTCGCTTCTGATTATCCGTTTGTGTTATTTGGAGAGGAAAACGAATATAAGGCGCCCGGATATTGTTTACGCCATCGAACGGACTTTTAGGTCATAGATAAGACTTCTGTTTAAAACTGTCTAATTTTTGTAGGTACTTGGTGAAATGGACAATTATTTTTGCTTATTCTGTACACTATAAAAATACATATATACTAATAAAAAAAAAGTGTTATTGCTATTTACGATCAAGTTTAAGACTAAGTTTACTATAAACGGATGTCATATATTTATATATAGAGATTATAGTATGGTTAGCTATGTGTTTTCGTACGTCTTACAAATTCGTAATAAGTATGATATGTAAATGTAAAGTCCTAACTACACAATAATTTTGGCCAACTAAATTAGACTCAACTAAAATATGCATTTTGTCGTGCAGATAGACTGGAGCCAACATTTAATCAAATTTGTAATTCAGTGCAATACGATAATCGCATATATACATATGCATACATCATATTTAAAAAAGTAATAGTATCTTTTCTAAGTAATTTAACACACAACTGTGTGAACCAAAAAATATACTTCCGGCAACAATAGTAATAAATAGCTATTAACTTCCAAGAACATTCCGAATGATAAATATCATTATGAATACCTGTCATAAACAGACACTCGTCGCCCATGAAAAAACAACTTATATAGTTTGGAAACCTGCGCACGGAGCAATGCAATGCATTTCTGGGTAATGATGCCGTACTCCATCATGACCATGATTTGCAAAACATTTTTTTTTCTATGCAAAAAAGGAAGTTTAAACTGTACGATGACTACGGTTAGAATGGCCACCTTGACATTTTTGTCACGAACCCGCGAAAAACAAATTAACATAACAAAACATTAGGTCACCTGACCTATCGAATCATCAATCATTGACCCATACAAAATATCATATAAACTTTAAGACAGTATTTTACCGCTACACTGCGAAACACTGAAAAAAATATATTATGACGTCACAATGGATTCTTATGTATAAGCACAAAAACCAATGAGAAGAGGACATATGTCTGTTAATACAGGAAAACGCAAATAAATGAAAAAAAAATAACGGTTTTTGAAAAATGTGCATTGCAAAAAAAGGCCCGTCCACAAGTACCAATTGTTTTGTATTTCTTTCCTAGTATTCTCCAATCATAAAATGTTTACAAAAAATCATTATACAACAGTTAACATACCTCTATTTACGCTCTAAATGCCTGCAATTTCGAAGTGTGTTCTTGTAGAACTAGAATCAAGCAATGCATCTATGTTTGATATTTCGTATCTAGATAAGTACAGACATTAAGAGGGATAACTCAATGCCAATGGTTGAAATTCCGATATCAATACAAATAAATGCATAATGCCCGATGTTAAGTTATAATAATTCACTTTTCGCATGTGTAATTTCTTTTTGTTTGTTGTTGTTTGGTGCACATCGGTTCGTTTTATTATGTTTTCAATGCAAAATCGTGTTGTTAAACTTTTTAAATTTATTTTAAAAAAAAACGCTTTACTTTTTACTATACATGCTTGTGTAGTATAGGATCAATAATAATATATGGAAACATAATTTATTGAGCCTGACACCTGTTTAGATTAAGTGTTGACTCTTCCAAGACAAATTTCGTAATTAAGTGAATAGAAATTTTCTGTTTCATTCTTTTCTTGTGATTAAGGAATTTTCTTTATTTTTAATTGACTAATAGATTGGTTTTGATAACATCCTTGATACTTTTTCTTTCTATTCTGCTTTTTTAAACAGATGATTTTCTGTTTAAAAGGTCAAGAATCAAATAACATTATCAATATTTTGTAGAAAAAAATATATCAGCAGTTCAGAAAATGCCTTACAAAGTCAGGTTTATGACAGTTGTTATCCATTCTATTGATGTGTTGAAGCTTTTATTCTTTTCCATTTATTAAGGACCGTTCCGTTTTGAATTTTCCTCTTCTAAAGGTGTCAATCAAAAACGAAATAATCGAAGAGGACTTATGAATACCTCAACAAATCGAAAATAATCGAAACATGTTCAATAAAGACAACTGTAATATTACGGTCCGATTGAGAGAAAACAAATCCGTGTTACAAACTTAAACCGAGAAAAACACGACAACTATAAGAGGAAAACAGAGAAACAATAGAACACTGAGGTGCAACAAAAAACAACCGACAATGCAACGTTAAACCCAAACAAACTATAAGATAACAACTGCTATATTTCTGACTTGGTGCCGGACACTTTAAGAAAAAGTATGGCAATGTTAAATATGCCGCTATAATTACATTACATGAACGCTGAATAAATAAATACCGGGACAAGTCTTATGCAAATTCGAATTCACATTCAGCAGTCATATTCTAGAGTACTTCAACAATACTTCTTATCATAGATATTAACAAACTAATTCTGCAATATTGTTTTGATTTATATTTTAGACACCATCGGATCACTAGTATTCCAACATACAAAAGCACAAGGTATACTTCCATGTACATTAAATCTCCCAAAATGTGGTAAGTAATAACTATAAATATAATAACACGTATCTTATACATGGTATTGCCTCAGTCTGTAAAAACATAATTTCTACGACTGTGTAATAAGCTTTACCTTTGACTTAATTTTAATACAAAATACATATTTAACGGTGTTATAGAGAGGACGAGATTTAGATTCGGAATATCAGCATAACAATTGACATCTGTTAAACAGATATTCCATAACAGTAAACAAATTCGTTTCACATGGGATATATATGTTGTGTGCAAGTAATCAATAAAATATAACTTGTACAGAACATTGCGTGACAGCAATATAGTACTTATAAACGCAAGAACACTCAGAGATTTATATAAATATATAGTATGATAACAGTATACAATACAAGATGTACACCAAAGAATAACAACGGACACCTCCCATGAGGTAACGACAGGAACGGTTAATTTTGATAGTGTTTATATACCCATTGAAGCACATATTGGTTATTATGCGTTTAACAACATACTACTCTGATCTTTGTTAGTAAATGTTACTCGATGGCTCGAAATCAATTCATTAAAATCAATTAATATTACCTATATTAAACACCCTCCGAGGAAAATATTTCCCTATTTGTTGTTATGATTTAGATAACAATAAGTAAATATATTTGTAAATTGAGTATTTGTTTATTAGTTGTTTAAAATGGCTTTGAATTAGCTGTCAGATAACTGCGAGTACTCTCAGATCTGTTCCTATTGTCTTTTTGTTGTCGGGATGTACAAGTACCTGTCCACGTTTACATATATTTTTGTCCATCTGATGTGTTAAGCCTTTTTCAACTGATTTTAATAGTTCGTTCTTATGTTGAACTGTCCCAGGTTGGGGAGGGTTGTGATCCCGCTAACATGTTTAACCCCGCCACATAAAATACTTTTTACATAAATTAGACCGTTAGTTTTCTCGATTAAATTGTTTAACATTGTCATATCGGGACCTTTTATGGCTGACTACGCGGTGTGAGCTTTGCCCATTGTCGAAGGCCGTACGGTGACCTATAGTTGTAAATGTATGTCTCATATTGGTCACTTGTGGACAGTTGTCTCATTCGCAATCATACCACATCTTCTTTTTTATATATGACTCCATATTGTATACGAATAGCCAGATCTATATTTAAAATCATTCAGTCTTGTTATTATCATTTATAAATGTATTTAACGTTTTAGATGTGAGACGTGGGATTAATTTGAGCAGTGAATCGTTTCAAGCAATAAGGCATTATTGGTACTTTCCTGATATTTCCAGAGACGAAGGTTTGACACTAAAATAATTAAAAGTAATAATTTTCGAATGTTTCTTTGAAATGGACAGGTACTACCGCCAAAACAATAAAAGTATATTATATTTAAGTTTCGAATTGATATGTATTTATTTTATGTCCTTTTTCAAAACAACTGGTTTATCTTTCTACTTGTTTTGTGAGTTTATTTCCTTATTTATTTATTTTTTTACTTCTTTGCCTTCCTTTAAAATCCCCTCACAAAGTCTACTTTAAATAGCATTATGTAAACCAATATTTTCTACATTTCATCTATTGGTATCTCATGTGTAAAAAAAACATAAATGTATAGATTGAATTTTATGAGAGAGATAGTTAAAGTTGAAAATAAAGTAATAGAATAGATATAAGTTAACATAAGGAAAACAGTAAATAAGTAACATACAAAAGGCAATTTTAGTCATTTATAAATACGTTGTTTTTATTTGTATTGCATCATGAAATGGGGATTATTTTTGAAAACAAATCTTTACTTCAACTTTTTTTAATAAGATATAACGTGCAAATGCCATGCAGTCTTTTGTTCATAGTTTTATATATTTGCTTTTTCGGACTCTGTTATTTGGTTCTTTTAGCTATTGAAAGAATTAAAAACAAAGTGGTAGGATCATTTCTGATACGGAAATCGTCCAGTGAAGCAGGAGGGTTTGTTTTAGTCATGAATGAAAATAAAACAGATGACCTGTTCAACAGAGAACATAATACTGTTGTTAGAAATTATTTAATTCATTGGACAAACAGAGGGATAACTTCGATACAGGGCACAGAAACATTTGGTGAGTATATTTAATATGATGCAATAAACAACGATCATTTGATTGTTAGCAAATAATGTTGACTTTAAAATCATATGAAACTTCAAATTAAAAAAAAAATTTCAGATGTTTTTCAAACTTATTCAAACGGCTAGTTTTTGTTATAAAATAATGAAAATACCCTTTGTTCTCATGAAAACTCTATAATTTGTCCAAATTAAGACGACATTTGCTTTTTTGTAATTGTTTGCACTCGGTAAACAATTCGATGTTTTGAGTATGCAGTGAACTCAGCGTGACCTTTCTCGTAAAAATCCGCTGATCGCAAAATTTATGTATCTGTTATTGAAATAAAATATTTTATTGTACATGTTATATACGTGCTCAATATCCATGCTAGTTCTTTGTTGATTGTTTACAAAGGTGACAATCGGTACACTACGGCTTCAACACACGACAATTAATAAGCTGTTATATTTTCACATCAAATTAGACCGAGAGTAAAAATCAATTGCGATTTAACGATATGGATGCGTAAAAGATGATAAAATCGTGCACAGAAGACTAAGTTTATGCTATATACATGCATTGGTTCAGGAATTGGATACACATTATTAATCATCAGTCCCTCGTTTCGTATGACTTCAATATCATCCTTTATAATTATAGTTACAGATATAATAATGAAAAAGATATCCTTACTTTCTAAAAAGTTGAATTAGATTTCTGACTCACGTTTTCTATCATGTGAAAATCATCCATTTAAGATTATTTGCCGGAAGTCCAATAACAAATTCTCCATGCATTAAAGAAAAGAAAAGCGTTAACAATATTCTCTACAGATGAAAGGACAGAAATGCAGATCTGATATTTGAGTACTGTGATAGTGGAAATATTTTGCAGCATACAGAACCATCAAGGTGTATTACTATCCGTACATCCCATACAACCAAGAGACGGCTCTTTATAAAAATGTTTTTACTCCAGAACGGAGATCTAGGTGAAGATATATGTAAGTCTCGAAGTGTCCTTTAAAATGTTCTACGCAAATGTTTCAAGAATCTTATTCACAATTTAGTTTAAAGTAAGAAGCATATCGACAAAAATACAAATAAGAAAATAATGAAACGTACAAAAAAAAAGTAGGTTTTGCCTTATCTTTTTCAGACAACCTTGTTTCGTATGTTTACCATTATGCTACGACTGATACAACAGACTTGTCGTGTAGACTAGCCCTACCTTGAAGCAGATTTTTAAGGTACGTGTAACAATTATTATGCATATCAAAATTTAAAACATTTACCGTTCATGCATGTGGGTCAGTTGTCAGATTCACAATTCCAAAAACAAATTCTACGATTTTAAATCCAAAAATCAGCGTTATACCAAACAAACAGTTAACACATGTAAAATTATAGATATACATGTACTTTTAACAACACGAGAACATTAGACTACATAAAATAAAATAGGAATCACCAAACAACAATATATCAGTACAACAGATCAAACAAAACACCAAATGTCAACGAAAATCATGTTTTACGGTTCAGAACTGAAGAGTTTATTATTATTTCAAAACTATAATCAATAAAAAAAAATAGTTCGTGTCATCTAACATGTCTTAAGAACTCTTATAGACGTAAGTGAATACACTCTAAAGTTTTTATTATCTGTTAGACCGTATCTCTTTTATAAGGGAACGACCATTTTACTTCCAGGGTTTTTCTCTGGTCAAGCAGATGACAACAAAATTGAATGAATATATTTTATTGCAGAGGCAAACATAATGCTATAGCAAAATAACATAATATACAATTACAATAATGACAATATTCTCCCCCAACCTCATATTGTTAAATTTGGGGGGAAATTCTGATAGATTGCGTTGAAAAACTAAATATTTTTTTCTTTTTTCTTTAAGCCATTGCACTGTCAGAATGTTTTCGATTCATAAGACTATGAATGTCCTTTTGATATCCTTTGCGTCTCTTTTCAATGTATTGTCATATAAGCTATAAACATATATATTGTTGAAAAATACATGATAGGTTTGTCCGAGCAATACAAATAAAGGACTGACAATGCATGTGAACCATATACTATCGTTCTTGGGTCAAATTTAAAACATGTTCACATTCCACCATTCCACACCTTATCAATGTACTCACTGTATCGCTAAGGTTATACATAAAGATGATGGTAAAGTGTTTAAACCGCGTATCGTACCATTTATTCAAGACTTAAAACAAAAACACAGCAAACGTGTAAATGAATTCAATCCGGTCTTCTTATAATGATATTTGTATTTGTTTTTGTATATTTTAATCTTAACTGTTTACTAGTATTCCCTTTTTTGATAATATCCTTTCGATATTTATACTATTACATCCCGGACTTGTGTTATTATGCTATGATCCTTTTCTTGATTCTTGACCTTTATTGTCGCTTATGTATATATGTAATTTGTCTATATAATATCTACTTACAACTTTGGTTTGCTTTGTTGAAATATTTTCCGTTTTATAGTGATCAAGATTATAATACAGCTCCATTTTTGCCAAGTTTGTTTCCAGTTTTTGGAGAGAGAAAAAAAGTTTGTTTCACCCTCAGCTGCCACTATATGTAATTGCTAAAATTGAAAGAATAAATTGTTTTCGACTTGTCGCCAAAAAAATAGATTGTGTTTGTCCAGAAAAAAATCCATACCCCCCCCCCCCCCCCCCCCAGAAAATCAAACAAATGGTTGCTGCCTTAAGGGACTCCCGTTTGAAACTTATGTGGAGTTCGGTATTAATATATATTTTTTAAGTAACATGTATTTTATTTATTTTCAGTGTTCTAAATTGTTTTACGTATATATATTAAGAATGTACCCGAATCATTGCATGAATTCTTGAGCTCGTAATTTAAATAATAAATATGTATAAATCATTGTTTCTACCTTTCTAAGGAAGTATTAACAAGTTTTATTTCATAAGTTTATGAATAATAGTTGATTCCGTGGTGTTTGGATCCAATATTTGATAAACTGGAATGATAGTTTTATATAAAATGTCAACTGGAACTCTTTATCACTAGACTTGCATGTTCATGACATTTCTCCATTTTTTATAATTCTAAAGATTGCTATCCATTTTCCAAACAGGAAGTACTAGCGTTGAAAAAATGATATTTTACGTGTTGGTGATATTTACTTTACTTTCTTTAACATGTTTATCACTGTTTATATAGACAATATTCATACTAAAGTCCGTTTTAGAAAATGTCTCAGCTGCTTATATAGAAAGATTTGAAAATTTATTGTAAAATAGTAGATGTCGTTTTTTTATATAGATTAGAACTTTGGTTTTTCTATTGGAATGGTTTTACACTAGTAATTTTTTGGGGCCCTTAATAGCTTGCTGTTTGATGTGATCCAATACGCCGTGTTGAGGACTGTACCTTGACCTATAATGGTTTACGTTTATAAATTGTGACCTGAATGGAGATGTGTCTCATTGACACTCATATCACATCTTCCTATATCTATATAATATACCAAGATACTAGTAGATCTTTAACTATGCTGTTCTTTATTTTAAATGCAGATTTACATGACCTCACAACCAGATCAGTGCACGGTAATATATTTTATAAAGAACCAAGTACTGTTAAGAATTGTGCTTCAAAAAAGCTGCGGTGCTTACTTGACTTGGTGAACGGGATTATTCATTTGCCATGTATGAAAGTTTTGAAATCATTGCGTTTTGATTTTTCTTTTATAACTGTTGTATGATATTGTATATATGGTATAAAGGTATTTCTGTATGGAATTTTGTAATAAATATCATGTATGTCTGTCTGTCATCATTAAAATTGTTCCGTGCAGCTCGAAAATATTTTTTATATGCATGTTTTACTAAGTCCTATGAGAACACACTAAACAGAAATAAAAAGTAATAGCTACTGGGCTGGTGATACCCTCCGGGACTAATAGTCCACCAGCAGAGGCATCGACCCAGTGGTAGTTATAAAATTAACGGTACCAATTTTCTTGCACCAGATGCGCATTTCGACAATACATGTCTCCTCAGTGATGCTCGTGGCCAAAATATTTGAAATCCAAAGCTTATGTAAAAGATGGAGAGCTATAATCTAAAAGGTCCAAAAAGTATAGCCAAATCCTTGAAAGGAATCAATGCTTATAGATCATCAGTACACTTTTGTTTTACTGTGTGAGGAAGTACCCTGACTCAAACAAAAAAAAAACTCCCAGGAAAAAAATTTAATTCTGTTCTAATTTAAAGCAGTATTTACACAGAACCTACTATAAAATAAGAAAACAAAGGCAAGTTACTTTAATAACATATGTATACTGATGAAGTTCTGAAACACCCACATTTCCGTGATGGTATGGTGACCTATAGTTGTTAATGTCTGTCATTTTGGTGTGTTGTGGACATTTGTCTCATTGGCAATCATACTATATCTTCTTTTTTATATCTACAGAGGCAAATACGGAATGGTAAGCACTAAATTGCCGTAGGTGTAGAAAGATTTGTCTTCTTAAGTTTTCAAGACTTCTGGATCATGACTATTAGTAATTTACTGATGTAGGATTAAACAAAAAATCATAATAAACAGATTCTTAAATAATAAAGAGACTACATATTTTATTAAACTCTTTAATAAGGTTTATCTTATAATAAATTGTTTTATTTTTTTTCAAAAAAAATATGTATTAGTACAACAATAGCAAAAAACAAAAATCTCATATTAAAAACAAACTTTTATTCAATTCAATAAATATATAGAAATATATGAAGCTGTCTAAATAACATCAATGAGACAGCAACCTATGTCTA
The DNA here is from genome assembly GCF_036588685.1 of Mytilus trossulus. Lineage (NCBI taxonomy): Eukaryota > Metazoa > Mollusca > Bivalvia > Mytilida > Mytilidae > Mytilus > Mytilus trossulus. Next base: position 82,127,785 of record NC_086378.1, read on the forward strand.
TAAAATCTGGTCACATAAACATATACATGAAAATGTTTTACTAGAGTTTTACACAAAATAATCATTACAAAATGTTATTGCTTATATCAATTTTTACATACACCATTACCTTTGTCCTGTATTAAACATGATTAAAAAAGTACAATTGTTTACACCAGTCATTCAATATCTCTCATGTAAAGGTGATAATAGCACCATTAACACTCCTCACCAATTTCAACAAAAAACAATTTATCTTTATTCCATTCACAAACATCCAAATATGCATCCTTAGAACTACTCATCTACTAGCACTATCAAAGGAGTAGGTTCAGTAAGACTCCTTTTTGGCCCCAAAATATAGCAGTTTTACAAAAGTATGAAAATGTAACCTTTTAGCTATCTACTGTTAAGTAGAATGCTTCTGCTACATAAATATGGGCTGTTTTTGACAATAAAATGCACATATAGCGAGTACTAGCAGCATTAAGTCATGCCAAATTACTGAAAATGTCACAATTTTCATGTTCATTCATAATATTAAAATGTAAGTAGTATTTGATGATAATACATAATATATATAAAGGTTGAGAATGAACACGGATGCGGCCACTTTCATTTTTGACAAAAAAACAACTGAAAAGTGACAGTTTTTTTGCATATTTGATAAATTTTTCATATTAAAGCTTGAATCCGAGCGTTTTTAATGACTAAATCAGTTGAAATCTTTTACATAAACTAATGGAATCAATTTCAATAGACACTTTAGTGTTTGAAAAGTGTCCAAAATTGTTCATTTGATGAACCTGAAATTTGAGGCCAAAATCGGCCATTACCTGACCTACTCCTTTCCAGTTTCAGTATTCCCTGAAATCTGGGTTAAAACACTAATTTTGCATATTTATTAATTCATTAATATTAGTATGTACTATTAAACCTAATGTTGATGCTACAACAAACCAAAACTTTAACCTGATATGGAAAGTACAGACCCACACACAGAGTGGCCACTCAAATAAATATGGCTGGTTGCATTTTCTTAGAATTATGTACTGTAATCTTTATCACATGTCTATATCTATGCATGTAAGGATCCAGTCAGATATATGCAGATATGATTAAATTTTAAACAAGAGAGGCAAAAAAATAATCTTATTATAAAATTATACAAACTTTTTGACAACATGTGGCTTAACAAGATGCCAATAACTTGGCTTGAACACAAACTCATCATAGCAAAAGAAACAAACTTTGTGATGTGATGGAAAAGAAGGCAGGCCTGTTCCTTTGCTTTTTGTCTATTTTCTTTGTTGTGCATTTGTTGATTTTGTGTCATTGATGGATACCCCCATATCCTATGGGTTTTTTTTCTTTTATATACATATTCATTTAACAATAGTTATAATTCATAATCTGAAAAAAGTCAATTGCAAAGTAACAGGGCATTTATTGTTGATAATTTGAAAGCTAAACATTTCATGGCTTGCAAGCAGTAGTCAACCTTAAAATTGGCATAGAATCAAGTTATATCCTTAGTTAGAAAATCTATTGTAAAATGATTACTGATGAATGTTCAAAGAAACTGTAAACATTAAACACCATATGTGTTTAACTATGGTTAGAAAAATACATGCATTTTCAGGCAGAACATTGTATTCCCCCAGCCACTACTGCAGACACGTAAAAATCCCTCACTATCGAACACACAGCATTTAAATACAAGTCACAAAAAAGGATGATACATGCATCTTCAATAAATAAATCTAATAATCACTAATTTCTTAAATTTTGTCCTATGGGTGATCTTTTTGTGTGATAATTTTTCATCTCAAGTTACTCATGACTCATCTGAAAATGTTTTTTCTCAGTTTTGAAGCGTGAAAAGATGGTAAAGGGTATCATTGAATATGACTAGGGAAAAAGTAAAATCACAATAATACTGAACTCTGACTAAAATTCTAAATGGAGAATCCCTAATCAATGGCAAAATAAAAAGCTTAAACTGAAAATAGAGATTAACTGATAATCTATGAATTCTTCAGCTACATCTCATCTCAGGGTAATAAATTATTTATATTATATAGCTGAGAAACTTCCTCTTGTTTTCACTAATATTTAAAATAATAAATAAATCATTAATAAATTAATATCAAAATCATAAAATATAAGATACAATTAATATGGTCCCATATTGCATAAAAATCACAGAACTTAACATATAAATGCATTGTATATTTTACTTGAACATTCCATGTTGATACAGTATACCTTTTTGATAGGAAAAGTGAGTTTTACATACTACAAACATATAGATAATAGAGTTAACAATACTTTAGAAAATACCATACTAAGATAGACACTGCAAGAATACTTTTACTCAAATATCATGAATATATAAAGCTACAGTTAGCCTAGGACTTGCTTTCAGATTTTGAAAGAAAGCAGTTTTGTATGATGTTAGATTCAAGTTACCAACTAGCAAAATTAAATTAATTATAGCCAAAGTCAGTTTAACTTTCTTAAAACATCTGAAAAACAAAAATGTGTCCATAGCACACAGATGCCCCACTCGCACTATCATTTTCTATGTTCAGTGAACCGTGAAATTGGGGTCAAACTTATAATTTGAAATTATAATTACAAAGATCAATTAAGATCATAGGGAACATGTGTACTAAGTTTCAAGTTGATTGGACTTCAACTTCTTCAAAAACTACCTTGACCAAAAACTTTAACCTGAAGCGAACAGACGCACAGACGGACGAATGAACTGAGGCACAGGCCAGAAAACATAATGCCCCTCTACTATCGTAGGTCGGGCATAAAAAGGTCATAACTAATAACAATATGAATTGGACTAGAACTGCTAGTAGTGAACACATATCTAGGTCATATATTTGATTCTGTGTGCATCTAAGCATCTAAATTCTGGTCATGCTCAATTTATTCTGTGAAAAGCTGGATAGCCATAAGATATTATAATTATAAGTTATTTATTCAAAGAGAATGAACACAGATAGTCAAAAAAAATAATCTTCCCTGAGGCCCTCACATATGAAGACATCAACATGGTATAAGATGTGACTTTAGTCCTATTAGTGGTGACTTTAATCCAGCCATGATTTATAATATATTTTGATAAATTCAAAGCAAATGACTTTATAATTGTTATTAAAGCTAACCATCAGACACATCAAAAATGCATCTTTTTTGTTTCCTACATTAGTAACTTTTTGAAACTCATGATTTCAGACTATTGCTCTTAGGGCAAAGAAAATGTTATACGTACAGTTTTGATACACATGTATAGAAAAAGACTTGACAAGATGTTGAAGATTATAGACAATCTGTAAAAAAAAATCCATATTCATAACTTTTCTTATTCTTATAAAAATGAGATCGTCGAAAAAAGAACACCCAAGTTACCCATAACCTTTTAAATAAAAAATACTATGTATTAACAAGACAAATAAAAAAAAACAATTATGACTGACATGTAGGAGCACTTTCAAACATCTCATACACATTAACCAATACAAATGTGATTATTGCTCCCACGGCTGAACCAACTTGAGATATCCCACCAATCCATAGGAGAGCCTTTTTACCTTCTTCTCTGAAGATGCCAGCGATGGAAACTTTGACAAAGGTTAATGTGAACACAACCAATATCCAGGCAGCAATCTATATATAGAAAATAAACATGGTGAAGACATAATAAGTAAATTAAAAACATATTGACTGATTTTATAAAATTCTTATTGAGGGGTTTGGTTTAATAATTTTGGGCACTTTTGATCATGTTGATATACTGGTTATATATATTGAGCTAGTCAAACTAAATACATATTCAATGTATCTAATGTAAATTTTTAGGTCATGCATTTGTTGGTACCTAAGTAATATGGTGTCCACAACAAGGGTCATTAAGTTTAGACTTTTGTCCTAAATTATAACCTGAAATCAAAGTGACTGAGATGTGTCCTTAATCATGTTAATAAAAAAAAAAAATCAAATAATATATTGTAAAAATAATATTACAATTCAATTACTTGCAATTTTAAGAATGTAAAACACTATTGGTTATTTTTTTCCCTTTTAACTGTTTAAATAAAATGTATAACTTGCATGACATGTCTTGACTTCTTTGTTTTGAATTATATAAAAATACTCATTATTGCACATGTGCATGTATGCAACTATATGCAATAGACATGTACATTGTCCCTTATTACTAGTCATACTATAACTATTTCAAAAATAAAGCAAATAAAAGAAAGAAATTCTCTTCCGGCGTGTTAGCAAACACAGACGAAATTTAGTGTCAGCATTTTTTTCTACAAGTAGCTACAGGACTAGTGTTCTTTGCTATGTGATAATTTCTGATTTGTTTACCCTGTTAACACAAATACAAAAAAAAAATAACGTAGACCAAAAATATGGTTCCACAGCTGTCTTAGTCATACATGTAGAAGTGGAAGCAGAACAAGTCACAAACATTTATAATCATTCCTGTCATTTTCTAAAATTCAGCATGCTCAAGATTAAGAGCTTGACATTTTGTAGAGACATCTTTCTGTATGCTGCCCTATGTTTTGTCTTTAGGTTGCTAGTCTCATCAATGTATACCCCAAATGTACTTATAGTCATATCAAAGTTTGTTTGTACTACCAATCACCTACATGTATAATAAGCAATACTTACCACTATCACAGAGCCTGTTGTTGTGTTATAAAGGGCTGGAGTCGGACTCTCTACAGCTGTAGATATAATATACCCAGCTATGGCAGTTCCTAGGAATGTTAAAAACGATATCACAATGCTTGATTTTACTGTAACAAAAAATGCCACCAAACAGGCAAGAGGATTGGCAATATTTGCCAAAGTGGCAGACAAATGATAAGCATCATTCCCAAAAGGCAATGTTGAGTATGTCTGTAGGGATGGCAGTGCTCCATTTGAAAGACAGTTTACCCATGCAGTTAAGACTAGATAATATATAAAGAGTTTTGTTGATAATATTTCACGGAATTGAATTATATCTACTGATTTTGAATTTATATCCAGTTGTTTATTTTTCTTCATCAGCTGATTTCTTGAACTTAATGCTGACGGATTTATAAACTCATTTTGATTATTTTCAGAGTTCTGTGCTGATATACTATAAGGTTGATCTGGGTTCAGTTCATAACTACTCATTTGATTATCATTGCTCGACTCAACTTCTTCATAGTCATCTTGATGTTTGACTTTCTCCTTCTTACAGTAAGATGTGTAATTTAGAATAGTGAATGACACGATAGAAATGATTAGCATTGCACATAGAAAATAAAAGAACTCTTCTACACTAAAACGGATGCTATGATAAATAGGCTGTATACTATAACTCGTCACATTTGTCGTAGAATTAAAGCTAGATATATTTTTACACGTAAGTTGACCAACTCCTTGACCAAGAGCTACAACGCTTGGAACAAGTCCACTTAGTCCTTCACCAATGAAATAACCTGTCATGTATTCAGCTTTAAATGTAGCCATGAAGGGTAGAAATAGAACAGACGTTGTACAATCTGTAAGTGCTAGGAAAAACTGTAGAACTAATAAAGCTGTGCTGTGAAAATCTCCAGCGATGTATGAAGTTTCCTTCCAGAAAAACGACATAAGTAAACATGAGGTTGCTCCTATGCCCAACACAGCATAAACTGCAACTCTCTCCTTCATATAACTTTTACAAAACACATACATTGCTGTTACCAAGAGTGGTCCAATGTTAGCCATTTGTATAATGACAGAGAGATAGGATGGTAATTTCCATCCCTCTGGAAGGTGTGGCACCATCACAGGAAGTTCTACCCATAATCCATTTATATCTACCCATGATCCAATACCAAACAGGGCTACTAGAACATAAACTAGGATATTTATGTTTTTGCACTGAAATATATCCACTGCCATGTTGCATCAAACTTCACCTGAAAATAAACAACTTTCAATTTAGTGAAGCAGTAATAATTAGTTTTTGCTAAACAAGTATTTAGATGTTTGGTGATTACTGATTTATATTTCAGTTTTAGATATCTGATTAATTATAAATTGTTTTTAGCTTTGAACTTTGAACCATGGTAACTGTGAGTACTCTCAGATCTGTACTTAGTGTCTTTTTTTATGTAGGGATGTGTAAGCACCCGTCCACGTCCACTCTCGTGTCTTTGTTAGATCTATTTTTATATCTGATGAATTAAGCTTTTTCAGTTGATTTTTATAATTAGTTCTTTTGTTGTACTACCTGACTACTACACCACTGTGCAAGGTTAGGAGGAGGGTTGAGAACTCACAAACATGTTCAACTCCGTCACATGCTTAATATGCCTGTCCCAAGTCAGAAGCCAGTTGTAGTTTAGTGGTTGTCTTTAGTTTATGTCTGTCATATTTGTTTTTGTAAATATTTTGCTTTAAATTAGGCTATTAGTTTTCTCAATTGGATTGTTTCATTTATCAGTATCCCATATGTACAATGTATACAGTATGGGTTTTTTTTCATTGTTGAAGGTCATTTGGTTGCCTATAATTGCTTACAACACTTCCTATGAACTTTAGTGGATAGCCATCTCATTGGCAATCATAACACATCTCAGTATTTTCATATTAGAAATGAAAATGTATTTCAACTTTTATATAAAATTAAGAATGGAAATAGCATGAATAGGAATTGTGTCAAAATTGTCAACCCAACAAAAGAGCAGAAAACAGCTGAAGGCCACCTAAGGGTCATCATCACAGAAAAACATCTGTGTTTTATATATGCATTATTATTTTAAAATGTACAAGGTAATATGTACATGTACATGATCTGTCACATGCTGTATTGATTGATCATTTGTGCATGACAAATTGTTAAAAACATGTAAAAGTCAATCTGATTTAAAATTCAGAAAACTTATTGCCTAAAAAATCATTTCATATAAGTTACATATATATATATAAATACATGTACAATAAACGTTATGCATTTCAAATCATTTCATATTTGTCATGTTTAATTTTATCAATATTCAATGAAATATGTTTACTACTTACAAAAGGTTAACACCAGTTTATATTCCTTGGTTGCTATCACATAAAACAAATAAACTGTGTAATATATTTTACCCTGTAACTTTTAGCCTACATTAAACAACACGTGGCACAGTTGTAATTGTTTGTAGGTTGTACAAAAAGTACATGTAGCACATATTTTCAAACATTGTTGACTGAACAAAAATGTTAGATATTTGACATTCCATTTAAACTGATTACTTTAATATATATGTAACAGTGGATCTTTTCCAGAAGTGTATGTAATCCTTCCTTTATCAGTGTTTATATATATACAATGTTTATGCAATCTTTTAATTAATTCAGATATCTGCTCTAGGAATGATACTTATATCTTCAAGCCATTTCTTTATTGTATACTTTATAAATATTTCCAGCTTAGGGGTACATACACAGATTCATTATCTTAAATTTGAGGAAAATGACACTTGACAAAAAAATCTTCCATTTTTACTTAAAAAAAAAATGATTTTTTTGTCAAGCTACTAGTACTATAAAACTCAGAGGCTCTGTTAGATTATACTGCCATGACTGCTAAAATTACATACTGCTTAAAATAAATAGCGATGAATAGCCACGATCAAACACTAAAAGTCTGTTAACATTTTGCATACATGTCCTTAATGATACTATTATTCTAATTAAGCTCATTATCTCCAATGATAACGTTTAAATATTTATATATATATATATATAAGCTTTTTAACCCATCCTGCAATATTGACTATCAACTATATCAAATCTATTTATGTTAAATTGGCCTAAAACACATGTACAATGGATAAAATAACATTCAAATATGGAACAAGGGGGGGCTGGGGTACCCCTTTTTCGTGGCAAAAATTTGGTTGATTATACAGGGAATCATTGAAGCATGACTAGAGCAAAATTATTAACTAGTATATAAGAAAAGAATCATCATCAAGTCAATTAAAATGTTTGATTGGTCATTTGTTGGTGGATAAGTGTTAAACAAGTGATTATATTTTTTTCCCTTAAAAATGTATATATAATCAATTAATAATTTGCTAGATTACTTTATAACCAAAAGTTGCTTCTATCATTGTCTATTGATAAAAAAAGATGTTGTTGTTTTTAGAGATTCAAATTTCACTTTTTATTAGGTCTTTCCACTTTTCTGTGGAAAGACCTATTGTTTTTCTTCTGATTATTTTTTTTTTTTTTCTTCCGCCTAATTTTGTTCTTGCGATAAACATTTGTTTCGCAATATGTCGCTTAGATATTTTGTATATGATATGGAACAGTTTATGCGCTTTTGAAATTTACCCTGCGTAAACGAATACTTTTCTTTGTATGAGTTATCTCCCCAAACACTGTTTTCCTTGTTATCGCATCTCCTTCGCAACCGTAAAAGATTATGACAAATTTATTTTACAAAATTGCTCGTTTTTATCATTCGCATGATTTGTTCTATTTTGACCGAAGCGATATGACCGCTCCATATGAGAGTTATTTCCCCTTATGCATCTGATATAAGTGATATGAATTTCCATCTTATAAATCATAAGTGATAGAGACCTAGGATCTTTTGATTTGAGGTCCTTGGTCCCAAAAAATGAAAATTAGGTCAAGGTCAAAGGTCAAGGTCATATTCTAATATTTGAATTTGGCTTATTTTCACTTATATCCAAAGACTGTATAAGATATCAACAAATTATTTTTACTAAATTGTTAGTTGCGACATGTCGTAAGATGTAAATTTTGATTGCAAGCGTACGTTGAATGTAAAAGGGAGTTTTCTTCCCTCTTGTATTTAAAAATACGCGTTTGGTGATATAACTCATTAACTAAATATAATTAAGACCTATGGTCTTTTGATTTGAGGTCCTTGGTTTATGACCTTGAAATTGATCTCAAGGTCATAGCTTAATTTGACGTTCTAGATTTTGACCTTTGCTTTTATTCTATATGTATACATGATAAAGATATACAACTTTTAGAAAAAGGTATCAAACCATTTAACCTTGAAAAAAAACAACCGGAAGTGACTTTTTGTAAACCGGAAGTAGCTATTTTTTTGTACTTTATTAATATAAAAGTATATAGAACCAGATATTTTTGGAATCAGTGTCAAGTAAATATTCAAATATAATCGGAAGTAACATTTTTCAAACCGGAAGTAACAAATTATCTCCCTTATTTAAAAAAAATGTATGGAAACAATATATTTTTGGAATCAGCTTACTAGGAGCTATCATTTGACGATTGAAATGACATTTTAAACTTAGTTTCACAACTTTTCATATCAAAATACATTGTTTTGATGGAAAGACCTTCAATTGTTCTCTGAACAATTGGTTTTTAATTGTTATTGGTTTTCATTTTCATTAAACATGTATCCATAAACTGTTTAGAATATTAGAGGGAGAATTTTTGCATTAACAGAATATTCAAATTCACTTAACATGCTTAATGTTGCAATTGGCAGACTTTGTATATATCTTTATTTAGATTTTATACACATTCATCATTTCTGCATTTTGATGGACAGAATATATATCATTATATTGACCTACAATGTAAAAATCTCAATATGTCTAACCCCTCTTTTTACACTCTTACATTGTAGGTCAATTCTTTTTCAAACAGATGAAAGTAAGAGCAAGGCTTTGAACTCATGCCAGACATTGATGTTATCTAATTGTTTATATAAATTTCATGTTTATCCTACAGCAAATGTAAGTTTAATTAATGAATGGCTATTATTTATTTTGAATTTATTGAACCATAAAACTAATTTTTGACTCTTCACATTGAATAATCCGCGAAGCAGATTATGTAAAATGTGAAGAGTCAAAAATTAGTTTTATGGTTCAATAAAATCAAAATAAATTATTGCCATTCATTATAAATAAATTTCTGTAAAAATAAGACTCAAAGAACTTTTTTAAATTATTTATCTTGACAATAACAACGTTCACACATGTTGGCGTATGAATACACAACGTCAGAGTGGGCGTGTCGCCATCAAAATTGATAACATTGAAAATAAAACTAATAATTTTAACCTATCAGAAGACAGTAAATAAACAAAATTTATTTATTATTGTTTACAATCTAATTTATCCTATAATTCTATTTCATTTTAAATCTTTTTAAAATTGACGATTTATACCCTATATCTTTGGAAGTCCCAAGAGACATTGCTGATATAAATTAAATATGGCAAGGAGTGTACATCATGTACATGTATCTCCCATCTAAACTTTAACTCATACGTTTAACTGTCAATCCTTACCAATACCAAACTCCAAGAGCATGAAGAGTTTATATTAAGTGCACTTTTTTCAATATAAATTATTTCAAGTTTCAATTTTTAAAATCAGAATAGTCTATTTTCCAATTCCTGTCACTGATCCTATTATAATTAGAGATCCCTTTGTTAGTCCGATTAAAGAACAAGTCCATGATTGCATGAATTTAAATTGTTTAAAAGTGTGTAATAACCAAGTCAAATCCTTAATTGGCCATTGGACTGTTGACTATTATCTTTGCTGAACAATGCTGAAAAGTAATTAAATAATGAATAAAGTTGTCAATCTCAATCTGCAGTTTAGGCATGCTAAGACAAATAGGCTATAGCTCTTAGTTTAGGGCATGACTGGCAAATATGATCATATCTGAACACTTGCCTAAGACATATTGCTTCATATATGTATGTAAAGCAAGTGTTGTAACTTCACTTATTTCTTATATTGTAACGTAAAGACTTTGTGACACTTGTATACTAAGGGATTAGATTATAGACATGATAGATCAATTACAATTTTGGGTATCAGGTTCATTCATGCCCAAAACATGTTCGCACCTCGCACGTTTGCATCTAAGGTCCATTCGCACCCAATTTTAAGTAAAATTCCAGTTGAATAATTATAAAATCAAGATTGTTGTTTTTAATTGATTTGATGTAAATACTGCATGTATTCAGCTTGGTAAGAGTAAAAACATTGAAGATTTTAAATGAAAAACACAAAAGATTTTAACAGATTGGCCACTTTGATCCGAAACAATGAAACAAAAAATTATAGCGATGCACTAACCAAAACATGATTAAAATTTATTCAACACAAACAAAATATGTAGTCATAGTCTCACTTTATTTTGAAACAATGAAATAAAAGTAATAATACACTTAACCAAAATAAGACTTCAAATACTTCAAAATTATCTTACAGATCATAGGTAACAAATTAAACTTCAGGAAGTACTCAGCAGTTGGGCTGACATCCAGAAAGGGGTACCAAAGGCTCAATCCTGGGGCCCCTATTATTTAATATTTTTATAAACGACATATTTTATTTTATTGAACATGGTACCTTGTATAATTATGCCGATGACAATACTCTGTCTTATGCTGACAATGATTTTGATAATTTATTATGTACACTCGAAAGAGAAAGTGCTATTTTAATTGACTGGTTCAGATTTAACTGTATGCAGGCAAATCCTGACAAATTCCAAGCCATTGCAGTTGGAAATAAAACATTTGCAAAAAAGCCTGTTTTTAATATACAGTCAGCAAAAATATCCTGTGATGAGATTGTCAAACTTTTGGGTATTGATATTGACTATCAACTTAATTTTAATCACCACATTAAAAATATTTGTTGTAAAGCATCCCAACAACTGAATGTTTCAAAGCGCATTGGACGTACCTTACTAAATTGAATAAACTGACCATTTTCCACACATTTATTTTATCTAATTTTAATTTTTTGTCCTTTGGCATGGCATTTTTTATCTAATTTTAATTTTTTGTCCTTTGGCATGGCATTTTTGCAACAAAAATAACACCACCAAATTGGAAAAATTCAGGAAAAGGCTTAACGATTTATATATGAAGACTATATATAAAAAAGAAGATGTGGTATGATAGCCAATGAGACAACTATCCACAAAAGACAAAAATACACAAACATTAACAACTATAGGTCACTGTACTGCCTTCAACAATGCATAGTCAGCTATAAAAGGCCCCGATAAGACAATGTAAAACAATTCAAACGAGAAAACTAACGGCCTTATTTATGTAAAAAAATGAACGAAAACAAATATGTAACACATAAACAAACGACAACCACTGAATTACAGGCACCTTTTTCGAGCAAAGGTTCCATCACTGAAAATAAGAGTGGGCGTAACATGGCTATTGAGTGTTTTAAAATTTTATATAAATTGTCACTACCATGCTTACATGATTTAGTTGTATTGAAAGACTGTAAATATAAGTTTAGATATTCTAATATTGTAGCTATAGATATACCTAGGGTCCGAACATCAACCTATGGTAAAAACTCTTTTAAATACACAGCTGCTGTTTTATGGAATAATCTACCTGATGATTTTAGAAAAATTGCTAATTTTAGTCAGTTCAAAAATATTTTAAAGTCTTGGACTGTAAATGCACAGTTTGTGCAGACTTTTAGTTTATATATAATGCAAATTTATTTACAATCTAGATCATATCCCATTTTTTCAAATTCTATGCTATGCATTTTTACCAGCTTTTATGCCTAGTTTACACTTATAAGCTTTTAGCCTTTATACCTAGCTTATGCTTATATTCTGCTTTAAGTGCTTCATTTTTGTGTTGTGATATTTATTGCATGTTAGCTATCATGACTATATTATGTGTTGTATTGTTATAAATGTTGTATTGATAAATAATGTCTCATATGTTTGTCTATGTTTTATATACCATGCTGACTCTAAATAAAGCTTATTTATTTATAAGACTAAGATTTATTCGACACAAAAAAAAAAAACAACTTTGTCTCACTTTAACTTAGAACAATGACATCAAATATACTTCATTTGTACTTAGAGGAATACACTTGCCAAAACTTGATTACAAAGTTATTAAACAAAAAAAGTGGACGAGAACATGATAGGGTGCGAACTTGAATGGGCACGACCAGACCTGGATTCGTTCTTATGGTGGAGGAAGCTGAAGTACTCTGAGAGAACCACTGGGCCATTCGGTGGAAACAAACAAACCAGAGAGATATCAGAAGATTGATCTCCAGGTCAAAGTAGGGGACAACTTTGACCAACGAGGCCCCAAAGTACCCATTCTAGTATTAACTCCGGTCTGGGTACAACATGTACAAGAGATGTGTATGAGAGGGTGAAAAATACCCTTCTGGTGTACTGATATTTTTACCACCCCGAGTGAGAATCGAACTCGGAACCTTCAGCACTGTAGCCATCGGTCTTAACCACTAGACTACGAACTCGCATATCTCTTTCAAATGATCCAGACTTCACGACATAAATTTTGACCTTCGATCGTGTATCAGTAAATGGCAAAAAACAATGTTGTTGTCATATTTTTTGTAAAAATAAATTACTAAGTGACATATATTCAACTTTATAAACCCATTGTTACCTTTTTCCTTTTACATTAATGATGATAGTTGAATAATGACCTTTATTACGCAAGTCACTCAAATAATCCGGTTTTCACATGCCGGAAATGTAAATAAATAAAATAATAAAAGAATCTGATACGTTCTGGGTCTTCAAATTTCGGAAACCTGTTAAAGTCCCTTTTTTTTACCAATATAATTTTAATCAATCATGAGTCTATATAGTGTCCCTTTTTTACTAAATTTTTAGAAATAAGTTATAGTGAGCCTAACAACTGAATAGTCTAAAACGACACGAAGCTATAATAGGTACCTGGGGACAGGATTTATTTTATTAAGCCCTCCCCCTTTTTTCTTCATATTTTTTTCTTCTTTTTTTTTATTTCACTGTATTTATATCTTTTGATTTCAATTATTTTCACATGAAAAAAATGGATATGACATGTATTCAAAATTAATAACGGAATTAGGGGATTTAAAAAAAAATGTCTGTCGGCAAGACGGTACCAGACAGACCCCAGAGACATAAAATACAATGTATTTACCACTTAAAAGCTTACTTAAGATTTCATATTAAAAATATGATAGGTCACTGCTTACAAAAATTAGAATAAGTGCACATTCACTTGCAATTGAAACTGGGAGGTATAGCAAACCAAAAATTTTAGCAAGTAAAAGATACTGCAAACTTTGTAAAGATAAAGTGGAAGATGAAATTCATTTTCTTTTACATTGTCCTCTATATAAAGACCTTCGAGAGAAGTTTGATATTTTCAAAAACCTTAATAATGATGATGATATTAAATCAACGATCTATTTACTTAATCCAGTAAATCTAGTTAACACCAGACAAATATGTAGTTATTTAAGTCAAGCTTTTGAAGCTCGTAATAATAATCTAATGTCAGTTGGTCTACCATAAGTATAATACTATGTAATACTGTGATATTATATATATAATTGGTACTTCAAATGTTTTCTTTATGTTGTATTTGCATAAATTGTCATGTCTAATGTGTTTATATCTTGGAATACGCATTGTATCATATGTGCTTTGTCCAATAAAATATTTGAATTTGAATTTGAATTTGTATTACATGTGCTGTTCAAAACCTTAATAATATTTGCATAATATGTGATATTTTTAAAAATGAAACAAATATCCACAGAAGACCAAGGGACAAAGATTGTCGGTAGACAACCACAAGTGGCTTTACAATGATTTTTTGTTGTTATCTATGCGTTGTAAAACAGTTGGCACCACACTGTTCCTGCGAAAGAACATCATCTCCAGGTGTAAATAACACCCCACCCTTATTCACCCCGGGAAAATACAATTTATCCGAAATAAAAAAAAATGTAAACAAAAAAATATAATGTCAAAAATAAAAACTAGAAAAATTTGAGGACAAAATTCATAAAAAATTAAAAATATTTTTAATTTTTATATTATTTTTTTTACCCGAAAATTCAAAAGAACACACAATTTTTCTGAATTTTCCCCATAATAAAAAAAAAAGTATAAATTTGACAACGTGTAGCAACATCGAAGTTAAAAAAAATGTTACACTGGAATTTTTTCGTTACCAATTTCTCAGGTTCAAAAATGAGTAAAGGAATTGTTCATAAGAAATGAATTTGATCAGGGGTGTACGGAATTTTACACCCCTGATTACACCAAGATTACTAATAATACCCCCCCTTGAGTCTTCCGAGAGGGGGTAAGACGAGAGACCAATTGAGCAGGACCAAACGATAACAACTCGGCTAATCCAACGGACTTTGACTGGCACAACGGCTGATATCAAGTGGCATTGTGGGAAGGTTTAAACTTTGAAGATACATCAGACAAGAACTAATTATAAGTGCGGAGCTGGGAAGCAGCAGAGGAAACACACAGTTAACACTAATGAGACGAAGAGGACTACAGCAAAGAAGCACACCACAGTGCTGAGGACCTCTTACCTAATGAAGCTACTCAGATCAACATCAGAAAGGTTGAATGAGCTAAGATCAATATTGAGGGAGAGAAAAAAATCTACAAACAGCAGAAATAATCAGAAAAGCAAGGAGAGAAAGGGGAAAGAAGAAAGCAATGTTTGTTGCCAACCCATACAAGTTTGCCAATGCAACGCTGGACGGAACAATTAAAGGCGGGATCGGTAAAAACTAAAAAGCAAGAAGAGGACGTGAAAAAACATCTATCGTAGACACACTGCAATGACGAAATGCAGTGGGAACAGCTAGGAAACTCCGAAGGGACAGAAAATGTGCCAGAACCAGAAATACTAATGAATATCAAGGAACAATCATGGAAAGAAGTGTCAGATGTAGTGAAGAAATCCAGCTTTATATAGGTCTGCATCATCACTCACCAGGACCAAATTGTATCCCGTATAAGGTACTAATATATAAGAATTGTCAAAAGATTTTGAAAACACATGTGGAGGCTACTAAAAGTGGTGTGGATGAAAGGAAAAATACCACCATGTTGGCATAAAGCAGGATTAGTTTTATTTCAAAAGAAGAAAAATCAAGACATCACACAATATCGAACAATCTTTCTCAATATAGAAGGAAATATCGTTTTCTCCATCATAGATAGAATGATGACATCATATTTAACAGATAGCAACTATGTATACACTTCAGTACAGAAGTACCAGAATTCTGAGGTTGCATTGAATATACAAGCATCATTTCACAACTGATTCAAGAGGCCAAAATAAACAAAAAAGATCTTACAGTACTAGTAGCTATATATATATAATACGGTTAGATTTGGCCAGCGCATTTGGCACTATTCCTCACATGCTAACACAGGAGTCACTAGATCATAACCCTATTCCATTCCACTTCAAGACAGTTATTAGAAGTAATCTCAGTGGGATTGAGCTGTGGTTTACAACATCACAGAAATTACAAAAAGGAAGAGTTACTGCATGTACCGTATCTCAGTTATCTATTTTCGAAAGAAAATTATAATTAAATCAAAAAAAAAAAGAGAGAAACTAGAGACCTAAAATCGTCAACTAACATTAGGCAACCACCAAATAGAGCATTCATGGACGATGAAATCATCACTGCAGATGATACCCATGTCCAAGCTAGATGGTTGTAAAAGGCATTCAAAGAGACAGTTACGTGGGCTATGATGGCTTTCAAGCCAAAGAAGTCTTAAAGCTATAATACATGTAATAAGAAAAGGGAAGAGCACAGTGAACTGAAAGTGTAAGGAGAAGTCATCCATGATGCATCGATTATTGGCAATCCCATCAAGTGCTTAGGAAAATGGTATGATAACTAGTTAAGTGACAATAACAATACGAGGAGAAAATAACAACAGGTTTCAGAGGGATGATGAACATCAACCTAACAGGTCTACCAAGAAATTTAAAGGCATGGATATACCAACATGGACTCCTGTCAGGGATATTATTGCCACTTATGATGTACGAAATTACATTAACAACAGTTAAGAAGATTGAAAGAACAATCAACAGACATCTAAGGAAATGGTTAAGTGTCCCTCCAAGTTATCGAATTGTAGAACTGTACAGCAGGACCGCCAAGTTGCAGCTACCATTAACATATTTAGTGGAATAATTCGTTAGTAAGATTCGCCTTGTAATGATATTGAAAGAATCTAGGGATGACGAAGTAAGAACAGCAGATGTCCAAGACAAGACGAAAGTGGTCAGCCTCCGTTGCAGTTTCAGAGGCAGAAAGTAGATTGAGGCATACAGATATCGTAGGAACAGTAGCAGTAGGAATGCGATGCCTTGGTACAATGAAAAGTTGCTACTGGAAAACGCTTACACTCTAGAGACGAGGTCCAGTTCAAAGAGAGATAACATCTAGTGGAGAAAACAGACAAGCAAAGACAGTAGAATTAGGAAGATAAGGTGCTTGGTCGAGATGGGAATTAGAACAATGATCCCTTACATGGTTAGAAATATGTCGATACCCTCAATACCAACTACAGTTCCTTTTAAGATCAGTGAATGATGTGTTCTCAACACTATAAATCTGCACAGTTTGAAACTTTCAGAAACACAAGATTGTCTCGTGTGCGGAAACAGAGACACTCTACACCATGTACTTTCAGGATGCAATGTCCCTCTAAAACAGGGGGAGATATACATGGCGACACAGCCTAATACTCCAGCAACTTGTTGAATATATAGAAAAACAAAGGAAAGATACAAAACACATTAGACACAAACCTATAAAAATCCAGTTTGTAAAGTAAACAGAACACATCAGGAATGTTAAATAAGGCGAAAGATTGACAGTTAAAAGTCAATCTAGGGGAAAGCTGCAATTTCCTGATATTGTACCAACCAACCTAAAACCAGAAAGGTGCGCTCTGGTCTACCATCAGTACAAAAATAATTATACAGTTGACAGTTTCGATGTGGCGGAGCCAATGAAAGAAAGAGGCAAAAGTATGACGAACTGTTGGCAGATTGCAGAGATAGAGAATGTCAGACATGGAACTTGCTTGTTGAGGTTGGGTGCGGAGGCTTCCATATACATTCAGTGTGGAGGTTGTTTTCTGTAGTAGGAGTGAATGGCCGGTATAGAAGACCAACAATTCAGAAGCTGGACCAAGCAGCTGGCTATGGATGAAGAGACCGTAGTAGCTGGAAACCCACCCAATCAATGCGAAGTGATTGATCGGCAGCTAGGGGTCAAAACACATGATGACGAATGACCTCAGCTGAGGACATTGATGGTGTTTGCAGTTATTCCACCAGTACTGTATGTAAGTTACCAAAATACCAATTAAATTGGAGTTTTTGCAAAAGTTATGGGATTCTTACCATTTCTATTGTACTGTAGAATAATGACACCTTGGGTACACGCCCTATCTTCTAAGGTTATATGTTTGAATATGTTTTTCTAAGTCAGATGGCTTCTCTTCTTATGTCATGTTTTGAATGTCAATAATATCATACTATGAGGGATTGTTTGACATTATGTATATATTTGCCCACAATATATTGAAAACCTATTTAAATTTTGGTG
This sequence comes from Mytilus trossulus, assembly GCF_036588685.1. NCBI lineage: Eukaryota > Metazoa > Mollusca > Bivalvia > Mytilida > Mytilidae > Mytilus > Mytilus trossulus. Next base: position 82,146,279 of record NC_086378.1, read on the forward strand.
GCAGTTATGAGATTTTGACCATTTGGGCCTTTGTATCATGACACTTAGCTTTGTGATGCTACTTCTAGATCTTCTGGACAATGTGATTGGAATTGGTTATCAAAGGTATCAGGATAATTTAATACGCCAGACACACGTTTCCTCCACACAAGACTCATCAGTGACGCTCAGATAAAAAAAGTTATAAAGCAAACAAGTCCATAGGACACAAAATTCCAGAAAGTTGTGTCAAATACGTCTAAGGTAATCTATTTCTGGATAAGAAAATCCTCAATTTTTCGAAAAATTCAAAGTTTTTAAAACAGGAAATTTTTAAAAATGACCATGTAATTTATATTCATGCCAACATCGAAGTGCTGACTACTGTGCTGGTGATGCCCTCAGCGACAAAACGTCCACCAGCAGTGGAAGCTTTGATATGGTTTCTCTTATTGTGTAGTTGACCATACAATATTACCATTTTTATGATGTTTTTTTCAGTAGTTGTGAGACTTTAACCATTTTTCGCTAAGTAGCAAATTTACATACCACGTAAGCTAGTTTTGTTCAACAACTGTCAGTTTTCAAAGTACACTTTTTATGAACTAGTATTGTCAGTCATTGGATTTTAGTTATCCAAGTTGACCATACATGATACAATATCATCATTTTGATTACTGTAAATTCAGAAATAAACCATGTCTTTGATTAGTTTTTATTGTTGTGATATAGCCCTATCATCACAGACACAACAGTATACATCCATTCAACAATTTCATGGAAAATATTAAAAAGAAGATGTGGTATAATTAATATTGAGACAAAATGACACCGAAATAAGCAGCTAGAGGTATCTGTACAGCATTTATCTTACAGAGAAGTCTCTTTTTCCCCAACCATAAAACCAGGAGTCCATATAAGGGATTGAATGGAGGTCTAGTATGGCAGAGAAAAACATTCAATTTTAGATTTATAAAATATTTAATTTCAGTCTGTTTGAAAAACTTAAGAATTTAACTTAGAATCACACATGAATAAATAATGATAAATCATGATGCCTATCCCAAGCAATGAAGAAAACATTACAAACAAGAAATCTATTCTGAATAATTCAAAGGCCATCTTCTGTCGCCTTGGCACCTTTAGACATGTTAGACAATAACAATGTGCCAATCCCACTACACCTTATGTGTGATCTTACATATAGTTTGTATACATAATTAAGCAATTTTAAAATACAACATCTGGTTTGTGACAAATATCTACATTATCTGATTATATGCCATAATGTGTACATGAATACATTTCTGTCATTTTTCTTCTGAAATTAATCTTTAATCTAATCAAACCATAAAAAAATTTCCTAGGAATGTCAGTTGTTATGTGAGTGACAGTAAACTTTGCTACGATAATACCTTAATTTGGAAAAAAACAACATTTCTACAAATCTTACCATTTTTTGATAACTATATTTATAGAATAAGACGCTAAATACAGATATATATTTAGTGATGTAGTTTTTAAGTTTGGAAATAAAGGAAAAAAATCAAGCTCAGTCATTATCTTGCTGTCCTAAAAAATTCTATCAGATTTTTGAGTTATGACCAAACCAATACTCAGGAAATTTAAGGAACATCTATGTTTATTAGACTTATTTTTTTTTAAAACAATTAGCAAATTTACAGATTCATTAACAGCAGTGGCTGTTCTCGTCAGTAAACTCATTATGCTATTGCAAATAGATAATAAAATAAAACACATGCATAGGGACTTTTAAAGAAACAAACAAATGAATAATTTTTGATAATTAAACAGACAATAATTTTATAACAGACTGAAATATTACATCAATATTTTACATGTACATCTTTTATTTTATCTTAGCTATCAAATGAATGTATTGTCGTTTCTCAGTTTATATAAAAACATCATTTATAAAATTTATATTTACAATAGAATGTTTAAGGTGTGACAGTACATATGTTACTGATGACTATCTCATCATTGTCTATTCTTCTTGGCATTCCACTGAAATGTGAAATACAAACTTTCTGGCATGCTCAGTATTATTGGATAAAACTTATATGCTAAGGAAATAGCTATCTCTGTATAAGGGTGTTAATGACAATACAACTTAATCAATTCTTGAAGTGATTTCTGGGATTTATCTTCATCATGTACCCTCAATCCATAAAAAATCCTAGAATGAATAAAGACTTCCTTACTTGTCGGAATTTTACAACCAAAATGAACCTATAGAGAGGAGTGTTATAAATTTAAAGTACCAACAGATCACACAACTATAGTAATAGTCTAAGACACCTATATTTATCCATGTCATTTTAACAAAAGGTCATTAAAAAAGAAGATAGTTCTTTACATATAGGTAACTTTTAAAATAATTACCTTTAAAATAATTTATAATTACAATAATAGCTTTGCCGTCATATTTACTCTGCCATTAACATTATTTATTACTATTTAAGCATATCGTATGACAGAGGAGGCATTAATAAAATAGGAAATATCATAAAGCTTTTCAAATTTTTTTAATGGGGGAGAAGCAATTTCCAGAAAATGTGGCCTACTGATACATCAACCTTAAGCAGCAATATTAAAAGTTGCCTTTCATGAAGACAAACAATAGTTAATGGAATGGTCCAAAGCAGATTGTAATAAAGCTACGAAATGTTCTCCTGACAATAAAACTATACAGATCTGTCAAATTAGTTACTAAGACAAGGGCAGACAAACAAAGCAAAGATTTATGTATGCATGACTATAGCATCATTCAAATTTAAAATTTATAATAAATTATTCATGGTTATTTAAAGTATATAAAGTAAAGAAGAATAATTGAATGAATTTTAAAATGTTGTTCTTTCAGTAAATGTTGCACAGACCAGAGAGCACAATAAACATTTTAGTTTTGAAAGTTTCAAATGAAATACTGTCTACAATATTTTCACGATAACTTCACATTAAACTGTAATATTTATACTGTTTCAACTGCCTTTTGGATGTTAAAAGACACCATTGTATGTTTTTCAAGAGCAATGCAACATTTTACCAGAAAGAACAAAACTTCAAAAGAACATTGATGATATTATGATATATACAATGATCAGATAAAAGTATCTATTTACAAATCACAATTAAATACAACTGTTCATTCATGTATTACAATTCAGATGACATTTGAAGCACATCATTTCAACAAATACAAAATGTGCAGACAACAAAGAAATTTCAGTTTTCCTGTTGTAAGAAAAGAGAGAGTACATACATATCAAACTGCACATTTTCTTTAAATATGGTGAATACAAATAAATTTTTAAATGTTCTTACTTAATGAAACTCAATTAATTTGTTTTATAAAAAAATAGTTAGAAAACAACTTGATTTTAAATAGAAGCATAAAAATGTTAAAAGAAAATACAAAATTCATAAGAGGCAGAGTACAAATTAAATCCCCCCATAATATTTAGCCAATATCAAACATTGAAGTACATAAAACTGTACTCTACTCAAATAAATAATCTAAACATGTAGTCAATGTATCCAATCATGAAAGGAACACAAACCATTGCATGTTAGTAATAAAGGTGTAAGTACCTATACAATAAATGTGTTTGTATGTAGGTGTCTTAGTTGGAAAATTCTTGATGTTAATAACAATTGGGTAGGTCTTATCCATATGATCTTTCAAACCACAACTGAAATGCATCACGATCTTGACAAAGAACAAAGTGTCAATAAACCCAAAATATTTGATATTTTTCTCTCCCTAATTTCAACTTCATCAATAAGTTTCACCTCTTATACAACCAAAATCATTGTGTTCATGTGCCCTCATGTGAAATAGCTCACTAGTTTTAACAACTGTGTATCAACATTACAACACATCTGTTTATCAACAACTATCGGTAAAATCTGATGTATGAAGTGTTTTTGTATTCCTTACATGTTAAGGTTATGCCCATGAAATCTCTATCACAAACTAAGCATGATATGTGGGAACAATCAGAAGAAAATCACTCATATCCTAGATCTAAAACAAAATCATTAACTGAATTAGTTTGTTATGTTAATTGGAAGATGTCTAATTTTATGGAGTATTTAATTCATGAATATACAAATCAATTTGCCAGTATCCAGTTAGTGATGTCGAGACACTAGGAAGAAAGTCGTAGAACAAGCAATTTGTATCTCTAAATATCTTCATTAAACAGTGTTCTTATATGCTGTTTAAATCTCTGAACATATATTCAAATGAGTTTAAAATTCTTCATAGAACATTTGATGGTTAATGAAGTTTAATTTTGGGGAAAACAACCAACTGGTTTGAAAACAAAATTCAATACAACATATGCTACTTCAGAATTAAATAAAAACAGCCAAAGCAACTTCATGCATTAAGGTAAGCCAATTAAACATGCAATAATGCAAAATAATAGGTAAATTTATCATAAAAAAGGGAGATAATATGTTGCCAAACACTTTTATATTTGATAAAAGTCTTTTGGACTATAAATAGGGGTAATTCTTTTCATAAATTTATTATTTATTTTCTAAATCATCTCACACTGACAGACGTCACATCCTCATTCAGATAACATTCATGCACAGAACAAAACAATGATACACACCTAGTACAACTTAAAAGAAGAGTAAATTACACAGTTTTCTAAGCTTTCTTCACATAGTTTTAAAAAGCTATGTACAATATATGTATATATATTTTTTCAAACAACAACATAACAAAACAAAACCTATCTGACTTCAACTAAACAAACTATCTAATAACATCATGTATCTGTTAATGCAGTAATTATGTGTTTTTCCCAGTTCTAGTTCTATACAATACAGTTCATCAATACTACAAATGTCAATCAAACATGTGATTTATATCTCTTTTCTATATTGATTTTAGAAATCAGACATGTATAACAGTTGAAAATTTATACCATTGAGAATGTGAAATTTTATCAGAAATTATAATTTTTCTCTGTTCTAAATTTTAGGTCAACAAAATAATTAATAATACATAAATACAAAGCTCTGGAAATTATTCCTTTATCGATAACTACAAAGATGTCATGCAACTTACATAATTCTTCAAACAAAATTGAAAGAAAAGAAAAAATTTTAACTATGATTGAGCAATAAAAGTGAACTATATCATAGATCTGTCATGCAAAGGTTATCGACGTCTTTACATTATCATTGTCAATGGCTGTGTTCAATTGTACATCAAAATCAGATGATGCAATTCAAAAAATTATTTGGAACAAAACTTTCTTAACCTTTGGAAATTTTAAATTAAAATATAACATTTTAGCAGCAAGTCTGCACATGGAGACTGAAACCCCAATTAAAAGCATGCAACACCATATTTACATAGTAAAACAAATTTGATCATGATCTGACTAGCTGTTCTGTATAGTTGAAGTGAGATAAGACAACAATAATTAACAATTATAAGATCACAGAAATGTAGAGGTTACAACCATTATCATCCAACCAATCAGAATCATTTAGAACTAGTATCCCACAATTCTCTAGAATTATTTTACTACTTTCTGTTTCTATTTTTATATCAATTATAAGATAAAAGAAATCAAGCATGGGATAATTTTTGCAAGTTTACTTGTTCAAGCACTTGGAAAAGGCACCTTGTAAATACTTTTTAATGAAATGAAATAAAATTTCAATATTACCTGAGAGAAAGAATCAGCAGTTATAAAAGGATGTCACAATATATAAAGCTTAGTTCTGATGAGACTTATAAAAATAGCTCCTGTAATTTTAATTAGAAACCGTGAGGAAAGGCTTATAACAATGTATAAGCAAACAAGTTTAAGTTTAGCAAGTACATAATTGTGGGAAAGCAGTACTAAACAACCCTAATTAGAAGAATAATATAAATAATCTGATATTTCTACCAAGTCAGACTATATTTCCTTGTATTTTTACAACCAAGATCAAGCATACAATATCATCCTAAAGCTCAGTAGAAATATTATGATTTGAACAACACAGGTTAACTACAACAAAATATGAAATATACAAATTGTATGTTCAAGATTAACAAAAGAGTGAAAAAAGTCCATTCATAATTGTTCAGCTTTTTCTCTATTATAATTTTAAGTTATATCTAATTGTCAAAAGAATTGTTTTTAAGAAAAGTTGAAAAAACCCAAATCAAGTGAATTGCTAATCTATCAAATGCCACATCAATCACAGAGAACTTTTACAATACTATAGAAATTAGTCCAAATTAAGACATATAGAATCATACAACTACCATGCACAGAAATACAAGAAAATAGGTCTTTGGTTTTTGGCTTGTGCCTCTAACATTAAATTGTTTACAATGTTTAAGAAAGACTATGAGTTTCTCTTCTCATTCTTGTCCAAATCCTTCAGTTTCTTCTATTGCTAGTGTCAGTTTTTCTACTAATTGTTCGTAACTTCTGTATGGAGGAAGATCCAGTCGATTGAAACATGTATGACTTCTAGGTAGCCATGTTTCCTTTCCTACTTTCTCTATACAGAACCTCTGTGGTCCATTGCTCCCTACAAAGTATTTGGATTGTGTTTTATACTTGTTTACTGAATGAATAACTTAAATTCCAGTTTTGTGTTTTATACTATTTTACTGAGTGCATAACTCAATAATAATTATAATAAGTTATATTAATAAAATGGAGAATAGAAATGGGGAATATATCAAATAAACCAAAGAGCAGAAAACTGTATTAAAATTGGAAATAAGTAGTTCAGGCCTCTACATTATCATTTTTTCTCACTTGTCCCTTCGGACAAGTTGCAAGAAAATCAACTTGTCCGAACTCATAACTCACTTGTCCGAATTTATAATTGAAAATTCTCCATATTGATTATACATGTTATACGCAATAAAAACACTTGCCCTTTGATTGTACCTAATAAAGATCAATAAAGGGAGCATTTTGTTATGTTATATGAAAACTACATCAAAATTCATTTTATTATTTCAGACTGAAGGCTTATTTGCAAGACTGAGCTCTCTAACACATTGTCACTATCATGTGTCGTTCATTAAATCATATCTCTTCCCATACCACTAGGTTCTCCTATTCATCGACCTATATTCATTCTGAAGTGGTGGTATGGTTTAAATGTTATAATAATACCTGGCACCTTGTTTGCATATAAACCTTTTAAATTTATTGATGGTGCCAAACTAGATTTTACAATTTGTCTTGATTTTTACATACATTGATATATGATCATGAAGTACATAAAACATTTTAGTAAAAAAATCTGCCTTTTTAGATTTTATCTAATTTTTCCATCTTAACTTATTATTTTAACATATAAATCTTATTAAATAATACCTTTTTTAAATTAATGTTATGCCTAAAAGCAAAATCAAATGATACAAACTTTAATTTAAAAATTTAAAGTTAAGGTAAAACTCCATATCATGCATATGGAGGTGCTCCTAATTCAAGAGGCTTATACTAAGAAGAAACATTTATATTTGGTTTCCTTCCCCTAACTTATTTTCCCCTGGTCAATGGCTGCCAGCATGTTCAAATACGTTCAATCAGAGACATAATATACAAGTTTATATGTCTCTGGTTCAATCAATGAATATTTATTTCATTTTGTATGATCAATAAAACAATCATTCATATTTTTAGGAATGTATAAGTCTTGAATTTGATCTATTAACATCTGACATCGATTTTTTCACTTGTCCCATCGGACAAGTAGTATGATGAATCCACTTGCCCGACACCTATTTCCACTTGTCCCGGACAATCGGACAAACGGTAATGTCGAGCCCTGTAGTTTTACAGAATCTTAATAAAATTATTAACAATAAAACCTTTAACAATTAATATATTTTCTTATGTTTTTACAAAACTTGACCCATATGCATTTGTATAAACTGATTGTGCATGCTATATGGTCTGTTATAAATTGTGAATGTGATAGATTCAAATAAACATGGTAATGTTAATAACAAGATGACAACCAAATTTTCAATTATGCAAGCTTTATTGTTGTTTGCAATTCTCAATTTTTTTTCTATTACTATTCTTAATATCCATATTCATTCATTTGATTATACTGGTTCCTTACCCATTAGTTCCATGAATCCACCAACAGGGAGTCGACAGGTACCAGTTACAAATTGTAATAACCTAGTTCTCTTTTCGTTGTCAATTTCTCTCACAAACTGAAATGTAAAACAAACATAGTGAAATGTGAAAAATATTTGAGAAGGTACCTGACTAAATTCCAAAATTTCTAACAATTCATGAAATAATTTTAAATCTTTAAAATTTTAAAGACAAAATGCCACATTACATTTATAACACATAGAACAAATTTTCAAGGCTATATATAAAGTACTTGTCTCCCTTTGAATGCTAGGAAATTTAAAACAAGACAACATTTATTGAATTATAAATCAGTTTAAACACAAGGAATAGTACTTCACCTTTGTGTTTTAATATGTATTTGTTGTTTGTAAGTTAGCCCTGTTAGTTATCTTTTAGTTTGTTTAGTTTTTTTTGTTTGTTTTTTTGCCATTGCTTTTGCCATTGCATTGTCAGTTTGATTTCAACATTAGTTTGAATATCACTTTTGTATCTTTTGCCTCTCTTTCACATATTTCTACACAATTCTATTCAAATTATCAATGAGCCATAACGTTTCCAGGTTTCTATACCTTCCAGAACCACATAATCTGTTTACTGTTTCTCTGATAATGTCTGTATATTGCGCTCCTCTCCCAGTCATCAACATCTATTTCCTGCATACCACATAACATCAACTGAAAGCAATAGAAAATAATGATGACTTCAAATATCCTTTAACAATAGGTGTCTGTAAAATGGTGATGACCTTAGCCTTAGAAAGATTGTCTTAGTTTAAAATATTTTGATCTTTTTATCAACTGGAAATTTTCTAAATGCAAATATCATAAAACAATGTGTCATATGTGAATACTAACACTAAGTTTGGCTTACATTTTAATAAGTTCTCACTTAATAATGAACAAAGTACTGAGTTTCTAGTTAATTTGACCACTACTTTATGGTTACCCGAAGTAAGCATAGTAAAGCAAAACTTTACTCTGATAAACAACAATAAACAACAGTTGAACACGTTAATAAAAAAAATACAGGCAGAGTATAACATGCATTGCCCTCTAACAAATTAGGTTTGTTTTAATACCTTTTTCATATTATCCTCCCCCTAACCTGGGACAGTGGTATAACCTTTCTTTAACACTACTTATGACGTGTCATCATACAATTTAAACAAGTGAAACTGCGAGCTACTGCTCACTGCTCATACCCCCGCCGCAAGTGGATAATATTAATAGTGTAAAAATATGCTAGTGTTCGGTAAACAGGAAGTTGTCGAGTGATGAATCTGAAAACGCATCACACGGTATAGCTGACTTATATAAATCCTGAAACCAAATTTCAGAAATCCTTGTATTGTAGTTCCTGAGAAAAATGTGACGAAAATTTTCAACTTGGCTATCATGTGTAAAATCATACAAGTGTTCGGTAAACAGGAAGTTGTCAAGTGATCGATCTGAAAACGCATCACACGGTATAGCTGACTTAGATAAACCCTGAAACCAAATTTCAGAAATCCTTGTATTGTAGTTCCTGAGAAAAATGCGACGAAAAATATTCATGGGACGGACTGACTGACGGACTGACAAAAGGACAGACAGAAGGTAAAACAGTATACCCCCCTTTTTTAAAGCAGGGGTATAATTATTCATGTTTTTTAGTTATCATAAGTCATATAGACATATTGCTATGCCTACAGTGACTCAAATTCACCAACAGGTCAAGCATCACAAGTAAACAAAAAGAACTTAATTTATTCTTATCTAATGCAAAGACTTGAATCTTTTAAAAGAATACATGTAGTTCAAATCCAACAAAATGTCAATAAGAAGTTTTGTGTTGCATCACAAATAGACAGAAAGAACGTTATTTATCCATATTTAGAAGGCAAAGACTTGATATTTTTGAAAGTAAATATGTTTTTGTTCTTACCTCTAACTCTCTCTCATCAAAATATTGTAACCATTGTAATGGTACAACCTCACTAAACCCTTCCAGGAATGCTTTGGTCTGTTCTTCTACACCTCGTGCAAATCTCCATTGGGTCATAAGGCTGAAACAAATACAGGTTGATCATCAGGGATGATTCCAGTTGTTTTTCAAATGGGTCCCTTGACCATCAAAATTGGGAATTTTCATCAAATTGGGAATTTTCTTAAAATTGGGATTTTTTTTCGGCATAAAATCTATGATGAAATAATATCATTTTCCTGTAAAAACGGAAATTGTATCAAGTTTCACCTGTTTCATAGTGTGTGGATATACTTTTTCATCATAAATGATCTGTCCTGTATTTTCAAAAATGAGCAGACAGTCGTTTTTTTTATTTGAGAGCCAGGCAGAACCTTTACGCAATCGGCGCCTATTGAATTTTGATAATTTATAAGTTTTTCTCACTGTCAAGGTCTGCTTTTAATATGTGACCCATTTTGACAAAAAGCATCTATTATCTATATGCTTTAACGAAATCAAATACTCCCATAGCATTTTCTTCAATTTAATTGAAGAAAATGCTATGGGAGTATTTGATCTAGTAAAAGCATATTTCATTTAAAGGTCTGCTTTTACGAGAACTAAGGTATTGAGAAACGTCTCAGAAAAACACATAATAACAATATGATAACATATCTTATCTTAACAATCTTTCGTTTACATCATTCTTATTCGGATCTTAAAGCACTTTGAAGACAAATGGGAAAAATTGTAATTGGCTTAATCGGTGCAGGAAACATTTCCGGAAAAATCAATTTTAAAATATTTTTTTTCTGAATTGGGAATTTATTTTCACACAATTTTTTGGGGCCGCTGGAGGAATTGAGGGCCGCTAAGCGGCCCTAAACTATATAGTAGAATCATCCCTGATCATAGACAGAAATCAAAGGCTTATTGGCAGATAGGTAAACTAACAAATAATATACAGTGAAACCTGTTTAAACCCAACCTCTTTGGGACTTAAGATTTTGTTCGGTTTTGGTCGATGTTCGGTTTTATCAGGTTCACAACCCACATAATTTGAAATGAAAGTGCTTAAGAACAAGTTTGGTTTATACAGGTTTTCAGTATATACAGGATTCTGTTTAGCCAGGTTTCACTGTAGTATAATCTGCTATAAATATATTTATAAAGTAAATTACTCTTATTGATTCATGCCTTAAACAGAACGTTTCAAAAAGGGGACATGACTTCCCTAACAGCAACTCTTCTAAGACCTGAGAATAGATTTTTGTGAAACTTATACAAAACTTTTAACTTATAACTCTTATTTTCTTATTTATCAGAAGGATTTTTGAAGTTTCAGATATCAAATTTTGAACTATGCTATTTTTATATATAAAGTGCATGATTTCTATGTCGTGTATGTACATGAAAAGATAAATGGGGAAATAAAGTTACAATCATTACTAACAGTACATATCTAATAATAACATTTCTATAAAACACTTGTTTTAAATTCCACATGAATAAATCACATAAATCCATGTACTAATAACATTTTAATTATGTAATAATGATAAATCAATGATGGCTTTTTTTTACTACATTAACAATATAATAATGAAAAAGAAATGATTTTTAATAAATTTAAAACTTAAATGCATTTGTGATGTTTGTAGTGTAAAGTTTCCATATTCTACAGTAAATATTTAATGTATAGCTTGGGAGTATCAATGAATGATCAATTAAGCTTGAAAACAATGTAAATTCTGCTGAATCATTAAATTCCTATCAATATTATACAGCAGAACGATCTTGTCAAATATAGCTTTTACTTGGTGTAAACAATATTTTATTATGAATTATACAAGTACATTTTATATACAAATTCACAAAAAGGATTCAGAAACAAGCAACAAGTGCTTATATTAATCTGTAAACTTATAAAATATATATAAAACATACGTTGTCAATCAAAGAGCATGATTGCTCTGATGGATACGATTGCCATTGTTTTCATTGATACATGTATAAGTATTACTTTCAAAAATAATTCAACTGCACGTGTAAAATGCTCAGTAAAATATAATTTACGTAATCTGAATAGTTATTCAACTTTAAAAATAGCCAATCCTGGATACAAGTGTATGAACAATGTACTTATTGTGTTTTATTTTTGACTATCAATTCCAAGTTTACATTCCACAGCAGTCACTGAGAGTGAGATAAGGTACATGTATATACCTTATACGTGAATTCTACCTCATACCTTATACGTGAATTCTAGGAGGAACCCCATTTCTAACTCTTTAAATATTTAGTTTCCTTTGGATCAGTGGGCATGTCTACTTTCCGTCACATTCCTCTTTTAAATTTTAATTTAAATGATGCATATGATTTAAAATTATGCAACACTTAAAACACCCTCAATAGCAGACAGGCATAGAAATGATCTCAAGAGTTTCAAATTAATCAATGGACTTCCAGGGGAATCCAGAGCAACCATTCAATTTGATACCCCTGGAAGTCAAGAAAACTAAACGCATGTGCATAATTACCTAAACAAACCCTAGACTTGTGATTTGTAGCAAGGACATATATCAAATTCTAATTAAACGACCTCCATTACTTTATGTAAGTACAATATCAAATATCAGTTTTATAACGGTGACTAACATGTATAAAAAAACTCCACTTATATGACAGAAATAGATTTATCAATCAGAATTCAGAGAACTCTCACATGTTATCTAAACTGGGGAAATCCCTATGACATGTTTCTTAATTTATAAAAACACTAGATATATACTGCTAAATTCTGATTTTCTGTGTTGTTAAACACACACATATAAGTCAAAGAAAATATCGAAACATAAAAATTATGAAACCTTATAGGACAGTTGTTTAAATTCAATTCTTTTGTTTGTTTTTACCATTTTAAGCAAGACAATCTTTAATAATTTCAGATGTTCCTTAATGTTTAGAATAAAACAGTTGACGTGAGGGCATGGCCCTCAGTCAATGGTAAAAGTCTACAGATTGCTTGAAAGCAATGGTATCCCAACAACACACAATATGAAACCTGTAAAACTTCATTTTGCATACCAAATCAAATTTAGCTACATGTATAATATAGTTTTAAAATGACAACGCTTCATAAGCCTATACAGCTGGCTGAAAATAAATTGAGCATCACTTTTGTATAACATTCAATTTACGTTGCACTTTAATAAATTATTCATTCCTATATAGCTGGCTAGGGAGACTTTGTTAAAGGTACAAAATCTGCATTTGAAAACATGCTATTATTTAGAAAATATTATTGGTTTCCTTCACATTTACTTACTTAATATATTCTTCTTTGTTTTCTTCTGTTACTTTAATGTCTGCACCTCCTTCCTTTAATTCATGTTGATCAATTTTACCCAGAATTTCAAAGTCAGCACAGAAATACATCTCTAATCCACATTCTTCAATATCGTTATCTCTGAAAATATAAAATTTTTGCACATATCAGTCTACTGTTTTCAATTCCCATAATGTCAAACTCTAAGGGTGCATGTGAATTCTAATATGTCAAACTGTAAGGGTCTATCTAATCAGTTCCCATTTTGTCAAAATTAACCATTTCGCGCCGATGAGTACCAGGATTCACACTTCAGACAGCTGACCATGAGTTACTAGTTTTACTGGGATCGTAATACTTCTTTTATATTTCCTGCTCAAAACATTTATTATGAAGATCTTTCACATTGAGTAATAGTAGCCAGGGAAGCCATCGTCTCAGAGTAGCTATTGGTGAAAGGGTTAAAGTCTAGTCTCATTTTGTAAGTTTTAAATTCTGAAATTTTTTCACAATTAGGTCTATTAACTTATAATGTCATATTTTGGCTATATTTAAGCTTAGATTCTGCTGTATTTGATAACCAGATGCTTCGCAGGGCGTAGCTTTATACGACCGCAGATGTTGAACCCTGAACGGTTGGGGCAAGTATGGACACAACATTCAAGCTGGATTCAGCTCTAAATTTGGATTGTGATTAAATAGTTGACACAGCATAGGTTTCTGACACAGAATGAATGTGTTCTAATGAACTTAAAATTTTTGTTTTCTCTTAGAGCAATTCACTATGCTGTTCAATATTAATCCTCTCAAAAAATGTTTGAAGAAATTTTCTTTTTATTTATGATATTTCAAATGAGAAAAATTGAACCCAATTTTTTAATCACATCCCCCTTTCCCTTATTCCAAAACTAATCTCAATTAAAATATTCTAATGGAGTTTGCAACAATAACTACTCATTTAAATACATCATAAAATATTAAGATGTAAAAAAACTGCTTGTTATCACTGAATGGTAAAGATTATTTAAATTTATCAGTTGGTAGTAAAAAGTGAATATACATTGTATATTGTATATAACAAAGATTTAAGTTGATTCTGGACAAAGAAAGATAACTCCAATTAAAAAAAAATCTTGCAATAAGATATTTCTTGCTTACTATTTTGGACAAAGAAAGATAACTCTAATTAAAAAAAAAATTGCTATTTCACAATATTGTGAAATTAGGTATTTCTTGCCATTGCACAATACTGTGCAATTGAAAAGACTTGCTATTCCACAATACTTAATATAATAATTTTAGATCCTGATTTGGACCAACTTGAAAACTGGGCCCATAATCAAAAATCTAAGTACATGTTTAGATTCAGCAAATCAAAGAGGCCCAAGAATTTAATTTTTGTTAAAATCAAGCTTAGTTTAATTTTGGACTCTTTGGACCTTAATGTAGGCCAATTTGAAAACGGGACCAAAAATGAAGAATCTACATACACAGTTAGATTTGGCATATCAAAGAACCCCATTTTTTCAAATTTTGATGAAATCAAAAAAGTTTAATTTTGGACCCCGATTTGGGCCAACTTGAAAACTGGGCTCGTAATAAAAAATCTAAGTTCATTTTTAGATTCAGCATATCAAAGAACCCCAAGGATTCAATTTTTGTTAAAATCAAACTAAGTTTAATTTTGGACCCTTTGGACCTTAATGTAGACCAATTTGAAAACGGGACCAAAAGTTAAGAATCTACATACACAGATAGATTCGGCATATCAAAGAACCCGAATTATTCAATTTTGATGAAATCAAACAAAGTTTAATTTTGGACCCTTTGGGCCCCTTTTTCCTAAACTGTTGGGACCAAAACTCCCAAAATCAATACCAACTTTCCTTTTATGGTCATTAACCTTGTGTTTAAATTTCATAGATTTCTATTTACTTATACTAACGTAATGGTGCGAAAACCAAGAAAAATGCTTATTTGGGTCCCTTTTTGGCCCCTAATTCCTAAACTGTTGGGACCTAAACTCCCAAAATCAATACCAATCTTCCTTTTGTGGTAATAAACATTATGTTTTAATTTCATTGATTTCTATTAACTTAAACTAAAGTTATTGTGCGAAAACCCAGAATAATGCTTATTTGGGCCCTTTTTTGGCCCCTAATTCCTAAACTGTTGAAACCAAAACTCCCAAAATCAATCCCAACCTTTCTTTTGTGATCATCAACCTTGTGTCAAAATTTCATAGATTTCTATTAACTTAAACTAAAGTTATAGTGCGAAAACCAAGAAAATGCTTATTTGGGCCCTTTTTGGCCCCTTATTCCTAAAATGTTGGGACCAAAACTCCCAAAATCAATACCAACCTTCCTTTTATGGTCATAAACCTTGTGTTAAAATTTCATAGATTTCTATTCACTTTTACTAAAGTTAGAGTGCGAAAACTAAAAGTATTCGGACGACGACGACGACGACGACGACGCCAACGTGATAGCAATATACGACGAAAATTTTTTCAAAATTTGCGGTCGTATAAAAAGTATAATCATAAATTAATATAAATGAAAACATGTTATAAATTCCATGTGTCTGAAACACTTTTCTGGATTTACCTCTACAAGGACTCTAAAGCTTAATATTTGAATGCAAGGATGTCCAAGAACCTAAACAGTAAAACCAATAAAACCATAAAGGACCAAAACAAATCCATCTAAGGTTATTTTTGCCCAAGGGAGTTGAAAAGTAAGTTTTTTTTATAATTTGGAAAGTTAATTAACATAAAATTTTAAAATGTTTGTTATAAATCATGTCAGTACCGAAGTACCCATATAGCTAACTTGATCAACGTTTATGGCATGTTTTAAATAACAACTAAATAATCACTTACTTGATCCAGTTAATGACAGATTAATAACAACTAAATAATCACTTACTTGATCCAAGTTAATAACAACTAAATAATCACTTACTTGATCCAAGTTAATAACAACTAAATAATCACTTACTTGATCCAAGTTAATGAGTTGTAAAATTCTGAATCTACAGTCTCTACGTCTTTTAACATAATCTTCTTATTTAACATTCTCTTATAAAATGGTAATGTAAATCCACTGTCAATAAATTTACCATGATAAAGGGCCTACAATTAAAAATACAAACATATTTACATTTATCTTCCGATAGTGACTTTTTATAGTATAACCAAGAAAACACTACTAAAGTTTTATGGTCACAATCATACCATTTATACTGCTAAAATCTGCAATGACATTTTATTGAAAAGAAGATGTATCATATATAGCTAATTATATACATTTTAGATAGTCTCTCATAACACTTTTTAGTGTATGTTTTATGATGTTGTTTTATTAACTATTTGTATGTTTTATAAAATGAAGAGGTGAGACTTAAAATATTGTCTTGTCTTGTCTACATTAATTGACACATATGACTGTGCCTCAACCAACAAGAGACATGATTAGCTTTTCCCAAATCTAAAAATACTAAAATAGTCCTCTGTTCTACTAATTTACCACTTGTGTCCAATTTCATATCAGTATATTTTAAGTGCTTGCAATTTCCTCATTTTTTTCATATCTTGAATTGTATATTAAAATTGTACACTACTGTTGCCTCATATTTTGTTACCAAAAGAATAAAGCCAGTATGCAAACAAAATGTTAGAGATGGTACAACTAAATTCCAAGTTGGAGACATTTCTATGAAACTTGTCAGTTGTAATAATACTGCTTTGCTATTTTGACTATTTTATTTATTGTGTCTGTTTATTTGACGCATCAATGTAAATATAACGGAATTTGATGAGACTGTCATTAAAGTGAGAGGGTTAGCACTATAGAACCAGGTTTAATCCACCATTTTTTACATTTGAAAATGCCTGTACCAAGTCAGGAATATGACAGTTTTTGTCCAATCGTTTTTTATGCGTTTTGTTATTTGATTTTGCCATGTGATTATGGACTTTCCGAATTGATTTTCCTCTAAGTTCAGTATTTTTGTAATTTTACTTTTTGCATTATTTTTTTTATACTAGATCCGTATTTTTACTTCTTCATTGTTTGATGACTGGTCTTTTTTTGTGGTTTCTTTCAAACTCTTAAATTTTGAAATTCTTTTTCCAGTTTTTTTCAAACAAGTCTTTACTTTATGGTTTATTTCTAAGATTAATGTACTCATGCATATCGATAAGAAACTGACCATGGCAATAAATCGTCCAATGAATCTGAAGTATATAAGGTGATCTGGGTTAATACTAGAAGCAGGGTTAATCTGAAGACAATAGTTGTTATGACTGGCATACTCAAATAAACAATACATCGGATTTAATACATCATGTGACAGGTGAAAGAACCATTCTCTGAAAGAAAGAAATCATTGCTTTAGTATGGTATGAAACAAAAACTTTGAAGGATGTTTTGTGTGGTAAAACATTAGTTACCAAGAATTGTGGCATCTTGTTTCTGAAAAATTATAGCATCACATCCATAACATACTCTATAAGAAAACTAATTCAAATAGAATCACATTTAAGATTATAGCATCACATTACCATGATGCTAAAAGGTCATTGGGAGAACACTGATTGTGGCTGTAGATTTATTAACATAATATTCTTAAATTTGTTTTGAAAAAATGAGTATTCATTTACTTACACACAACAAACTGCTGAACCAACACCTTTAAATTTTCTTATTGGTAGAGATCCCTTTTAAGTGGATATGGATGGTATACAAGGTTTTCAAATAAACTTATGGACCCAGCTGCCATGTCCATTCTTGTATTTTTTTTTAAGACATGTTTCTGCTTTGAAGCAGTATGAGGAGATAAGCCCTTTTAACTGATTTTTATAGTTTGTTCTTATGTTGTTTTGTAACACCACTGTCCCAGGTATGGGGAGGGTTGGCGGGCTTTCAAACTAGTTTAACCCGCCACATTCTGCATGTGCCAGGAGCTTGTAAATCAGTAGTTGTTGACTGTTGCTGTATTTCATTATTGTCTTTGGTTCATTATTTTGTACGTTACATTTGGCTGTTAGTTTTCTAGTTTGAATTGTTTTACATTTGTCATTTCGTGGACCTTTTATAGCTGATTATGCAGTATGGGATTTATTCATTGCAAAGGGCTGTAAAGTGACCTGCAATTGTTAATTTCTGCATTTGGTATCTTATGAAGAGTTGTCTCATTGGAAATCAAACTACATCTTTTTTTTTATATCAATTTAATACCAATAGCTGTAGGTCCTGATGATGCTGATCTTCTAGGCAAAACATGTGAACAAACTAAATGTTCAGTTCACTTATGTGTTGTTTTCAATCTAGATGTATTTGAACACAGCAAATAACTACAAATGAAGTTTGAAAGTTTGAAAACAATGTAATTAGCCATACAGAAATGTGAACATTGTTATGTATCTAAACTGTAGCTTTCAAAATGTGTGTTTCATAATATTTTTGGCTCTAATTATTGTCTCCATAACTATATCCTGTTACATAAATACTAACCTTGCTACACCACCATAATCCAAACCTTCTTCGCCTTTAAAGATTATATATAATCGTCTTCTCAGGTCAAATGGCTGTAACCTCATTATCTATAAAAAAACATAATAAATTTATATTGATCATTCCAATTTCATTTATTACTACATGATAGTTTCTATGTTTTCTTTTTTACCTGATTTTTGTCTTTTGTTGAAGACTGCATGCTGACATCTTATGGTATTAAAACTTTAGAGTAAGAATATACTACTTGAGCAACTAACTCGTACTCAGAAGTAAATTATTTAAAATTCTTGATTTGGTGTTTTGATCACAAGTATTGTACTCTTTGAGTATAGAGCAGCTGGTACTGAGTAAAGTTTTATGACAAAAGATCTAAGATGTTCTCTAGTTTTAAGTGAACTTGGAATAGCTGTCTCCTTGATGTATAACCCATATCTAGGTTATTGATAAATTCACTACTTTTATTAAAGACAGCAATTTTTCAAAACAATGTGAAAGTTTATCTACAGATAGCTGCAGAATATTTTGTTATATGAGCTTGGTAAACATTATTTTCTAGTTACATGTTTTTCAGTGGTTTTTCTTTACCTTTTAAAGGTGTTAAGTTATCATATGGTATGCAAATACAAAAGGCAAATTTCAAAACATAAAAGAATTTTGTTGATTGTGAATCAAAACTATTATCTTACATGTTTTTTGTTTGTATACCCTTTCAGTTCCCCCTTTTAAAAATGGCAGGATCCACCCTTGTCTTTAGCATGTTTAGTGAAGCTTACGAACCTGAGCAAAAGAATCTTCAAACAGATTGTCTCTTGAGACTGTGATTTTAACATGTCCTGGTAAAGCATTGGATTGACATAGATATCTAAACTGTCCTAACTTCCACCGGAAACTTCTCTCATACTGAATGGGAACACCATATGCACCTTTGGGTCTGGAAAAAATAGATTGAAGATAAATAGCATAATATTATAGAACCTTGACAAAAACTGTATCTTTGTTCAATTTCAAATCTCAAAAATAGCCAATGTTTTAGTGTCATCTTAAAACATTCCTTGAATCTTGGTAAACATGGTTAACATTGTTAATATACAGACATGACAGAAAACCCAATTCTCAATTACTGCCAAAAAAAATGGAAATATTCATCAAAGGGAAAAGCATATACTTAAAAGAGTATGAAATATGATACAATAAAATATCTGACAAGAATTACCAGAAATGTGTGGTCACCTTTTGGTCTAGATTCAATCTTTCATTACAACATGGGTGACTTGTGCTAGAAATGGTGTTCTAGATTTTATACATTGTTTCATGAAGATCTTCTCATCATGTTCATTGTAACATGGTAACATTGAAAGGCTTTGGGATAGATAAAACTGTAAACCAATGCATTCTTCAAACATGTGTAACCCTGCCACATTCATAAGATATATATGTGCATCTTTTTTTTTTTAAATTTAATGCACATAAATATAGGTATGTAAATGATTTATAGTGTTGACTATTGCTCAAAGGACAAAAGTCACATTTACAAATATACCTCCAGTAAAGAAGCCACTGGAAAATTTGGATACTTTTCTTCCTCTCCTTTGAAAAAAAAAATGATTGTATAGGACTTAATTGATTCCTAACTTTCTCATCCATTTTGTACTCAATTTATTCCTTTCATTTTCTTTAACCTATGTTAGTTAATCAGAGAAATGCCTCTTCATTCAACATGTACAATGGATATGTGATGGTGAATTGAAAATCAATTTTCAGATTTCATTGTAATTCATTAGCTAATACATAGTTTTATCCATTTTTATTGATTATTTCAACCTTGTAATCAAATCCCAAAACAAAAACCACATCCAAAAATAATTTGCCCCCATTGAGAGTCGAACTCAAGACCCCTGGTTTACGAGACCAGTGCTCTAACCACTGAGCTATAGGGGCAGTTATGTATGCCAGGCTTATCAAGGCTATACATACATTTATAATATATTATTGATTAAATCTATATTTATCTACATATAGTCAATTTCAGAGATATGAGGAGTATGGTAACAATACTATAGTCTGTTTCATTATATTAATTTTTAAATCATTTAAGATTTGTCATGCAGAAAAAGGGTCATTAGTTTATTAGTTCTACATTTTAAACTAGTCTTAAGCCTTTTACCTTTTGGTCACGATTTATTAACATACAAATAAATACATTTGGCAGCTTGTCAATGACAAGTTTACATAAACCAGGATAAGTAAGAAGTCCAATATGTTATTGTTATGTATAGGACGGGAAGTATTGATTTCATAACTAAAAACATTAAAATGTAAATTTCAAGTAATGGGTGAAAAAACGTTTTTCTAATTACAACATCTATTCTATAATTTACATATAATAGTTATATTTTCAATTATGTTTTCCTTTCAAGTACTAACATTTAACACACTTGGGATTAATAAAATCTTTAAAAACAACATTTGATAGAATTTTAAATAACAAAATATGGTGTCATCCTTGATATTGACCTTTACAAATGTCATGATTTAATATGGAGAAAAATAAAATATATAAACAGTAATAAATGTACCATTTATAGTAAATAGTTTTTATTCAGTCAAAAAATGGTATGATACACGTTTCATAAGAGGTCAATTTTTAAAAGAGTTTTTGATCAAAAGAGCAGAGTTTTCAACTATAGCTCTTTAAGAAAAATGCAATAACTTTTACATTTAGAGGGCAAAATGTAGAACCTATTATTTGATCACTATTTACAGAAAAGACAATATTTTCTGGTTGCTAGTTTAGTTATCATGTAAGTTCCACATTAAAATAGCCTTTTAATAAATCATGTAACATAAACTAGACAGTTATTTAAAACTATACTCCAATCAATTGAAATAATTATAATAACTATGGCTCATTTCAATTTCAATAAAACCTTTTAACAAGGTATTCTTTTGCATCAAATTCATATTATTTATTGAATATAGAAGAGTAACAAAATAACTTCAAATCTAAAAAACTAAAATTGGGATCAAACTCTAATTTGGCATTAAAATTAAAGATCCTATCATAAGGAATTCAAGTTGATTGGACTTCAACATCATCAAAAACTACCTGGACCAAAAACTTAAATCAGGACAGATGAATGATAGGACAAACGTCAGGATGGTCCAACGTTGGACACACAGACCGAAAGACATCATGCCCATAGGGTGGAGGCATAAAAATAACCTTTCAAAAATATAGGTTATAAGCTATAACTTAAAATGTCATTTATCTGCACTACAAATATTTAATCAAGTATTGCAAGAGAGATCTCAGAGAGCTTGTACTCATAACATAAACTCCCATGTACTGGCACATCAACACTTTAAAATATCAGAAATGCAACTCCTATACATTGCCTAATCAAAATATTAGCATAACACATACAGGACCATTAATTAAGAGTTGTCAGGAAGGACATTAAGAAAAATAGTACAAATTTCCCCCAAAAAGTTTCTATGCATACATGTAGCTCTAACCTTAAAAACATAATAATTTGGGTTATTTTTATAAGAAATGAAAGCTTAAGATGAAAAGACCTAGGGTAACTGAAACTCCCCTGTGAGATATTAGTCTAGAATAATAATAACAAATATTTGGCACAACATTTTGGAATTTTAGGTCCTCAATGCTCTTCAACTTTGTATTTTTTTGGCTTTTTAACTATTTTGATATGAGCGTCACTGATGAGTCTTATGTAGACAAAACGCGCGTCTGGCGTATAAAATTATAATCCTGGTACTTTTGATAACTATTTACACCACTTGGTCGATGCCACTGCTGGTGGACGTTTCATCCCCGAGGGTATCACCAGCCCAGTAGTCAGCACTTCGGTGTTGGCATGAATATCAATTATATGGTCATTTTTATAAATTTTCTGTTTAAAAAACTTGGAATTTTTCGAAAAAACTAAGGATTTTCTTACCCCAGGAGTAGATTACCCTTAGTCGTATTTGGCACAAAATTTTGGAATTTTAGGTCCTCAATGCTCTTCAACTTTGTATTTATTTGGCTTTTTAACTATTTTGATATGAGCGTCACTGATGAGTCTTATGTAGACGAAACGCGCGTCTGGCGTATAAAATTATAATCCTGGTACTTTTGATAACTATATATGAAATTGAATTTCAAAGGCATGATTGCTGTTTCTCGGTTGAAAGGTACCAGATTTTGCTAGAACAATTTGTGGAATCAATACTCAAGTGCTGCGTTCAAATACTCATGTGAATGCAAATAATATTGGTGAATATTTTCCTTGTTTTTATGTTAATTGTCTGTTTTATTATCTAATTACTTCACTTGCAGCAATACAAATAAAGTTTTAATTAATGACTTCATTACATCCACTATCAAAAGTATTTACAAAAGTTAATGATTCATGAACTGTCTATCATTGTACAAATATCATCAATGTCAGACAAATTGTCTGATGATCAGTTCAATGAGGCTTATCACAGAGATTGTACATTCTCTTCTAATTCAGAAAGACAATTTTGACTGCTTCATCAAATTAGAGTCTATCAGGAAGTTTATTTTTGAAGAGTTCAGCAGATAACAAAATCTTCTTGGAAGGAACCGATGTCACATGTACTGTTAACAGATGTCTTGTGTTGCAATTTAAGTCATCATGGACATAGTCACTAATTTTTTTGTGGTTTTATCACACCAACATTGACAAGAATTCTTATCAGAATCTGAATTATCATATTCTAGACAAACTTGTCAATTCAATCTCTTCTTGCATATATATAGATCTTTTTAGTCAGGAACAGGGATGGGGTAATTTAAAATTTAATCATAAATAAGTGTATTGCATAAACATTTTCAATATAATTGAATGTAATGTCTTATAGAGCATTTATCAATTATATAATGTTAGGAGATTTACAACAAAGGATGTCTCTCAAGTCATTTTTATTGCAATTCTAATATTAACTTATTGCCTTTCAAATTTTAGTTGACAATGAAACTTTTAATGTTACAATTAAAGGAATATATTCAACTGTATATGACGTACACTAATTAAAGAGAAATATTGAAGAGTGGAAAATGGTCATAGATATATTTAAGTATCTGAGCATGAAATAAGCATTTGACAATGTTTGAGTATTCTACACATATCTTCCGAGCAAACCTTTGTTGCCATCTTAAGTTTTGTTCACTTCAAACTTATTATCTACAATTAAAAGTATGATGGCTCCTTTAGCACAAGACAGGCTGAGGAATTGCTTTGACATGAAAATACTGTCACTTTAAATTTGTTTACACTTAAAATAAAGTAGCTATTGCTATATTAAATACCAAATATTTAACATATGTGGGTCCATGAATTAGGGGGTATTTCAATATCATGAATAGTATTATACATGTTATAGATACCTTATGATAAAATAATATACATCATTGCTTTTATTGAAAAAAAAACAACACTTGGACTCCTATTTTTAACTTTTGCAATCAATCAAGTTCTGTTTCAAGAAGACTCCACCAAGTTTCAAGAAAAATATCAACAATCAAATTTTTTCTGCATTTCTGAATAGACACAAAAATATGGTCAATTTCTTTAATTCGCATATATAGTAATCTAAATCCAGAAAATAATAATTTGGTTAATCCTTAAACTTGTTTCAGCATGTTGATGCCATGGATCAAGGGAATATTTTACAAAAAACTTAGTTAAGTTATGGCTTTTTGTTCAAAAGTATTGTTACTTTCTTTAAAAGTCTTTATTTATGAAATTGCATGTATTTTCTTCTAAATATGCAAATTTCAAACTAAATTATCGCAAAAACTAAGTCATGAAAGTACTTTTTTCTTTGCATATTTCAAAAGTACACAGTGAAATTGACCGTCTACCAAAATTTCAAGAAAAAATCAACGATGAATCTCTACTGTATCATATGCCCTTTAGCTGCAGAACAAACATTACATCGTTCCCATTCATAAAAGCCAGTGCCAGATGGCAAAATTAGTCAGGTGGTTATAAAACTAGCTTTCGTCTTCAGCAACCATAACAATGAACTTCCTTCCGGAGCATACTTATTGCTGAATAAGAGCCTAATTTTTGGTGCACTTTCTAAAATGATTCATTATTTAGTTCATAAAAGATACAGCAGAGGTACATATACACTACCATGATATAAAATAGACAAAGTGATACCACCTCACTCCACTCTGAGGTAACTGTATTATAACAAATGTAGAACTTTCTTTGAGATGTGTTTGTATCTGGGAGACACAAATGATGCTTATGCAGATGCAAAGTGTTATTTTAATCAAACAAAGTTGAGCCTGGAATCACATACTGACATAGGTCTATGGTTCACTTTAGGACAAGTTATGTGGAAACACAAAAATAAGTAAAAGTAATGTACTCACCCTTTTGACTGGCCCCCTCGTGGATCTTGGAATGTGGTAGTTTTTGTGTTGTGATCCACAAAGTATCTGACGCCGTCTGAAGTGTATCTCATCTCCCATCCTTCAGGTAAAGGATCCTCTTGTATTATACTAGAACAAAGAGAACATCAATTAGTATTAGGTGGTACATACGCTTTTAACTGAGAGAGTCATGTAAATAATAAGTCGATATCCATACTTGCCCTAACACAAAAAATAAGTAAGGGGTAGCAGTATATTACATGCTATTTTTATTCCAAATAGAAAAATGACATTTGCAGTTAAGGATTTTCGAAAAATTCCAAAAAAAGGGGAATGGGAGGCACTTTTTTCTATCTACTCATACTTCTTACAAAGTACTAATGTACTAAGAAAGATAGAAGCACTCATATTTAATCAAGTTGAGTACTTCCAATACCCCACTTGATAAATTTAGGAACAGCCATTACCTAGCTTGCATTTAAAAATGCAATGAATGAACATTGTCCAGGATATACAACAACCACAAAACACTTATTTCACATATTTCTCACCAATTATTATAATGTTTACTTAATTCAAAAACAAATAACTTCTCCCTTCCCAAACAAATCAGTAAACAACCTTGAGAACAACATATCATTACATAACTGATTTTATAAGTAAATTGGTTTTATAAGTAAATTGATTTACTAAACAATAAATACAAGTATGACCTATTATTTTAATATTCTAGATAATTTGACAAACTTACCCTTGAGTTCTCGGATCTTCCCACTGTGTTGTTCTATTTTTATGGTTAACAAAATATACTCTTCCATTAGGGTCAACCCTCTTTTCTGTAAAAATAAAAAATATATTTTTTATTAAAACATATTCCTATGACTAAGCCATAAACAGAGACAGTTAGAGATCTTATGTGCATATGGTATCAAAAAGTTTTTATAGAATGTATCTTAATCTAGAAGCATTCTTTAACTAAATATCCTACATATATTTTAACAGCACAAGAGGTATGCTTACAATTAACCTTATTTTCATTATGAAAATACTTCCACAAGTGAAATAGCACTCAACAAATTTAAAGGTTATTTCCAATCATGTTATGTTAAACCTTTGCCAATTTATTTTCTTCCCTGAATGAATGACCAATATTATATTCTACCAAAAAAATTATTTCACTGTTTATTTAAATGAGTATTTACTTGACATATTGTGTAGACCGTATGTTGAGCTAAAGATGCTTGTTCTGGGGTCATTGTTTTGGGTTGACTCCATACCTCCTCTTATTGTATACTGTAAACTTACCCCAGCCATCTGGCAGTGCTCCTAAAGGATCATCCTGTACCATTGTAGCTGGATTAGGAAACAAGAACCTGTTCTGTAAGTTTTCCAATGCCATATTTCTCTGATTCCTCCATGAATCCCATTGATTATAATTACTGATAATGTCTGTTGTGGGTCGCTGCCATGTTGTTGTTCGACTGTTGTGATCTACATAGTATACTCTGCCTCTATTGTCTACTCGCCTTTCCCATCTGCAAATATAGGTTAAAATGCAATCAGTAAAATATCTAATATCATATATTGTGAGTTAAACTGTAAACAATTGTCCGTCACATTTTTCATAGTAACCAGTTGGATAATTTGAAATAGGGAAAAAAATCATGTCAAGGGCACAGCAAAGCACCTCATAACTCCACTAACTTTGAATGGTTATTTCTTTACTATCCAATAATGAAACTTTGACCTTTGAAGGAATGCCTTCAACATTGTTCACTGTAGATGGGTGCAAGACAAGAGTTTTATAATGCCATCATCTTTAACCTTTAAAATTATGTGACCTTGACCTTTGAAGCTGAAATTTTTTCCATAAAACCATAATTTTACAGAGAGCACATTTGATCCTTGATAAATTCTTACCCTGGAGGTAATGGTTGTGGTCTTTCCCATGTTGTAGTTCGTGTATTATGATCAACATAATATTTTCTTCCATGGCCATCTGATCTCTCTTCCCAACTAAAAGTTAAGAAAATAAGAGATCAAGTCTAAGGTGTCAACATAACATATATTTCAAGCTTAACGTGCACAGTGAAATTAAACAAATTATTCATACATTAAAATATTTCATTCATTTCTATGAAAAAATGTACAGAGACATACCTTCATCTTCATATTTTATAGAGACAGTGAAATGCATACATTCAGAGCTACTTCAAAACCCAATGCCAAGGATACAATTTAGACAATATTATTTATAATTATTTAAATCGTTTCCCCCTTTCTGCAGAGTATTCATGCAACAAGGGTCCTATGTATTGTATCTGAACCCCGTTACATGGGTATTTTTCTTATTCCTTAACCCATTAACAAGAGGAGATAAATTGTATACATACCCTGCAGGAAGTGGTTCTTCCTCATTGTTATTATTGGTGCCTGCAGTGGGTGCTGGCGGGTCCCCTGCCGGAGGAGCTAGATTCCCTGTCGACGAAGGTGGTGGATTCCCAGGTGGAGGGGGGAGTGGTGCACCAGCAGTACCATCAGATGCTCCTGCCCCATGGACGTCACCATTCTGTTGTGGTCTTGATGACGGACTATTTGTTGTGGACGGTGTTGTATCTGAAAGAACAAAACAATATACAATCTATACTTTGCAAGATTTTTCTTTAAACCTGTTAACCATTCATAATTCTTTTGATGGAAATTCTCAGTTTTCAAACTTCTGAATCTTTTTAAGTTTTTGAACCTATAAAAAACCTGAACGATATATAGATTCTTAAAATCTGCATTAACATCTAATAATTATCAAATAAGTGTATATTTTTTCTGCAAAATTTCAACACTCATCAAATGAATTAAAAAGCCTTCAAAGCTGTTATTCTTATCTAACGTTTTAAATAAAAACTTACTCAATACAAATTGATTTCTGTATGTTGTTGTTTCTTCATTTTTTGTTTTAACTGACATATTGACAAAAATATCAATAACTTTAATTATCATTAATGTATCGGATTCTTGAAAGTAACCATAGTGTTTATAGGAGAATCTGCAATATTGGTTTTTACATAAGCGGTTCTATAGGTGTACTTACTAGCTGAGCCTGAGGCTGCTCCTGATCTGTTTGGAGGTGGCGGCACAGGAGGAGCTCTTCTATTTGAAGATCTGCCACCATCAGCTGGTCGCCTTGGGGTATTGCCACTAGTACTACTTCCACTGGCAACTTGACCTAAAATTCAAGTAAAAATATCAGACAGTGCTCAATTCTTTATCATAGTCACTTTAATTGACTGTAACATTACAAGAGTATACACTTCAACCTTTAAACCTTTAATTTTTGTAGATTTTTGTAGATTCAAATTTGTAAATAAGAATATCTGTCGATGTGAATAATATGTTTCTAAAATATTCAAGCAAACCCTATTGACAGTGAGAGAAATTATCTGATAATTATTGATTGGTAGACTATTTTGATACTCCAGTAAAAGTACTAATATGCATTTTTTATTTATAATTTATAATACAATTTTGTTTTCTGGTGTTTCTTTTATACTGGTAATAGGTTTCTGTTAATATTATTTATAGATTTTATAGCTATAGTATGAACATTTATCTTTAAATCTCAATATATTTTTTAATGTTTTTCTTGTAATGCTGGGTTGCTGTTTCCTTAATATCTACCCTAAACAGGCAGCATTTCCTTAGTTTTTATTTCAAGCTTGATACATCTGATATAAATATTTCACTAGATTAATAATCATGTCAGAGTTTACCATGAAGTTGTATCTTACTAAAGTACAGAGTAACATCATAAACATAAGACTTAAAATACAGGAAACATTACATAATTAATTTGCATACAATCCTCAACATATCTATACGCACCATTGGAATGAGGCTGTGCATTTCTGCTGTGGTTTTTCTTTGGAAACTTGGTCATGTTGACATTCATGCCATGTAGAGTAAGAGAAATCTCCCCTGTTTTCCCTTTCCCCTCCAAAGTAAGTTCTGTTGATTTGGTAACATGTTCCACTGCAAGAACAAATTTATATTACAACTTCACAAAATATTTACAAATTCAAATATTTTTACCTTAACTGTTTATAGATTCGTCTAGGGTAAATTTCTCGTCATGATAAAAGATACGAAACTCTAAAGGAAAGAAAACACAATATTTCATATGATTCTATGCACAAGAAGAATTTTTTCTAGAGATGGTCTAAATAATTCCTCCTTGAGAAGAAGAAAAATGCCATGCACTCTCTATACTGTACAATGTAAAGCCTTAATTAGTGTACTTACATTTGCCCCGATTTTCTAGAAGTAATCCATGTAACTCCACTGATGCAGTACCGACCAAGGTAGCTGCTCTAAATGTGTTGTTACTAAAAACTTTTATATCTAACTTGGAATAAGGTGTCACCAACCTGTCAATGAAAATATATACATTTAACAAAAAACATGAAAAAGGCTGATGTGTACATGTAAACATGATAAACTACTATTTAAATTAAGGACCTCTTACTATGAATGGACAAAATAAAACAGAAATCTCAGATTGTATTTTAAAAGGCAGTTGTATCATCTTTATCATTTAGGGTTACAAAATGGACTCTTCATTTTTTTTCTAAATAGTAATACTGTAAAAACAAGATCTCTAGCATAAAACTTTCATGCAAGAGGAAAGTGCACGCATCAACAGTTAGTTTGGACTGTACATCATACTAGCTGCACTCTCTCTGTTCTGTCAACCGTTGCATGAAGGATAAGTTCTTGTTTTCTATGTGATCACAACCAATGTTTTATTATAGCTTACAAAGTAAAATCTTCATCCCATTTTGGTGTTAGTGTTTTCTTTAAGATTTCTGTTTTCCTTGGAGGCTGACTATCAACACTTATTTCTGCATAGGGATCAGGCTTGGAAGGAACAAGTCCACCAACTGTTGAAAGCTTTGATGATAAAACTGTAAAGAGAAATTAAAAAAAAAATGTGAAAAGTATACAAAAAAAATCATCTGTCATTATGGTAATCTATATAGCTATAAGACATGTACATGTATCTACTATGATGTTGCTGACACAAAGAGGCATTGTCTCAAAAAAACTATTCTAACATAAATTAAAAAAATACCTCAATTAATCAAAATTACAGTTAAAACCTATCATCCTTATCATAGCGATAAATTCCATAATAATGCCCAATCAATCAAAGTTACAGTTCAAGTCTAAATTATGTACATAAAGACACATTACCTAATCAATCCAAAATTACAGTTTAAAAGATAAATAAGATATTTCACATCACAGTCATAACTTTTCTCATAAAATACATAAATAATGACGTTTTAACTGGATGCTACAATATTTTCATACCATTAAACTTAGGTTTATCTTAAGTGCAACAAGGTTTCCTTTGGCAAATAATTTTTATTCAAAAAAATTCCCATGTTAACTTTATCTTTATTTCTATTGTCAAAATCACTTAACGTATTGCTACAGGTAGCAAAGTTCTGAAATTAAAACTGAAGTTTATTTTCAAATAATTGATTACAAAATATAAAAATTTAGAAAGATCTACAACAGTTTCAACAAAAAACTTATTGACATTTGTCTGCTTAATCTATTGATTTTTTATCAAATATGTAAAAAAAAAAAACTAAAGGAATAATATTTTTTTTCTGTGTTCTGAAATGTTGCTATAGTATTTTCAAAAACATTTATTCTTCTGCAATCAACGACACACAGTGCAATTATACATGCTGTGAGACAACATTTCCTCGTCAATATGTAAATGATACCATACAGGCAAATGTTGTTCTCTCTTACAACATTGTACAATTGAGAATATTCTAAAAGTGAGCTTCTTTTGTCCTGAACAGGCCTCTACATTATCATTTTTTCTCACTTGTCCCTTCGGACAAGTTGCAAGAAAATCAACTTGTCCGAACTCTTAACTCACTTGTCCGAATTTATAATTGAAAATCCTCCATATTGATTATACATGTATATTATAGGCAATAATAACACTTGCCCTTTGATTGTACCTAATAAAGATCAATATAGGGAGCATTTTGTTATGTTATATGAATGCCACATCAAAATTTATTTTATTATTTCAGACTGAAGGCTTATTTGCAAGACTGAGCTCTCTGACTCATTGTCACTATCATGTGTCGATCATTAATCATATCTCTTCCTATACCACTAGGTTCTCCTATTCATGGACCTATATTCATTCTGAAGTAGTGGTAGCACCTTGTTTACAAATAAACCTTTTTAATTTATTGATGGTGCCAAACAAGATTTCACATTTTATTTTGATTTTTACATACATTGATATATAATCATGAAGTACATTAAACATTTGAGTAAAACATCTGCCTTTTTAGATTTTATTTAATTTTTACATCTTAACTTATTATTTTAACATATAGATCTTATTAAATAAAACATTAAATAAAACCTTATTTAATTTAATGTTATGCCTAAAAGCAAAATCAAATGATACAAACTTTTTAATTAAAAATTTAAAAGTTAAGGTAAAACTCAATATCATGAATATGGAGGTGCTCTTAATTCAAGAGGCTTATACTAAGAAGACATTTACATTGGTTTCCTTCCCCTTACTTATTTTTCCCTGGTTAATGGCTGCCAGCATGTTCAAATTCGTTCAATCAGAGACATATTTTACAAGTTTATATGTATCTGCTTCAATCAATGAATATTTAAATCATTTTGTATGATCAATAAAACAATCATTCATATTTTTAGGAATGTATAAGTCTTGAATTTGATCTATTAACATCTGACATCGATTTTTTCACTTGTCCCATCGGACAAGTAGTATGATGAATCTACTTGCCCGATACCTATTTCCACTTGTCCCGGACAATCGGACAAACGGTAATGTCGAGCCCTGCTGAATGTTTGTATTTTGAATAAAATATATGAATTACAATAAATTTCCATTTAAATATAATCAATGACATGACTGCTATGTTCATACCTATATTTCAATTACTGATTGATTATCAATAAATATGATGTAATAATGTGAAAGCTGTAAGAACCTATTCATTAACTATTTATAAAAGGAATTAATTATTCATTTTTAATATACATGATATAATGTAAGAATCTCTTTCACAAAAGAGAAATTGACTTTTAGTTTTTCAGATTGACTTAACTTAATTTGTTTTAGGACTATTTTTTGTAATTATTTTTTTTTGGAGAAAAGGAGGGGGACTGACCTCTTGTTGTTATCCTCCTGATGCATGTTATGCATCTTAACATTTTTTTAATGAACTTAAGAAATGATTTTTAATATGTATTAAAATCAATAGTGATACAGGAAATCAAAATACAATGGAACTGCTCATTACATTAGTTTGACATGATCATGTTTAATCAGTGGTAATGATTGACATTTGCAGACACTATATACATGATATACAATTGCCAATATTTTATCTGAAAAGGGTGTTCTCATCTTTGAGTTGGTGTAACAAGAGTTATAAGTAAATGTCAACTGTTGTGTTATGCATTTCAATTTAGAATTCAGTGATCTTGATTGAGAAAAAATCAAAACAGACTATATATATATATGTACTTCGGAAATGAGCTAATAAGCAATTGTGCAACAGCTCTAGGTAAATTTGTGTTCATTTTAACAATTGTGTCCATTGTCATTGCACATATGCCCTTTTACTTTGATTATATATTCAATGAATATCATTGAGACTCAAAGTGTCAACAGTCATGACAGTGAACATGGAAACAAAATATATATTTTAAGAAACAACCCTAACTAAAGAACATTTGCAAACGTTTTTGGCAAATCAAATTTAAATTTTGTAAAAGAACATATTTGAGTACATTGAGAGTCTTTTTCTATACATGCTATAGGTTTGAGCTTATCCATGTATTATTAATAATTAAAAGCAACTGGTGAACTCAAAATCAATATGAACCTTCAATGATGAAATTTCCAAACTAACTTTGGTAATTTATAAAATGATTATAAGAGAATTGTTCAAAAGATATTATTTGAAAACTGGAAACAGAATTTTTCACAAAATATTGACTTTTGAAAACACTTGACTAAATTATAATTGAAAGCATATATATATACTAACTTGACACAGTATAATGTATAACTAGTTAACAAAACATATTTTGGAAAACTGCAATACAGTACTAGTGCTGTGCATATATAGATATATGTACATGTATAGATAATGATTAAATTTTTGTTGAAAATCTCTTAGATAAACGTTTTACTTTCAGTATGGCTTAAACTGAACGTTAGCAATGATCCATAGTACATGTAAATTGAGTCAAGGTCACATAAACCTTGCCAAATGGACATGTTCACCTTAAAATCATCATTTCATCCATATATATTTTTTGTATTTCCTAAAGAAACATCAAAAAGAGGTCATGAACAACAGACATATATATCAGTGTTCTCCCCAGACATTTCATTTAGCATCCTGGTTAACAGGGAAATTTGAGATACCAAACTTGCTTCTAAAAATTATAGCATCACATCCATAACACCATCTTTAAGTATAAGCAGATAAGAAAAACAATTCAGATAGCATCACATTCAAGAAATATAGCATCACATCACCATGATGCTAAAATTAAAGGCCCTGGGGAGAACACTGTATGTATGTATTATGTATATGACAAAAAGAAACTTGAACAGCAGGTAATTGTATACAAAATATGAAGTATCCAGTTCATATACCCTCTAACACACATCTAAAATATAAAGTCTTACCACTAATTGTTAATGCTGTCATGCCTGCTGAACCATTTATTTCATTAAATATGCAATATTCCATTTCAAAATATTTGTCAAAGATTATTTATTTGTACACTGATTTTCAATCAGCTGTCACAGCACCACTCTAAATGCCAGTTTAAGAATTAAATGTGGAAACTCTGACACTAAAATCACTTTAATTATATTGTTATTTGTTCTCAAGACAAAAAATCAAACAAAATATTGGACATGTTGATTTTAAAAGAATCCCAAAAAGAAGGATACAGCTGCATAGTCTTCATGCCTATGGTCCTAATATAAACTTTTGATGCAATTGCAAATCATTTTTGTCTGTTGTCTTCTCTATGGTCTGGTTGTTGTCGCTTTGACACATTCACCATTTCATTTCTCCATTTTAATTGTCAAAAGCCATCATGTGAGTGATTTTTAACTGAACATGCTGAATCAAAATTTGATGGAAATGTTGAATTTACACATATTTTACTGTTGTATATATATTATTTAACAACAAATATAAAGGGTCAAGCAAATAATCATGAATAGCATAAAATATTTACCAGTTACTTGTAACTGTGAGAATTGAGCATTTCCTTGTGCTGCAGAGGCTGCTTCTCCCATTATTTGGAAGTCTCACATGTACACCTGTAATACAAATTCTTGACATTAATTCATTATCTCAAAAAGACATATCAAGAGACAGTTTATCATTATGAATAGTGCTACAATTTCATTTGTAGATGCAAAAGGTCACCACGGGTAGAGTGGGGTGCTCATTTTTGCCATATCTTTCCATGTTTTATTCAGTTTATGTTCAGGTTTTTATGTTTTTGAAGTATACTGATATTTCTTTATGAAGATAACTTCAAATGCAACATATTCTTAGCTTGAAGACATGTTTGTTTTGAGAAAAATCATCTAAAAAGTTGGATTAAAGGGTGTTTAAAATTTCCTGATTTTTTTTCAACACGGGACACATATTCGCAGTTTTTATACATCTATTTAAAATCAAATAACTGCAGCATTAAGCAATATTTATCAAATAAATTTCATTATAGATGAATAGCAGACATCTGAAAGGTGTAAAAAACTGAAATTTAGGGCAATCAGTCAAAGAATTAAGTAGAAATACTTCTTTGAAATTATTTTTTTTTCATTTAGGAAATTGGCTTAAAATCGTAGTCCGTTTTGTCTGTCCTTTACGGTAAGTGCCGAAACTTGGTCTCATTTGCAAAAATAATCATATTTGTTACAAAAAAATAATTTACCGTCATATTTCTTCCATTCTTACCATCCTTTGAAGTTTTTACACCTTTAAAATCATAAAATGGTGAAATTGTGTCCACGGCGAATATGAGCTAACCAATTCTAACCAATTTATTGAGAAAAATTATTACCAGTCAAATTTTCAGGCAGTTTTCAATCATGTCAAGAAACAGGGTAACATTGTGTTGTTTATTGCACTTTGCAAGTTAATTTTGGTAAACATTATTATATATGCTGTCTGTCATTCTGTATATAGACACATGCAGTCCCTTTTCATTTTTTTTTTTGCGTTACACTTTAATAAATGTTCCTAAATCGTAAAACCATAATTCAAAATATACTTTAATGTATTATTTACTAATATCAAAATATGATTAATAGGAGGACAGAAATTTTCAGATTTTTTGTATTGAAAATATAATCATGATAACAAAATCTTTAAAAAAATTATTTTCTTTTATTCTGTGAGACAAACCCTAACATAATTTGGAACAGGCTGCCTTTTGAGAACCTCTAGTTGGTAACTTTAAGGAAACTTTGATGCATTTTTTCATGAACAAGTGCCAATTTAAGAAAAGACTTGGTTAAGAATATCTTATTTTCTAGCACACCAAATGATTACTCAAATTAAGGATTGTCCCTCATTTAAGGAAAAGTTCCTCATTTGGCTAACACGGTTGTCCCCAACCAGTTAAAGGAACATTAAAAATTGTGCTTGCAAATTTCCACACCAAAAAACCAAAACTAATTTCTTGCATACAAATCAATGAATGTGTTTGTAGATAGATGTTTTTGTGTTCTGTTAAATTGTTCCTTATAAAATTGATACACGATGATGACTGCTGTACCCATATTTTGAATATTTTATTTATTTTGTGTGTTTAGTTCACGCATCATTGATAATATAACGGAATTTGATGAGACTGTCAACAAAGAGAGAGGTTTAGCGCTATATATGTAAAACCAGGTTTCTACATAGGAACCCCTGTACTTAGTCTGGTATGACAGTTGTTGTCACTTCGTTTGATGTTTTTGAGCTCTTGATTTTACCACTTGAATATGATTTATATCTAGATATTGACTATGAGGGTTGGTAAACTTGGTTGAAAAAAACAACTTTACAACAAAAGAGATGATTTCAACTTCCCAAAAGTGGAACATTGGGAAGCTAAAATCATCACTTCATAAGTTTCGTTATAAATGATGTGTTTGTCATTTGATTTTGCCATGTGATAATGGACTTTCCGATTAGATTTTCCTCCAAGTTCAGTATTTTTGTGATTTTACTTTTTTTTTTGGCAAGTTGATTGATAAATATCCAATACATATCTAATTTGATTGTTCTTTTATTTTACATCACTAGGCATCATGACATTTACACAACTATAAAATGTGACATAAATTGTTTTGATGTGATGCCTGATATAATAATTTACTGAAAAACATTATGTTCCCTTCAAAAGACATGTCACTGATAAATAAAGGTTTAATTTTTTACAAAAAAATTATCAAGCAATCTTTAGATTTTGAAATCATGAATTTTCAACCTGAGAATATTTTATAATCTGTCTTACCTATGTTATTATAATTCTTGTGAAATATATGACTATGTCACATGATGTAATAAAAAAAGAGCTTTCAAAACCATGAAAACAGCCTATACTGAATAGTTTCAAGTAAATTAATTCAATAGCTATGTAAACTAATGAACATGTATGGTGTTTGTCCAATGATTAACACATTATACGTTTAGGACAACATTTTACATAAAATATTAAAGTCGTGTGTAAAGCAGGATGTTGTTAAGTTTGCTGTGACAACTTTGACGATTTGCTATGTTTTCTTTTTTTCAACTGAAATATTTGATATATTTTTTTAAACACAACTTTTTGACATGTGTGAGAATTTGTATTGGGGCATCCCTGCAGTGTGCATTTTGACAATATTGACCTGTATTTGGTTACGAACGAGCACTGTCAAAACAGTTTGATGTCCACCATTTCTTATTGGTCATGTGATCAATGACGTCGAAAGTTGTTATATTCATTTGTATTTTTACAATCTTTACAAAATATTCTATACTTTTTTTCTAATTTCTGTGCTTTAAATTAAATGATTTTTGCAATAAATATCTTTTCTTTATTTTTTTTTATTGAAATATTTTGTATAAAATTAAAATCATATAAACGCTTTAAAATAAGGCAAATAATCTCTATCAAATTAGTTGCCTTTTGACATTGAATCTCATGTGGACAGCAAATTGAGAAATGTCACAAAAAAGTGTAAAGCATGTGATAGCCGATGCTGGAGCTTTCATACGAAATGCCCCATTACAGGTACAAACAATACACAATGATCATTTATTGATATCTAACAGGATGTTTGTTTTTTCCAACTTCTCACATGCTAAAGTGCATGAAGTGCCTTGTCTTATACTCCCACAAAAAGTTGTACTTTATCTTGATAGTTAAATAAAATCGAGAATGAAAATGGGGAATGTGTCAAAAAGACAACAACCTGACCATGGAAAAGACAACCGCAGAAGGTCACCAACAGGTCTTCAATGTAGTGGGAAATTCCTGCAGCATCCTGCAGCTTGCCCCTAAACAAATATTTACTAGTTCAGTGATAATGAACGCCGGTATCGGGATTGTTCGCCCTGATTACATGTTCGCCCTAGGTTCGTTCGCGCTGAGTTTGTTCGCCCTGGTGTTCCGTTCGCCCTGAGTTCGTTCGCCCTATGCTCATTAATGATATGTATATGTTACATTAATGAAAGAAATGCATATTTATATTAAAATTTATGTTTATCTATTAAAAGCTGAATACAGAATATTAATTAAATAAAATTCGGGTTGGCTGCTACATTGATACACTTTATTTTATAATTACTTTTAATTACTGTTGATTGAATTTTGATTGCTGATTAGGTATAATTTGAAATTCTTTGATATCACTGATTGTTATATGAATTGTCTTTGAGGGATTAATAATGAAAATAAAATTTTTCTCAAATAAAATAGTCAGCTTGGATGGGTAAAAACACTGATGTACAAATTGTTAGACATGAAAGGGAAATTATTTTCGCAGCTTGGCTTCTTTGATCTCAGTGTGTTTTGACAAATTTTGGTATATATGGAAGTGGATTATGGAACCGGTGCATGTAACCCAGTTACACAATATTATAACAAAAAAGGACCTCCCACATCTTATCAAAAGCGAGGGCGATATCCTCATTGATACTAATTATAAAAATTATATAAAAATATATACTGACGGATCCAAAGAACCAGATAGTGGAAAAAGTAGCTGTGCTTATGTACATGTAATACCAGAATTCAAAATAAAAAAAGGGTATAGACTGCATAACAATTTATCAGTATTCACATGTGAACTTATGGCAATATTCCTAATAACTTTGCATACAAATTAATAGTTAAGTCTTCAGTTGTTTTACATTAAAAAAATACAATGTAGTGCTGAATTTTCGAGACACGTATTTCCCAGAAGCAGCAACACGTAATACATCATAAGTAAATATTCGGTGAATTAAAACAGACATCAAAATATGCAATTACATACAAATAGTTTAGTCTTCAGTTGTTTTACATTTAAAAATACAATGTAGTGCTGAAATTCACAAAACTAATTTCCTAGTAACGTATTTACATACAGATTATATACTAACTTAGTTCTCAATACCTTGAAGTCAAAATATCTTGTAGTCCTGAAATTACCACAGGGACTCGGTTAGCAGATTAAAATTTTGTAAATCAATGTTTTTAATTTATTTTTTATTATTTCCTGTCTATTTGCATTACTATATTAACGTATTTAAAGTTGCCATCACTATTTCTTTGTTTTCTGGCAATGTGCAGTTTACTATCCATATCCATATACTTAAAAACCTATAGGAAATAATAAAAAATAAATTAAAAACATTGATTTACAAAATTTTAATCTGCTAACCGAGTCCCTGTGGAAATTACAAGAACTTATAACCTAGTAGCAGCTAGCTGTATACAACACAATACATCGTAAATATTCGGCGAAATTGTAGACTGACTTCAACATATTCAATTAAATACACACAACAAAACACTGTAATTAAAAATAAAAATCAGGGTGAACAGGTATCAGGGCGAACGGTCTCAGGGCGAAACAGAACTAGGGCGAACAGTGGATTAAGATGGCCGCCCAGGTAGTCAACTGATTTTTGGGCTCTGCAGTTTTTTGGCAATTTTATGTGATTTTTGACAGACCAAAAGCATGATTTTCATATGAGGATGTTCAGTATCATTATTTCTACACAGTGATGTAACTTTTGTTGAGAAAATTTGGATTTTCAACCTTTGAAGTCTGAAGAAAGATTTTTTTTTTCAAAAGTGTAGTGAGAACATTTTAGTAAAACTGTTCATAATTTCAGTCCTCTATTTACTTGTCTGGAGAATTTTTGGGATTAGATTTGTGAGTACTATTTTAATGTAACAATGCCAGGTGGAAACTTTAACAACAGTGATAAAAAAGGTGACAAAAAGAATGCACAAACTGTACAAACATTGCTTGCAGCTAAAAAAGGTAGTGATAAAGGAAATCCAGCTAAAAGAACTCACACAGATGTTTCAATGGATAGTAGTGTAGATATGACAATTGAATTATCAAATCTCCACCATGATTTAGATAGTATAAAGGAAAGCCTGGAGGGTGTTGTTAAACGAACAGACCTTGACAAAGCACTGAACAACATTGTAAGAAAAGATGATTTGGAAACAATAGTAACCTCAATTGTCACTAAATTGGTTGATAGTATGAAAAAAGAAATAGAAGGTAATTTAAAAGATAAGACAAATAAGCAGACAAAAGCTGTTGAAGAACTGTCAAAAGAGAATGAATGCTTAAGAGAGTTGATTGCTAGCCAAAGAAAAATGATCCATGAACTTCAGATAAATGTTAAAGATAATGGTATTATTGCCAAACAAGCATTACAAATGTCTAACTATAATCAGCAGTATAGTAGAAAGTTCAACATAAAAGTGATGAATTTCCCAGAAAACAATGATGAAAATTTAAGAGAGATCTTTAAAAGTAAAATTGTTAAAGACACTCTAAAGGTAAATATTCGACCTGATGAAATCCAAGCTATTCATAGGATACCAGGTAAACTAGGAGAACATAGACCAGTCATTGTAAAACTCCTCAACTCTGAAGTGAAATACCGCATTATGAGGGAAAAGAAAAACATGCCTAAACAATGCACTTTTAGACTGGTTGATGATGTTACAAAATCCAACATGGAACTGATTACTAGACTCCGTGATAGTGAACACCTTGATAGTGCATGGTACTTTAATTGTGCTGTATATGGGAAAACTGAAGCAGGTAGACGTTTGAAATTTGACATTTTTGATGACATTGCTAAGCGATTGAAATAGCTGGTAACTAGTTGAGGAACATATTTTTGCATTACAGATCTTTTCCACTGAAATTTAATTGTCTTAATATATAATATCTTACTTACACACAAATATACTAGTATTTATGATAACTATCCACCAAAATTTAATGATTAATATTATCATTATTTATGATCTAAAATATCATTGTTTTTTTTTAAAGGGGGTTGAGGGGGGTGTATTTCAACTCAATCCATCCCCCCCCCCCCCCCCTGACTAAAAAAATTCATTTAAATTTTTTTTTCAATGTGAAACTATTACATGAAATCACGAGTAAAATTACCTATCTTTTGACAAACAGTCAATTTCTTGTTTCAACAGATTTACTTAGTCTAGCCTTTTGTTTATCTCTTGTACATTGTGTATAAAAAAGTTTCTGTTTTTTTTTTTGTTGTTTTTTTTTTTTTTTTTTTTTTAAATCAATTAAAATAGAAGGTAATTTTTGTTAGTGTAAATAACATGCATTTCAAAATTGTAGTATTTAATGCCATAAAAGCTGCAACACATC
Source organism: Mytilus trossulus (assembly GCF_036588685.1). NCBI lineage: Eukaryota > Metazoa > Mollusca > Bivalvia > Mytilida > Mytilidae > Mytilus > Mytilus trossulus. Next base: position 82,187,635 of record NC_086378.1, read on the forward strand.
AAAAAGAACATCTATATGGATGTGGGTTATCTTAACAGTATGAATGTGAGAGAGAATGATTGTGTAAATGATTGTGCAAATGTAGTTTATTTAAGTTTATTTCATTGTATTACATTGTTTTGCTTGCTCTTGTGTATAGACAAAAATATTGTATCTAAAGTCAATATAACATAATGGATAATCATATAAAAATTTTGTCAATGAATGTTAGGGGTCTTTTCTCTAGTGCTAAGAAAAGATCTGATGTCTTTAACTGGGCGAAATCAAAAAATTGTTCGATTGTGTGTTTTCAAGAGACACACAGTACAAAAGATATTGAAACTTTATGGGGGGATGAATGGGGTCATCAGTGTTACTTCAGTCATGGTGATAGTAGAAGTGCTGGAGTTTGTGTCATGTTCAGGGGTGGTTATGATTACGAGGTTCATGAGTCTCTTATAGACCAACATGGACGATACATCATATTAGATTTGACTCTATACGACCAAAGGTTAACTTTGGTATGTTTATATGGGTATAACACAGATAAACCAGATTTTTTCTGTGATATCCTACAGAAAACTATGATATTTTCGAATACAAGTTTCATCTTCTTAGGTGACTGGAATGTAGTGCAGGATAAGAATGATGATACTTATAATGTAATACATGACAGAAACCCTAACTCCAGGAGAAAGATTGATGAAATTAAGGACACACTTTTACTGTTAGATCCTTGGAGGACTTGTTATCCTAGTGATAGAAAATTTACATGGCGTCAGAAATCTCCCATTAAACAGAGCCGTCTTGATTATTATCTTGTATCTGAGGACATTTTTACATTGATGGAATCAACAAAAATTATTCCTGGATACAGGACAGATCACTCTGCCATTATATTTACTTTTACAGCATCCTTAGCTAAGCGGGGCAAAGGATACTGGAAATTAAATTCTCAGCTTTTAAGAGAACCTGCATATGGAGATTTAGTTATAAACTGCATCAGAGACACTGTTTCTGAGTATTTCTCTGGGGGTGATTTCGAAGATTTTCTTCATGTTCAGTTATCTTGTAGTGATCAGTTATTTTTAGAGGTTCTAAAAGTGAAGATTCGTAGTCTTACTATCACCTATTGTATTAAAAAATCAAGGGAAGAAAAAGATGTTTTCAAGGGACTGGAGTTAGAAATCCAGTCTTTAGAAAACAGTGTAAATCTAAACCCTTGCGAAATTAATATGACGTCACTTAATCAGAAAAAGTGTGAATTAGAGAAGCGACGACAGACATTAGTTGAGGGCCTCATTCTCCGTTCTCGTGTCAACTGGCATGAGAATGGAGAAAGATGCACTAACTATTTTTGTAAGTTAGAAAAGAAAGCCTTCTTAAATAAAACCATGACTGAACTCATTGATGACCAAGGTAATCAAATTTCTGACCAATCTAAAATATTGTTTGAACAGGAGAAGTTTTATAGGACACTTTATACGGCTAAGTCATTCAGTAGTGATGACAATCAATTTTTTAATCATGACATAAAACTCAGTGCAGAACAAAAACTTCTTTGTGAGGGAAACTTATCTTTTAGGGAATGTGGGGAAGCTTTAAAACAGATGCAAAATGGCAAGTCTCCTGGATCTGATGGATTTACAGTGGATTTTTTCAAATTTTTTTGGAAAGATATTGGTCCATTTGTCTTTAGATCTCTGCAATTTGGATATGAGTTGGGCCATTTTTCAGATTTTCAATACCAAAGTATTATTACTTGTATTCCTAAGGAAGGGAAAGATAGGAGGTACATGTGTAACTGGCGACCCATCAGTTTGATGAACACAGATATGAAAATTGCATCTGCAGTTCTTGCTTGTAGAGCTAAAAAGGTACTGTTCGCCATTATTAGTGACACACAAAAGGGCTTTATGAAAGGGAGATTCATAGGAGAGAACACTAGACTTCTATATGATTTAATGCACTATTTAGAAAAAAATGATATAGAAGGATTGCTATTACTAGTAGATTTTGAAAAAGCCTTTGATTCTATAGAATGGGATTTTTTAAAGCAGGCTTTGATTAGTTTTAATTTTGGTCCTTCTTTTTGTAAATGGTTTGATGTGCTTTATGCAGATGCTAAGAGCTGTGTCATTAATAATGGTAATATGTCCCAATTTTTCAACCTTGAGAGAGGCTGTCGCCAGGGGGACCCGTTGTCTCCCTATTTGTTTATTATTGGGGTGGAATTACTTGCCATACAGCTAAAAGGGAATCCAAAAATAAAAGGGGTGAATATAAATGGGAATCTGCCACTCATTAGTCAGTATGCAGATGATACGTTTCTTACACTGGATGGAAGTGAAGATTCATTAAAGGAGACCCTTTCTTGTTTTGAAAAATTTCACAAAGTCTCAGGATTAAAGATAAATACAACTAAAACAAAAGTTGTGTGGATTGGAAGTAAGAGATATTCTGACTTGGTTTTATGTCCTGAAAAAAATCTAAGCTGGTCCTGTTCAAACTTTAAGGTTTTAGGATTAAATTTCTCTTTAGATCTAGAGTGTATGCCCAGTTTGAATTTCAGAGCAAAAATCATTGATATTTCAAAATTGTTGAAAAGTTGGCAGCATAGGAAGCTTACACTACTTGGCAAGATTACTGTTATTAAGACTCTTGCACTTCCGAAATTGATTCATTTGCTTACGTCTTTACCCAATATAGGTCAATCCATGTTGAATGAAATCAACAGATTATTCTTTAATTTTATATGGGATGGAAAAACAGAAAAAATCAAACGTGATACACTGATTGCAGATAAAAAGGAGGGAGGTTTGAAAATGATTCATTTACAATCTTTCAACTTTTATCTTAAAGTCGGTTGGGTGAAAAGATATTTTGCAAATTTGAATGGGGACTGGCAAAACATTCTTAAGTTGATATTGAAAAAATTTGGAGGTGCAAGATCTTTTTCTTTACAAAACTTCAAACTTTTGGAGATTGGAAATCAACTCAGCAATCCTTTTTGGAAAGATGTCTTTCAAGCTTTACACTCATCAAAACCACATGTTAAAACTGATGTCAAGGAGTGTCTCTCGCTTGATATCTTGAATTTTGTGAAAACAGAAGATTTCCCATTATATAACAGATGGGGAGTTGCTGGTGTGCAAAACCTCTGTCACATTTTTGATAATCAAAGGAGAGATTTTTTCACATTTGATCAGATTAAACAAAAAGTACAGACAAATAATTATATGCACTATTACAGTTTGATATCAAATATCCCTATGGAGGTAAAACAGTGTATTAGGGAAAACACTGACACTGACTTAGAAAATTTTACTCCACAGGATAATTTTTTGGAGAAAATTACTAGGAGTAAAAATATCAAATTCATATATAATAATCTTATTGTAAAATGTGCACATCCTCCAGATGTAAAATTTTCAAAATGGGAGGATGAGCTGCATTCTAACATTGAAGACTGGAAGAAATACTTTTGTATACTTCAGAAAGGTTGTAGAGATACATATTTGTATAATTTCCAATATAAGTTTTTACATAGGACTATTCCTACAAATACATTTTTATATAAGATTAAAATCAAAGATACAAAGTTATGTTCTTTTTGTAGATGTGAAGATGAAACTATTGGACATTTATTTTATGATTGTCAAGTGACATCAAATTTTTTATATTTGTTTTGTGCTTGTCTGAAAAATTTCTATGTTAACATTGAATTTAACAAAAAAAACTTTTTTCTTGGTTTTGTAGAAGAAAGCTTATTTTTAAATTTTCTTGTAATTTTTGCCAAAAAATACATTTATAAATGTAAGCTAGACGAAAAGCTTCCAAATGCAATTGAATTAAGAAATAGACTGAAAAACTTTTATAACTTAGAGTTATATACAGCAAGAAAATACAACAAAGTTTTTGAACTTGAAAAACTTTGGGCCCCTATGCTTATTATTTATCCTGAATGGTAATCTTAAACAACAAAATTTATATCAATATATATCTTTTTCACCTATTTATGGAACAGAGCAAACAACATGTAATGTATGCATAGCACATGTAAACTTTTTTTTTTCTATTATATAATGTAGATATTTCTATATGAAGAGATTGTGAAAAAAGAGAGAAAGAGTCTCAGAAAGAGAGAGAGAGAGAGAGCGAGAGAGTGAAAGAGAGAGAGGGGGAAAAAAAAAGAGATTTTCAAAAAAAATATATTTTTGATTGTTTTAATCTTGATAAAACAATAGTCCTATGTTGTTATATATTTGAAACCCTGTACAACCTTAGTCAGGTGGTGCTGTAAGGGTGATGTTAAATCCTGACTATTGAAAAAATAAATAAAAAATAAAAAAAAGAACTAGGGCGAACAGTAACTAGGGCGAACCGAAATCAGGGCAGACGGACCCGGATTCATGAACGCCATACTAAACTCTAAACTCTAAATTGTACACATGAAACTTAAATTAAAAATAATAAGTCTTCTCAAGCCTTAAAGTACCCTTTTTGGACAATATTAGTATTTGGACCACAAGTGTATGGTTATAATGGCCATGCCCATATGGGTATACTCATAGTCATATTGTCCTACATATGTGACATATCATATCAGGTAACAAGACATTTTGGCACTCAAACTGTCTAGTGAAACAAATCGGCACCCAAATTCGGAGACATTTTGGAATCTGATTTGGACATTTCTGGACCAAGACAATAATAATGCAGAGGCCATATTACAGTTGATATTAAAATGAATTATTTACTATAGTTTCACATACTTTTTAGGGGGTCCACTAAAGTAGAGGTACTCCCGATTGCTAATGAGACAGCTCTCCACAAGAAATCAAAATGACAGAAATTAGCAACTAGGTCACCATACCGACTTAAAAAAATGAGCAAAGCCCATTCTGCATAGTTAGCCATAAAAGGCCCTGAAATCACGTTATATCGGCAACCTGTTAGAATAAGTTTATTTAAAGGACCATTTTTTAAGACTGTTCAAAGAAAAACAAGATTTTAATTGACCAGTATATTTTAGTATTGACTGATAAACTTGATGACTAAATTATTTTATGCCTCTATTTAACAGAGCATTGGTGAGCACATTTACACAATACCAGAGGTAGTAAAGGAAATTAGGGATAAAGCTACACTTCAAAGATTACAAGTACTGCCATACAAACTAGAGTACAGAACTCCATCACAGGAAAGCTTACAGATTGGTAGGTATTATTTGGTATATTGATTTTGATTAGTTTCTTTTTCCTTGAATTTACAGCTGCCAAGTTTAAGTTTATCTCATTGAAATCCACTTTTAGATAGAGTCAGGGTATTAAAACAAATATACATGTAGAATCAGGGTACACTGCCTGGTGCTCTAGTCATATAGAGAACATACACATAACCATCATGAATGGTATAAAATTTTGATTTATTGAACACATGTGTGATTTATTGAAAGGTAGCTAATCAACTATAATCTTTGATAGAACTAAAATATTGAAATAGGCAGATATGAAGATTTGGTATGATGGCTGATAAACTGATTAAAATTTATAGTGGTTTTTGGTTTGAGATTCTTTTCGATTTTATTTTGCCTCAATTAAATTTGATGAAATTGATACATTATCATGATAATGCTTATTATATTCAATTACCAACAAACAAGGATCAATTTGAGTTGGATAATGTCATTTTCACCTTTCTTGAGTTATGTTCCCTCATGAATGTAAAATAGCTGAGTTTAGTATGCCATACAATTTACATGTATTTACTAGAGGATGCAGATATGTATCACATTGACACATTCTTCTTCTATGTAATGTTTTATAAAAATTACTTAAGTAATTTAAATTAGCAATATCCAAATTATTTGAAATAAAGATAAGGGCTAAAGGTGGTACCAAACAAATGCTTTGACTAAAACTCAAAATGAAATTAGAATATTTAAATTTGGAAAAAATTGAAACACACACTTTATCTAAAAAAAAATATTGAATACACAGGTGTATCAGTCTAATAAACACTAGTTTTGATCATTGAGAAACTGAAGATGTCCTTAACAGAATTTGATAAAAAAAACTTTCAGCTGATATTCCAAAGTAATCTCCCTGTAGTGTTATATACCACCTTAAGTATTTTTTTATTTTTTGCAAATGATGGTACAAATGTAAGACAGTAAGTTCTATTTTATGCACATCAAGAGTGAATTTGACCGCATTTTCTAAACATAAATCTATTTAAAGCAGTTGTCACATGTCATTCCTGAGTAAGGTTAGTTATGTCCCTTGAGTCATGTGAGTACGAAGAGAAATTGAAACTAATGAAGAATTAAATTGTGCTTATGTTTTTGTTTTCCATTTACAAATTGTTTGCTGAATGTGATATGCTGTAAAGACAGGTCATCAGGGAATCTAAGACACATTTTTTTCTATTTGTTTTCAGTTAGTAATTTTTCCAAGAAGACTGGTGATTATAAAAGTTTGTCAGCAGTTGATATAAAAGTTTTGGCCTTGACCTATCAGTTAGAGAAAGAACATGTTGGATCAGAGCATATCAAAACTGTTCCAGAAAGAAAGGTGTTTATTGATTTAGATTTGTCTTAGCTTTGTCAATAAAATAATGGTTCTTATCTCTAATCAAAACTTAATTTTTTTTCTTTCCTTATAACAAAATCATCACTTACATACAAGACCTTTTTGCCCTATGTGCCATAAGGCATAGCAAGGTCTAAGTAAGTAAGTTAGTAATACAAGACCATTACAATATCTAAACATACACTATATCATAAAAACCTTACAATTTACATTAAGTAAAAGAATGCCAGGTAATATGGGTTATGAGGTAGCTGTAAATATAATATTTAAAAAATGAATTATCTTCCTTTGTCCATAACTGAAGCTGAACCAACTCATAGCATTGCCTTCAATATAAAATTGAGAATGGAAATGGGGAATGTATCAAAGAGGCAACAACCCGAACATAGAAAAAACAACAGCAGAAGGTCACCAACAGGTCTTCAATGTAACGAGAAATTTCCGCACCGGAGGCGTTCTTCAGCTGGCCCCTAAACAAATATATACCAGTTCAGTGATAATGAACTCAATGCATTAAATTTTAGGTCCAACTGCAAAATGATTGCAATTTCTAACCTCCAGTGCTTACAAGCACTTTGATTCTAAAGAATGCAACCTTTATCATCATTTTTTCAAGATTTTCAAATGTGTTGCCACCTTGCTAGTTGAAAATCTTATTGTGAAAAGTAAGCAATAATTAAGGTACATATTGATAAAGAATATTGCAGCAAAAGTTATTGTGGACAATTGAAACCACTGTTTATTTTACAGGAAAATGTTATATTTTTAAAGAAATTCACCTGCATTTATGAAGTTACTGATGACACCTGGATGACACATCTTTTATTACAGAAATATTTAGATGTTTTAAGATAGGATTTTATAAACTTTGACAATATTATCACAGTTAAAAGTTTTCTGATTTTAAGAATAAAATAATGATTTAGTGAACCATATCTTTGTAAACTTTAAATGACTTTATTAACAGATTAATTTGCTGTAGATATTTTAAAATTAGGCCAATTACAAAAGTTATGAATTGTAATGCAAATAACTAGCTTCATGTGAAGAAATCTTTCTGTTCCAGATTGAATGGAATGCCACAACAAAGATGTTGGAGAAACCTACAGACATAGCAGGCTTTTATTTGTCTAAAACAGTAAGTAATGATATTAAACAGCAGCACTAGTCATATTTATAACAATACTTACTGGGGATCCATTATTATTTGTGGGTACCAATTTTTGCTGATTTCATGGGTACTTGTAAACCTAGAAATTAGATGTTCAATGAATAATAAATTCTCTATAGGTTTGTATGCAGGCTTTGACAAACCAGAAAATCAATTATGTATCAAAAAATCAAACCTCCATCAGTCCAGAAATTTTACGAAAATAAATCAATCCACAATACTATTTTTCATCTGACCACTCTCTGCCTGAGACCACATGTACATGTAATCCTGATATTACTGGTATATATGTTTTTATGTATCTGAAAATCTTACTTTATGCATGCCTTTGGGACTCTTTGAACTTATATATATAATATATATTTATAAAATTAGTTGAAAAGGATTAAGCTATTGGGATATTGAAATGATAATGTATGTGAATTAAATATGGATAGAAAAAAGCAAGTTCAATAATTCTTTGACTGTTATACATGTAGTATATTACTTTATTAACATGATCATTTATCTGAACTTCTAGATATCTGTAATTATAAATTTAACAGATTCTGAAGTTTACACTAGGTTCAGAACATAAGTTTTCTTTTCCAGAAAAGTGCTGGTAACTCAAGAACAACATCAGTTTCTGAAAAATCTACACCGTCACGTCTTCCCAAAGAAAGTCTAGAACAGGAGTCATGTGACACCGTAAAGAGAAATAATGAATCAGATTTACAAAAAGAAAACAAAGAGTCAGATCATAACAGATTAAATCAAGAAAATTCTGAATCTTATTTAAAAGAAAATGTGACAGTACAAATTAAAGATGCAAAAGACATAGATAATTCAGATTTATCAGAAAACACAAATGTAAATGAACAGGATAAAGAGGAAGTGCAAGCGTTTCCATCAGAAGGGGAGGTAATTCAAGGTAACTTGTTAGAAGGTGATTCAGAGGAAGATGACCTCAGTGAGGAGGAAGAAAGTGATGATGATGATGATGATGATGGTTGGATAACACCACGTAATATACAGGAAGTGAAACAGAAGATGGGAGAAGTACCGTCAGAAGAAGCTGATGTGACTGTTGGATGTCTGACTATGGACTTTGCAATCCAGGTTGGCAAGTTACAGTGTACAAATATGGTTTAATAGGATTAAAGTTGATGTATAAAAAATTATAATATTAACTATCCTTCATCAATACTAAATTATTTCATTTGGTTTATATATAAATATGATTTCATTTGTCACATGCTTCACTGTTTGTATTTATTTGGTAAAATTAATAAATGGTTGTTTATATATTTCAGAATGTTTTGATTCAGATGGGACTGAATGTTATATCAGTAGATGGCCTTTTGATAAAAAGAGCAAAAAGTTATGTTCTTAGATGCAGTGCTTGTATGAAGTAAGTGCATAAGCAGTAAAATTGAAAGATATGATAGATGATCTTTTTCTTTTAACAAATAACTGTTTTATTTCCACAAGTAGCTAAAAATGCAAGTTAGAACACAAAACTACAATTACACTGATTAACCGTACAATAAATATTTGTTATTGCTTAGTTTGTTGTTGATAACTTTCAAATGCTTGTATCTCTTTCAACCTGACAGCAGATTATTTATTTTCTGTGAAAATTTAAAACACTGAGTATTGATTGAAAAAGAAAAAGCACACAATGCCAGAAGAAAGTAAACAATTTGGATTATGTCTAACTATTAAAATGATTTGCAATACATTTTCGCAAATAAAGATATCACTACAATTTTATAGATAAAATAATGACTTCTTCCAAAAGAAACCATTAGTCTAAATCAAATCACCTCAGAGGTAACATTACCCCAATATGGGAATAATTTCTTTTAAAATGTCTCTATAAGACATGCATCCTCCAGCTTGCGAAAGCAAACTAGTTTCTAGAAATTTTTTATTTGTATGCTAGGATGACAAGATTTATATTAAAGCTTTTATCAATTAAAACCAAACCAAATACAATTTATAGTGTTACATAGTGCATAATTGTTTGATATTTACAGGGTGACTACCAATGTGATGAAAGAGTTCTGTCCTTTTTGTGGTAACAATGCATTAAGAAAGGTTTCCATGATAGTGGAAGAAGATGGCAGTATAAGATATTTTCTGTCCAGACGGAAACCTGCAAACACCCGAGGGTTGAAGGTAAAATATTACTCATCTAAGTTTGAAAAAAGGGAAGTTTTAAGATTGTAAAGTTTGAACCTATGTTTATGATATACAATTTCTTGATTAAAGCTGGGATTCTTTTTACTTTACTTTTAACTTTACTAATTTAGCATTGCCATTCAAGTTTCACCCTTCTGTATTTGCTATAATTAAAATTGAAGACTTTCAAAGTAAGTCTACTGATAAAGCCTGCATGTATATCAAAATCTTTAAAACACTGAAATAAGTTAAATTTGAACAATAAATTCTAATATCTTTTCAGTATGCATTGCCATTACCAAAGGGAGGTAAGCATTCCCAGAATCCTATATTGTGTGCTGATCAACCATTTCCACAGCAGCGAACAACAAAAAAGTCCAAGCAGAAACTTGATGTGTTTGACCCAGATTACGTGGCAGGGTATTCTCCCTTTGCTGTTACTGACATTACTAGTAGAGCCTCACAGCTGGGAATCAGAAATGGGAGAACTGGACAGTTTAACAAGCGGAATCCTAATGAAGGCAGGAAAAATTATGGACGGAGAAAATAAAAAGATTATATCATTAAAATATTACCTTTGGTATTATAGTTGATTCTTACCACTCAAGTCATAAGCTTGTATTGTGAGTTTTGTCCAAGGACAAATCAGTACGATTTTAAAACTCACCTTTAATCACCATCATAAATATAACAGAAGCATGTAGGTTTGCTCTCATTGTACTCATTTAAGAGTAAACATTATGTATAGAAAATTATGCATATTGGAAAATTGATATTTATGGTAATGTGGTCCCAGCGACTATTTAGGCTCAAACCAGTGACTTGTCCTTAGGGATCCATGAGTTATCTTGTAGATTCAATGCAATGAATATGTTCATTTTGAAATACTAGGAATAAGTAATGCACACCCTTAACACAAGATACATTTTACTATGGTCTTAGTCCATGAGGATACTAAAGCTGTCAGCAGATTTGTAATTTGATAGAGTCATATTCCCTATCTTGATATTTTTCACAGAAGCCTTGGTTCACATGGCAGATTATGCAGGCATAGCAATATACACTTATTCAGTGTAATGCCTTTATAAAAGGAAGCACTATTTATGACCACAACAGCCATTCAATTATCATTTGTATTTCTGTTCACTCAAATACAAATGAAATGGAAGACACTTGACCTAGATGGCCTCAATTCACATTTTCAGCTTAGTTGTTTAGAATAAATTCATTAGCAGTTGTTTTCAGGATCAATTAATTCATCTTTCATTTACATTGCAAAGTTTCTTCATGTCTTCAACAATAAGCAATTATGTATATCAGAAAATTTAAGCCATAGGTCAACTACAATGTATGTTTGGTGTAAAAAATGTTTGTAACATCTGACCTTGACTTCATTTTCTAGGTTCAGTGGTAAATGTTTGGATTTTGTATTTTTGTCTGTTTATCAGATTCTATAAGCAAAAGATTGGCCTTATTGATTTATGGTATGTTTGTAAGATTTACATGACAGTATGACTGGCTTCATCTGACCTGACCTTTTTTATAGATAAATGAAGATGTGGTATCAGTCATCTATCAATCAAAGTCACAATTTGTAAACAGTAAACAATTAGGTACAAAGTACAGCATTTTATATGGAGTCTTGGGTCACACAAAACAGCAAGCAATAAAGGGCCCCATAAATAACTTGAATGTGTTAAATCATTCAAAAAGGCAAACCTGAGAAAAACACGTATAAACCCCATCAACAAACAACAACACTGAACATAAGGTTCCTGATTTAGGACTGGTGCAACCGGCACCAATCTTTACCCTAAAGTGAAACAGAATTGTAACATTTCAACATAGAAATACACTATAAAATATCAATTGAAATAGCATAACTCAACCAAGAAGAAATATTAACAAAACAAGCAAACACACACTGAATGAGTAAAGGAGTAGGCCTTGTAAGAAGACCCCTTTTTGGCCCTAATTATAGCAGATTTTTTTTTTTTTTTTTTAAATGTAAGTTTTTAACTATTTATTGGACTGAGTTTACACATTTTGAAGGGTTTTAAAAAAAGTGAAGTGTCTTTCATCAGATGAATCTGAAATTTGAGGTACTTACCAGACCTACTCCTTTGATCTATGACACAATATAAATACTATAAGAAAAGAATGTCATAGCTTATTTCACCATGATTTATTTGTGGATTGCTCCATTTCTAAGATACTAAAAGCTGTAGGGCAACTATATTTGATATATGGAATGCTTGTAAGGTGATTGGGTCTAGCTGGCAGCTTTCATCTGATCTTAATCTCATTTTCAGGGTGAATTGGTCTCAATATTAAATTCTCTATAGTTTTGTCAGAAAATCAGATACTATAAACAGTAGGTAAACCATAGCCAGTCAACACTGATGTAAGTTTGAAGTTTGGAAGGTGCATGTGCAATCCACTGCAATGTTAATTGACTAGGATTGTTAGTTTTCCCAACGAAGGTCACTGGTTCTCTCCTGGCAATTTGGCTTGCTCTACTAATAAAAACTTGAATTCCACATTAGTGTTGAATCTGGTGTTCATGTTGTCCGCCCTAGACATAATTTGAGAGGATCATTGGTAAAGTGAATGCGATACTGGTAGTAAAACCTTCATATTAGAGACTTCAACATAAATTGTAATCACAATAAGTATTGCTGGTGAACCATTTCAGCATATGCATATATTTATTTTCGTTTTTTCAAAACCAGGGGTGATCTCAGGTGCTTAAAAAGGGTAAGGAGATCATACCCCTAATGCTACACTCCTTATGCTACTTCTTTAAAATATGTTGATACCTTATATCAAATGATCAGGCATTGGGCAATAAGAAATTGGTAATTGAATCTTATATAACCCGAAGACATCACTAAACTCATTAATCATTGGTCAAGTAAATTTTATAACTCTGAAACTTACAGAGGCGGATTTAGAGGGTTTTTAGGTTGCCAGAAACGCCCTTTTTGTTGAAAAAAATGGTTGATTATATAGAAAATGACTGGAGCAGGTCCCCTCTTATGAAAAATTCTAGATCCGCCACTGACTTATTCCAATGCGAACATTTAAAACTAAACCTTTTCATGATCTTTTCATGGCAAAGAAAAGTGAACACTGTAACTGCTATAAACGACATTCAAAATATTTTAAAAAAAAAACACACAACGCTATGAACAACAAGGAAAACAATAACCCCTTATTAACAAACTAGGGATGACACGATAGACTGGTGTCAGATCCTGCTCAACATGTGTCACCTGTCTTGTGGCTCATGCAACAGCAAGTACCAATTTGTTGCCTGATAAATCTTATTAAAAATGTTAAATTCTAGGAAAAGAGGATATGATTGTTACAACAATCCGAACATATCAGTTGTGATCTGTGAAACAATTATTCTGATAATGTCAACCAAAATTTGATGTGATTTATGTCCATGCAATTTTTCGAAGAGATGAATCCAACGTCATCACTTGGAACATTTGGTTAAGTTGCTTCTTGTAAGCAGCCCTGGAATTCCGTATCAGCTAGATAAGCTATAATCCATACGGCTTTTAAATGATGATAAAAATTATGTTTATACTTAAAAAGAGGTTGTGTGGAGAACTTAGAACCCATCAATTTAACGTTGTGTGTAAGTACACTTATGTGATTTATATCCAATACAGTGATGATAGATAAAGTTCTTCGTCTACGGTTGAAACTCCAAAGGAAAAGAAAACAGACCTGATAGCTATGATTATCAAGGATTTTCTCGATGGTAAGTGTTGTTGGGTAAAATAAGTTTCCGTTAGAATTGTCAATATTTATTTCACTATCAAGCAGTTTATGTTATGTGATTTATATACATATGGGGATGGTGTTTAAGGCTTTATCTGCTGGGACAACAACATATTTGTCATAGAGGACGGAGAGGTGAACAGTAACTTGTTGGTGTAGCATATGTATTCATGGACCGGCCGATGCCCACTTTTGTCATTTACAGTACGGATCGACTTGTCTTTAAATGAAATGTATCATTAAAAATTAAGTTTGAAAAATACACGTCAGCCAAAATTGATTCTTTAATGGAGAATCAAATGTCAATATTTGATTTAAAGTTAATTATAGTAATGTGTCCAAATACTTATCTAACGAATCAAACTTTATGCTGATATGTAACACTTCTAATTGTGGTATAAATTCATTAACAAGTAAATAACCTCAGCTCGATATTTATTTTGTTCATAACTTAAATGTAATCTCTTTAGTTTATCAAACATTTATTCACTGTTGAATAAATATGTATTTCATGGTAAAGATTTTAAATTATCTTTAAATTCTTAAATTGTGTTTTCATATAAAAATTACAAATAAGATAACATAATAAATCTGTTAAACCATTTAACATTTTGAACAATATATTTAGTTTGGAAAAATATCCCACTTACTTTTAATTGAAACAATTATTTAAACAGGAACATCATTAAATAAATAATTATTATTCCATGTTGGTATTATTTTAGTAGGTTTCTCTATACGAATTGGATTTTGATTAAAAAGCATATTCACCACAGGCAGTTGTATCTATCCTTTGGAAGACCCACTATCAACGTATATTTAATATAGTAAATAGTGGGTCTTCCAATGGATAGAAACCATGAAACAAGTGCCTGTGATATTCATCTGAGAAAGTGTTATTCACCGCGCTTAACGTCACGCGCTTTTACATGCAACATTACGGTAAAATGTTTCATGAAACTTTGTTTTGGTATAATATGTTTGTCATTTTCTTTTCTCGGAATATGAAATAAAACAATTACTGTCGTTTGTTTCGGTAAATATGGGGTTTAATTGACTTTTGAAAAACTGTCGGCCTCAGTGAATATTAGTTTTTCAAAAGTCAATAAAACCGCATATTTACCTCATCAAAAGACAGTAATTGTATAATATTATTAACAGTAAAAGGTTATTTATTAGATTAAGTTACCCTTTTCCTGTATGAGTGTAATACTACAAATCTGATTCTTATAGAACTCCCTATCTTAAAAAGACTTTTTTTATTATAAATATCTAGAATTAAGAATGGAAATGAGGAATGTGTCAAAGAGACATCAAACCAATCAAAGAGAAAATAACAACCGAAGGCCACCAATGGGTCTTCAATACAGCGAGCAACTTCCGCACCCGGAGGTGTGCTTCAACTGGCCCCTTAACAAAAATATATATTTTTACTATTTAAATGATAATGGACGTCATACATAACTCCGAAATATACACAAGAAACTAAAATTAAATATCAAAGACTAACCCTAGTTCATGACTTGGGACAGGTGCAAAAATGCGGCGGGGTTCAACATTTTTTTTATATCCCAACCGTCCCACTATACCTCTAGCCAATGTCCAAAAAAACATTTGAGCTTGAAATTGAAATTTGATAATAATAATTTAGGAATGATTCGCATAAATAGAATCTATTTTATTTTCATTCATACGTTATATAAGTAAGAAAGATTGAATCAAGAGCACACACCTTTTAACGTTTATCAAGAAATAAAAAAAATGACATTGCAATTGGTCTTTATCAGTAAGAGAAATACTGTTTTTATCTAGCAACGAAAGATATCCGCATCATTTCTCATTCCAAGAACGACAGTCGTCCTGATCATTCATAAACTATTTGCCACTGGACGTAAATAAAACATCAACCAATAAATCAATCATGCAGGAAACTGTATAACCGTATATCTACAAACACCCAAATCTCGAATCATAAAGACCATGAAATTTCCCTTTTATTTTATGACTTTTTAGATTTGAATTATTATTCCTTTTTAGCTCGCATGACCCAATGGACCAAGTGAGTTTTTTTTTTTTTCATCACTTTGTGTCCGTCGTAATCGTCCATTTACTTTTACAAAAATCTTCTCTGAAACTACTGAGCCAAATTTAACCAAACTTGGTCACAATCATTGTCGGGGTGTAATTCAAATAACCATTCAACATGTCTACCATAACTAAAAATAGAACATAGCATAAAGTGCAAGTATTTTCCTAAAATAACAAATTTTACTTGTTTTCTTAAAGTTGAAGTTATTGTACTTAAATAATGTTTCTACAAAATTTTTTCGCGTTTTGCCTTTTCTGATAAACATAATAGATGCATAGACATTTTACTAAATCACAGAAATGTTCAGCAAGGCAAGATCTCCCAAAGAGTTAAACTTTGACGATACAATTAGTCTTTATAGGAGTGATAGCCCTTAACTGAGGATTTTTTACCCTCTTTTGTGTTTTGAGCAAACAATAAAGTCGAAAGAGAGAACCTAAGCCTCGGTCACACCTTACCGGATAAGACGAACGGACGCCTAACGGATGAAAATAAAAGTTGTCTGTTGACAAAACTGTTATCCGTTGGGCGTCCGTTGATGTACTGACCAACTAAAACGGACGCCTAACGAATGCACAACGGACATGCAACGGACGAGAAACGGAGACGTAACGGACAGAACGGATGTCGAACGAACATCCAACGGACGAGTACCGCATAAAACGGACACATAACGGAAGCGTACCGGATAAAACGGATAAACAAGATATACGAAAAAATTAAAGGCGACAATAACAATACATGTAAATCGCATTAATATTGAAAATGTTCTAGTTAAGTAATTAAGTAAGTAGATTTTATTTAGAGTCGGCATATATATACATAATAACAGACAAAACATGAGCTCTGATGAGCTTTCTAACATGCTCAAAATTTTCCACCGGACAGAACGGACGTCGACGGATAAAACGGACGCTTAACGGACATGCAACGGATAAAACGGACGCTTAACGGACATGCAACGGATATGGACGGATGTCTAACGGACTTGAACGGATTGAAAAAAGGTTATCCGTTAGGCGTCCGTTCGAGCTATCCGGTAAGGTGTGACCGAGGCTTAAACAGATGATCAGCATTACAAGATTAACAACACTGAGATTCTTTGTCATGAATTTCATTTTCATCTACAATTGTGGAATGTCATTTGTTAAATATGCACATAGACCAAAGTGAGCGACTCAGGTTCCATAGAGCCTCTAGTTATATATGAGACATATTGATAAATATAAAGTTTGAATTACGTTTAAAGACGATTTAAAATAACTATTATGTTTGTTAAAAGCCTATCATAAGATTATAAAGAGAGTACATTATCTGTGCATTCCCCGAATGAAGAAATGTTTGAACAGTTTCATACTGAAAATGGAAAAATATGATTGGTTTATTTTGAATACGAGTCAAAAAGAATAGTAGCAGATCAGATTTTTGAAACGTATATATCAAAATATAAAGATTTATAAACATAATAAAAACAACAGTTACAAGAAAAATAAAATGTGAAATATATTCGAGGTAGTATATATTAGTTTATAACATGTACTTTGATATACATTCTATCAAATATTTCTTCAGACAAGAAGACTAGAAGTAAGTATAAGAAAATTAAACTTGAATAAATAAATAATTAAGTTTGTTTTCACGTGTATGCAAATCCAAAATTTACATTCAAATTTTAAAAGCAAATTTAACTTTCAGGAGGAACAAACAGAATTAGTAGCATAAATACAAATTAACAGTAATGACCAAACATGCGTCATAACCGACCCACAATTTTTGTATAAAATCCTCAGAGATTAGTAATTAACTTCAGTTTGGAATCTATTCCGTTACCAAATGAAAATGAATCTCCAAGTAATTCTTCTGACCGCTTGTGTGGTTGTTGCTTTCAGTTCACCAGTCGAACTTGAAGAGAAACTACGCAGCCTTTTCGCCGGTGAAAAAGAACTAAGTTTGAAAGGTTTGGGAGTGGCTACAAGAGGAACAGGAAGTTATTTGTCTACCTCAGAAAGAGACACGATTCTCCAGCTTCACAATGATGCTCGTAACAATGTCCAACCAACAGCTTCTAACATGCAGCAAATGGTAAATATAAACACATTAGTTATAGTTTCAAAATCAATTTAAATTTTGTATTTATCTTCTCTTAAAAATATTGGCTACAAGTTTTCTGAAAAAACAATAACACTAAAGATCACTAAAGACAATAAATTATATGAGATATATATCGTTCTTATTTAAATTTAGCCGAACAATTAAAGGAGTATAGATTAAACATTCTCATTACCATTTTACTGTGATGTATATCATGACCAGTAAACATGCATTGAATCCTAAAGCTCCAGAAAAGTTGAAATTAAAAGAAAGGGGAAATCAGTTTGGGTTGAAAATTATAAGAAATAACACATTTTCTAGAAATTATCAATGTGTAAAATGGGTCGCTGACTCACAAACTTTACATATAAGTACTCTGCACATTTATTAATTTGAAGAGTTACTCGACTTAGTTAACACACCAACACCTTTTAGAGAAAAAAAATGTTTCGTAAGTTTATATTACTATCATGTGATCATTACCAATGCTTGTAGGATGTCAATCTTCACTGATGCAAAAAGTTACTACTTCAGTACACTTTGGTTGTATAATTCAAATTAATTAGTATGTGATCTACTTAAACTGAGACTGACTATCTCTAGTTGGCTTTATATGTTTTAAATTATTATTTATGGTTGGGTGTCCTCAAATGTTTTTTATTTTGACTTTCCAAACTTGGTTTCTGGTGTGATACCTGATTTAAATGATCACAGAAAATATACCATGCGCACTAAAATCGGTAACATATCGAATCACGACTTTTTCTTTAGATGTTTAATTAAAATATATAAATAGTAAAATTTGTTTTCACAAGAATGCTAATCCAAAAGTTACATTAAAACTTAAAATGCAAATTTAACTTTCAGGAGGAACAAACAGAATTAGAAGCATTTAGTAGAAATTAACACTGAACCATTTAAAATTCTAAATCTAATACTAACATTGAAGAGATGATTAAATAAAAGAGGATCTCACTTTAATGATATACCCCACATTTTATGTTATTCATATATATTCAAAGTTGCACAAATTTCGTAATTCTTTATCTACGTACATAAAAGACTGATTATGTGTTGTACTGTTATACCACTGTTCCAGGTTAGGGGGAGGGTTGGGATCCCGCTAACATGTTTAACCCCGCTACATTATTTATGTATGTGCCTGTCCCCAGTAAGGAGCCTGTAATTCAGTGGTTGTCGTTTGTTTATGTTTTACATATTTGTTTTCCGTTCATTTTTTTACATAAATAAGGCCGTTAGTTTTCTCGTTTGAATTGTTTGACATTGTTTTATCGGGGCCATTTATAGCTGAATTTGCGGTATGGGCTTTGCTCATTGTTGAAGGCCGTACGGTGACCTATAGTTGTTAATGTCTGTGTCATTTTGGTCTTATGTGGATAGTCGTCTCATTGGCAATCATAACACATCTTCTTTTTTTATATATGATACAGGCAATTGTATATCAATAACTTCATTTAATCATTTTTTTTTAATTTGTGAATTTAAATTAAACATTGACTGTTTTACATTTTCTTTTTAGACCTGGAGTAATGAACTGGCTTCTGTAGCCCAGACTTACGCTAATAAATGTGTGTGGAGTCACAACAGTGCAAGGTCATCACAGGCTAGCAGCTTCTACTACGTCGGAGAAAATCTGTACGTTACAACAAGTAAGTCATCTATTAACGTTAACACGCTTATCCATATTTTTTTTTTTGGGGGGGGGGAGGGGGGGGGGGGGTCCGTTGTGCATCATACTTAACCTTTGAATGCGAAGACTCTCCTAAATTACAATTCTATAAGGAAATATAAAAATAGAAATACAAAATTTAAGCAGTTATGTGACTTATTTGTCATAGTTGAATCAAAGTGTTTGTTACTTAACGGAGATCTAAAATTTATCAAAAGTCATGAAATTTTGGACAAATGTTCCGTCAAACTACTAAAACAAGTTCCGATTCTATAGATATAGTTGAGAGTAACGAATGAATAAAAATATTCCAGAAAATTACCCCGTGTCGTGCTAAATATTCATCCTTTTCAAATTTGTATGCCCCATTTACGGGCATTATGTTTTCTGGTCTGTGCGTCCGTTCGTCCGTCCGTTCGTTCGTCGTTTCTTTTCGCTACAGGTTTTTGGTCGATGTAGGTTTTGATGAAGTTGAAGTCCATTATGCCCCATTTATGAGCATTATATTTTCCGGTCTGTGCGTCCGTCCGTCCGTTCGTTCGTCCGTTCCTCCCGCTTCAGGGTAAAGTTTTTGTGAACGATTTTGGTCGAGGTAGTTTTTGATGAAGTTGAAATCCAATCAATTCGAAACTTAGTATACATGTTCCTTGTGATATGATCTTTTTAATTTTAATGCGAAATAAGAGTTTTTACTCCATTCTCACAGTCCACCGAACATCGAAAATGATAATTTGGATGGGGCATCCGTGTACTTGGGACACATTATTGTTTATTATTACCACAGCATATATATGTGTACCTGAAAGAATACCATCAATGCCCGGCGGTATCATTCGTATAACATTTATGTATTCTCTTCACGACTGTACACCTATGACACAATGCAACTAACCCATTAAGAGGACAACTCATAGTCTACAATAGTAAACAGATCCAATTATGAATTTAACATATTCATGAATTTGTTGATAGGTTCCTATGGATATTTGGAAAAAGGTGTTGCATCATGGGACAATGAAAAGAAAGATTACGATTATGCTTCCAACTCATGCAGTGGTGTATGTGGACACTATACACAGGTGAGAATTAAGTATTAGTAAATGTGTGTTCATACTTTTAAAGGGAAGAAGCAATTGTGATATTATATTGCACGCTTATAGCATTGAACTGGGGTTACTATTGGACTTCAAGGGAAAGATTTAGAAAAATATACAACCACAAGAAAAGTGATTTAGTTGCTGATATATAATTGCCTGTTACAAGACCGTCAAGATTCGCTGCTAACGTACATAATATGAATTAAAAAAAAACCAACACGACAATTTCCGAATCATTACTTTATCTCCCCCCTCCTCCCGATACAACCAATGTTCTATTGACTTTAAAAGACAAAGCGGTATGGGCTTTGCTCATTGTTGAAGCGTACGATGACCTATAGTTGTTAATTTCTGTGTCATTTTGGTCTCTTGTGTTGTCTCATTGGCAATCATACCACATCTTCTTTTTTATAAATTACATTTCATTGACAAAGGTTTCGGGGAATTTGCTTACAAGAAGGTCAGAGGGTATGCCACAAAGGAAATGAGCCATGCTTAATCACACAACTCTAAATATGAGACTTCAATTTTATCGTTATGCCCGAGTCACACTGTCCCGATTTTTATATACGATGGACACCCGAATGCGAAAATTGTAAGTTCGTACGAAGTTTGTCCCGATCTCGTTAAAATACCAAAAAGTGACCGAAGCAAGTACGATGAATAACGAAGTCTATATGATGGTGCCGAAATTATATACGATAGCAAATGATGGACATACGAAGGTTAACCGAAGACGGGTATTTAAGCTTCATATCTCAGCCGAACCCTACACGATGGATCACAATGGCTACACGATGGATTACGAAGGCTACACGATGGATTACGATGACGGCGCGATGGCCATACGATGTCTACAGCTTACGACGCATTTAAATTATATGCCAAAGGCATCACGCGTTTTAAATTGTTTGATCAATATTGAATATATATTATATTGTATGTACATACAAACGATCTAAAAATGCGTTCTACCTGTTTTGAACTTTTTTATGATACGAACAGAATTTCGACAACATAACGTTTCTGTACAAGTCTGCCATGCATGGCGGGAAATTGATTTTTTTGTCTAATTCTTATAAAACTTAGTTTATTATCCCTTCGCCTACTACATGTAAGTTGAGTGTAGATAAAATTGTTATTGACGCTCTAGAATTAAAATGCTCAAAACTTGGTATGGTGTTACTCGTTAAGAATATCTTAAGCGCTATTGACTTTAAAGTTGAAAGGTAAAGGTCACAGTGGCAGTTGTAATACAAGGCAAAATCACCCTTGTGGACAACTTTAAAACCAATATGCTTCAAGAGATTTTAACCACATTTGGTATATTGTTCCTCCTTGTAATGATCTGATATTTTTTACGTTCAAGGCCAAAGGTCAAGGTCATGCAGATGGACTTGTTTTTTCTTCTTGAAATAGCATAATACATAGGAAATTGGTTGCTCATTTTTTTTACCTGCTGGTTCTAATGACAATATTAAAGGTATTTCCAGTTACTGAATGTTTTGGTTGATTCTAAAAAAATAGTTTATGTATCAAATATGCATATTCAATTTACCATTTTCTGCATGTGTCATAAACAAATATAGTGTCCATATTTGTCCCCAATAGGTTACATACGAGGGGATGCCACGCTCGGCATTGCCTTGTTTAAACTGTAAAATGTGTGCACTAGTCTGAATAATCACCCATAATTATGCCCATGTTTACTGATCTATCTTAAGGGTAAGGTAATGGGTTCGTTGATCCCTTTTATTCAAAAAGAGCTCTTTCCAGGAGAATATCATAATAATATAGACAAAAGGAAGGATGTGGGGAAAGCAACAAATACGGCAAAATATGGCATATAGAAATCAAAATGGTTATGGAGTAAACATTCGTATGACAACAGCTCAGACGATACATAAAAAAATCAGAATAATGAAGAAAAAGTTGGTTTCCCTATATACACGTGTACCTGCAGTGTTGGTGTAAGAGGCGCGTTTATGATTTGCACTATGTCACTTGATATGAAAAATTGACAAAAAATAATATTTCACTTGTAAAAGTAAATCCTGAGCCTGTAATAGCTGCTCTTCTTGTTCCATTTGAATTAATAGAAACAACGCTGTAGCCTTTCTTGTTCTCATAGAATCATATGATATGAGCTCCATGTTTTGTGAACGTCTTTCTTAATTAATTAACTGTCGTATTAGACTGATCATATCCTGGTTCCAGGGACTACGTTCCAGGTATTAGCTATTAGCATACTCTCTCACGAGATTAGGGCTGGATTTCGCGCCAGCAAATATTGGTATATGTGTAACATACTTAATATTGCGATCGGGAACCAGTCTAGACTGACCATTGTATATCGCGAATGGCACTTTAAACGTATTTTAGCGCGAAAATTAACTTACATTTAGCTGGATTTATTGCTGTCGTAGTTCCATTTTGTCGCCTTCGTACTTTTATTCGATGGCAACACGACGGGATTACGAGGTCTTCACGAAGTCGTGTTGCCATCGTAAGACTTTCGGGTAGCTTCGTGATTCATTCGAGTAGACATCGTAATGTCAAAACTGCCCGATGGAAACGATGGAAACACGAATGCAATATGATGTTTAAAGATGCATTCCCGGTGAGATTACGATGGTGAGGATGGTGATACGAACTCAATACGAACCCTCAACATCGGACGCACCTTCGGTTATTTTTTAACATGTTAAAAAATGTAGGACCCTTCCCGAAGTTGTCCCCGAAGGCTAGAAAAAGTGGCCGATGGTTCTTCGATGGTTAAAGATGGCACTACGAATAGCCCGATCTGGATACGATCAGTCACAATTTTAAAAATTTCCATAATCGTGTTGCCATCGGCGTAAAATCGGGACAGTGTGACGCGGGCATAACAAAATGAAGGAACATTTTCTTTCCTTTTTTTTATGGCTACTTAATCAGTAATTGATATAGACAATGTCATAATCCCAAAAGGGATTACAACCATACAACCATACAGGCTCATAATGCCATTTTATTTCTGGTACCGCATATCAATAATTTTAAAATTTCGTCTCGTCCTCGAATGGATAGAAATGGTCTTAATTGTTGTACTCATCGAATCGATCAGTTTCTTTATGATATTTCTCCCACAGGTTGTCTGGGCTGACAGTACCAAACTGGGTTGTGCCGTAGGAAGTTGTCCATCGATGACCAATTTACCCTCTTATTTCCAGAATGTCAAATTCGTCGTATGCAACTATGGACCCGGGTGAGTTTTATAAGTTCCAATACGTTAACAATTTTCATAATAATTAAGATACATACCTGGTATCCTTTACACATCTTTTAGTGTTTAATATGTATATTTGTACGTGAAAAATGACTGGAAGTATTTTGCATGAAGCTAGTTTGACACGGAATTTGAATCACTAGTATCTTGAAACATATGTATTTTCAAAAAATGTATTACCAACAAACATATACCATCTAAATAAATCTATGAATTATTAACATTGACAAAGGGGGGTTTCAAGATTTTTAAATTGGGTTTAAAGATTTTTAAATTCTTGTTTAACAATATACGCAAAAAATGCTAATAACATGTGCAGATAATGTATATATGGATTTGTCTTGATCGACTCCTGTATCCTATATAGTTGAAATTTGTTAAAAAGTAGCTTTGAAACATTTCCTTAATTTTGCAGCGGTAATTACAATGGTGTGAAACCTTATGAACAAGGCACACCAGCCAGCGTTGACAATGGATCATCCGGAACATCCGGCGGCTGCAAGTAGAAAGGTAAATTGTTCAACTCATTGTTGCATTCTTTCCTCTTTCACTCATTTTGACCCTATATGCGTTTGTATATAATCATCTACAAAAATCAAATTGGAAATGGTCACTGAAATATGTTCGAAACAATTTAATTTGATTTGATTTGATTTCTATTAGGTTTATTAGGTTTATTACTACAGTTATTAGGTAATGCATTTCTGATACATTTTCTTGAATATCATTATCTAGAGTGTAAGACAAATTAGTTTGATTTAAATAAGATACTAGGACAAAGACCAGAGATTTGATTTAGTCAGACAGAATTAAAACAAAAACCAGTAGTTTGTTCTCACAAAACCATACAAGTAAGAGAATTACGAAAACAGTAAAATAAAAATAAACATACTTAAAATAATTCGTGAAAACCTACAAAGAATTAGGCCATATTAATTTCATGAAGCATACAGCACAAGACAAAAACATACAAATGAAAAGTTGTTCTCGACAAACATGTTCCTATAACGACTACACACTATATATGCCAATAAGCAAAGCTATTATTCAATACGATAAATGTTTCATCCTAGAAGCCATATACACTGAAATCAAGATCCAATGTGCATATCATACATGAAATCGTCTACAGATTTGTCTCACATTCAAATATATATACTTCGATCAAAACGTAATAACTTATATTTTATATTGTAGAATGAGCAAGCAGTGTACAGAATAGATTGTTTAAACCTGGCGGCTGGACAAAAAATAGTAGCTGTCTTTTATATTTTCTCTATAATTTTATAATTAAAATCTTTCACGCATTCTGTACTGTTATTTTAATTATTATTGGTATATAAATTAAAAGGATAACCAGAATGACAAAAACAATCGACAGTTGCACAGGTCACACAAACCACCAAATTGAACCCTTCCGCATAAAGTTAGACAAAAACATCAAGCAATAGGTGAATCAGATACCCTGACATGGTACAGGATCAGCATATGGCGGGAGTAAAACCGTATTCCTGTCCGCATACAAATCTCTTTTGCCCATCCTGATTAGTGTTAAACACAAAAAAAATCTATACATTTATCTATGCACAACCAAGGTACCAGCAATATGACATACTAACCTGAAAAAGGACACAAAATCTTCAGGTTATCCTAGCATAGCCAACAATACCCCACCCTACACAAAGCAATGTCTTATCGTTTGCTTGAATTCGCATAAATGATTGTGTTTCCAAGTGAATTGTCAATACCCTATTCTGTTATCAAACAGTTTATATAATGTGATTGACACAAAACAAAACATGTTATTCGGGGCTTTTTCTTCGGGGAAATATATTTGTCATGGAAGTATGACAGGGGTGACTATCCTTTAATAAGTCTTTAAATTGAAAATTAGAAAATATTTTGTAAGGGTTGAGAAATCAATTGCACGAGAAAGGTAACTTTATTTGGATGTACTCTTAGCATATATATATATATATATACAAAAATTTGATGGCGTCCGAAAAATCAACAAAGAAAACAATTTAGGACGCTACGTTTTATAGCTTTCTTGTGAGCAGCAACTCTCTAGATCAAGAAAAATCATGATAGGAAATACAAGCCCGGGATAATCGTATCAATTTTGAGAAACTTACTCCGTTTCTCCGTCTCCGTTTCTCCGTATGCAGGCGCTGCTGGAAGGTTGGTACATGGCAATTGAAAAATCACAACTGGAAAGCTGTAATCATCTCTTTTGTCGTAAAGTTTTGTCTTCAACCGACCCTCATGGCCAATACTTATCTTTGACAATTTGTATGGCTTGTAACTTAACTGTTAATTCCCCAATCCATAAATAGGCAAAGGGGATTGTCAAGACATAATTTCCTTATCACAGATGACTATATGAATTACTCTCTTTGCACATTGGAGTCTAAATACTGCTATTTATACTACTCGATACACTTTGAAAATGTTCTTATGGTATGTTTTGTTTATCTGTTTTTATCCTAAAATACACGAACTGTTTGCCATTTATATGCATAAATAGGCAAACAGTTAATCAACTGCCTCCTCACTTCGTGCGTGTATGAGGTTTTCATAACTATATCTATGAAATTAACAAATGCAATTAGATATAAAAAAAGAAGATGTAGACCCAATTTGTGGTGTCTTTATCAATTCTCTGGAAGCCCATGACATGCGGTTCCTCTCGTCCCACATTACTGATATCTAATCGTTTTTACAGTTTATGCTACTTAGACTAAATATACTGGCATGCTTAACATGTTTAAGTGTTTCTGTTTGAATGTTTTTGCAACGACTTGGTTATCTCCGTTTACATATTTGTATACTTTAAGGATGTATCAATAAAAGAAAGAAACTAATGTAAACGAGTAAATGATAGGTAATCATTGTATTATACTTGAATTTGAAAACACATTAGAGGCAGAACTATATAGTTATCAAAGGTACAAGGCTTAAAATTTGATACGCCAGACACGCGTTTTGTCTCCATAAGAATCACCAGTGACGCTCAAATAAAAAAGATAGAACGCAAAAAAAGTATAAAAGAGGACAGAAAGATGCCAGAGGGACATTCAATCTCATAGATCTAAAACAAACAGACAACGACATGACTAAAAAAGAAAAAGACAAACAGACAAATAATAGTATCCACAAGTCACAACATTGAAAAAAACTGCCAACGACATGGCTAAAAACGAAATGAACAAACAGACAAATAATAATATACACAAGACAACATAGAAAACTAAAGACTGAGCAACACGAACCCCACACAAGTGTTAATTTATAAAGGTAGAGGAACCAAAATTTTAAAAAAATTTGCCAAATACGGTTAAGGTAATCTATGCCTGGGATAAGAAAAATCCTTAGTATTTCGAATAACTCTTACTTTTAAACAGTAAATTTATATTAACATAAAATACAGTATAGTTGATACTCATGTCGACATTGAAGTGTTGACTACTGGGCTGGTGAAACCATCGGGGACGAAACGTCTACCATCAGTGGTTTAATGTTAAGTTTTAGATGCATGATTTTTTTATTAGTTGTTAGTAGCTTTGAACTAGTTGTCAGATAACTGCGAGTACTCTCAGATCTGTTCCTAGTGTCTTTTAGTTGTCGGGATGTACAAGTACCCGGCCACGTCCACTTGTATTTTTGTCCATTTGATGAGGTAAGCTTTTCTTAACTGATTTTTATTGTTCGTTCTTATGTTGTACTGTTGTACATTTCGAAGCTACGAACCTCATCTATAGTTTTATCAAAGAAGGCTTGACAGAACAGTATGCAGTATATTTCTATTTTTTTTATTACTATAAACTTAAAGTACATAAAGTAAACATACTCGCATAACCATTTTTTTTGCATACACACACAACGTAATTGTCATTCTGTGAATATTGTATAGTTATTTCCATTTGTAATATATCGATACTTCATCAAACCTACATCTCCCAGCAGGTCTACATTTATTTTTCAGATGCACCTAGGGCGGCATTGAATTCTGATGAACGAAACGCACACCTGGAAAATAGACACCAGGTCGCCACTGTTTAAAGAAAATAAGAAAAATAAATAATACACTGTGTATATTTTACAAGTGGTTTGGGTTGATTTTACTGTTATATAATTTCGACTGCTTTAAGACTTAAGGGCCTCTCTTTAAAAATTGAAATATAGATGTTCAAAAATAATAAATCAAAGTTAGATAGTTTGCTAGATGGACTTTGTAAATCCCTATACATTTTATCTGCTTGCTATTTTAATGGTTATTGTGAGCCAGTCAAATCATGGCACTTTTAGCAAACTAATGATTGATATAACTGTCCGAAGAGTTTGTTACTATATCTATAATACTAACATATGATACAGAAATCCTGGTTGTTAAACAATGTGCGCGTGTACATGGAAATAAATAAGTTGTAATATTTAAAAATGCAAGCCGGTGACTGATAAATGCTAAAAGAGGAAGCATATCTAGAAGATTTGTTCGATTATTTAATATCAAAACACTTTTTTTCTTATATTTCTTTTTAATTCAAAGTAAATCATCTAACATGCATTAAGTGATTTAACTATCTTAAACTTACCATCCTCAAAGTATGTGCCAAGTGCACCTGCAATTTAATATTTATATAAATCGAAATACTAAAGTTTCATAATCAAATAAATGTTTGGAAATTAATGAAATTTTCGTTTGTAAAATATAAAATACAGAAACTTCAATTCTATGAATTAACATTATCTGAAAATATTAATACCAAAAAGCGTTATTCTTATCAAAATTTGTATTTGCTTTTTATATTTCTTTCTAATTGGTGTTTATATAATGAACTTTTGTCTTTCTTGTTTGCCAATATAATGCAACTTGGATTCCTTCTGATGAACGAGTATCTAAATGCAGTACCTCTTTTCTGTCTGTGGTGATTTTTCAACCGTGTAACTTCAGCATACAGGGTCGTGTAGTCTTTACAAAACGATGCAATTCTTTTTCCTGCTAAAGCTTTGACATCATCATATGACATTTTAACAGGAATTATCTTTAGGAAATGATCATGAACTTCAGTGGTAACACCCTGTGAAATGATAATACAATATTTCAATGGCTTCATAAGATTTTTGTGTAATCGTTTATTTTAAACAAATAAATCAATGCGTTTGTGTATGTGACTATACTTTATTGCACTTAGTCGAGCATCATAGAAAACTATGTAACTTTAACATAAAGACGTTTGAATTGTTTTACATTGTCATTTATGGGCCTTTTATACTGACTTTGCGGTATGGGCATTGCTCGTTGTTGAAGGCCGTACGGTGACCTTTAGCTGTTAATTTCTGTGTCTTTTTAGTCTCATGTAGACAGATGTCTCAGAGGCAATCATACCACATCTTCTTTTTATATTTGTATGATAGTATATGTTGTTTTCTTTGATGTCTGTGATTTTGTAACTCATAACACTAATTTCGCGAAATAAGTCAAACACAGATAAAACAAAGCTGTGAAGAAAATGTAAAAGGAAACATACTTCATCAATATGTATTGATTCAAAATATAAAGGGAATGATAATTGTTTTAAGGAAAGGTACATGAAGCCTAAATGATAAGACTTACAATTCTGTACTTTTCGTCTGTTCCCATTTTTGTTAAAATACACGCTTTCCTGTTAATGTTCTTTAGTACTCCGTAACCCTAAAATATCAATGACACAATATTTCTTTACACATTGAATAACAAGCAAGCAAGCAGCACCTTTTATCAAAATTTCATACAGACAGTACAGACGTTCTCAGGGGTTCATGCAAAAATGTTATCTCCACTCTAACATAAGAAGGATTCACACTATACTTTTAAGTTCATAACAGCCATTGTACAGATTGTATACATGTAAGTTTTATGTTTTTATTATAACTTTATCACGGCATTGTAAGTTTCCCTTCGACGCATCACACTGTCCCGATTTTTATATACGATGGACACCCGAATGCGAAAATTGTAAGTTCGTACGAAGCTGGTCCCGATCTCGTTAAAATACCAAAAAGTGACCGAAGCATGTACGATGAATAACGAAGTCTATACGATGGTGCCGAAATTATATACGATAGCAAAAGATGGACATACGAAGGTTAACTGAAGACGGGTATTTAAGGAATAACCGTACTGTAGTTGAAGAGTTGCCACCGTCAATTGTAGATTTGACGGTCGCAAATGCAGTTTTACGGAGAATCAAAATTGACGGTGGCAACTCTTCAACTACAGTACTGTTATTCCGATTCTAATGCATTACAAAAAGAAAAAAATACGATAAAAACTTGAAAAAATGTCTAAATTTGTCAAATAAAAAAAAAATCCGCGAAACTTCATGAATAATTTTGGCGTAAACGTCATGGCTAAACGTGACGTCATACAAACGAAAACTTACAAACTGGAGGTTATTTCGTTACCTGTACGCTTCAAAACGGCAAATTCGATGTAGGTGTTGTTTTATTTTTGATTATATAGTAGTAATCGAACATTTGTTGATTCATCAATTCAAAATGGCGGGTCTCTCCTTAGTTACGCCTGGTCAACTGTGGATTTGACGGCAACTGTTAGCCAATGAAAAAAATTGTTACATCCAAATTGCATTAGAATTAAGCTTCATATCTCAGCCGAAGCCTACACGATGGATCACGAAGGCTACACGATGGATTACGAAGGCTACACGATGGATTACGATGATGGCGCGATGGCCATACGACGTCTAAAAGACGTCGTGTACAGCTTACGATGCATTTAAATTATATGCCGAAGGCATCACGAGTTTTAAATTGTTTGATCAATATTGAAGGATGTGGGGAAAGCAACAAATGCGGCAAAATATGACATATAGAAAACAAAATGGTTATGGAGTAAACATTCGTGTCACAACAACTCAGACGATACATAAAAAATCAGAATAATGAAGAAAATGTTGGTTTCCCTACATACGTGTACCTGCAGTGTTGGTGTACGAGGCGCGTTTATGATTTTCATTATGTTACTTGATATGAAAAATTGACAAAAAATAATATTTTACTTGTAAAAGTAAATCCTGAGCCTGTAATAGCTGCTCTTCTTGTTCCATTTTAAGTAATAGAAACAACGCTGTCGCCTTTCATGTTTTCATAGAATCATATGATATGAGCTCCATGTTTTGTGAATGTCTTTCTTAACTGTCGTATTAGACTGACCAGTGCATATCGCGCATGGCACTTTAAATGTATTTTAGCGCTAAATTAACTTACATTTAGCTGGATTTATTGCCGTCGTAGTTCCATCTTGTCGCCTTCGTACTTTTATTCGATGGCAACACGACGGGATTACGAGGTCTTCACGAAGTCGTGTTGCCATCGTAAGACCTTCGGGTAGCTTCGTGATTCATTCGTGTAGACATCGTAATGTCAAAACTGCCCGATGGAAACGACGGAAACACGAATGCAATACGATGTTCAAAGATGCATTCCCGGTGACATTACGATGGTGAAGAGGGTGCTACGAACTCAATACAAACCCTCAATATCGGACGCACCTTCGGGGATTTTTTAACATGTTAAAAAATTTAGAACCCTTCCCGAAGTTGTCCCCGAAGGATTGAAAAGTGGCCGATGGTTCTACGATAGTTAAAGGTGGCACTACGAATAGCCCGATCTGGATACGATCAATCCCGATTTTGAAAATTTCCATAATCGTGTTGCCATCGGCGTAAAAATCGGGATAGTGTGACGCGGGCTAGCGAAAGCTAGTTATAAGCCAATTTCAACTTATACATAAACCATGTTTTACCGAATGATCACCGAATGCGACTTATTATTTGAAATTAGAAGATGTGGTATGATTGCCAATGATACAACTCTCGACAAAAGACCAAATGACAAACACCTATATGTCAACGTACGGTCTTCAAAAATGAGTAAATAAAGGCAACAGTAGTATACCGCTGTTCAAAAGTCACAAATCGATTAGGAGAAAACAAATCCGGGCTACCAAAACAAAACCTAGGGAAACACATCAACTATAAGAGGAAAACCCATATTACATAGTCAGCTATAAAAGGCACCGAAAGGGCAAGTCTAAAACAATTCAAACGAGACAATTAACGGCCTCAATTATGTACAAAATAATGAACGAAAAACAAATATGATATACAGCAACAAGTGACAATTACTAAATTACAGGATGGTTATAGCATGCCAGGAGCACCAAGTGGAATATGAACTGCTTATCCTTCCAGAGCACCTGAGTTCATTACTGGCTATTGATCGTGGATATGTTGCTCAAACTTCAGTTTGCTGTGTAGTGTTTAGATGCCTTTTGTTTTTTTGGTAAACATATTCTATGATTAAAATAAGAAGTTCCATTATTTTGTACCGCATATACTAGTATCCAAAATATGTTTTATTCAATGCAGATATTTTTATATATTGACATCAAATAAAATTGAGATTAGAAACGGGGAATGCGTCAAAGAGACAACAACTCGACCAAAGAGCAGAAAACAGCATAAGGCCACCTATGGGTCTGGAATACAGGGAGGAAACTCCGTTAAATGTATGTTTCATAAGAATTCTATCATGTGGCTTCCGAGTTATTGTGGAACTACCTTCTCTACGGGCGATGTGAATCAGATGTGGATACTTCAAACAATCTACGTCTCTTTCCTCTTGCAATAGTATTAAAACATTTGACGTTTCTATACTTAACAAAAGTATCCTCCATTCCAAACTAAAAGATAAATTGAAAGAGTTGGTCCTGCGTTGTTTCATAAAGAATGTACAACGTAGATATAAATATAGTATTAATGAATGGGTGCTTTTATAATGGCCCTGCTATATGTCCAAGGTCTGTAATAATGGTCGAGGAAGTCTGTAATGGCCTGAGGCAACGCCGCGGGCCATTGCAGACATCCGAGGCCATTATTACTGACCGAGGACATATAACAGGGCCATTTAAAAAACACCCATTTCTTAATATAATAATACATTTATTAACCAACTGAACAAAAGTATATATGTTGCTACCAACTTGATGTACTCTCTTACTCTTTTAATGACAGTTTAGTTTGAAAAAAATAATTTGTACTTCACCATGATAAAGCTTTAAATATACCAAATATCCAAGATATAAAGTTGAAAGAAGTTATGTGTTGAAAAACAGGATGAACAGTGATCCCTTTCATATGGTTCTTTATAACTCTTTAATGTTTGTTGCTGGTTACTAAATTTAACAAAATACAAAAAGTTATTATACTCTTTACAACTTGATTTTATTAACTTTATTAAAAACCCTAACTGGGCTAAATACAGACAAACTGGGCATTAATACACCTGGCCATTACAGAAAAAAACAGGGCCATTATACAGAAAAAACAGGGCCATTACAGAAAAACAGGGCCATTACAGAAAAAAAACAGGGCCATTACAGAAAAAAAACAGGGCCATTATAGAAAATATGTAATTTTTAATAAATAGTCATTTTTGGCAATAATGTACTTAGTTGGTTAATATTATCTCGTCTTATGGAGGGATATATCGTACTTTGTTAAATATCACTCTTATTTCAAAAAATATTTCTCTGAAACTTACATTATCAAGATGCTTGATTTCTTGATTGATAACGCTTAAAAAAATGCTACCTTTGGAGGAGGCTTTATTCATATGAAGCTGACTTCATACAGGAGCGTCTAAGGAGGATGAAAAGAAGCTATCATTATCCTTTATCTTAACGTACCACTATATAGATGATGTGCTCTCACTAAATAATTCAAAGTTTTAAGACTATGTTAAACGCGTCTATCCGATCGAAATTGAAATAAAGGATACAACAGACACAGTTTAGTCTGCCTCATATCTTGACTTTCATATAGAAATTGACAATGAGGGTCGGTTGAAAACAAAACTTTACGGCAAACGGGATGATTTCAGATTCCAAATTGTGAACTTTCATTTTCATGTAGCAACATTCTAGCAGCACCTGCATATTGAGTACATACACCTGCATATGAATAACATATTCTAAGTCAGGAATATGACAGTTTGTTTCCAGTTATATAAACAGTATTCGAAATGAAAACATGAAATTTTTGTTACCTAAGCCCGAATGCAATTTAATCCGAAAGGTGAAACGTTATATATTGACGTTTAAATTAAGTCCGCCATATAATGTACGCATATAAATTATCATTATTATATCGATGAAAGAGACTTAATATTGGTATGAAGATCTCATGGGATCAGCTTCACATCATAAACATCATGAACAGGTCAACTGTTCTTTACTCAAAATATATTGAAAGTAAAGAATGTCAGATTCAAAAATACAACAAGATGTAAAGATTTCGAAATTCTATGATACATAAATGTTCATTACAATTGAAATTTAGTTTTGCTGGAACAGATAAGTCAAAGAAATATAGAGCTCTGCTATCCAGAGTCACAGTCGTTTATCTTTTACATTCACATCGATATGCTTTGCTAGTGAGAGGACAATCTGAAGGTCTCAGGACGCAACTTCCACTCTTATAACCCAACTCCTTACATCTATTGTTGCAACCTTTCCATAGAATTCCTGTCCCTCCTGAGCTCCATCTAGAACATCTGCTCCATGTATTCCAACAATCACCAATTGGACCACCTTCGGTTGGTGGAAAGAATGAAAAAATGAAAAAGATCGTTATCAAGGTTGCAATTTTACAGGAAATCATCTGTAATATAAATTTACGATATGTTGAGTAATATATGAACACGAAATCATGTATCTACGTGGTACTTCGATTCCCCACATTTATTTTGCAATAATTTCCACAAAAAAAGGAAAAGCAAAACAATTTTTATGAACGTTCTTCGACGTGTCCTTTTATAAGGTGTTTTTGTATGTTTTTGGATTCAATCAATTTTTGTCAGACCGCACCTGCAGAAGTGTTACTTAAGAAAAACGCTGTAATGAGACGACATATTGCTCTGAAATTAATTTTACTTTATTTACCAATACCTACATAAAGATCCTCCTCCTAAATACTTGACAATGTAAAGATACTTGTGTCGAATATACTAAAGTATTTAAAATATGTTTCATTCAATACATATATATATCTTTATGTAATAACATCAAATGTGTGTTTCATAAAATATTTGTAGACTTTTTGATTAGCAGACAACAGTCGCATGGGTTATAAAATCGGTGTTTATTTCACTAGTATATGCACATTCATGACTGCATGTGCTCTCTATGATAATTTCAACAGAAAGTTGTAATAGGAAAAAAGAAAGTATTAAATGTTCTTGCCTTAGGTGAATGAAGCCAAGAGCGATGGGATTGTCTGTGAGGGTATAATACATTTTTTTAAATTTATTTATGAATAACTGCAGTTACCATTTGACTTCAATTTATAAAACAGAATAATGAAGTACAAATATCATACATATAAAAAAGAAGATGTGGTATGATTGCCAATGAGACAACTCTTCACAAGAGACCAAATGACACAGAAATTAACAACTATATGTCACCGTACGGCCTTCAACAATGAGCAAAGCCCATACCGCATAGTTAGCTATAAACGGCCCCGAAATGACAAATGTAAAACAATTCAAACGAGAAAACTAACGGCCTAATTAATGTACAAAAAAATGAACGAAAAACAAATATGTAACACAGCAACAAACGACAACCACTGAATTACGGGCTCCTGACATTGGACAGGCACATACGTACAGAATGTGGCGGTGTTTAACATGTTAGCGGGATCCCAACCTAATCTGGGACAGTGGTGTAACAGTACAACATAAGAACGAACTATATAAATCAGTTGAAAACGGCTTAACTTATCCGATGGATACAAATAGAAATACATCTAACAAAAACACAGAGTGGACGTGGCCGGGTACTTGTACATTCCAACAACAAAAAGACACTAAATACAGATCTGAGAGTACTCGCAATTACTGATAGCTAGTTCAAAGCCAATAACAACTAAAAAAAAATAATCATCTAAGACTAAATAACTGTTTTGTCAATTTTTTTTTCTTCTAAAAAGTGGTAAATTTAGAAAATGTTATCAATGTCGCCTATGGAAGAATAAATACTACCGTTTTCCCTAATATCTAAAACAAAATAAAACGTTAACTGTGAGAACATGATTATACGAAGCGCAGATATATAGATAGATAGATAAACATTAAATTGTAAAATAACAGATAGAGGATACAATGAACAAAACTTACTGTATTGAGGCAAAATGAAGCTTGAGAGAATTTGCTGCCCGAACGACATTTATAGGTCTCGTTAGTCCGGTGCAAAACGCAATTGACTATTTTTTCGGTGCATTGTGGTCAAAGTTACAAACATGTTTTCGGTGAATTTCTATATGCTAATTGCGGTTAAAACTTGTATATGTTAAACTACTTTATGTAAGTTACAGATTCTACGAAACCATTAAACAACGTATTTCGTTAACTTATTTCTAGGTCATCAACAAATATTTGAATTTTATGACAGGGAAAAGATAGGCACGGACCATTTGATTCTCATGGGAAGGGGGGCTTGGATTTTATATCAAGCCAATTTCTTTTACTTAGCAAACCAAACAAGATTTTTTAAAGTCAATCATACGCATCATACTTGCTCAGATAGCGCCAGCATATATTTTTAGGAACTGAATAGGCCATATAATTTTTTCAAAAAGGAGGCAAGATTATAGAAAGAACAAGGCCACCCTTTAAAAATTAATCTAATGGTCCGTGCCTTATCACGGTCGAATCCCATGGATTTTATGGTATCATTGTATCTTGATTTGTTTTTCTTTGCTTATCTTCCAGTTACAAATATTGCATGCATATTTAAGATAGAAGATAGTATAAAAAAAATCAAATATAAGAATAGTATATGTTCTTTAACGCTGTTCAACTGAAACTGAAAGGCGGATAATTTGGACTTTTTACTGAAAAGAGATGGTGTCTTTGGTAAGAACAGGAATTTTGTTTTGCACTAAAGGTAGTCTACGGACCAAACAAAATGTTTTTGCAAGTGTTCTTTAATTACAGAGCGTTGTTCTCTCCCACATAATTGTAATTAGACGCGGCTACGTATGAGTATATCCCGCATAGATAAACATAAAGTCATATATAAAGACGGGAAACGTCCATGTTTTTATCTCATAGCCAGGGGCGGATGCGCGATTTTCAAAAAAGGGGATTTATGTGGTGAGGACCACCAAAACATATTGCATAGAAGCGGGATCCGGAAGTCAAAAATCACTTTATGTTATACATTCGCCATATTACTTTTTAATGTACAAGACAATTTAAAAAGTTCAATTACCTATGGTACTAGAAGGCGCCCATTGGAGCGATACAGGTTTTTATGATATATATACTATATCAAATAGTAGCTATATATAATGTTCAAAACAATAAAAGATATTCATTAAAAAAAAAAAAAATGTTTAAAAAAACTTATGAATTGCTGCTAAAAAAATAATCAGTTGCCTTTTTGATAAAGGCTGTAGGTAGATTGATAACTCTCATGTTTTTACGCAGTAAACAAGCTTATATAAAAAAGAAATGTTGTTTATGCAATCTTTTAGGAGTGTGTTTGAAGAAAACAAATTTATGTCAGAAGAATGAATAATTGTAACGTAAATAAAAACATTATTTGCATTAATGTCGCGTCACTTAAATAGTTTGAATTACGTTTCAGACTGTCAGAGAGCGGTGATTACACATACGGTTCTTATAGAAAATATGTCGTAGGTACTTAGACGTTTAATTAAATTTACTATTGAAGTCACATTTATTCCATTAGTTCGAAGGACTATATCAATTTCTTTTGTTTTTTCCTCATCCTACGACAAAACTACCGATTACTGATATCAAAGTAATAATATAAAACACCATCTTCCCGTGCATTCGGTGGTTTTGCTAATCGCCATTTTGGAAGTGCATAAATGTAAAGAATGGCAAAAGAAAATAAGCATATATGTATAAATACTGAACGAGGAATTTGTTTTACAAAGAATTTGATTAAAAATTGATGATTGACTGTCGTGAATATAAGTAATACCGTTTGGTACAGAAATTTGGCTTTCGGAAGTTAAATGTATTTCTTAAATCTAACCGACCCAGTGTTATATATATATACGATTCCTACGAAAGTCAAGAAGAATCATTCATAATTCAGAATAAAAAAATGAAAATTAAGAATTCGCATATCATGAGGGATAACCAATGTGGCAACTATTGCAGTTCAAACAAAAAATGATTTTACATGACATATATGTATGTGGGGTGCCGAAGCTGCTTTGCAACCAGGGCTTTGTAGTAAACATTGTCAGCAGAATGGCTTATCACTTGATGGTAAACTAATGATTATTTTGCACACACACAAAAAAAAACGATTAAAGGATTTCAAAGAAATGTGCCGAGATTATGTCAAGAAATTGTGAATTTTCCGGATACATTCATTCCTTTCTTTTTTATATCACTTTTTCTCCGAGGGAGAAGGCTTATATTTCATTGCTGCATCAAGCTGATAGATATAACACATTGTTTACCCCGTCTTAAATGTCGTTGGTTGTGTTTTTCGTTTATTGTTTTGTACATGAATCAGAGCGGAAGTTTATTTTACATCTTTCATTGCGGAGCCTATTCTGATTCTCTATGCTGTATGGGTTATGCTCATTGTTGAAGGCCGAACTGTGACATATAGCTGTTAACTTCTCTGTCATTTGGTCTCTGGCTGCGAGTTGTCTCAATGGCAAGCATACCATATCTTAATATCTTTATATATATATATAAACATTCTAACTTGTAACATTATTATGTTTTGTACAATAAAGTATTTGAATAAATTCCAAATCGGTCACTAAAACTGTCATGTTAAGGAGGCTCGAGGGTATAAAAAATTCAGAAAAAAATCAAACATTTGTTTTTCATTACAAATTTTATTTGTTACCTTTTTTAGTTGTTACTTTATCATATGGTACAAAAATCATTCAAAACAATCAATTTGTGTTGGCCCCAGATGACTTATAAAATATATACATCATGGAAAAAAATCCAAATTATCTCCCTTTGGTGAAAAAATGCCATTTTTAACCGGATTTTTGTGACAAAAATGTCGGTTATTAAATTGGGGATGCTCGGCAGGGCGGGCGGGCGAGCGGTCGGTCGGTCGGTCGGTCGGGCGGCAATCAAATGTTGTCCGTGCATTAACTCAAGAACCGTTCAAACCAAAGCTTTTAAAATTTTAATATGTTGTTACTGACAACTAAATGAAGGTCAAGTTCAATAATGGCCATTTTGACTTTTACCGTTCAGGAGTTATGGTTCTTGAAAGATTGAAAAATGGCGTTTCCAGTCGTGTCCGTGCATTTACGCATGAACAGTTCTACCAAAGCTTCCCAAATTTTAATATGTTGTTACTGGTGACAAAATGAAGGTCAAGTTCAATAATGACGATTTTGACTTTTACCGTTCAGGAGTTATGGTTCTTGAAAGATTGAAAAATGGTGTTTCCAGTCGTGTCCGTGCATTTTCTCATGAACCATTCAACCAAAGCTTTTCAAATTTTAATATGTTGTTACTGATGACAAAATAGAGGTCAAGTTCAATAATGACGATTTTGACTTTTATCGTTCAGGAGTTATGGTTCTTGAAAGATCGTAAAATGGTGTTTCCATTCACGTTGTTGCATTTACTCACAAACCATTCAATCAAAGTTTTTCAAATTTTAATATGTTGATACTGATGACAAAATAGAGGTCAAATTTGATATTGACAATTTTCACTTTCACCAATCATCAGTAATGGTTCTTGTGATATTGCCAGGACACAAATAAATGCTAATAAATCCGGTTTGCTGTCGTTGTGACAGCCTCTTGTTTGGCTTTAAAATTGAAATATCTTTTTCAACTCATCGGTGACCTATATTTTTTAATATAATTTCCATATAAGCTGTACTTAAACTAAATCATTGTAAAATTTGAGCGGTTTCTGTAATAAATTTCTTTTTTTATTTCGATATTAACTTTATTTTTCCTATTACTTCAACAGAAAAAACAACTTTTACAAAAATGTATGCTTCTTTCGAAAGCAGATTGTGAGCGCAAATGAACGGTGACCCCAATTTTATATTATATTTTTCTATTAACTATAAGATAAAGTTCATTTGTAGAAAAATATAGAGAAATCCTATATAAATGATTTAGACCCGCGAACCCCCTTAACATCTTTATCATATATTAAGTATAAAATACAGCAATTTTGTATATTTGATAAAGGTTGTTTTTTTCCAGTCTCAGTCTGTATCACCTACCCTGTATCGCATACCCCGTATCGCATAGCTAAAACCGTATCGCATAGCAAAATCCGTATCGCATACCTGGCGTGACGTCATAATTAGAATGACGTTAACGTTTGACCTATGACGTCCAGTTGCTGCATTTTCAGGCTTACGAAAAAAATTATTTCTATTAAAAAAAACCACCTTCCTATCATTTCAACTTAAATCGATTTTTTCCAAATAATTATTACCCAGTAACTTGACGAGCGATTTTTATATAATATAGTACAATAAGATGTAGAAATTACTGAAGTTTTATTGTTTATTAGGTCATAATATTCGTGAAGTTTGTTTCTGCACTAATGCATTTTTTACGATTTTAATTTGGTTTTAATAAATATATGATAAACAGAATAATACATGGCAAAATCCGTATCACATGCCGTATCACCCTCGACCAATATCATCCCTCGGGCCTAAAGGCCCTCTGGCTGATATTGGTATCTCGGGATGATACGGCATATGATACGGATTAAGCCATGTATTATTCTCTATTTATTATATATATATTAGTAAATACAGATACATTGTAGGTGTAATACAATCAATGGCAAGCGTGCTGTATCAGCCACCCGTGATGATATCGATATCAGCACGGTTGCAAAAACTTTATCACACCTTCAATGTGTATGGCGTCACGTCAT
Organism: Mytilus trossulus; assembly: GCF_036588685.1. Lineage (NCBI taxonomy): Eukaryota > Metazoa > Mollusca > Bivalvia > Mytilida > Mytilidae > Mytilus > Mytilus trossulus. Next base: position 82,228,575 of record NC_086378.1, read on the forward strand.
CGATTGCAGTCACTGTTGCAAAGGCTTTATCAAATCCCTAATCTGTATGACGTCATGTCAAACCTATAATCTGTATGACGTCATTTCAAACCTCCTTATCTGTATGACGTCATGTCACATAAAAAACATCTACTTGAGGTATATGTATATAATAAAGTGTATATGATATGGCTTTTTCAATATCACACACCGTATCAACCCTCAACCAATATTATCCCTCGAGTATTATGATTCACATTACATATATAATAATAAAAATATTGTTTTTGCAATTATACTGAAAGAACAATGGAGAACAATCAATCGCCACTAACAACCCGATGACGTTAGCAACTTGTAGTGAACAAAATATTTAGAATATTCTTCATTAATGTTGAGAAATCTGTGGAGTTGTAGAGATATAAATTTTACCGTTCAAATAAAATCCTTAAAATCTGTGACTTCAGTCCATTTGATAAGTTTAGATGCTAGCCTAGATCCTGATAATTAGAGTTTTTGCAGGAGCAAAAATAACATGACTGCCTGCTAGTACATCCCAGAAACCGGTTCCGCTATATATCAAGCATCAAATTGCCAAAGATGAGCGTACAAGGGGAGAGGCTGTTGATTTTCTATAAAATTTCCATATGTTTAGCATTGAATCAACACAAGGGTTCATAATCCTTAATCACCTGTGTATTTTATTAAGTAAAGTCCGTAATGTCAACTCAGCATCTAAAGCTACACGTATTTTCTACATTATACTGATGAGCTCCTAAAAATATACAATCTACTGGAACAATACGTATACTCTGAAACTGATCACGGACTTTGATTCCAATATCTCTATAAGTTAACTATAAATTGAATCCTTTTAATCGGACAATTATATTAAATCAAGCGTAATTGATCTTATGGCTCGGAAATAATTAATTTCGAAACACAAATCTACTTGATATTTCCGACTAGATAGTAAACCGTCTGTTAACCTCGTATAAAGGTTCGAACCACTGAACCCTGAGTCTCCATGGCTGAACAGATCGAGACAAGTAATTTTTTATAATTAATAAGGTCTCTCAAAATATCAACACATGTAAATTGCAATAACAATATGAAGTACCAAAGTCAACAATGTACACATAAAACAGAGCACTCAAATAAGTCTATCAAAATAGTGCAATGTAAAATAATTTAAAAAATGTTAGATGAATGGATGCTTAACCAAAGGAATTATACCGTAAACACCCTAAACTATTTAACTTTATCGCAATCTCATTAAATATCAAATTCAAAACCCCGAAATCAGTCTATGGAAGAAGCGTATCGATAAAAACTTTTCTTATATCAATGAGCGATATTGTCTAATATCAAACTGTAAATATGCAGACATTCCATGCGGAAAATGTTGTTTTCGGCAACGAAAAATTAAGAAAATACTAACTTTAAAAATTATTGTTCAAATATAAATAACAATTGAGTCTAAACATACATTCAGAAGTTAGTTAGTTAGAAGCTAAAGTTGATATCCGTGTAAAATTTGAAGTGCTGTGTTTTTCTTATATACATAAATAAACAATGCGATGCTTTTAAAATATCAATGCGATACTTTTAAAATATCATAGCGGTGTTTTTGTTATATCAATATTAGTACCGATTAGTATAAATATTAGACTGTTGTACCCATATTTTGACAACTTTACCTATTATGCCTGTTTTGTTCACGCATAGTTGTAAATATGACAGAATTTGATTGGACTGTCATACACATGAGAGGTTAAGCGCTATAAAACCAGGTTCAATCCACCATTTTCAAAACTTGAAAATGCCAGTAATGAATCAGAAATATGACAGTTTTTATTTATTCGTTTGGTGTGTTATATCATTTGATTTTACCATTTAATAAGGGACTTTCTGTTTTGAATTTTCCTCGGATCGGAGTTCAGTATTTTTTGTGATTTTACTTCTCAGTAGTATTGTATGTAAATTAGCAGTTTTTTAAAAGAGCATTGCTTAAATTCAAATTGTTTTTGGTAACGTCTTACAAATTTCTTAATAAGTTTTGGAAGCAAAACTAATCAAAAAGAGTTTAATAAACAATGCCGTAATCAAATAGCTAACTATCAAAATGATTGTTCACATAGATAACATTTAGAAAATTTCATAATGAACGCACCGAAATAATATATATCCGATATGCTCGCAACGCACGTATGGAAGACTTTCATTGGATAACAATGAAACTAACTTGTGACAAAGATGAATCATACTGTCCTCGTTCAGATTGATTCGACAAAATCTGACCTGTACTTTTGAATCTTCTTTTTTTTTTTTACAAATTAGACCGTTGGTTTTCCTGTTTGATTGGTTTAACACTAGTAATGTTTTGTTCCTATATAGCGTGGTGTTTGCTGTGGGCCAAGTTTCCGTATTTAAGGACCTACTTTGATCTATAATGGTTTACCCTAAACAAATAATTACTTTGATGGAAAGTTGTCTCACTCGAACTCATGCACCATCTTCTTATATCTATAAATCTTTAAAATTTCCCTTTATAAATAACTGCTTTCCAGTCCTCCAACTGAACGATATAGTAAATGTATGAATATAGAAAAGATATATACACATTTATTACGTCAAAAGATTTTTACATCTTATTTATTTGTGTTCTAAACATTTGTTTTAGTACTCATTGAAGAAATGAATTTATAACAACGATACGGATTTTTTTTTGCATTAAGAAAAGTACACGTATTTTTACGATCGGTTACTAGACAAAAACGGAAGTCAAATATCTGTGGCAAGAATACATCGGAATACCCTCACGGTCATCGCGATTTAAAAGAGCGTCCACGCGGCGAGCTGATTATGTTCATAGAGATATCGATTTACCAACGGGAAAAGTCTTTGATATCAAAAAAAGAACTGTTTTCCTTCTCAATATCTTTTTCCATGTTTCGATATTACCAAGGTGGATAGGCTATAGCAGTGTGACCAGTATATTATAATCTAATAGTATGTAGACGTATTTGCAACCGCATTTAAATTCCGCCATTGGATCACAACTTCAAATAAAATTATAAAAAAATAAGATGTGGTATGATTGCCAATAAGACAACTGTACACAAGTGACCAAAATAACACAGACATTAACAACTATACGTCACCGTACGGCCTTCAACAATGAGCAAAGCCCATACCGCATAGTCAGCTATAAAATGCCCGATAAGACAATGTAAAACAATTCAAACGAGAAAAACTAACGGCCTTATTTAAACAACAACAAAAAAATGAACGAAAAACAAATATGTAACACATAAACAAACGACAACAGGCTCCTGACTTCGGACAGGCACATACATAAATTAAAGAACCTTAGTGTGCAAGCTCACATACCCCACGTCCCCACATTGTCATTGGAGAAATTAAATAAGTGTAAGAAAAAAAAATCGTATAAGAAAAATTAATTTCCTGCCAATATGCACATCTAAATAGTATGTCCTTTCTATCTACAAAATTTAATGAAATTCTGTTGTGTGGTTTCAGAGGAGTTGAGATGACAAACTGTTGAAGAAGTACATTGAAGCAAATAAGTTCAAAGGGGCGTAACTCCTAGAAAAAAAATTGAATCGCAATTTCCCGTCAATATGCACAACTACATGTATGTCCTTATCATCTGAAAAGGTTTCGTGAAATTCTGTTGTGTGGTTTGAGAGGAGTTGCGATGACAAGAAACAGGACTGACGGACGGACTGACGGACGGACGGACGGGTCAAAAACAGTATTCCCTCCGCAACTCTTCGCGTGGGGTATAATAATGTTGCGGGGTTAAACATGTTAGTTAGTCGGATAAACGATGTGATTGAACACAAATCTGAACAGATTATTAACACTTTCAACTATCAATAGGGTCAAGAATCATTTTTGAAATGTTAAGTTCATGTAAGCGTTAATTTTGTTACAGTTACGAAATTTTAGTGATATTGATCCTAAAACATAAAACCGGTCATGATCAAAGTTTGTGACTTATGTTTGCAGTTTTCTTGACATGCATTGTGACGTGTCATCGTATTCATTTTATATTAGAAAACTATAGCAGTTATATTAGAAAAGTATCGCATTCATAAATTTTTGATATTAAAAAATCATCGCTTTGATATAAGACAAATAACGCATTGATATTTTAAAATATAGGAGTATCGTTGACTTATAGGTGATTTTGGCGTAGCAAACAATTGAATTCATCTCAATTGCATTCCATTGAATTTGCTAAATGATATTAATAGAATGTGTACATTTACAAATGATAAATCGTGCATTTATGTTTCATTTATTCAATAATTCAATTTTCTCGTTTAAATACACCTTGCTTGTTATTACATAAAATAACTCATGAAATTATACACCAGACGTATGTCGTGTTAAAAGATACCCTGTTTTAAGAAAAGAGTCATTAGTTTATACCGAGAAATCTGCCTTTCTTCGTACAAATGCTAAAATTCGTCTGAAATTTCCCACAATGCAACTCGTTGATATAAGACAATATCGCTCATTGATATAAGAAATTTTTTTATCGTATCGCACCTCCCATAGACTGGAAATACAAAAAACTCTCTAACTCAATTATTACTTGTGCAAGCTGTGGAATTAGACTCTATAATTAGAGGAGGGCTTTAGATAAAACAGGACAAAATAAAGTAACAAAGAATCACTCTGAGAAATAAAGCATATCGGTTTTACTCAAACCAAGTTGCAGTGTCTTATTCAGACATTTGGGTATAATAAACCCGTAAGCCCTTAATTATATAAATAAACAACGGCGGTTTTATTCAACTCATGAAAAACAACCCATGCCTCCCATCAGAAGAAGCAACCGTTTGACAAGTAATAGAAAAAGAAAATCAGTCACTGAAGAAACACAGGACAAGAAAGAGAAAGAAAAGTTAAACAATCCTGAAGAGGAAAAGGAGAGCATTCTATGTGCTGGATGTTGTAGAGACGAACCACCAAAAACTATAAGTACTGTGAAAGAAATCACCTGGCTTGAATGCGATCTGTGCAATAAGTGGTGGCACAGTGTATGCGCAGGATACACAACAGAGGATGCAGGAAAAATTATAAGCACAGGTATTAAATTCCCATGTGCACTCTGCATCATAAAGCAACCATATATACAATTAACAGCTGAGTATCATCAAACAACTAGTGATACCAAAACAGACCAGAAAATTGATAAACTACTAGAGATCACAAAAACAATAGGACAAGGGTATCTGCAAAGTAATAACCATAAGCAGAATACAGAAGGAAAACTACCAAAGGCACTGAGAGAGAAGAAAGACCCAGAAAAAATTATAATTATAGACAACATAGAACAGCCAAACACAGCTATAGACAGTACAACAATCAGAAAAGAGTTAACAAAAATCAAAGCACTCGAAGATCAAATAGAAGAGGCGTACAGCCTACGAAAAGGGGGAATAGCTATCCACCTGAAAGACCAAAAAACAAGGGACAAAATCATTAAATCCTGGCCAATAAATACATCTGTATTTGGCGAAAAATCTGTGGCACACAAACCAAGATCTATAAACCAGGGAACAAACTCTTGTTACCTACATAATATTCCTGTCCATCTATCAGAAGAAAATATATCATTAGATCTGTCACACCTATATAAAATAAAAGAAGTGAAGAGAAAAAAGTACAGAGACACTGGGAAACTTATGCCAGTAGAAAAAGTAACCTTTACAGACCACGAGGAAGTTAAAAAAGCAACCACCTCCAAAGGATACTGCCACCCCGGCACAACAACATATTCTAAACTTCAAGCAGAACAACCTGTTAAAGTTGTTAGGTGCTACAATTGCAACAAATTTGGACACATTTGCAAGCGCTGTCTAAACATAGCTACCTGTTCAAACTGTGGGAAAGAAAACTGCAAGATTAAAGACTGCAAAAACACTCCGTGTTGCGTAAACTGTGGGAACATACACTCAGCAACATCAACAAAGTGCGAAAAATATCTTGAAATAATCAACAAGAGGAGACTTTACAGCATACTGAACACACAGAATGAAACTCCTCTTCCTGAATGCACAGGCCATTAGTACGGCCTACCAGCAACTTGTACATATTGTAAATAGTTATGATGTAGATATTGTTTGTTTAAATGAAACCCACCAAGAAGAGAATAAAAAACTAACTTTTTTAGACTGGCAAGTGTTTGATAAACCACATAAAGGAAGAAAAGGCGGGGGCGTGGCTATTTGCATCAACACTCACAAAACCAATTTCACAGTCATTAAATGCACAGACTTTGAAGATACAAACTATGAAAGTGTAGCACCTACCATACACACAGATAACAACATCATATTCAATCTGCTAGTACCCTACATTCCACCAGAAGAAACAAAACAACTTGAAGAACTAACTACAAAAGTTCAAAAGGTACAACAAAACAACAAGCATGAACTGATTATAATGGGAGACCTTAATGCTAAAAGCTTAGAATGGAACAATGACAAGACAAACAAGGCAGGAGAAATAATTGAAAACTTCCTGACCAAAACAGACATGCTGTGCATTAATGATGGCCAGCCTACAAAATGGAATACCAAAAGTGTCATTGATCTAGTCATTATAACACCCAGCACTATTAATAAAGTGCACAACTGCTCAACACTAGTCCATGAAAACATAAGATCTGACCATATATGTATACTAACAGAACTTGATGTATGCAAAAAGGAACAAAACAACTTAAAAAAGAGGAAAGTATGGCAAATTAACAAAGTAGACTGGAATAAATGTAAAGAACAGGCAGAAAAGAACATGGAAGAATGGCTACTGAACAATCCAAGCAATGATAATGTAGATGAGATATACCAATCACTTAAAGCGGCTATTGATAAAACGATGCAGGAAGTTATCTGCCAAAAAGAGATGAAAGAAAAAAAAATCAACTAAACCTCCATGGTGGAATTACGATGTTAATCAAGCAAAGAAAAACTTAAACTATAAACAAAGGCAATATAGAAAGAGAAACATCCCACAAAATAAAGAAGCCCTTGTTACAGCAGAAGAAAAGTTTGAAAATGAGAAAGAAAAAGCTATGAATGACTGGAGTGAACACCTAGTAGACCAGATCAATACATCAATAAATTCAAAAGAGGTATGGACAACTTATAAGAAATTGACCAAAAAGAAAGATTGTAACACCATCCTACCTCTAATAGACCAGCCTTTTCAAATCAAGAAAAATATAAAATTCTGCAAAAAACATTTTTTGAGGGTAAACATCTAAAGACAGATGAATTTGACGAAGAGTTCTATAAACAGACTCAAGAGGAATACAAAAGAATATGTGAATTAGAGAAAAAATTGACAAAAAGAGAACATAAATTAGATTATGAGGTTACCACGGATGAAGTTGAGGCAGCAATATACCTACTAGAAATAGGTAAATCGCCTGGAGCAGACGGCCACTTCCCAGAACTGTTTAAGTTTGCCAGAGAAAACCTCATAGAAGCAACACGAACTATGGTGAACCTCACACTAAAACATGGCCGGCTACCACAGGAATGGAAGACAGCAAACGTAAAATTCCTGAGGAAACAAGGAAAAACAAATTACTACTCACCATCATCATACCGCCCAATAAGTCTAACTAGTGTCATGTGCAAAATTACTGAAAGAAATGTTCTTAACAGGCTGGCAGCGTTCATAGAAGGAATGAAGCTTATAGAAGAAAAACAAGAAGGATTCAGGAAAAAATAATCAACATCAAACTGCCTGATCAGATTTATTCAGAACACAATAGAAAAATTCAATAAAGGAGAAATCACCCTTGCATGTCTTATTGATCTTGAAAAGGCATATGATTCAATCTGGCGAGAGGGACTATTAGTAAAACTACACCATCTGGGTATTAGAGGAAAAACATGGGCCTGGATTGAAGACTTCCTAAATAACAGAATGGCAAGATGCATCTTCGAAAACTATGTAGGTGAAGAATTTGAAACAAAGATAGGGCTACCACAAGGATCAGTTCTGGCTCCGACATTACTCAACATCTTTATCAACGACCTACTGGGAGACATTCTAGGAGACTACACCAACTTTGCTGATGACGGGACACTCTGGCAAACAGCTCAACCAGACCAGATACTGGAACTCAAAGATAGAATGAAGGATGACATCACAAAGGCAGTGAAATGGACTAAAAAATGGAGAGTAAACATCAACCTAGACAAAACTGAAATATGCATCTTTTCAAAAAAAAAAACATCGATGAAGAGGACAAACGCATTTTGATTCAAGGTAAAGAACTGAAATACAACTCAACACCAAAGCTCCTTGGAATCATTATGGACGAGAAAATGACCTTCAGTAAACACATTGATGCAATTGAAAAGAGGGCAAACCGTAATTTAACTATTCTGAGAGAAGTGAGACAGATCAGCAAATTAAAGACAGAAAAGATATTACAATTATACTACAGTCTAGTCAGATCAGTCATGGAATATTGTAGTCCGGCATGGCAAATAGCAGAACCAAAAGACCTGCAAAAACTTGACAGAGTACAAAGAAAAGCACTTATCCTATGCATGGATATGCCTACAACATCTGGCAGAGAAGCACTAGAAGTAGAATCAGGAGTTATGCCAATAGACCTGAGGCTAGAACAAATAGCCATTAAAGATATTGCAAAGATTAAATCCAAATCTGCACAGGAACCCATCAAACAGCAACTTGTGAGGTATGAAGAACATGACGCATATGACAAGTATCCAACACCAATGTGCAAAGCACTAAGCCAAGCAGCAGAAATGGAAAAACAGACAAAGATAAACATCGATCTCATTGAACCAGAGTTTACCTACAGACTGGGAGAAACTTAAATGACTCAATCAAAACCTCTATATTGGAGTCGACTAGGCAACTCAAAACCGAGGACAAATGAACAACAAGAACTTTGCCAGGAGACCATTAACCAACTAATGGGAGACTGCACACAAGAACAAGCAATATCGTTTACAGATGGATCATGCTTAGGTAACCCAGGACCCTGTGGAGCAGGTGCAATTATCTATGCTGAACACATTAAGCCTGCTGCCAGATTACATAGACCTGTGGCACAAAGAGGATCCATCCTTCTGGCGGAACTCATAGCAATTCTCATGGTCCTAGAATACTGCATTACAGAAAACATTTACAATGCAATACAAAGAATCAAAATTTTCTCTGACAGTCAAAGCGCCGTGGGATTACTTACACTGAACTGGGCCCCAAACAGCTACATCTCCGTAATAAGAGAAATAAAAGAAAATATTGAACATCTTAGGCAAAAAGGACTCAATGTAATTGTATCATGGACACCAGGACATGCCAACATAGCTGGTAATGATGAGGCTGACATCCTTGCAAAAACAGCGGCAGAAGAAGCAAAAGAATTACCACCGGAAAATAACGTCATAACACTACAGGACGTCAAACAAGCAGCGTACAAAAGTACAGGAAATAAATGGCAGAGAAGATGGGAAATATCTGAGAGAGGCAGGGACCTTTATGAAAAAATACCAACTACAAAACACTCAATTATGTTTGATTTCCCAACTAAAAGACACTTCAGTATATTCGCCCAACTAAGAACTGGCTACACAACTACTACAAGAACCGAGTAGGCCAAACCAACGCCACAGAGTCATACAACTGTGGAGCACCTGACACACCTCAACATTTCCTTCTCGAGTGTCCCTGCTATGAAAACGAACGGGAAGATATGCTACACCAAATATCTAAAGAGGTCGGGGTCAGAAACTTGAATTTAGCTACTATACTAACGAGACTGGACGGCGAGAACACAGAAGAAACAAAAGCCAAATTACAAACAGTGGCGCATTACATTGACAGAACTGGCAGATTTAATACTGCTGTTCCTCAATCCCAATCTTAACCAGCGCATACCAAATTTAAAGCACAGAGAAGAAAATACGTAGAGGAAAACCGCACATTGGGACAATTCGTGCCAACAGGCCTTAAGATTGAAATTTCAAACCAAAATATTGATTATGTCTTATACAGACCTTGACATTATACGATCAAGCGGCCGAAAAATAAAATACATACTTTATATACTAGGTAAAGAAATAACAACTTTAATCAACCGCGTACTTCGATACAAACTTGTATATAAAGGTGCACTCGAAAATACTTTATTCTAAAGATTTATTGATTACTACCGAGAAGAAAAGAAAAGCTTTTAATCATTTATCTTATGTAAAACACCGAAAGTCCTTACCTGATTAACCAATAAAAATCAATTACACTTTTTTTTAGTTTACTCTTTATACGAACATATAAGCAAATAAAAACGATCAAAATAAATTGGAAATAGAAACAAGCCACCCTACACATAATTTTGAATTAAAAAAAGCGATTCCGCCACAATATCTTTATTAAACACTCTTAGTAACTTCATTTTTTGTAGGTGATATGCGCTATATGTGTTCTTTTATGTCTAGTGCAGACGCAGAATGGGCGCACACCTTAACTACCCACACCAAAAGAACTAATACAACATTCAGATAACGAAAAAAAAGTGTTTGAAAAGGGAACAAGATTTACAGAAAAAAAAGATACCATTGACCTAAAGCATATCTTTACTTAAAAACGAACGTAATTCAAACAACATCATAGTTTCCGATAATAATGTGTGAACATATAAAATGTTTGCCTCTCCTTATTCGTGATGAATATTAACCTTAAATTATTACTTGTAAAATATACAAACTATATTTACAAAGCAAAAAGAAAATTAGTAAATTATTCCTTAAGTTATCAAACTTTCACACACTATCTATATTTAGTCGCCCATCAGCATATAGAGAAAGTTACGATCATCATTGGAAAGTTACTATGATCATATACAAGTTACGACTATCTTATAATCAAGTAAACCACTATCATAACAAACAAATTTCTTGGAGTTACGATGATCTTTCGTAAATTTTCAAAGGCTATTATTTTGATAACAAGGTCAAAATAATATTTAGAACACACATATACAACAATACCGTACGTAATAACCTAGCGGCTGAGTTATTCTTAAAAAACAATGCCTGAACACGGAGAAATTACAAAAAGACTATTTTACCTGCTTTGCGCTCTGCCATGTTGAGATCACCGTAGCTGCAGTTTAGGTGATCAGTTTAACATCAGTGAACTTATTTGTTACTAAAAATACGCTTTCAAGGGATAATAACAATTACTAATAACAAGTGATGAATACTAACAAAATATAACTTATCAAATGTTTCATACTTTATGGGTGTCACATATCAAAAACGATGTGGTGATAGTTCCGGAGCACAGCTCATTAGGTTACATTGGATGTGTGAGTTTCGAGTAGGTAAAAATCTATTTTGTGAACCGGGTTTTTTTCGTCTTTTTTCTCTGTTGCGATGTCAGCTTATGTGTCCATAATGAACATGAATATTCTACTTTAGGAGAGTATTGAGTTGTTGACAATGAAGATTTCGAATCAATACCAAATGTTTTACTATAACTATGTTGTTTATACATTTATCGTAACCAAATACTACTGAAAAAAATATTTCAACTTTGTAAACCTTTCATCAGACCATATGTCGTTTTGTTATGTACGATATATTTTCGAACTTTGATATTGATTTTTCATTAGTAATTGTATACACTTGTTTACTTTTTTAAGCGTAGCATGTGCTATTCTACCTTATTTTGGAAACTTGAAGTAAGGTTCATACATTTCATTCATAATTTATTTTGTATCAATTAAGTTACATTTGTGGTATCACTAGAAAAACATATACAACACCTACAAATACTAATCAATTAGCATTGCACATCTTTATGAAGCTGTTTCAGATGTGTAATTTGAGGAAGTACAACACAAGTTGTTTTTTCTAAACCAAAATCAAACAACGTTAAACAGATGTATATTTTCATACAGCTTTGAAATTCATAAAAAAGGAACTGATAGAAAGAAGAAAAAAATACTTTCAAAACGGTTATTATGACTTAATTTTTGTATACTTATTACATAATAAATTATCATGCAATTATACTGACCAATTTTAAAACGCCACACTAGATTATTCTTTTAATTCCCTTTTTCAAGAATTTATTTTTTGTTAAGCAAATTTAACATTTAAACAGACAATACTTTCGTTATGTCTTTGTTTTAAAAAAAATCCGAAAGTTGTATTGATTACGTCATTTTTCTGTTCAACCCTGGTTTTCCACTAACAAATAGATGTGTCACCGTCGAAAGCAATGACTGCCTAAATCCACGCCAAAATGATTGTTAGAAAAGTCCACCAATTCTGTTCGGCAGTTTTGGTTTCTGTTTCCAACCTTCTGATTTTGCCTCTGTTCCAACATAGGAACCCCCACGATACAATATCGTTTGAAATGGCTTAACTCAATCAAAAGAAATATAAAAAAAAACAAGTGAAAATACACTAAACGTGTACCTATACTTTTAACCTACATTTAATGCATATTAAAATAGCTTAAATTGTGATGACTACACAGGTCAACCACCTGATTTAAATTTATCACAAGGGACGCAAGATAGCAATGTATGTTATACACGACATTGAAGAAAAGACTGTCATTGCTATAATTGGCGACGTTTGTAAATACAAGAATGGTGCCCCAACAGTTAATGTCCACGATAATATCACGGTAGGTGATTAAGTTACTAAAGAATGTGAATACCAATATAATAATTTTAAAGTATTAAACAGAAAATCATTCAAATAACATATAAATAGTTGTCCATTCGTTCTTTTCGTTGATTTAGTCGAGGACCAGATTTTTCAAGGTAAAATGAACTTGCCCAATTGTTAATTTACCTTGAGGACGGTATTTTTGTTAATAGAATTTAATCGACGTTTATATATAAGTTTAAGGAGTCTTAATGGTGTAACACACCTGTCTGTTACATACAATACCGGTATGCGGTATATGTTTTTCTCATTGTTGAAGGCTGTATAGTTACCTATAATTGAAAGTTTGTGTGTAATATTATCTCTTTTGAAGACTTGCCTCATTGGCAATTATATCACATCTTCCTATTTTCATATGGACAATTCCAATCTATTGTTCGTAAACCATCTTAAATGATTGTCACTTGATACTCGCAAAGACATCAATCGAGTCACAATAAGGTACTACATCACAAACACAAACTTATAACAATAGATCCTAATCTTTACCGCTGGTTTCAGCCAGGAAAAAACTCAAGATTTACCAGTTCAATACAATATAAAACATTCAGCAAAAGAACAGATTACTTGTAATTCAGCTTTTTTTTCCCTTCAATGTTGTACATTGGAATTAACTTCTATAAACATCATCAGCATTAACTCTTTACGAATGCATATTACCAAAGTACAATGCCTGCTATATAAAATGAAGCATCAACGATGCTTCGTGTGACAACAAATCAGGTATGTGCATGTCTTTACACGTAAAATTATTGCATATATCCATTTCCGAAGAATAGCTGCAAATTTATAATCATTCAAATGAAATGTCATTATCAAATTATACTCATTTCACACTTTTATTATTAAATATTGTTTTTAATGAATCGTTTGAGTAATTTGAACCTGGTGATAATAAGGTCCAATTGATTAAAATAACTTTAAGTTTTAAAGAACGTCACAAGTATTCTTTAAATACAGGAAGAATGAGCTCATCGTATCATTGAAGTCATTTAGGGTCTGAGGGATATACTGGTTAGCAATATTACAATATATACTAATTTCTAAACAATGACTTTTAGTCCTGTGGTGTTGTGTTGTCATTTTGATGTTATATTTCACATGGCCATAAAAGTGCGAGGTTTGGCATGCCACAAAACCAGGTTCAACCCACCATTTTTTCTCTCGGTTTCCCTCGGTTTGAGTTTGTTACCCCGATTTTGTTTTTTTGTCCATGGATTTATGAGTTTAGAACAGCGGTATACTACTGTTGCCTTTATTTTATAAGAGGGCAAGAAAACCAGAGGCACAGTCAAACTCATGGATAGATAAAAAATCTCACAACTTCATGGCTAAAAAATAAAAAAACATTCAGACAAACAATAGTACACAAGACACAACATAATAAACTAAAGACTAAGAAACACGAACCCCACCAAAAATGGGAGAGATATCAGGGGATGCTCAGGAAGGGTAATCAGATCTTGCTCCACATGTTGCACCAGTCGTGTTGTTCATGTTATAACAAATCCGACAAATAGTCTAATTCAGTAGGTCGTATGATAATATCATTATTATATATAAAACATAATAACATGTTATGATATTATTATATATAAAACATAATAATATTAATATAAATGTAAAGAGGCAAAATGTATGTATTTATAAATAAACTCATCATAGATACCAGGACTAAAATTAGTATATACACCAGAAGCGCGTTTTGTTTACAAAAGACTCATCAGTGACACTCGAATCCAAAAAAGTTAAAAAGGCCTAATAAAGTACGAAGTTGAAGAGGATTGAGGACCAAAATTCTAAATAGTTTGCCTACTACAGCTAAGTATTCTATAAGATAGAACTTAGCGAATAATAACGATAAAAACGATCGATCGAATGCATAAAAAATCTTTGCGTAAGTTTCAACCTATTTCAATTTTCAAAGGTCATTTTCGTGGTGAAAAGGGAAGTGGATTGTGGTTTCGACATTAAGGAACATATCCAATATCATCTTGTAAACCATAATTGCCAACCAAATCCTGATGGCGACCGTAAAATATATGAAGGGATGATTTTAAATTCACCATTTCGAACTTGGTTTTATAGCTTTCTTTTGAGCAGAAACCTTCAAAGGAGGAAATCATGATAGGAAATACGAGCCCGGGAATATCGTAATAATTAGGAGATACGTAGTCCGTGTGCAGGTGCTGCTGGAATATTGCTACAATGCCATGACAAAACAATTAAAACCCACCAAGAGACAAACAACAATACAGTAAACACAACTAGAAAAACTAAAGACTGAGCAACACGAGCCATATTGAAAACCGGGTTTGACCTCATGTGATGCAACATATCATCTTTAAACTTGTGTATTATAAAGAATCTGAACCAGAATCTCGGAAATTTAACGCTTAGGACTACTGCTTATCTTT
Organism: Mytilus trossulus; assembly: GCF_036588685.1. Taxonomy (NCBI): domain Eukaryota; kingdom Metazoa; phylum Mollusca; class Bivalvia; order Mytilida; family Mytilidae; genus Mytilus; species Mytilus trossulus. Next base: position 82,243,744 of record NC_086378.1, read on the forward strand.
TTGAATCAATCGTGATCAACTCCGTTTTTGTTATGTGGTTCGTCTTGCTTACGAGTTTATGAGTTTTGAACAGCTGTATACTACTGTTGTCTTTATTTTGTCTGAAGTTTTGTTAGGTGTTTTGATGAATTTTTGTTATATCGAGATCCCTCTTTTTGCATGGAGTTGTCAGGTAATCTTGACTAATTACATTCCCCGTTTCAATTCTCTTATACGTTTCAATGCCCCATTAGTATCTGCTGCCTCTTTTTGATAGAAGGCTTACACGTGTGTCTATTGTATTGTGTGTCTGTATGTTAATAATCGCGATGCTGTTTTGATTTAATGAGCCTTTGGAATCCTGACTCTTTGATGAATACATAACCATTATTTTGTATGTGATGACTGATAATCAAAAGTGTTATTACTACCACTGGGTCGATGCCTTTGCTGATGGACTGTTAGTCCCCGAGGGTATCACCAGCCCAGTAGCCAGTACTTCGGTACTGGCATGAAAATACGGATTTTTTGTTATTAAAAATTGCTGTTACAAAATGTTGGAAATTATTATAAATTAAGGAAGGTATCTCCCTCATGCAAAGCTGTAATTCCTTTCACGGATTTGGCTATACTTTTTGAACCTTTTGAATTATAGCTCTTCATCTTTTATATAAGCTTTGGATTTCAAATATTTTGGACAAAAGTACCACTGAAGATACATGTATTGTCGAAATGCGCATCTGGTGCAGGAAAATTGGTACCGTTAATGTTATTAAAACTTATAAATAAGATTCATGACGATGCAAATTGTTACTTTATTTTATTTATTTTCAGGGTTTTTTTCAAAGCGCATCTGTAGCCCTGGTAGAACAGCTGGAAAATACACACCACATGTAGCTCATGGCACCTATTAAATTGAAGTCAGTATTATCTTTCAATATATTCATATATTTATATCTATATTACCCTTCCGGAGCACCTGAGATCACCCCTAGTTTTTGGTGGGGTTCGTGTTGTTTATTCTTTAGTTTTCTATGTTGTGTCATGTGTACTATTGTTTTTCTGTTTGTCTTTTTCATTTTTAGCCATGGCGTTGTCAGTTTTTTTTAGATTTACGAGTTTGACTGTCCCTTTGGTATCTTTGGTCCCTCTTTTATGGTCGTCAACTGATTATATAGTCATCAAAAGGAACCAAAGATTATCAAAGACACGGAACAATTAATTAAGCACTAATCTATGAAAATTAATAACAGATTTAGAATAATGGTCTATGTTTAAAACAAAAAGTTTCTTTTTTTTACTTTATAATAATATTTTTTTAAATACTCAAACCTTACTTCACTTTATATAAAGTTATACTTAATGCAACACTTACTTGATGAAGTGAAATCTGCATCTAAAACACAAGAAGATTTAATAACCAAATAACCATAAAGAAACAACAAATTTTAATAACATACAAGTCAAAATAGTAATTTTAAAGTAGCTGAATAAAACTATAACCAATAACGATTAATAAAGGCAGGTCTTAGGAAATACGTCAATCAGACAGTAACAGGTATGATTTCTAATAGTTGAATATTAAAAATCGACCTTTTTCGATATTTTACATTATATATGTTAAAATCGGAAAATTTTCACTTACAAATCTGGTAATATTTATAATAATTAAAATATGTGATAGCAGTAATGTTGACACATTGCATCGATTTGAATCTAAAATTCCATCGTAAATTTGAAATGAGATGAGTTTCAACAGTTACAACTACCGAAGTCAATTAAGTTTTTCATATTTGTCCTAATAATATTAAGAACTCGACAATATAAATAGTATGGTGATAAAAAGGTATGCTGCTTGTTTTTCTCCATTTACTTGAAGAGTATTAATACAACTGCAGAATGATTATTTTTCTTAAATCAATAAGTTTCCATTTGCCTTTTATGCATAGTCATTACAATTTAAGGTATTTGTGATATGCAAGTTTTCAGATTTCACGCCCAATAAAAATATATGTTGTTATTTTACTTCTGTTTTGCTAAAAATAAATAGCCAGAATAGCCCTTCACTAAATCATGAAAGCTAATATAATGCCTATAATTGTTTTTCATTTATTAAAATAAAAAAAGACAAAATGTAATAAAGTACCTCTCCGCTGCTTTGTTACAGGAGAAACCGTAGCATGCATTGACCTGTAATCTTTACAAAACGCTGCAACTTTGTGTCCAGCTAAGGCCTTTACTTCTTCATACGTCATTTTGGTATTCACGATGTTTAGAATGTGGTCGTGCACCTCGGTGGTCCACCCCTGTTAAAAGATAATCTCGTTTAAATAAGGAATAGAATGAGGCTCTTTTTTTTTAATAAAAACGCCATTCATATCACAAGCCCAGTAGTCAGCACTGCACTGTATGTGCTGACATGAATTATCATTGATATTGTTATATTTATAAATTAATTGTTTATAAAATTTAGATTTTTTTGAAATACCAAGGCTTTTCTACCTCAGGCATAGATTACTTTAGCTGTATTTGTCAAAACTTTTAGAAATTTTGGTCCTCAATGCTCTTCAGCTTCGTACTTTATTTGACCTTTTTAACTTGTTTGATTTCGAGCGTCACTGATGAGTCTTTTGTAGACGAAACGCGCGTCTGGCGTATATATAAAATTTAGTCCTGGTATTTATGATGAGTTTATTTTTAACCTAATCTTGATTTTCATTTAATTTTCTTATACTTAACTTTAACTGAAAATTGATTTATGTACATACATATGTGGCGATGCCTTTAAATATATGCAGAAACTTACGATTCTATATTTTCTGTCTGATGCCATGGGCACGGGTGATTTCGTGATAATACACGTTTGCTTGTTTATATTTTTCAGCGCACCATAACCCTGCAAAGTTATTAAATATATATAGATAAATTGGAATGCAATGCAGCATACATTTCATTAAATGTATTAACATTTATATATCTATTTAGACTTTTATGTTCATTTATACTCGCAATAATATCATCTTAAAAATCAATTGAAGGCGATTAGCGTTTGAAAATTATTTTTTTTACTCATTGTCATTAATAATATAACTGATGAACTAATAAAACTGATAAAATTGTTATTAAAAATTTTCGGTAGCTTATTGTATAGTCATACCGTGCTATAATCGTGAAAATTAACTGTCGGGACGCCATTCTTGTATTTACACACGTCGCCAACGATAGCAATCACAGTCTTTTCTTCGGTATCATGTATAACATCCATAGCAACTTTGCGTCCCATATGGTCAATTTCAATCAGATGGTTTACCTGTAAATTCATAAAGATTGTCTTTGTTATGCACAAACATATGTGACAACACAATTAACCGAAATTATACTTTATGAAATGCTCTAGATACGCTGAGGCTATACGATTGTCAAGTAAAACTATTGAATAATTGTCATTCAAATGAAAAATCTAAAAAAGTTCAAATAACACAAACAAGTTTTAAAATAAAGACAGACGTTGACAAGCACCATGACTCACATATTGAATTGATAATAAAACAAAATATAATGAACGTACTCTTTGATGTAAATAGTTTTGAAAACTTGTAGTTAATGTCGACTCTTGTGTACATTGTTCATCATCATCACATATATAGTTGTATTTGAAGTACTTAACTAGCAACACAGTTATCAAAAATTACTCCAAGTTTACTTAAAAGTCGAAAATGTTTGGCTTACCTCTGGGATAGCTTTCACATAAACGAACAACAGTGTCACTATTCCAATAATCATGTTAATGGTTTTGAAGAAATATATATCTGTAAACATGAAGATGTGCACATTTAAAAAAAAATTAAAATAGTAATGAACTGTGTCGTATATTTAAAACTTTTACTGATGAGAATATCTTCATCTTTAAAAAGTAAAAAAAGATAGGAATACTGTCTACAGGTTTTTTTACTATGAAAAATATTTATTCAAGATTATATTTTTAAATATAAATGTAAGAAAATTTGATCACTTCGTTGTTAATTTTTAAAACAACAAAACAAATGAAATTATATGTACTTACAGCTTTAAAGAATTTTATCGTAGATACATTATTATTTTTCGAACGGAACTTATATAAAAAAAAAACACCTATATTTAGAAATCTATCATCAAAATACTGTCACGACATGTTGTTTACTTCATATGCTGCACGCTTATTTTCCAATTCTATTCTAAATAGATAGATTACCTTTTTGTTGCCACAATTAAATACAAAATTAACATCTTTCAGTTTTCAATATACTTGTTCCTTTTTATAGTTCTTACATTATTTTGTTTTAAAATTTAAAAAAACAATCAGTTGACTAAAAATGCCTTATGGAAGATGTTGGATATAATCTTTATGTGTGAATTAACTATAAATGTGAAGATATAGGGTCATCACTTTATAAAAAATGTAGTGTATAATGTTTAAACTCCCTTATAAGCCTTGACCTCACTGCCAGAAATTTAATGACATCTTGGAATTGTTCTTCAAATCTTTCTTTGCGAAATTTTTATGAAGATATCATGATTGTATCTTGATTTTTTAAAATCTATTCCGTAGTTATATTTTTATGTTGTATTGAAAACAATTTATTCATAGTTTAACACAAGAATACACTTGTTCGTTTTACATTGACGGAAATTAGTTTCCATTGTACAATATCATATGTATAAATGTTCATGTCTGATGTGACAAATGTAAATAAATTGAACAGAAACTAACAAACATTAACAGCGATTTTTTTTCTAATTATGAAACGTTTCAAGATATAACACAACTACTCTTCTTTGGTTGATTCACAAATAGTATATCAAAGAATAGACTATAGTAAATTGTACTAAAATAAAGATATAATAAGAAACAAATTCAAATCACACAACATATTATATTATATTAACGAAAGCTCGCAATTATTGAAAGTCTGGCCAAAATTTGTTAACCAGTATATCACGGGCAATTGCATACAGCAAAGTCCTAAAACGGAGACATTCATGCATGATCTTGCACAATGGTTGAACAGGGGTATTTACTGAAAAACTGTAATTAACCGATGTTGTCACAAAAGATAATCATGATGCTCTGATTGAACCACAAAATAGTATAACAAACACCTTTATCAAAGAACCCATTAATCGAAATTAGACTTGTCTTTTTGTACTTATAATGAATTCATATGAAATCTACTGATATTTCCATCTAAATAAGACTGCAGGACAGAATGATTTCTATATGACTAGGAATTTTGGTTCTCAATGCTCTTCAACTTCGTACTTTATTTGGCCTTTTTAACTTTTTTAGATTCGAGCGTCACTGATGAGTCTTTTGTAGACGAAACGCGCGTCTGGAGTATATACTAAATTTAGTCCTGGTATCTATGATGAGTTTATTTATTCTATATGACTAGTTGCAGATGATTTCGACATTACGGTTTTACATTTATAAGCAATATTGTACCCATTGCATAATCGTGTTGCGTTACAATATATTTAGGGTAACATTACGCTAGTGTATGTTGAGAGGTTGAGCTAGCTATAAACCAGGTTTTACCTACAGTTTTGTGGTGAAAATGCCTATACCATGAAAAAGTTGTTGTCTATTCGTTCCGTTCGTTAATATAGCCAAGCTAATAATGGATTATCCCCTTTTTTTCATTTTATGTACAGTTCGGTATTTAAGCAATACTTTTTACAACATATGGATTTATCCAAAAGCTTTGTACTCATTACACACATCCGGAATCACCTTTCGTAACATGCTGCAAATAAACATCGTTTATGAATTTGGACAAAATTCACACAATTCGTTAGATACATGTAGTGCTTCGACTAAGTGTGTGTGTTTATTTTTTTTAATTTCGTTAAATATTCTGTTTACTAAGTAGCGTCTACGTTTTCTGACAAAACAAATCCTACCTTAACTGTATCAATTGTATGACACCAGAAACACATATTCATTTTTCAGCGATGTTCGATGCCAATATATTGAAATTCCAGTACATCATACACACATGGGACGCCGATAAAACATAAAAAGGACCATCTGATAACCTAACCCAACAATAGATTGTTTGTATAAAATTCATTATACTGACAATATTCATTCTAATTGATGTTTGTCAATTCAAAACTCTACATTATCCTTATGAACTAACTTTTGATATCTTTGTTATCTTTCCATTATATGTTCATACAATGTGGTTTATAAATATGTATACAAAATTTTGATTTGGAAACTCATCACAGCTGGTTTTGCCGTATTTTAAAGATATTCTACTGATTTTTTTATTCTATCATAACAGGATGTTATTTATACATGATTTACATATGACTGCTAGAATCTTAGTTAAGGCTTTATCGTTCCGGGATCAACGGTGCATTGCAAAAAGAGAAAAATGAGAGTCTGCCATTTACTCCAATAGGATCTTTGTAAAGATATAATTAAGATAGATCATAAGTATAAACATTTTGGGACAGAATTTCCTTCTTGTAATTTGACAAAATGAAGATTTTACTATGCTGTTTTCAAAAATATAATAAAAAGTATGGGTCACCGTGCTATTTTTCAAGCTATGATTTGTTGAAAATTGCCTAGCTTTGGTTAGATTGGTCATAAAAAAATACATTTGTGTGCATAAAAACAATTCTATGAGAAGATAGGTTTCATTATATGTTTTAAGAAAAGAAAAAAACATGGTGTCACCGAACTTGTTTTCTTGCTACAAGTAAAAATAAAAGAAATCCCTATTAGTCCAGTATAAAAACTGAAAGAATTATCTCCCCTGAAATGACTCATTTGAAAAAAGATTCTAAAACCCCTCAAAAAGTATATTTGTTGAAATATTTTGTATAATACAATAAATCATAAGTTTTCTAAATATAAATAAACAGTCTAACCATAAAATTGCAAATCTGTCTCCAAAGGAGTAGGTTAAGTAAGACCCCAAAATATAGCAGTTTTACAAAACTATGAAAATGTAATATTTAAGGCATAGATCACTTTTGCCGTATTTGGAACAACTTTTTGGAATTTCGGATCTGCAATGCTCTTCATCTTTGTTCTAGTTTGGCCTTATAAATATTTTGAAATGAGCGTCACTGATGAGTCTTGTGTAGACGAAACGCACGTCTTGCGTACTAAATTATAATCCTGGTACATTTGATAACTATTAGCTTTTTACCGGAAAGTAGAATGTTTCTGCTACAAAAAAAATTGGGATTTTTTTACCATACAATGCAGATGTATTGGGTACTTGCATCATTAAGTCATGCTAAATATCTGAAATCTTCACAATTTTAGCATTTTAGTTACATTTTAGACGGTTTCCGTCTGAAATGAAAGTGGCCGCATTCGTGTTCATTCATAAATAAAGGCAACAGTAGTATACCGCTGTTCAAAACTCATAAATCCATGGACAAAAAACAAAATCGGGGTGACAAACTAAAACCGAGTGAAACGCATTAAATATAAGAGGAGAACAACGACACAACACCGAAACGCAACACACACAGAAACGGACCAAGCAACAGACAAAACACCACGAGAATAACAAATATAACATCAAAACCAAATACATGAATTTGGGATAGACAAGTACCGTGCCACGTCTTATCTCAATAATCTCATAATATTGAAATGTAAGTTGTATTTGATGATATTACATAACATATATAAAGGTTGAGGATGAACACGGATGCGGCCAAAAAAACATCTGCATGAAAAGTGACGTTTTTGGCATATTTGATAGATTTTTTTATATTTAAGCTTAAATCTGAGCGTTTATAATGAATAAATCAGTTAAAATCTTTCACATAAACTAATTGAATCAATTGAAGTAGACATTTAAGTGTTGTTTTCTAGTTTATTTTATTTATTAAGAAATTAAGTCATTATCCGTGTAACTCGTATTGAAAGTGTTACCTTGGTTTTGTTTTACAAAAACATTTACATTAATATAAAGGCCGAATAAAATCTGCTCAGCAGCACGCTACAAGTAAAATTCGGTCATGAATACAACGACCTTTAAACCCCAGTTGTCGGCCAATTCACGAAAATCCAGAAAATCACATATATATGTTTTTACAGATTTTCACCTCTCTCGTCTGTTATTTGCAAGCGTACCTTTTTATTAATTGGATTTACTGGACGCTTAAGTTGATAAGGGATTAATTGAAATACATAGTCATTATAATCAGATATTATAACAATTGTCATTATAGAATTCCAACTTACTAATAACAGCTTGTATACTTTAGTAAACAAACATGATAGGCTAAGCGAAATGAAATTATGATTTTTAACAATGGCATCAAGAATATAACTCTGAAATAAGCTTTACATCATTACATGTCTATAACAGTATTTATATTTAATACATGTATTTGGTACCATTGAATTATAATATTATCTATATTTAAATTTAAATTGGCAATTGACACGTGATATTAGAACATTTATATTGAACTAAAAGTAAAAGGTGACTTATTGGTCCATTGGGCCGGGTGTATTATATATGTAATTATATTTTGTACAAATTTATATATTTATGCTGACTTACACATGTCACTATAATAAACAATTTACTTACTTACTTACTTACTTACTTACTTACTTACTTACTTACTTACTTACTTACTTATAATACTTTATGATTAGAAAAGTCTCTGACAAATAAAGGCAACAGTAGTAAACCGCTGTACGAAAGTTAGAAATCAATTGTGAGAAAACAAATCCTGGGTTACAAACTCAAACCGAGGGAAACACATCAACAAAAACATACGCCAACATACCAAGAAACAACTATTTGATAACAACTGCAATATTACCGACTTGGTTCACGACATTTGAAGAAAAAAATAGTGGGTTGAACCTGGTTTTATGGCTAGCCAAACATTCCGTTTTTCAAAGAAAAACGAGATGTCTTAAAATTTGGAATTAATCAATTTTACCCACCTTAGTAGCGTAATTACAACTTCATCTACATATTGGATATGTATTGCCTAACTCATTTTGTATTTAAGCGCTTGTAGCAGCTACTCAGACTTTGTAAAACGTCACCAGTGTCTGAGCAGAACGTTGATGAACCAGGGGTGTGTTAAAGATCGTCTCGTCCTTTTTTTTAAGTTCATCGGAAGATAACAAAACCTAGTTGATAAATGTTCCGTATCTTATTCAAATATAATACAAAATAGTATTAAAGTATAGATTATAGGTACTAACGTTGTATATCGTATCCATCTTACTTGGATATGTACTTACATTCCGTTATTTTATGGTTGCGTTATCGTAATTTTTTGTGTTCCTGTCTTTTGTTTCTGCAATGTGCCTTGTCTTTATGCCATTTTATTTCTTTATTGACGTTTTTACTAGGTTTTGTAGTGATTACGATTATAACACAATGTACCTTATCTTTATGCACTGACTGATGTACCCTTACATTTGACATTTTTAACCTATTATGTATGTCTGTTTTGTTCACACATTGTTGTCAATATAATGGCATTTTATGCGACTGACATACAAGCGAGAGGTTGAACTTGCTATTAACTTGCTATTAAATCTGGTATAATCCACCATTTCTACATCAGAAGGTGTGTGTCTGTACCAAGTTGTTTACAATATGACAGTTGTAATCCATTCGTTTGACGTGTTTGAGATTTTTATTTTCTAAGGGACTTTTCATTTGAAATATAATACATTAATCACCACATCAGACAAAATTGCATTAAAATTAACATAATCAGAAGACGATAATGACTTTTCGGGGTATAGGCCTATTTGGTTTTAATCTTGTTTAAGGTTCCACAATGTATATATTTGGCGGTTCATCCTTTTTTTTTACTTTTATTTCTTTTTCCAATAACAAAAGTTTGTTTGTTTGTTGGCAAGATAAATGTTTACCTATGCTTTCAGGATATTTACTTCACAAATAAACATATCGCAGCTGTTATAGTTCAGGCAAATAGTTACTTTACAGTCACGAGAGTAACAACCTTCATTCATAAGTGGTAAACATGTCATGGAAACAATGTCAAATCAATATCATTTTAAATCCTTGAAATTATTAAATTTCTATTTTAATGTGGATTTTTTTCTTAAGTTTAAAATTTAAGGAGCAAGTTCACTGACTTGGTCCTGTCTTTAAGGTCAAGTTACAGTAAATGGGCTATGCACAGATTTCAGTAAAATTTTGCATACAACTCTGGCTCGATGAACTTAAACTAAAAATTAATAAAATAATAATGCATTTATCTCATTTATCATTTAAAATATTACTGATTGAATTCTTACAAAATTGGTGAGCAATTGTATAGAAAGCACATAAAATCGGCATAAAACCTTCTAAATGTTGTCTTAAAATCGCAAAATCGCCAATTCTACTCCATAGATTTTTCTTAAAAAACTATATGTTGTTGATACATAAATTACCGTTATAATGATGTAAAATAAAGATAGGATCACCGACTTCGTTTTTACGGTATACATCATTCAATGTTGTGTTCCTTGTGAAAAAATCCTATTAAACGTCGAAATAATCGTAACGTCGCCGTGTTGCCGGCCGTAAAACGTTGATTTTTGACGTTTTTCACTACCAACAAGGTGAGAAAAGGATTATTAGACAAAAAACGAAGTCGGTGACCCTATCTTTATTTTGCATCATTATAACGGAATTTAATGTGTGAACAACATACAGTTTTTTAAAGAAAAATCTATGGAGTAGAATTAAAGATTTGGCGATTTTAAGACAAATTTTGTATGTTTTTTCGCTGATTGTATGTGCTTTCTATACAAATATTCACCCATACTAAAAGAAATTAATCTGCAATATTTCAGATAATAAAAGAGATAAATGCATTACTTTTTCGGTTGTCAGTTGTATGTCTGCGAGCCAAGATTGTATGCAAAATTTGAGCAAAATCTGCGACATAGCCCATTTACTGTTCCTTGAACTTAAAACAACTTCATATAAAGAGTATGTAAAGGACATCTTTGACATTAAAACAGATTGAATAAAGCAGAAGTTAAGTTTATATGCATTTTTGGTTAAAAACAATTGAAAAACAACATTCAAAATCAGATATATCTGGAAATTTAAAAAAAAAATTCAATACTTGCCCAAAAGATTGCAAATTTGGTCAAGATTACCACAACTTATCCTGCAATAATAAGAGAAGTTAAAATTCGAAATATCTTTGTATATTATTGGATTTTTTGGGTCATGAAAAATCATTAAACAGATTTTTGAATGTATACTTTGATTTTCTGATTTTTAGGTCAGTTACATTTATACTATATGAACTTGAACACAAACTTTTATATAAACTAATATTAGGAATATTTAGTTGCGACATTTTAATGATATATTCGGCATTTTGGTGCTAACATAGAAAAATGAATCATAAAAAACAAGGTTTTCCAAAATAAAACCAATATACTTGTATATGTGCATATTGGATCAAGTGATTCGATAACTGATGAATTTTACTACAATCATTCACAAATATTGATTTACGTCTCTGTTCAAATATGTTTTGGTATTCACTGAAACATTTTTATGTATCTAAAGTTGATCTTGTGAGTTCATTTTAATGGGATATAAAGTGACACGTAACTTCACATCATAGATTTCTTGAAAACAATGTTTTAATTACCAGGATTATTTTTTTTATTTATGCCAGACGCGCGTTGTGTCTACAAAAGACTCATCAGTGACGCATAAATCCAAAAAAGTAAAAAAAAAGGCCCAAAATCAGAATGAACTTGAAGAGCATTGAGGAGCAAAATTCCTAAACATTTCCCAATTACAGCTTATGTAATCTATTCCGGAGACTGATCTTTCACTGTTTATGTTAAATTTATTCACAACTTGTTTAGGTTCGGATCGGTTCATAGCTTGAAATCGTTCTGGTGTTAAAGACTTCAATTTACTTTTCAAATGCTAGAGTTTTTGGTGGTATTTTTTTGTTGTTGTTAGGTTGCTGTCTCATTGACTTATTTTTCCCTTTGCTGATATTCAAGTTTAATTTTCTTAATTATACTCGAACTCAAAGTTTTTTAAACGAGATAAGTGTAGTATTCGTAGGGTTAGTTTTAGGTCATCAGACAGACCATCGAGAGATGTCCTAAGAACTACCCAGAAAGCATCCTCTTCCGGTTGAACTAATGGCTATATGCAGACGTCTATCATACTAGGAAAAGCAATCGGCCGTTCCTGACTGCAGGAACGACCATCCAAGGTATATATTGATCTTAGTATATACTCGGGATCACAACATAAGCAAATCATAAATATGAACACTGAAAAGGCGAACTGTTTGTCATATATTTCATTTTTTCGATATATTTATTACAAGCAATCTCTTTAATTTTCCTGTTTTATATGATCCTTGCAATTTTATTTTTAAACAAAGACAGTATCGTTATGTAAAATAAATTCCTTTCATTTAACAAATTTTTTTTTATATAAAATGGTGTAAATGTCAGCTGTTGCCTATCGAGCACGGAAGAAGCGACCTTCAATTTATAGAATGCTACGTAACCATATAAACACATTCAAATATTGGGATATGAAACATGATCGCAAACAAATGTCACTTTAGAATAGATAATTTCGTTAAAACGTCACCTTAGCACATGTTTGTGAAAATCATTTCCAGACCTGTTGATTGTAAACAATATTATATAGTGGTTTGAACTCCAGTTTTAATAAAAAAAAAATTTAAATAAAAAATATCTGATTTGTTTCGTTTTCTATTTGTATTGGGTTTTCATTTTTTAAGCGAATGTAATATTGAATACTTTTTAGAAATGTTTAAGTATATCAATTTGTTCTAGTTTACACCTGCTACTTACATGTGTCATTTACTTTTCATGAATTTTTAACCACAGTTGAATGGAAGATTGTTCCTGGAATATTTGATCTTTCTCAACAGAACCATATTACATCCTTTACAAAAGTCAATTCGCAACAACATTGTCTATCGGTTAACTGTTAAAATCACCAACAATTTACCGAAAATGGTATAACAGAAAACAAAAACAACAAAGTAACCCTCTGTCACAGCGATGGTGAAACAAGAGGTTTTCATTGAAACATTTAAACATGTACCGGATTGTCTTTAAAAACGGAATAGTAGTAAAGCAATAATTTAACAAAATACCAATAGGCTGCTTACAACTACAAATGACAACGAAACCGACAGGTAATAGGCAATTGAATGCACTTATTCTCTTAAAAATTGTAATTTTGGAAACAAACTTTAGTTTGGTTTTTTTTTGGAACAGGTAAATAAACTCATCATAGATACCAGGACTTAATTTAGTATATACGCCAGACGCGCGTTTCGTCTACAGAAGACTTATCAGTGACGCTCAAACCAAATACTAGTAAGTTAAAAAGAACAAATAAATTAAGCCTGTATCTTTTATACAACAATATTCATATTTGTTTGGTGTAAAACATATTGAAATTCAAATTGAATTGTATTTATACTGAAGAAATAGGGGCTCTTAATATTTTATTTGTTTACTCTTCCAGACGGTGAGCCGCAAGCATCCTTGATGAAATATTTGAAAAATGAATAACAAATCTGTTTTAAGTACTAGTAGAAAGTGTCAAGTTAAATATCTGTTTACGTCTCGTCAATGTATGTTAAATTTGGACTCGGATTTCTTCACAATGTACTCCTTTCGTTTGTTTAGTATGCCGAATTTTCGAAAAATAAATATAGTTAGTATCCACAATAATATTACTTTTGACGGAATATTAAAAATATTAATACCTCCAGAAAGAACTAATCCATAATATATCTTTATATAAAAAATGCAATGGTTTAATGAGTGTGATTTCCTTCTAGATTCGTCTATGGACTACAAATTTATCACTGTGTTATATAATTGAGATTTAAACGGGAAATATGTCTACGAGACAACAACCAGACAAAAGATCAGAAAACAGAAAACAGCCAAAGGCCTGTAGGTGTAATACCACCAAATCATGGTACGTCACATCCGAAAAAAGAGGTCGAAAACGAATATTCCCTTGAATTTGACAGTTTTTTGTAATTAATTCTACATTTTATTGCAGTAAAAGATTTCTGTGTCATAAACATATGTCGTGGGTATTTCAAAGCACAATTATTTTTTAATTTGGGATTTCTAGAGAATATTTTGTAATCTTGAGGTTACATGGTGATTAAACCTTGTACACAGATAAAATAAGGAGAGAAATGTGATTGGTAATAAATTCAACGGTACCAATTTTGTTGCACCAGATGCGTATTTCGACAATACATGTCTCTTCAGTGATGCTCGTGGCCAAAATATTTGAAATCCAGTGATGGTTATTTTCTTATATGCAATAAAATGTTATGTGAACTTTTTTCTATAGTACTGAACAGGATAAAACTTTACTCATGCCAAGTATTTCTTTATTTGAAACAAAGATAAAATCTACAGATTTTTTTAAAAATTGCAATTTTAACAAAGACTAATAGTGGAGTATTACACCTGCAAAAGGTCTACAACTCAACAGAAAATATTCGCATCCGAATGCGGACTTCAGCATTTAGTTTGCAGCGTTTATTGGTTAATTTATGTTTTTGTGGTTTTTTTTCTATTTGGAGTGTCTTACCTATGTTTTTTAGTCATTTTAAACAAAATCATTCCATGAAGCTATAACCACATTTCTATTGTTCTGGGTTAAGGATTAAAGTCATCAATTAGCCTGTATATTCAGGCATCTTAAAGGAAATCGTACTAAAATCCGATGATTGGCCGTGAACGTGTAAGGTTATATTCAATTGATACGACTAAACAAACGCTGTGTATGGAAGTCATAATAACAACAATATTTCTTATTCAATATAGTAGCATTTGATTTTATAGAGACAGTGTTTAACAGAAGACAGTAAAAAAGTTTTGATTCTTATTTCGTTTATCTAAAATTAAACCTAACACATCCTTGGTTATTTTCCTACGGCAGAATCTAAGGCTGCATTATTGACAAAACAAGTTGAAACTACACACCACATGTAGGACACTGAAAAAGATAACAAGTCATAACAAATTGTATTTTGTTTTCACATTACCAAATAAATATATTTGAAAATATCATATGTAGTCAATATATTAAACAGGAAGAACAAAATAAAATAAAAAGGATATATTTAAAACTGAATACCGAAACAGTATATATACTGTGCATAATTCGAAATACGTGCACTTGTTCTTTACTGATTGTATCAGTTCATTAAATGACTTTTAGAGAAGGAGGGAGTTAAACATGTTAAATTTTGGTAATGTCTATATAGTTATATAAAATAATACACAAAATGTTACAGTAGTTTGCTATGTTCTATTTTATGTAAATTAAACTTACTACTAAATCCAGCATCATCTGTATCTAAAATAAAATGTTTGTTAATTATTAACGTCCAAGTGAATAGACTATAAGAGAAAAGAGAAAATGGCAGATGTAGTCCTTTTATTGTTCTGTACACTTGTCAATAAGAGGGACGAAAGATACCAAAGGGACAGTCAAACTCATCAATCTAAAACAAACTGACAACGCCAGTATGTCTTTTCTTTTAACTTAAAGTTATGTATAATTTGTAGTTGTGGAAGGTTTTTTTTTAGTTTGCATTCATATTGATTTTATTGCAACGCATATATTTTCTCAGCATTTTAACCAGATAATTAATGCAACTAAAACGAAAAAGTGCTTAAAAACTAAATGTTTGTTTTAAGGCGATTTCGGTTGCAAAGAAGCAATTATCAAAAATTATAAAAAGTTAATACATATCTTATATTAAAACGAATTAAAAAAAACTCCGCGTTTGAGAAATAGATTACATAAAAGTACCTAGTCGCTGTTTGTTTCCAGGGGTGATATCAGCGTATAGTGATGTGTAATCTTTACAAAATGCTGCTACTTTTGGTCCAGCTAATGTTTTAACGTTATCATTCGTCAATTTCCTGGGTACTAAACTTAGAGTGTGATCATGATCCTGTGTTATATAATGTTTACAAATGAGTTTTAAGTTAATTTCTATAAAATTCAAAGCATGCCATGAACATATTGATATAAATAAATACTTTAAGGCTTACGTGTATTATTTTGGATATCTTTGTAAAACTCATATAGTATTAACCTTTAAATAAGCTCAACTGTCTTTATGAATATACGAAAAATCTTAGCCACATAACATCCGTAAAGATTATCATCGGTTTTTGTTTTATTTTTACATCTCATCTGGTAAATCGTTTATCTTGTTTTTCTTATTTCCTTTATTAACCGGATTTTTGTTACAAAAATGTCGGTTATTGATTTGGGGATGCTCGGCGGGCGGGCGGGTGGGCGGGCGGGCGGGCGGCAATCAAATGTTGTCCGTGCATTAACTCAAAAACCATTCAACCAAATCTTTTAAAATTTTAATATGTTGTTACTGATGACAAAATGGAGGTCAAGTTCAATAATGGCGATTTTGACTTATACCGTTCAGGAGTTATGGTTCTTGAAAGATTGAAAAATGGCGTTTCCAGTCGTGTCCGTGCATTTACGCATGAACTGTTCTACCAAAGCTTCCCAAATTTTAATATGTTGTTACTGGTGACAAAATGGAGGTCAAGTTCAATAATAACGATTTTGACTTTTACCATTCAGGAGTTATGGTTCTTAAAAGATTGAAACATGGTGTTTCCAGTCGTGTCCATGCATTTTCTCATGAACCATTCAACCAAAAGTTTTTAAATTCTAATATGTTGTTACTGATGACAAAATAGAGGTCAAGTTTAATAATGATGATTTTGACTTTTACCGTTCAGTAGTTATGGTTCTTGACAGATGGTAAAATGGCGTTTCAAGTCGTGTCCGTGCATTTACGCATGAACTGTTTTACCAAAGCTTCCCAAATTTTAATATGTTGTTACTGATGACTAAATGGAGGTCAAGTTCAATAATGCCGATTTTGACTTTTACCGTTCAGGAGTTATGGTTCTTGAAACATTGAAAAATGGTGTTTCCAGTTGTGTCCGTGCATTTTCTCATGAACCATTCAACCAAAGCTTTTCAAATTTTAATATGTTGTTACTGATGACAAAAAAGAAGTCAAATTTAAAATTGACAATTTTCACTTTCACCAATCATCAGTAATGGTTCTTGTGATATTGCCAGGACACAAATAAATGCTAATTAATCCGGTTTGCTGTCGTTGTGACAGCCTCTTGTTTTAGTAAATCATTTACCTTTTTCTAATTTTATCTAATTTGTATGCATATTTTTAAATCAATTCAAATCAATAAGATTTATGACAACATAAAAAAAACCTCCGAGGTTACAATACAAATAAAAACTTACGACTCTTTATTGCTTGTCTGTTCCCATTGGTACTGGAGATTTTGTTATAACACATGTCTGTTTGTTAATGTCTTTAAGTGCGCCATAACCCTGTATATGACCACTATTATTGTTATTATATAGGGAAAACGGTACTAATACATTTTCCCAGCGCTAGGTCGGCCTTTTGTGTACCCAAGGCAGGTGAAGGAAGTCAAATTAGTAGCGCTGTGATTGGATGTAAGGGTACAATATATTTTTTATTTATCTATGCATAACTACAGTGTGTATATTTACCATATAAATTTTGAAACCTATTGAAATATTTTCTAGAGAATTATTCGAAAAGACTGCCCCAATTTGATAAATTTGGTGCAAAATTACGGTGGGCATGAATACCATTTCACTTTATTTTTTGTAAAACAGAATAATAAAGTACTAACACCACATATAACTGTTTTATCCAGGTTTTTGTCATAAGAATTGGTAAATTCAGAAAATATAAATATTGTCGCCTATTGCAAAATAAATAGAACTGTTTTTCCTATACCGTAGATAGCAAGGGAAATCAAAGTCCATCAGACTTCAATTCTTTTATTCTATTTTTAAGCTTTTGATTAGTTCGTTTGTTTATTATCACAAAGAACAGAAATTTGAAATGGGCGATTAAGGTATAGGTAGGAGTGATTTCTCATTCAATGACAGAAATGGGAGGTTTTTTTTTCTCCTAAGGGAAGAAGGAATCACTTAACACTAGTATGTGTAATGGTTTTTTTCGGAACAATATACACAACCATTATAGTAAAGGAACAACTACAAAATATTAATCCATAAAAGGATATGTTATCTGCTACATAAATCGTTGGAGACCTCTTTGCATTAGTAGCATTTAACAAACACATGCATATGTCTTGTTTTAGTCGCAATGACTACTTAAGTTAGCCGCCTACCAAACCAATAATAACAACAACAACAACAACCATAAGCTTTGGTTAATCTATATATATAATAGGCTATTTGCCAATTCCCGTAATTGAACCTGTAATTAGAGATCCCTATTTGTGTAGTCTCCCCTTATGAGGGACATTATTTTTTTATTTTCAACGGAGAGCTAGCATAAAGAGCAAATTTACCTGTGTGTAAAGTGAGTAATCTATAAGGTTTTCTAATCTTTGAATTACATTAATTTGTTGTTTAGTTAAATACTTTTGACATCAGAAGTTATTATTCATGAAAAACTAGTTAAAACTGTCGATACATCACTTTCAATTCATCATGGTTTGCATTGGCAAAAGCCAATTTTGTCCGGTAAAGAACCCGTCTTCGATTGACAAAGGGCAGTAATTTGTTTAAAAATTAAAATCACAAAAATACTGAACTCAGAGGAAAATCAATACGGAAAGTCCATAATCACATGACAAAATCAAATAACAAAACGCATCAAAAACGAATAGACAAGAACTGTCATATATATAGGGTGTAATAACAGAATCAAATCGGTAATTGGCAAATGAACTGTTGAATGCGGCTTTTTCTCAATTCCAACGAATAAAATAATTATCGTCACTATCTTTTTGGGGGCTATAATTTGTTAATAAAGACTGTTTCAGTCAATCTCTTTAGCTTATACTTACGGTCTTATAATCGTGGAAATTAACTGTTTGGATGCCATTCTTGTATTTAGAAACATCCCCAACTATAGCCAGGACAGTTTTGTCCTCATAGTCATGTATCACATCCATAGCCACTATGTGTCCTTGGTGATCAATTTCTATTAAATGGTTGATCTGGGATAATAAAGGGGTAAATATTTCGTTTCAAAACGCTGATATTCCGTGAATTAAGTTAGTAACCAATTGAAAAATTATGTCATATATGTGTGAACTTTAAAAACATTTTTCCAATATAGCCACATGAAAGAACAACATAAATTTACAAAATAACAAATCAATTTATGTTGTTCTTTCATGTGGCTATATTGGAAAAATGTTTTTAAAGTTCACACATATATGACATAATTTTTCAATTGGTTACTAACTTAATTCACGGAATATCAGCGTTTTGAAACGAAATATTTACCCCTTTATTATCCCAGATCAACCATTTAATAGAAATTGATCACCAAGGACACATAGTGGCTATGGATGTGATACATGACTATGAGGACAAAACTGTCCTGGCTATAGTTCCTAATTTTGTTTGGAAATTGGCGTAAGTCAATAATAATTCCTCCAAATATCAAAAATCTAATTTGAATTTTATTTTGTAATATCAGAACTAAAATGTTTTGTTCGTAACAATAACTTGTTTATGCAACTAGAATAAAACATTCAAGGGAAAATATGAAGAAAAGCATTTAAAGTTATGCACATTTTATCAAAAAACATTTGTAATGAAATATTTTGAATATTTCACAAGATAAAAGAGAAATAGTAATTGCTGTTGTGAGATCAATTATTATTTTTCCGTGGAATTTTAGGTTTTGCATATGTATTAACCGCGAAATTGTCCTACGCATATCGCTGTCCACGGCAAAAGGGTGGTTAAAGGTTATTGTGTCACGGTTCCAAATGTCGTGGCAAATATATATAGTTATCAAAGGTACCAGGATTATAATTTAGCAAACAATGACGATGTTTATATTGATATTTATGAGAATTCTGCTACAATAGTCACTAGTAGCAATAGCCAACCTACTATTATGAGTTAGTCCCAAATGATGTCAAATTCTTGCTTTTGTGTATTACTATATTCAAAAATTAGGGGAAATGTTACAATAAATTGTATCAGTAACTGAAAATAAATATATAAGAAATGTAATAAATAATTTGAGATTTTACCTGGTATGGTTAATTAAGGTGGTTCGGGCCTATTCGACATTTCTATTAGAAGTGCCGTTTTTTTTTATAATATTCTTTGAAGAAAATGAATCAAATGGGTAAAATAAAATAGGCGGTCACGGACCATTAAAGATCAAAATTTTACTTTTGAACAGGTATGTAAAAGGGACCATTTTTCGATGAAATAATAGGAAAAATAGAGGTGTTGACATATTTTTATCGGAATATTAAAAAATCGTTCTATGACAATTGGTCCAAAACTGTAATATGAAAAGCTGGAATATAGCTTCAAAGAATGAGCCAAAACATAGGTCACCGATATGGAAAATGTTGAAATGTCATTTTGACCCTTTAACAAATACGGATAATAACGAAAGTATTCTATAAGTCACATAACTACAATGATTTAACATTTCTAATCAATCAAAATATTTTAAAAAATATATATCGAATTTACGACAAATACTTTTGTATCTCATGCGTGAAGTTATGCGCAGTCGAATAGTCCCGAGCCACCTTTAATAGTTATAATTGAACGTTTTTCTCTTTTCTGTAGAGCTTTAATATTTGATAAATAGACTATAGTTACCCTAGTTTCCTCTATCGACCAATATCGGCCCTCTTCTAAAGCCTCCGATTGATATGTAAGTCTCGTGAAAATACCAGGCAAATATGGAAAAGGGCATGTAATAATCTATGACTGTTTCAAATACCGAAAACTATTTACTCACTTTTGGGACAGCTCCAACACTAACAAGCAATAATATAACTAATCCAAGTATCATGGTTTTGTCTAAAAGAGATAAAAACAATAACATATATTACAGCATAATAAAATTAACGGTACCAATTTTCTTGCACCATATGCGCATTTCGACAAAACATGTCTCTTCAGTGATGCTCGTGGCCAAAATATTTGAAATACAAAGCTTATATAAAAGATGAAGAACTATAATCCAAAAGGTAAAAAAATAATAGCCAAATCCGTGAAAGTAATCAGAGCTTTGCACGAGGGAGATACTTTCCTTGATTTTTAATAATTTCTAATATTTTATAACAACAAATTTTAATAACACAAAAAAATCGTATTTTTATGCCAGTACCAAAGTACTGGCTACTGGGCTAGTGATACCCTCGCGGACTAATAGTCCACTAGCAGAGGCATCGACCGAGTGGTAGTAGTAAAATAAACGGTATCAATTTTCTTGCACCAGATGCGCATTTCGACAATACGTGTCTCTTCGGTGATGCTCGTGGACAAATATTTGAAATCCAAAGCTTTTATAAAAGATGAAGAGCTATAATCCAAAAGGTCACAAAAGTATAGCCAAATCCGTGAAAGGAATCAGACCTTTGTATGAGGGAGATATATAAACGTCATAAACGTCGTCAAAATGATATTTTGTTTATGCTGCTGGTCTTTCCGTAATACTAGTTATATGTCAAAATAAATCATTCGTATGCTTTACTTACATTTAAAAGCTCAATAATAGATGATTATAATCTTTAGAACTGTTATTTGGATTTATAGGAAAATAACGAAAATTAGATACGTCATATTAAAGAGAGTAATTGCAACATTGATAACCCTTCCAATTTTTCGTCGTGGCAGTATTCAATTTCAACATCAGATGTTGCTTTATAATATAGACGCAATACCAGGAACCCTTCATTTTAAAGGGAATTTGAAAAATTAATTAACACTTTCTGTTATTTATTTTGGTCCAGTAAACATTTTAATCCAAATTGACATCTGTACCTTAAATTGCTGATTCAATGGTAATGGAAAGAAATTATATTTATTTGTTTATTTGTCACGTTTTATGTCTTTTGTTTAATGAAATCTCAAAGTATGCATATTTGTTAAAACAAAAAACTATTTCCCTGAGTTCAGTATTTTTGTGATTTTACTTTATACCATATATGGTCTTGTAATACAGGTATTACAAAGGTTAAGAAATATAAATTTCCTTGGACTTTGGCCGTCCTTTTGGCTGTTCAGAACTTAAACGCAGCCAGGTGTATTCGAAAAGAAGACGGTAAATATCGTGCATCGTGTAGGTTGAATACTTAGCTATTTGCTGGTAGCACTTATCACAACTAACTGGAGACTACGTATGTGATCTGTTGCGCAAAAACGTATCTGTCCTTTCCCACAAACCCTCTTCCTGCAGTGGCAGTCCAAATTTCCCAATATTCATACCAGTTGGTTTACCTATCAGAATCTAAAAATTGTGTTAAGACGTAAAACAAGCAACAATCAATCAATCATGTTATGTATAAGGTTGTATTAAATAGAATGTGTTTTACGCATGTGACTAAATATGTATGGCTTATTTGAAACGTAGGAATTAATCCGGATTAAGGGAATTCATACTTATTTTCTAAATTAATCCTTTATTTTGCAACGGGCAATTTACAAAAGTGTTTGTTTTTGTTTATAGAAAAATCCACGTCATTGCCTTAGCACTGATGACTGATTTGATGATACCCAAAAAGAATAACATCCCATCAGTAGTGAAGTCGATATTTATATAGAAATGCCAGGACTTTTATGTATTAAGATACCCCTTGACAATGAGTAAGAGCGAAATATTATTCAATAAAGCATATTTATCTTTAGCATCAGTTCTAGATTCTAGATTCTTTAATGGCGCTCGAATTAAATCTGTCTATGTTACATGTGTTGCTGGTTTTAGCTAGAACTATGTTTGGTATGATTAAATGTATTAGATTTTTATAACATTTGTCGGTCATATCTGATATCAAATTGTAACACTAATGGTATAAAACGATCAATAACAGCTGGTCAGGGTTTATTTATAAAAAGTTGTAACCTTGAAAGAAGTTTTCTTGGAATACAATATGGAATTAGATTTGATCTTCTGAATAACACAACCCTATCGTAGCAACATAAATTATATATAAGCTTAAATCTGAAAATCTATAAAGTAAAAAATGTACATATTTGAAATTAGGCAGAGGTATATTACATCTACCAAAGATATGATAACAAAAAACAACCATCAAATATAAATAGAATAAGTAAATTACTGAGGTGTTTATGTATACGTATATTATAACTGTTTCCATGGGTTTCTTTGAAGTATAGATTTTCTTTAGAAAGACTGGGTTTTTACTTTTCTATTTGTATTTCGTTGGTGTAGATAAAAGCAACAGTAGTATACCGCTGTTTAAAAGTCAAAGACAGATTGAGAGAAAACAAAATCATTTTTACAAACCAAAACCGAGGGAAACACATTTACTATAAGAGGAAAACAAAGGAACAACAGGAACACTGAAGTTATATTTAAAATAACCCTCATTAAGGGAACATACAAGATAGATTATTGATCGCTTAACATCCATCGGCAAATATATCGAGCATATTTAGCACGATAACAAATAAAAAAAACTCATATATATTGATTATGCAAAAAAAGATATTATGCTGGAAAATGGCATGCATTTGGCATGCAAAAGGTCTCTCTAAGAATCATCAGAGAGTTGTTGAAAGGGTTATTTTATGTTCTGAGAGCATAGCACTTCCCCTATAGGAACAGAAGTTCAGTGATGTTCTATATTGCCTTGTTACGCTCTTTGCCACGTTAACTATTTTTGACAATTATGTCTCATTCCTTTACTTAGGAACGTTGATCCTAGCCATGACCATTTTTAGTACATATCTGGTCTATAATCATAAGCGGTGAAAAAGTTTCCTCATTCCATCAAATATCGCTGAAGATTTAAGTAAAAAAAAGTCCTGATTAAAATCGATTTAGGCAAATGTGAAATAATTTATCAATTCTCACTAAAACAACTGATTTCTAAAATTAAACAATTCCAGTATTGAGTTTCATATCATACTGTAACACCTGACGCCGAAAAGAACTGCCACGACGAAAGTTCACGGAATTGTGTCCAATGCTGTTTAGACTGTTATATAAATGTTTTTTGAAATAATCTTTTTTAGTCACATTGTTGCTTGTGAGTGTGGGAGCCAGCCCTGAAGTGAATAAATAGTTTACCGTTTTTTAACATTATTTTATTCAGGTTTTTTTTAAACTTCAATAGTGTCTTTGACATAACAGCGGCAATACGTTTGAACTAAATATCAGAAACAATATTTTTGAACTAAATAACAGCGACAATACTTTTGAACTAAATAAAAGCGGCAATTCTTTTGAGATAAAAAAAAACAAACAGTGGCAATACTTTTGAACTAAATAATAGCGGCAATACTTTGGAATTAAATAATTGCAACAATACGTTTGAACTTAATAACAGCAACAATAGTTTTGAACTAGGTAACAGTAGAAAACACTTTTCGGAATATTTTTTTTAAAGAAAAATGCTCTAAATATATATTTCTAAAACATTTTTAACAAGAACAGATATGCGCCTGAGATCACCACCACTTCTTGACGGGGTTTGTCTTGCTTAGTCTTTCGTTTTCTATGGTGTGTCGTGTGAACTATTATTTGAATGTTTGTCTTTTTTTCTTTTTCAGCCATAGCGTTATCAGTTTATTTTCGAACTATGAGTGTGAATGTCTCTTTGGTATTTTTAGCTCCTTTGTTAGATAAGAAGTTTCAAACGGTCTGACAATTAAACAAACATCCTATAATGGTTCACGTTAAGAAGTTGTGTCTTGGATGGAGAATTGTCTCATTGTCACTTCTACCACATTTTCTTATATCTAGTTTTGAAATGCGACAACCTTTGAACATGATCCCATGTACAGTGTTAAAAGTTCTAATACTATTTTTTTCAATTAGCAGATTTTGTTACCAGTGGTTAAAGTATTTTAACTTTTTTCACAGGTTAACCACTTAGTAGAAATTGATCATCAAGGATGCACAGTAGCTATGGATGTAATACATGACTCTAGAGCCAAAACTGTTTTGGTTATTGTTGGGGATGTTTCTAAATACAAGAATGGCATCCAAACAGTTAATTTTCACGACTATAATACAGTATGTATATGTATAGAAAAATTAAAGGAACAGTTATTTAATGAAAAGTATTTCCATATCAAACCTTATGATAAAGACTTTGCTTTTTCAAACATATATGATATAGCGTTACTCAGAATGCATTACTTTCCTAAACAGTGAATTGTCAATGGAATGTTATTTCTTATTACTATTTTACTGTTTTAGAAAATAAAAACAAAATCCCTTACTCTGACAACTTGATGATTTGTTGAATTGTGTTAACAAAAGACAACATTTAGTAATACAAAATTCATTTAACGATTCTGCTGGCCTTTCACAGGGTTATGGTGCACTTAAAGACATTAACAAACAGACTTGTGTTATAACAAAATCTCCAGTACCAATGGGAACTGACAAGCAATACAGAGTCGTAAGTTTTTATTTGAAATTCAACGTCGGGTGTGTTATTTTTATTCTTTTTAATCTTATGTATTTGAAGAGTCATATACAAATAAAACATACTGATATTGAAAATTAGAGGGTAACTGTGCAAAGGGTTTAAAATACTATGCACAAATATAACCAACACTGATACTAATCTAAAACAATTGACAGAGGGCTATAATCAAAATATAATAAGTTGAACATTTTGAAAAAAAAAGGATAATATATATGATTCTTCACAATATTCACAAAAATTTTAAACAGTTACCTTAACGAATTGTACAAAGTCAATGCATGTATTTTACCCTGTGGTTTATGTCTCATAATTATTATATTTATCAAAGTTGTACATATATCGATACAGTTTGTTTTGTTTGGTAAGGAACATGTGTTTATGCTATTTATAGAAAGATCTGTTTGATTAGATATATAAAGTATGCGGGAAAATTTTTATGCACGGGTGGTTTGATAGTAGTTAAAGTCATTCGAGTCATTGCAGTCAAGTGCTCTAGACGCTCTTTTCCAAATAAATAATTATGAAAATTATTTATTTACAGGTTTATAGTCCAAGAAGAGTCGCAAATATTGATGTTGCAGTGCTAGTAAGAGACAGACAATTTCCATAATTTTCATTGATATAAAATGAATTACGTGTACTTATTATCTGAATAAAATGCACTTGACTTTTGCAAGTGGCTACTCCCATGTGAAAGTTTTGTATCATATTGATAAATGTTTTATGTTCGGTTGAGTTTACGAATTAGAACATAATGTTTAAATTTATAATTATAACACAGGGTATAACCACTGAGGTTCATGATCACGTCCTCAATTAAGTACCTAGAAAATTGACGTATGACGACGTTAAAACGTTAGCTGGACCAAAGGTAGCGACGTTTTGAAAAGATTACACATGACTATAGGGGTCAATTCAGTACAAAATCTCCCATTGACTTTAATGCTAATCTATGTGTGGAAATAAATGTATACCTGATTTACCTTTAGAAATTAAAATCTTTCATATATCATTCATGAAAGTACAAATGTAGCCCTATCTTTAGCAACAATAAAAACATAGGGTCATGCGGCATTTTTGGGCATTCACATGGCCTTGTTTACAGACAATGTAGATTCGCACTGAATTCCCATACTGACCCCCATTACTTTTCAACCCTGAAGGGAAAACAATTAGTACATTCAGCATTTATTTAATTATTTTTTCAACTCTTATTTCATTACAAACATTATATGCCAATCAGAAGAGCATATAACTTCAGTGTTATACAGAAAGCTCTCCCCTAAATGGGCGGTCCCTGATGACGTATATTAATTTACTGAATTTACCCCTATATGCTGACATCACCAAAGCCAACAAACAGAGGAGAGGTAATTTCTATGAACTTTACATTAGTGATCCCACAGTTATAAGCCACGCGGGTCAATGTTGATAGTTATGATATTTATAAACGCTCTTGTTAGATGATTTTTACTTCATTTAGATAATGTTTTTTTTTTAATCGTCAAACGAAATGTTTACACAAATACTTTAATTTCAAATTTCATTGGCCGTTCTGTTGCATTATTTATCGGGATACACTGCTGAGATAATAAATGCGAAGCATTAACGGTCATAAAACTGACAACGAGAAAAGTTTAAAGCAACTTTATTCACACTATCACAATCGTTACCTCTATCACGCGTGAATTGTATATTTATGTCAGTGAATAGGTCTGGTGCATGAATATATTTGTTGAATAACGCAAAAACATGTGCTCAATGAAATTCGCATTTTTTTTTTTATTTTTTTTTATGTTTAATATTGCCGAACTGTAATTTGTAATACATGTAACAATTATTTTATTTTAGATGCAGATGATGCTTGATCTAGTAGTAAGTTTAACTTCAAATTCAATTTGATATTTCATATGTCAAGATAAGTTTTCGAAGATTTAATAAAAAACACTGATTTCAATTATTGATTTAACATCTTTTATGCAAATGTGTAGACATGAACGTATATTCAACGTCCAGTATCTCCAAAAGTTGTTAACATTGATAAACTCTGGTTGTAAAAGTTCTTGGAAAATATGTTTTTTAAATTTTCAAAAAAGTATTTATTGTAAAAAAATAAATAATGTATTTTTTTTATTTTTTCTCTTCGTCAATTAATTTGTTGACTACATATCCGGTATCATAGATGCCATTATGTGATCATGAAAGTTCCATATTTTTAATGGATTACACATTTTTTAGTGTCCTATATGTGGTATGTCTTTTCCAGATGTATAGTCAATACCTCAGCTTTCGATACTGCAATGGGATAATAAATGACGACGTTGATGTTTCAGAAATAGTTAAAAAAATAAACAATAAAAAATCAACATTTTCTTCTGTACTTTGTTATTCATATCCCTTGGATTCAAATGTTTTATGCTAAAGCGGTCCTGCATAAAAGGGGCGAAAGATACAAGCGGAATAGTCATATTTATAGATTGAAAATAAACTGACAAAGCCATGGCTAAAAATAAAAAGACGAACAGACAAATAATAGTACAGAAGACACAATACAGAAAAATAAATACTAAGCAACACGAACCCCGGCAAAAACTGGGGTTGATATCAAGAGTTCTTGAAGGGTAAGAAGATCCTGCTCCGCATGAGGATAAGTCCATAAAATCGCTGAGGAAGCTTGAAATTAATAAAGTGTTTTTTGTAAAAGAGAAATTATTGTTATTTTGAATTCCGGCGCGATATGTTAATTATAGTACGAATTTGATAAATCCCTTTACATTTGTCGTCAATCTTATTGTAATAGAATTTCTTAAAAATGAAATAAAATGCTATAAACTAAAGATTGGATCATTTAATATTCGTGAATACTTAAGAAGAAAATAAACTTGTTTTTAGCAAATAAACTAACAAGGTCATGTTATTCTCTGGCTATTTATGACGTCTTAACACTAAATCCATTGGATGTTGGATGTGTACGGATAGATAGTTTAGTCTTAGATGAATGATGTTGTTTATTAGTTGTCGTGATGTATAAGTACCCAGCCACGTCCACTTGTATTTTTGTCCATCTGATGAGTTAAGCCTTTTTCAACTGATTTTTATAGTTCGTTCTTATGTTGTACTGTTATACCACTGTCCCAGGTTAGTGGAGGGTTGTGATCCCGCTAACATGTTTAGCCCCGCCACATTATTTATGTATGTGCCTGTCCTAAGTCAGGGGCCTGTAATTCAGTGGTTGTCATTTGTTTATGTGTGACATTTTTGTTTTTCGTTCACATTTTTACATAAATAAGGCCGTTAGTTTTCTCGTTTTAATTGTTTTACATTGTCTTATTGGGGCCTTGTATAGCTGAGTGACTATGCGGTATGGGCTTTGCTCATTGTTGAAGGCCGTACGGTGACGTATAGTTGTTAATGTCTGTGTCATTTTGGTCTTTTGTGGATAGTTGTCTCATTGGCAATCATACCACATCTTCTTTTTTTTATATAATCATAGATAATCATGGAATTATGTATTTGCGCCAGACACGCGTTTTGTCAACAACAGACTCATCAGTGACACTCGAATAAAAAAAGTAACAAAAAAGGCCAAACAAATCACGAACTTAAAGTGCATTGAAGACCAATTATCCCTAAACATTTTGTCAAATACAGCTAAGGTAATATATTCCTGCGATACAAAAGCCTTATTAAATCATATCGCTTTTACAATAAATGATTATTGCTTCAATTGTACCTATTTCTGTATTGTCTTATATATGCCGTTTAAAGTTCTGCTGGTGGTAAGAGGGATGCGTTTTATATCTATCTTCGATAACCAGTAACGTCACGATCAAGTTAAAGTTTTTGGTTGAGTAAATAAAGACAGTTGGGATCACATCAAAATTAAACAAAGTACAGATATATTTTCAAAGATTTCAATACTGTGTTAAATTCTTTTTTAAATCAATTAGTTCACCCGGATTGTATCTAAATTAACTAGCCCTAAAAACAATATAACAAGCAAATTTGGGATGTGATATCCCTTTTTTTAATCGGAATAATACAGGCACAACGAAATTTGATTATCTTTGAGAGGGTTTTGTAAAGGTTTTAACTGATTTGTGGTAACAAAATCCCTGACTTAAAAATCTACATGGTAAACATAAATTACTTTCATTGAAATCAACAATGCGACTACAGATAATGCCATAATCACTGGTATTAAAGAGATAACCGTAACTGCAATTACGATTATCCCAATATGGCGACGGTAGATATATAGGTAAAATCTTTACACTCGTTTTTCTTAAATGTAGCATGTTTTAGGAAGAAAGATAAGAAGTTAGCAATATCCTTTAACTCTACTTTCCGCTATATAGATGACGTTCTTTCACTAAACAATTCAAAATTTGGTGACTATGTGGATCGCATCTATCCCATAGAATTGGAGATAAAGGATACTACAGATACAGTTAAGTCGGCTTCATATCTTGACTTACATCTAGAAATTGACAATGAGGGTCGTTTGAAGACAAAACTTTACGACAAAAGAGATGATTTCAGCTTTCCAATTGTGGACTTTCCATTTCTAAGTAGCAACATTCCAGCAGCACCCGCATACGGGGTATATATCTCCCAATTGATACGATATTCCCGTGCTTGCATTTCCTATCATGATTTTCTTGATAGAGGGTTACTGCTCACAAGGAAGCTATTAAACCAAGAGTTCCAAATGGTGAAGTTGAAATCATCCCTTCGTAAATTTTACGGACGCCATCACGAGTTGGTTGACCGTTATGGAATAACCGTTTCACAAATGATATCGGATATGTTTCTTACGTCGTAACTACGATCTCCTTCCCTTTCATGAAATTGACCTACCGAATTAGACTATTTACCGGATTTGTAATCACATAAGCAACACGACGGGTGCCGCATGTGAAGCAGGATCTGCTTACCCTTCCGGAGCACCTGAGATCACCCCTATAGTTTTTGGTGGGGTTCGTGTTGTTTATTCTTTAGTTTTCTATGTTGTGTCATGTGTACTATTGTTTTTCTGTTTGTCGTTTTCATTTTTAACCATGGCGTTGTCAGTTTGTTTTAGATTTATGAGTTTGACTTCCCTTGGTATCTTTCATCCCTCTTTTTTTGTCAATAGTTACTCAGCTGCAAGGTTTATCTATACCATTACATCATATTTGAATCGTAACGGTGCACTGGAATTGTCTAAGCGTAGTGAAAATAGCATTCACATATTTTGTGGCATACCTAGTTCTTGGAAATTTCTGTATATTAACAAAGTTCGTGATTTCCCATTTCCAAATTTCTTGAAGCTTGTTCACCCTTCCAATTTTATGATATACTAGTATGTAGCTGTTTTCATAAGAACTATTAATTATATATGCATAAAAATAAATTTCATAAGATGTTGGGACGTTTCGTAAATAATTCATCGCCATAATTTCATAATATGCTATCAGATATACGTTTTTAGTGTCAATATCAATAAAACAGTTTCCAGTTACGATTATCTTTTTTATTTTTAAATACCATAATTACGATTATCTTTTTTCCGAGTTACAATTATCATCTAAAGTTTTTCAACAGCTATTTTCACAGCGCTTAGACAATTCCAGTGCACCGTTACGATTCAAATATGATGAAATGGTATTTATACTGCAATCAGCTAGTTTACTGTACAGATAAAGCTATACGTATAAACGTCTAGCTTTATACGTCAATGACCCCAACTGACCTATAAGCCCCGCCTCCTTATTGTATTTCATCAACAACATCACGTCACGACCATGACAACGTAAAGTAACAATGGTCAAACTTTTTTCAATTTAAACTTTAATGTCTTCAAATTGGTTATTTATATATCATGTTTATCAAATGTTATTAATTAAGTTCATTTTTCCTTTCTAATTCCTTAATACGCCAATGTCTTACCACCTGGACTACGCTCATAGGGAAATACCACAAAATGGTACCTCAAGAGGGAAATTTCAAACACTTTTTTTAACAATTTTTGTTACACGTTTTTTTCATTTTTCATTTTTTTTTCCGATTTCAGTATAAAAACAATATACGTATAGTGTCTTGAAATATGAAATTTATTTGTATTCGGCACGAAACGGGAAAAGAACCTCGCATTTTCCCGTTTCTAAGCCTCATACAAATAAATTTCATATTTCAAGACACTATACGTATATTGTCTAAAGATAAACCTTGCAGCTGAGTAACTATTGACAAAAACATGCTACATTTAAGAAAAAATAGTGTAAAGATTTTACCTATATCTACCGTCGCCATATTGGGATAATCGTAATTGCAGTTACGATTATCTCTTTAATACCAATGATAATAACATAGAGGCCAAAGAGTTATGACCGTCCAAAAATGGGGCATCGGTAACAAGAAATCGTCTCTTTTGTCGTAGGTTTTAACATAGAGTTAAAACTGTAACATTCAAATCTAGAAAAGAACAATTAATATTATCTGCATAAGATTTGTTTATAGAAAGTTTAGTATATCTGCAGTAAAATTTGAAAATGCTCGATTGTTTAAGGCACAAATCTTAACAAGGTAACAGTAAGCGTTTTGAAAGTGTCAGTTAAAAGTAAAGATGTATCACAAAAATACTAAACTCCACGGCAAATTCAAAAAAGGAAAGGTACATAAAATTAAAAAAAAAATCAAACGTTATCAATCAACGAAAGAAGTGAAAAACAATCGCTTAATTCCTGACTCGGAATTTGATGAGACTGTCATCAAAGTGAGAGAGTTAGCGCTATAAAACCAGGTTTAATCAACCATTTTCTACATTTGAAAATGCATATACCAAGTCAGGAATATGAGTTCTTGTCCATTCGTTTTTGATGTGATTTGTTATTTGATTTTGCCATGTGGTTATGGACCTTCCGAATTGATATTCCTTTAAGTTCAGTATTTTTGTGATTTTACTTTTTGGTGGGTTTTTTTATAGGCATTTTTCAAAGAAATTTGTACTGATCTTTACTGTGTTCTTCCTTAAACTGTTATTTTTGGACGAAAATTGTGAAAATAATTGTATAAAGTTCGAGATTGCATTTAAGTTACGTAAGAGCGTCACTGTTTGTTTGTTTTTTTTTAAATCGTGTGATGTCTGTCGTTGATAAAATATGTTCGTTGCTGTTCTGTAGTTTGCATGTTGAGTCGATATTCTATGATTTGTTTGTGCGTTTCTCTGTGATGAATGTTCTTGGGTGTCTTTGTGCCATATTTCTATCACGTAGTGTAGTCATGTCAGTGATATTTCTTAACATTGTTATAAAGCGGGAGGTTTGGCTAGCCATTAAACCAGTGTCATCCCACCTTTTTTTCTTATAATGTCCTGTACTAAGTCAGAAATATGACAGTTGTTATCAAACAGTTCGGGTTTGTTTTTATTTGTTCACTTCAGTCTTCCTGTTGTTCGTTTGTTTTCCTCTTATAGTTGATGTGTTTCCCTCGGGTTTTTTTTACCAGGATTTGTTTTCTTTCAGTCGATTTATGAAAGAGGGACGAAAGATACCAAAGGAACAGTCAAATTCATAAGTCGAAAATAAACTAACAACGCCATGGCTAAAAATGAAAAAGACCTGACTATCTTAAACACAGCCAAATAAGTTTCAAGAAGACATCGAAGCAACTATAAAATGAG
This sequence comes from Mytilus trossulus, assembly GCF_036588685.1. Lineage (NCBI taxonomy): Eukaryota > Metazoa > Mollusca > Bivalvia > Mytilida > Mytilidae > Mytilus > Mytilus trossulus. Next base: position 82,276,983 of record NC_086378.1, read on the forward strand.
AGAAAGACTGTTCATGTCATTTCACCCGGACAAATGTAACATCCTTAGAGTCGCAACAAAGAAAAGATAAATACATTTATATTACGACATGCATGGACTCAAAATGAGTAAAGGAAAGAGCCTATCAAACTATAGTTATACCCAAATTAGAATACTGCTGCACAGTTTCAAGGCCGAAGCGCATGTTCATTTAAAGTGAGACAATTCGCCGAGTGGAGCGAGGCGAAAAAATTTTGAGCCTTTTTTTAGGGGGGTTTTGTGGCTGAAACGGGAGAAGCTAGCTTATTTCAGCATTACTATTTATAATAAAAAACAAAAGCAAAAATAACAAAAATGCGTTATTTTTATTAGCTACCCTATAAGTAAATATTAAAATTAATCTCTGTTGGTCACGTTCTTATGCATATTCATGTATTTATATTTATTTCCAGTAGCAAGTTATAAGCTTCTAGAAGACGAGAAAATGTTATAAGCATTCTAATGTCACACACAAGTGATCACAAGTTGTCTGTAAACATTCCGCTGTCAACCTACCTGGTCACATTATTCTACCAATTTTTAAGTCATTGGTTTGACCTACCGGGGTTCGAACCCACGACCTACCGCACTAGAACCCTTGAATCAACTGAACACGCTAGCATACAACCAAACAATGCTGATCATAATCAGAAAAAGAAACACGAAAAAAATATTTTCAAACAATACCAAAAATATATTTCATACTTTTATTAAAGATAAAAAAAAACATGAATTGCCTTATACATCAAAGACCAGTTGTCAAAGACACTTACATAGAAAAAGCGCTTCATGGTTTTGTTTAATTTAATTATTAATAATTATTATTTTTGGTCAACATGCATGACATGGTCAATGAATTATTTTATTGATTAGCATTTGTTGTTCAGTGAGTTGATATTGTAAACATTGGTATACCTACATGTATAGCGTTATCGATTCAAACATAAACCAAGGAAAATAAGCCAGCATACTAATAGGGGGTGTTTTTACTTATGAGTTACCTTTTTCATCTTTTTTTTCTTTTAAGAACCCTTCTTCTACCAGTTTTGTAACGACATTAAGATTTGTTTCAATTTTTTTATTTTGATTTGTTTTCGGAACACTTATTTTTTTACCATCACTGCTATGGTGAAAGCTGTAATCGCTGCTGCAGATTGGACACACTGTATGTAGTGTGCCGGTAGATAATTTGAAACTCGAAACTCGCATATTGGTAATGTAAAATACATAATTTAAAAAAAAGACATTTCGAAAGTTTGGTCGTCGTTTCAAAAGTGAGGCATTTGCCTCATTTGCCTCCATTACGCTACGGCCCTGAACTGTTCGGGATCCACAAAATCTCAGAAAATATATATAAAGATTGGAACAAGTACAAAGAAGTACTGTGACCATAATACACTTGCAACAGATATCACAATACCAGCAGTGTATCTGAAATGCTAGAAAATCTTAGAAGGCAAACCTTTAAAAAACGCAAGTTTAAACCAAATCGACTCCAAATCGTCCACAAAATTATCCACCTTAAAATTGCAATACCATTGCAAGATAAAATAATTTTAAAAAAAAGAGTCTAAAATAAGATCTACGTGCCATCAATAAACATACAGACCTCTTTGAAAATGTATCAAAGACGGTTTTAAATTTTCATTCTTCAGCCAAACAATCAACGATTGGAACAAATTACCACTGGATATCCCAAACCAAACCTCTGAACTCACTAATGAAGTCCTTCTTGAAAACATTCTCTCACAGGTCTAAATTGAATGGATGTGCCTATTGTTTTTATCTTGTTATAAAAATATATAAATATAAATAAATATGAAAGTTGTAAATAAAAAAAATGTAATTTTATAGAGGAAAATTGTAATTTTATAGAGGAAAATTGTAATTTTATAGAGAAAAATTGAAATTAACTCAAATCAAACCATATACAGGCATATGGCAAGCCGTTTTTATATTTCTTCACTTTCAAGATATCTTAGAAAGTTAAATCCGATATCTTTATAATTAAATAAGATATCTTCTAAATTAATAGAGATATCTTGATATTTAAATAAGAAATCTAATTAAACTTGTTACAAATATATCTTATTTAGTTTAAACGATATCTTATTAAAGTTTATAAGATATCTTATAAACTATATAAGATATCTTTTGTATAGTTTCTTGTAAAGATATCTTATCAACTAAATAAGATATTTTTATTACTAAATAACTGAGACTACTATATACGGAAGCCTGGAGCTGCCTTGTGTAATTGTTTATAACTAAACCATATTTGATAATCATTGCGATAATGTTTTGTATATTGCAAAATGACGTCTTATTTATCGCAATAATTCGCTGTATCTAACACCAAGGCACTTTATTTAGCGCAATGATTTGTTAAATTTAACACTAAGAAGACTTAATTATCGCAATATTTGCTATATATATACAACAAGTCGCCTTATTTATGGCAATATTTCGTTATATCTAACAACAAGACGTCTTTGTTATTGCGATGATTTTATTGTGTAAAAACGGTACCACTTAATTAACGCGATTTACGATTTTTTTTCGCTTTAAATTTCGGAAGTTAAAGCTAAGTCATCATAATTATGGCGATAGCACATTTCAATTTACATATGTAGCGTGAGCAGCCATTCAACGGCCATTTTCGTTATGATCAACACCCGATCAACCAGACCATTTTAATAATTTCTTCATTTGACTAGAGAAGACTAAGTGGACCTACATACAAAGGAAGCTACCCTCATTCTGAACAATGCTTTTGGTAAGTAAATATTTCATGGTATCAACATAATAGCTACTGTTTGTTCTTTTTATACCACCAACTTGAAACGTGGGGGTATATAGAAATCGTTGCCCCCACCTGTCTTTCCGTCCGTTATGGTAGCCATGCAGGAGGTACCTTTTATCTGCGAGACTCATCCTTGTCCATTGAACAAAACTTAATAAAAATTTCACAAATTCTTTATAATATAATGCCTCTGTGCACCTTTTATTTCATATATTGATTGAAATTTATATTTTTTGGGTTTGCCATAGCAAAACAAGGACTTTTCCATCCCTTGCCAAAGGGTATTCATTTCTTATTCGCAACTGCAAGATCAACCTTAACCACTGAACAAAACTGACGGACAGACGACAATTATATACCATAATACATTTGTAGGTCCGTCAAAGTTTCGACAGGCGTATAAAAAACAGTTCAACTACTTTTACAAGCCGAAAAGGAAAATAGAAACGTGACGCCAGTAAACAAGACTTATTTTAATCTGAACATGCAAATTGAATATTATGTTATGTATTTTACATTAGACACATTCACAGAACAACACCATCTATTATGAGAGTCCCAGAAACTATAATAGTTGACAGTTTTCCTACTAATTCCACGTGTTTCCGAGTCATAGTAAACTCGAAATAGCCTACAATGCATTGCAGTTCATTGAGTCGATTGGTCAGTATTTTAAGGCCACAACAGCCTTCCGTTTTTGGAAGTTACTACATTTTTACTATGCAATATATTCTCACGTCAGAAAATCTAGAGTTCCCGACCTGTTTATAACAGGCATATATGGTTAACCATATCAAATCATATACAATTTTAATTGTGTCATCAAATAATCATTTTGAGTAGTGCTTTCTGATCCCAAGGGAAAAAGGGTAAATAAATTGTTTGGTTCCGATTCAGCCTGAAAAGAAGAAAGGAAAATAATCAACTTTAGTTTTTGTCGAGCCTGCAACTTTTGTTGCAGAAAGCTCGACATAGGGATAGTGATCCGGCGGCGGTGTTAGCTCACTTCTTCAAAGGTTTATATTTTAGAAGGTTAAAGACCTGGATGCTTCATACTTTTTATATAGATGCCTCATGTTATGAAGTTTCCGTCAGTCACATGTCCAATGTCCTTGACCTCATTTTCATGGTTCAGTGAACACTTGAAAAAAAAGTTCAGAATTTTTGTAATGTTGAATTCTCTCTTATTATAAGTAATAGGATAACTATATTTGGTATGTGCGTACCTTGCAAGGTCCTCATGCCCGTCAGACAGTTTTCACTTGACCTCGACCTCATTTCATGGATCAGTAAACACAGTTAAGTTTTGGTGGTCAAGTCCATATATCAGATACTATAAGCAATAGGGCTAGTATAGTTGGTGTATAGAAGGACTGTAAGGTGTGCATGTCCAACTGGCAGGTGTCACCTGACCTTGACCTCATTTTCATGGTTCAGTGGTTATAGTTAAGTTTTTTGTGTTTTGGTCTGTTTTTCTCATACTTTATGCAATAGGTCTACTATATTTGTTGTATGGAATGATTGTAAGGTGTACATGTCTAGCGGGTAGATGTCATCTGACCTTGACCTCATTTTCATGGTTCAGTGGTCAAAGTTAATTTTTTAAGGTTTGGTCTTTTTATCTAATTTTATATGCCAAATGTCAACTATATTTGGTGTACTGAAATGAATTATGATCTGAATGTCAGTCCCGCAGGTTTTATTTTACAATAACCTCAATTTAACGGTTCATTGCACAGTGTTAAGTTTTTGTGTTTTGGTCTATTTTTCTTTACCTTTAAGTAATAGGTCAACTATATTTGTTGTATGGAAGCATTGTTAGCTGTACATGTCTGCCTGACATGGTTCATTGGTCTTTGTTTAGCTATCTTGGTTAATGTTAAGTTTATGTGACAGTTGTAATAAAGCTTTATTCTTAGGACTATCAACATAATATCAATGATTAGTAAAGAAGGCGAGACATTTCAGTGTGTGCACTCTTGTTACACGTTGCATGCATATCAAAATGAGCAAAAATACAGTTTCTTTACATTTGAACTACTAAGAGCATGACTTATTTGAAATAGGTTTGTATTGATTATGACTTTCCGTGGTTTTATTTAAAAATGTTTTTAATTATTACTTTTATGTCAAAAAAACTACCACAGAGGAAGTTAGAAATAAGCAAAAATAAAAAGGGGCGGATGTTAGTCTGGTCAACAAGGTAACTGTGATTTAAAAACGGTTGAAATTACAATCCAAATGTTCCACACAAACCTCTCTTTAATCAACATTAACATCGTGATAGAATTTCAATATGATCTGTTTGGTAGAACAAAATCAACCTTAAGTCGTTTGCATATTTCAACATTAATCTCAAAATTAGACCTATAAATTGGCATTGAAAAAAAAACAGTTTTTAGAAAGCTTGTACGAGTTCGCTAGCAACCCTTTGCGGGTTTTTAATTTGATAGGTGACTTTTTGTTAAATATTTATTTGTTTTGAGATTGTTACACAAGTATGACTGATATACCCATTTTATTGCTATGTGACCTATTATAAAATTGAGAATGGAAATGGGGAATGTGTCAAAGAGACAACAACCCGACCAAATAAAAAAACAACAGCAGAAGGTCACCAACAGGTCTTCAATTTAGCGAGAAATTCCCGAACCCGGAGGCGTCCTTCAGCTTCCTATTATGTCTGTTTTGTTCATACATGTACATCGTTTTATATAGAATGGAATTTGATACGACTGTCATACAAGTGAGAAGTTTGGTGCTATAGAACCAGGTTCAATCCTACATTTTCTTCATTTGAAAATGCCTGTACCAAGTCAGGAATATGACAGTCGTTGTCCATCCGTTTGGTGTGTTTTGTCATTTGATTTTGCCATTTGATAAGGGACTTTCCGTCTTGAATTTTCATCGGAGTTCAGTATTTTAGTTCCATTTGATAGGATAACGTCATTAATTTTCATGGCATCAATTGACAATTGATGTTATGATAATTTACACACAAGCGCAAACGATGCATGGCAGATTTAAAATTTATGATTTGAGTTTTCTCTCAGTTTCATAAGAATGAAGATAACAATATGTATTTTAAGCTCCACGGCATCAATTGGTGATTTGAAGATTGCAAATACCCATTACTGGCTCTGCCAACGCCAGTAAAGTTAATTTGCGACCATCCAATTACGAAATGCTGCCGTCGCAGCTTAAAATATAATACAGTTATCTACTGATAAATATCTTTGCATACATTCATTTTGATCCAATCTTTAAGGCTATCTGAACATCTTCCCCAAGTTTACTATACATCAAATAAGACCATTTCAGTGGAACAAATGCAACAAAATAACAGTCTAAAGTTCTAAGTTGTACACTTTTATGTTTCAGATGGTACTTGCTCTTCTCCTGTTCTGCAAGGCCAGTGCTATTCCATATCCAGACATAGATGCCTCATTAGACGAACTAGTTGTATACTATACAAGTTTTTCATTTACAACAAAAGAAGTACTCGGGTTTTTACTAAACATACATCATATAATGCTGAGCGAAAGATCATTTTATAGAATTAAAAAACGTTTGAGATTGCAAAAAAGAGGAGTTGAAAGTGCTATATCTGATATTGTTACAAAAATTTTACAGTTAAGAAATGCAGGATATACCAATATAGGTTATCGATCTTTATGGAATGTACTTCGCTGCCTAGGCGTAAGAGCTTCACAACACACGGTTAGGCTAGTTTTGAAAGCTATTGACGGAGAAGGCGTTTTAAGGAGACAAAGACATAGGCTTACAAGAAGACGATACACTAGTAACGGACCGAGCTTTTGCATCCACGTCGATGGATATGATAAGTTAAAGCCGTTTGGAATATCTGTTCATGGTGGAATCGACGGTTTTTCAAGAAAGATACTTTGGCTGAAGGCTACAAGTTCAAATAAAAATCCCCGTATAGTTGCAGGACATTTTCTTGAGTATTTGAAGACAAGCAAGAGGGTTCCAAGGGTAGTACGCATGGATGCAGGAACTGAAAATGTTATAATTGAACGTATTCAAATAGCTTTGAGATCATTTCATGCTGATAGCATGGCAGGACATAGAAGTGTTTCAATAGGAAGATCAACTGCCAACCAAAAGATCGAAATGCTATGGAGTTTTCTGATGCGAAATTTCACAACATTTTGGAGGAATTTGTTTAAAGATATGGTAGATGAAGGTATACTAAACAATGCCGACCCTGTGCATCTTGAATGCATACGGTTTTGTTTCCTACCACTTATTCAGAGACATTTAGACATGTTTCTACAATCATGGAACTCGCACAGAATAAGATCTCAAAGAAATGTTGAATGTCCACATGGTATACCTGACGTTATGTACTACCAACCTTTTATTTACGATAAATATGACTGCTCTTATGAATTGCCGTGTGACATAGTTGTATTGGATTACTTAACTGATATATACGCGGATGCTGTTCTACCTAGAGGCACTAAAGAAGAATTTAGACAATTAATAAATACTCTCACGTTTTTAGATATCGAAGAATTCGATGTCATTGAAACTCCAACACAGGCCAAAGAATTGTTCAACTTATTATCAGGCGTAATATCACAACATTTGTTAAATCGATAAAAAAATTACAGATTTAACATTTATTATTCATGATAAGTATCTGTTATGTCACCATGTTGTCGAATATATGGACCCGAATATATATTCGCGCATGAGCTATTTGATCTGTTGATGCAAAGAACAACATTGAAGTGCATAATGTGTACATACTAATTTTCTTGTTTTTCGTTGATTATGCTTCCATTTTGTCAGAATCGATATAAATATTGAATGAAAATGTTCTGTTGTATTCAGTATTATAAAAATAGTTAAGAATAAATGCCTACTGTTTCTTTTAACAAGTCTTTCCAATGCCCGAGTCATCATTAATTTGATAACAGTCCGACACATTTAAATATGCCATACTGGTCTATTCCTTCATGATGTAGCTGAGTATCATTCAGTCATTTTTCATATCTGTTACAATAACCAAACACTTTTCCATAAAATTTAACGTGTCATACATAATCAAAATATTAAGAACAATCAAATCTTTTTTGGTGTCAACTCAATCAATCCATTTCATTCTTAATGAACTGGACAGAGTGTTGCTAAACTAAAGAGAAACACAATATACGATGTATCATGTCTGTCGTTCACGTCACTGAGTATAAAAGGGGGCATGGTTTCACATACACCACGATATTTGGAAGGTATCTAACGTCACAGTACCCGAATCGCACCGAGTACCAAAATTGCACCTACTAGTATTCAACAAAAATACTGAGGAAATCTTACTTGTTTTCATTGAGTCTAAACCCTGGGTATTTTTCGGGGTATATGTATGATTTGATACAATACACGTCATTCTACATTGCTGAACATATTTAAATATACAAAAACAGTAAAAATCAACAGATTTGTTTTTAACCGACCCTCATTGTCAATTAAAGATGCAAGTTATGATATAAGACAGACTTAATTGTATATATGTTTTATCCTTTTATTTCATGATCGATGAGATCAATGCGTTCAACGTAACATAGTCATCAAACTTGACTTATTCAGTGAGATGCAAATATCTGTATAGCTGCTTTTCATTCGTCTTTAGAAGATAATGTAAACAGGTAAATGCATGAAAAGTCGAGAAGAAGAGAAACACGTTTGTTTCTCATTACAATGCCGATTGGTTACTAAAGTATTGAAAAACACATCTTTCGAACGTAACAAAAATTAAGAAACCTTTATAGCATCAATTTAAGATATAATGATCATTTCTGATTTGAGTGGGTTTTCATTTTTCTATAGTACGATTTATCTCTGGTTAATTCAACGTCTTTGAATCTATATTGTTTTATGTATGTTGGTATAGATTAGTGCAAGACCAATTATTCAAATGTTTCCTCAACATCGGAATGGTGAATATTCGTGTCAATTCTTTTACATCACTGCACAATAAAACAATACTTTGGTTATATGTAGTCTAAAAAATCTTAAGATTTTGTCATTATCCACTTTCGATTCCAATGTATCTAGGGCATGTTATTGTAGTTACACAATAGATAAAAGTTGGTGTAGAAATAACCTGGCAAATGAAATTCATAGAGTCATATTACTAGTACCTAATGTTGCTTTATTGTTACATATATTTGTCTGTTTAAGCCGTTTTAACTATTTATGTTTTTTTTCAACCTGCACATTACGTCTACAAGCAGCCATCTATAGACTTATTAAAGAAAACATGTCAAGTTTTACTAGGGAAACAATTGTGGACACAGTTCAGAGTGGGTAGATTGTTTGAAGGTTTGCCTGTGTTTTCTGAGAAAAAAGTTCTCTCCTTTATTCAGCATTAAACTGTCCTATGTTCAACTGTAGCAAAGTGACACTCTACCTCTGGCCTTTGTTAGTCTTGTAAGATTTTTAATTTTAGTTTCTTGTGTATAATTCGGAGTTTAGTATGACGTCCATTATCACTGTACTGGTATACATATTTTTAAGGGGCCAGCTGAAGGACGCCTACGGGTGTGGGAGTTTCTCGCTACATTGAAGACCAATTGGTGGCCTTCGGCTGTTGTCTGCTCTATAGTCGGGTTGTTAACGTTTTGACACATTCCCCATTTCCTTTCTCAATTTTACCTGTACCAAACACTACAATTATTAGTGTGTTTTTGTTTCTAATAGTAAGTTTTATTGTTAAAGACTTCACGTAGGAGACGCTAATTGCATGCATTACCAAATGATTCTTATAAAATAACCGAAATTAAATGCCAGTTAAAACCAGAGAGGAGAGTAATATAATACATTAGGTGCTTTTCAGAATGATTTGGTTTAAATTTACGAGATGGTATCTGATAGTATCTGAGAACCTACATGCATGAACTATTTTTGGGAGAAATTGTATTTGCTTATACAGGAAATGAACAAATTATGACCGGAGCGGGTCCCCACTTAGGCATTCAATTGGCCCCCATTCATGAAAATTTCTGGATCTGCCACTGAGTTTGTCAAATTTTTGTTTCACAAAAAATACATTTGCATAATAATGGACTAAGCTTAAAGCAACGCAATTTACTAATAGTTTTACAGAAAGAACTCATGATCAATACAGTGATATAATGAGTACTGAAAATACACGACATTCATGTACATTAATTCTTCCTATTTATACCACAACTATGATTTAGGTAGCACTTCACAGTTCGATGTGTAGTTTCGCATTTTGATCACTTTTTCAAATATAAGAGCTAGTGTTCAATAAAATTCTTTTTTGGATAGCTGTTGATTAAGATTATTAAAATAGCCTTCATAGTGAGCATCAAGAGTATATAATGTATGAAATGTGGCCTGTTTTCTGTATGACAGTCTGTCTTTGCATATCCAGACCAGGCAATGGTTTGTCAATTATTGTAATATATTTTTACAACTTTTTGTTGCACGAACTTTGTGATTAATTTTGCGACAAAAATGGGTCGAGAGACACCCATTTTTTATTTGATCATTGGGTAGATAGATTATTGTCAACAGTTTCTGAAAAGGTATCACTCAAAGGCATTGAACTTCTAGTTTGATTCAAATTTTTGGGGAATATGTGACATTTTCACCCTTCTTTTTGCAAAATGTTACGTAAATAAATGCAAAATGTTCCCATGGATACACAAAACAGGAATTATATTTCTCTCTTTTAACTTTTGAAAATCAAATCTATGAAAGATACATTTGAACATGTATAACACAAACAGTTATGTTAATGTATTTGAAAAATATGAATAGAGGATGATGAAACATTTTGTGGTTCAATTTTAATTAATGTTTTTCTAACTATACAGTGCTATCTTGACATAAATGTAAAACTACGTGCATCAGAAGTCCAGCAAAAGACATGCACTTATCATATTATATGTTCGTACTATGGATAAACATTCGATTCAAAGCAAGTAATTGTTCAATAGGAAAAATACTGGTCAGTCCAATCGTACTAGTTAATGGGACTTGGTATGGTGACCTGTGTCTTTCTGCAATAAAACCTTTCGGAGTATCAAGTTAAAATAAAGATCAGTGTTGCTTAATTTCAAAGCGGGTTTAAATCACATTACATCATGTTCCATGATTGTGTTCGCTGCCATATTGTATAGACTTGATTGTAAATAATAAACATATGAAAAGCAATAACTTTCCTTTGCATACCTTTAAAACTCAATCCTTGTCACTAAATAATTGAAAACATGCATTTACTATTACGTTTACCCTCCTCTTTTCCCCTTATACGATTTCAAAGTTGTAACACTTGATTGTTTTGGTTCCCCTTGAGAGTTTGACTGTGTTTTTGGCAATCACACCACATGTTCTACTTGTTTTTGTTATACGTAGACATTATCTAACAACCATATACATCATATACGGAATGCATCTTGCAACCCAAGAAACCAAATACAGAGTGAGACTGTGCCTAACAACCACATACACCCCATACAGACCGTATCTAACAACACAGACACCATATACAGACTTCATCTAATAACCAAAAACACCATATACAGACTGTAACTAACAAACAGTGACACCTTATACAGACTGTATCTAACAAAAATAGACACCATATAAAAACAACTTCTATTTTGTTATACGTTGATAGTATCTAACAACCACAGACACCATATAAAGACTACATATAACAACCACAGACACCTTATATATACAGACTTTATCTTACAACCACAGACACCATATAAAGACTACATCTAACTACCACGGATACCATAAAAAGACTACATTTAACAACCAAAGACACCTTATAAAGACTACATTTAACAACCAAAGACACCTTATAAAGACTATATCTAACTACCACGGACACCATATAAAGACTATATCTAACAACCACAGACACCATATAAAGACTACATTTAACTACCACAGATACCATATAAAGACTACATTTAACTACCACAGATGCCTTATAAAGACTACATTTAACAACCAAAGACACCTTATAAAGACTATATCTAACAACCACAGACACCATATAAAGACTACATTTAACTACCACAGATGCCTTATAAAGACTATATCTAACTACCACGGACACCATATAAAGACTATATCTAACAACCAAAGACACCATATAAAGACTACATTTAACAACCAAAGACACCATATAAAGACTATATCTAACAACCACAGACACCATATAAAGACTACATTTAACTACCACAGATGCCTTATAAAGACTACATTTAACAACCACAGACACCTTATAAAGACTATATCTAACAACCACAGACACCATATAAAGACTACATTTAACTACCACAGATGCCTTATAAAGACTACATTTAACAACCAAAGACACCTTATAAAGACTACATCTAACTACCACAGACACCATATAAAGACTATATCTAACAACCACAGACACCATATAAAGACTACATTTAACTACCACAGATACCATATAAAGACTACATCTCCCTACCACAGATACCATATAAAGACTACATCTACCTACCACAGACACCTTATAAAGACTACATCTAACTACCACGGATACCATATAAAGACTACATTTAACAACCACAGACACCATATAAAGACTACATTTAACTACCACAGATACCATATAAAGACTACATCTACGTACCACAGATACCATATAAAGACTACATCTCCCTACCACAGATACCATATAAAGACTACATCTACCTACCACAGACACCTTATAAAGACTACATCTAACTACCACGGATACCATATAAAGACTACATTTAACAACCACAGACACCATATAAAGACTACATTTAACTACCACAGATACCATATAAAGACTACATCTACGTACCACAGATACCATATAAAGACTACATTTAATAACCACAGACACCATTATATACACAGACTTTTAACTACCATAGACACCATATAAAGACTTTATCTCACTACCACATACACCATATATATACAGACTACATCTGCCTACCACAGATGCCTTATAAAGACTACATTTAACTACCACAGATGCCTTATAAAGACTACATTTAACAACCACAGACACCATTTATACACAGACTTCTAACTAACACAGACACCATATATAGACTAAATATAACAACAACATATACCATAATATGACTACAATTAACAACCACATTTGGATGGAGAGTTGTCTCATTGGCACTCACACCACATCTTCCTATATCTACATACACCATGTATATATAGACTTTATCTACATACCACAGACACCATATCTATACAGACTTTATCTAACTACCACAGACACCATTTATAGACTACATCTAAAAACTATAGATGTATACCATGTAAAAACTACATCTAACAACCACAGACATCATATAAAAACTAAATCTAACCAAAGACATCATATCTATACAGACTTTATCTAAATACCACAGACACAATATAAAAACTAAATCTAACAATCACAGACACCATATATAGGCTACATCTAACAACAACAGATACCATGTAAAGACAAATCTAACAACCACAGACGTCATATATATACAGACTTTAACTAACTGTCACACCAGCATTATATATACGAAGACTACATCTTACAACCACAGACAACAGGCATATATAGACTACATCTAACAACCACAGACAACATCTTATAACCACAGACACCATATATACAGGCTGCATTTAACAGTCAGACACCATACATACAGACTGCATAAATGTGTTAGTAGAATACCCTGGTGGTTTAGGGAAACGTGTACTTTAAGCGCCCCCATAGACTTTTATCTTGTTATTGAGCGAAGGGTTTACAAAAATATTCTCCTCTGAAACTAATAAACCAAATTTACCCAAACTAGGTCACAATCATCATTAGGGTAACTAGTTTAAAAAATGTGTCCGATGACCCGGCCAAACAACCAAGATGGCCGCCATGGATAAAAGTAGAACATAGGAGTAAAATGTTTATTTTGGCTTATATCTCTGAAACCAGAGAGTTAAATTGTTTATCAGGTGAAGATCTTTCTGCTCTTTATAGTCAATTTTTATCAATTTTCATATTTTTTTGTAAATTTTTACAAAATACCTTCCACTGTAATTACTGGGCCAAGTTCATTATAGATAGAGATAATTGTAGCACACAAATGTTCAGTAAAGTAAGATCTACAAACACATAAACATCACCAAACCAACAATTTTGTCATGCATTTATCTGTGTCCATTGTTTAATATGCACATAGAACAAGGTGAGCGACACAGGCTCTTGAGATCCTCTAGTTTATAGTTAGTTTGGATGGCAGATGCTCATAACAAACATGGTGTCGTTTAGTCTAAATTACATTAATAAATTTATGAATGCGGATATACTAGAATGTGAGTAGTGTTTTTAAATGTTTTTTTTATGGATAAATATAAGACTACACGGAAACAACCAGTTGAGGTATTCTAGGGAAGGGATTATGACTGATGGTGTTTAACTCTACTTTCAACACTATTGTGCTATTTCGTGATAGTCGGTTTAAATATATAGATGAATTCGGAGGATGGGATAGGGAAGAGGGCGTTATTATTCATTTTAATATGTCGCAAATTATGTCTATTTTTCAGCTCTTACAAGGTAACCATATATGAAATCTCCTATCTCCCAACCTAACAAACGAATAAATTTAAAATGGTTTTCCTCTTTATTAACAAAAGTGTAATTTGATTGACTGCTTTTTGCAAAATTTAACCCCCAGTGAAAAATATGTCATGCTTGTTCAGGAAAACAAGACTTTAAAAGTTAGATTTATAATTTAAAAACAAGGAGATGTGATATATTTCTAATTTAAATATGATGGATTCAAACAATAAAAGGAAACTTTCAAAATGGTTAAACCCGATACAGTAAAGTCGTCTATAAAAGGCTTGACATGAAAAGTGGGAAACAATTTACACACGCAATTGGCCAAATTAAACATAAAAAACAGTTACAAAATATTAACTGTGGGTCGAGACAGGAACCACCGACAACCACTAAACTACAGGTTCCTGACTTGTGCCAATACATACAGATACAAGATACAAGGGATTTATAAAAAAAAAAGAGAGAGGGAGAAAAATAATCAATCTAAGAAACGTCTGGTATACGTTGTATACTTGCATATAGATCCATGATATACAATAAAAGATTTTATTCAAAGTATTGAAGTACTGAACATCGGATGATCGCAAATTCTTGTGGTTGGTCAAAAGCACATGTCATAGAAGACCATATCTCTATACCTGAAATTGAGGTTGATGTACACAGTAGTTGATAGATAGTCTGAAGTGTGGGAATATATATTTAAATCAAAATCTTGCGATAACTAAGGCGTCTTGTTAGTATGGCGATATATAAGGTGTCTAGAGCAAATCATTGCGATAACTAAGACGTCTTGTTGTTAGATATAGCGAAATATTGCGATAAATAAGGCGTCTTGTTATTTATAGCTAATAATAACGATAAATAAGGCTTCTTCGTTTTAATTATAGCAATGCATTGCTCTAAATATGATGCCTTGTTGTTATATATAGCGAAACTATTGCGATAAATAAGTCGTCTTATTACATAAAGCAAATTCTTGCGATAATTAAGTCTTCTTACTGTTAAATATAAAAAATCATTGCGCTAAATAAAGTGCCTTGTTGTTAAATATAGCGAAATATTGCGATAAATAAGTCGTCGTATTGCAATATACAAAATATTATCGCGATGATTATCATATATGGTTTAGTTATAAACAATAATACAAGGCAGCTCCAGGCTTCCGTAACTATAACACAGTGTTATAGTAGTCTCAGTAAATAAGTATATCAGATATCTTATAAAATAAATAAGATATCTTATTAATTAAATAAGATATCTTATTTATTAAATAAGATATCTTTATTACTTAAAATTAAATAAGATATCTTATAAATATATTAATTTTAAAAGATATCTTGAAATTAATTAAATATAAATACGCATTGCCATACAGGCATGCACTAGAATGTAGTCCTTAAAAAGACAGTTCAAGTTGATGGTTCTCTGTAACTAAACAAAGGGGTCCAGCCCCCTTTTTGGGGGGAAAGAACTTGGTTGATGATATAAGGAATAACTGAAGTGACTGAAGACCTTTGAGGTCAGTAAGCGACTTTTTCTTAGCATTAACGAAAAGCTCTGGGTCCGCCACTGCAGTGAAGAAGAGAGAAAGTATGCCCGTGTCCGTAAAATAATAATCTTTCCGTCTTTGTTTCCGAGATTTTACACCTACAGTGGCTTCCTGTTTTTTTGTTTTGTTTTGAAGAGGAAAATTTTGTAATTTTCGATTCAGGTTAATATCCTTGTATGAAAATAATCACACTATAGTCTTTTATGATTTAAGAAGTACATATGTATTAAATTGAATAATATGTTATAACCTTTATTCAGTCAAGCTCATGAAAAAAAACTGTCGTGTTTCTGTTTCACTGTTGATGAGTGTTGTTCTGATAAATGTTTTATACATGTAGTAGTCTCAGTGTAGTATAAAGACTGAGTTTCAATTTTATTGAATTTAATAGAATCGCACAACAGATAAGGTTTGGTAAGGACCACAGATTGAGGGCACTATAACATGTATCATGTACATACCTGTGGAAGCTACTATTTTATTTTTACATCCAACGTAATAATTTTTAAGGTTTTAGTCACTTTAAAAGAGTTACTTTTAAGGGGAAGCACTAATGACAGGACGATTGCCCGGATAGTGACAGGACGGTTGACCGGACGACATATAAATAGTCATAACTTTTTTGTTATCTGATAGATTTGTTTAATATTTGTAAACCTGATAGATATTAAACTATATTTTATGAAAATAAAAAAAAAAGAGGGAAAATAATTATTTTTGAGCAAAAAAAGTTGACCGGACGGTATTCACACTCGCCAATATACGCTATATATATTCAACTGGTCGACGACAAATGTTAATATCTCTTTTGTTTTACAATATTTGTCCATGAAACTCAGGAATCTGTGAGATTTATAAATATATTATACGAAAATATAAACTTGATTGCAAAAAAACGTGTTTTTCTCAAAAAAAAGTTGACCGGACGGTATTCACCCTCGCCGATATACGCTATATATATATTGAAATGGTCGACGACAAGTGTTAATATCTCTTTTGTTTTACAATATTTGTCCATGAAACTCAGGAACCTGTGAGATTGAATAATATATTACACGA
The DNA here is from genome assembly GCF_036588685.1 of Mytilus trossulus. Classification (NCBI taxonomy): domain Eukaryota; kingdom Metazoa; phylum Mollusca; class Bivalvia; order Mytilida; family Mytilidae; genus Mytilus; species Mytilus trossulus. The sequence continues at coordinate 82,294,059 of NC_086378.1, forward strand.
AAATATAATCTTTAAAGTAAAAAAGAAAAGAAATCTGCAAAATAAGTTGACCGGACGGTATTCACTTTCGACGATGTACGCGTTGATTATATTGAACTGGTCGACGACAAGTGTTGATATCTCATTTGTTTTACAATATTTTATCATGAAATTCAGGAATCTGTGAGAATAATAAATATTGGATACGACAATATAAACTTGATATTGAAAAAAAAAGTTTGTCTCCAAAAAAAGTTTACCGGACGGTGATCACATTCGCCGATGTACGCGTTAATTATATTGTACTGATAAAAATAAGTGTCAATATCTTATTTGTTTTACAATATTTTACTCGAAACTAAGAAATCTACGAGATCAATAAATACTTGATATGAAAATATAAACTTTATAGCAAGGATTTGTATAGTTAGACCAAAAATGTTTATGTGAGCGAGTTCACCAATGTATATTAGAAGTAATGATATTTAATCAAATTAATCTAATTTTGACAATTGTTGTAATCACCAATCAAGCCAAATAACATGTCATTAAAGTTTTCACACCTGAGACATCAAATACATTTAATTGAATTACCTTATAATCAGTTGGTTATTAGTATCCAATTAAAGAAGAAATTTCTAGTCCCATTTCATTTGTGATAGTGCTAAATGTATTAAAAGGTTTTGTTTCCTGTATTTGCTTTGTGAATGAACCACATTTGTTTTTTTGTAATGACGATGTAATTTTGAAATAAAAAGTATATCCTGCTCGAAATTCTGGCAGACGGAAGGGGTCGGTTAACAATTTGTTGCCGCCAATTTTTACCATTTGAACAAATTGAAACAATTTCATTTATTCGATAGTAATATAAACTATTAACTATAAACAAGGATTTCTAACTTTACAAATCCTTGCTATAACGGTTTTTATTTTCATAAAATTTTGCTATTAAAAATATTATAACCAAAAAGAGATATTAAGTCTTGTGTCGATCAGTTCAATATATTTAAGGCATTTATATCAATTGAATGTAAAATCCGTTCGGTCAATTTTTTTATTTCTTTTATTATTTTAATATTTAGTTTAATTTTTCGTAAAATATATTTATTCATCTCCAATGTTCATAAATTTCAGGGACAGATATGGTAAAAAAAAAAATAATATTAACACTTGACACAATCAATTTAATATCATTAAGGCATATATCGGCGAATGTTAGTTCCGTCCGGTCAACTTTTTTTTGAAGAAAAATAACTTTTTTTATCATAAAGTTAACTTTCCATATCATATATTTATTTATCTCGCAAATATCTCAGTTTTATGAAAAAATATTGTTTACAAAAAAAAATATTTACATTTTTTTGTCGCTCAGTTCAATATAATCAACGCGTACATCGTCGAAAGTGAATACCGTCCGGTCAACTTATTTTGAAGATTTCTTTTCTTTTTTACTTTAAAGTTTATATTTTCGTGTAATATATTATTCAATCTCACAGGTTCCTGAGTTTCATGGACAAATACTGTAAAACAAAAGAGATATTAACACTTGTCGTCGACCATTTCAATATATATATAGCGTATATCGGCGAGGGTGAATACCGTCCGGTCAACTTTTTTTTGAGAAAAACACGTTTTTTGCAATCAAGTTTATATTTTCGTATAATATATTTATAAATCTCACAGATTCCTGAGTTTCATGGACAAATATTGTAAAACAAAAGAGATATTAACATTTGTCGTCGACCAGTTGAATATATATATAGCGTATATTGGCGAGTGTGAATACCGTCCGGTCAATTTTTTTTGCTCAAAAATAATTATTTTCCCTCTTTTTTTTTTATTCTCATAAAATATAGTTTAATATCTATCAGGTTTACAAATATTAAACAAATCTATCGGATAACAAAAAAGTTATGACTATTTATATGTCGTCCGGTCAACCGTCCTGTCACTATCCGGGCAATCATCCTGTCATTAGTGCAACCCACTTTTAAGAGGGTGTCCATAGAAAAACCAGGCAGTAGATGGCACATGACATATTTTGTTTTCAAAATTTGTTCATCTATTTCATATCACAAATTCATTCTTTCTCAAGTTAAATTTTGTATTTTTATTAACTGCAACAAATAAAGAGAAAAAAATTACATAGAAAGCACTGAAAATTCATTGAAAAGGGGAGATAACTCTTCATTTTGTACAAAATTTTGTTGAGTTGTTAGTGAAATTTAAAATGATTTTCTGAGCCATCCAGTGTTGATTCAAAAATATCTTTGATATTTATATCCGTTGTAAGATAGAAGATGGGCTAATACAGGACGTTCAATTTTTTTACGCCATAACTTAACTTTGGTGGTATCATTATGCATGATTTACCATATACATGTAATTTTTACTTTGACCTGTGATTGTCAAATTTTTATACATTGTGACTTGAATGTAGAGTTGTCTGATTAGCACTCATTCTACCTTACATTTTTAGGCAGTTAAGCTGCCTTATGCGAGCACCCTGGATTTGTGTGCTACCCAATTAATGCTGAAATACGTGCCATTGTTATCATCTAGCTGGCTACTATATTATTTATAACTTATTGGACAGTTTTTTCATACTTTTCATTCTGGAGTGGATTACAAAAAATATGACAAGAAAAACCTTAAATGATCGTCGATTTTCCCAAAAGTTTTGAAGTTGCACATAGGAAGTAGAGCACATTAGGAATCCTTATGTAGTTTATTATCCCCTGAGCTTTTGGCTAAGATGTCAAAGAAAAAATGTTTGAAATATTTAATCGCCGAAAATCTCTTAAGACAAGTACATGTAGTTAAGATTTCCCAAATTGCAAAACTCGTAGGAATATTGTTTGTCGTCAATATGTAGTCAACTACGTATATACTGATCACACTGTTGGCAGCAATTTTGAATTAGAAGAAGAAATTTTCGTATCTTTTTAATTTGGACGCAGGGGTTCAGATTAGCGGTGATCCGGGGTCTGTGACCTTCCACTTTTGCAGTCAGACTTTCTACTTAATTACTAGCTACGCCCGACGGACCTTGAAAGAAATAAAAAAATATTAAACCCTTTGCAAACATTTTTACCAAAGTTTCCTAAAAGACGATCTTAAACTTATTTTCATCATTACTATTCATGACAGTGATATTCAATTTGTTCAACCGCCAGCTTTATACAGAAAATCCCCGATAAATAATGTGTAAATCTGAGTAAAATCGTATCTCACTTTCTGTAAAAAACAACATTGTAAACAAAATGGCTGCGGCGAGATTACAATATCGGATCCGATTCCGGAAGCAGATTCGGATCCGATTCCAGAAGCGGATAAGAATAATCCCGGGTTTTGGGGCTATCAACTAAAAAAATCCAGACAGGTGACAAAATACAGCTATGCATGGTAAATAAATATAAACACTAGAATTGAAAACCAAAATTGTTTAAAAAAAAGAAAAAGCAGAAAATTTTTTGTACACCAATTTTAATGTCAAAATCCAATACAAGTGACAGCTAGGAACAGTTTATCTAACAATATATATGTTCTCGACTGGTAACAGTATAATTTTTTTATCAGTGATAAATGTTGGTAATGCATGTTAAATGCTTTTCAAGTTAAACATATTACTGCAATTTCAAGGGGTATTTTTTTTTCTCAATTTTGATAGATCAGTTAAAATAGCTGAAAGTTTCTTATATAAAAAAAAAGATGTGGTATGATTGCCAATAAGACAACTATCCACAAGAAACCAAAATGACCAAAACTTGGTAACGGTCAAGATCCCCACCCCTAAACAATATATATTCATGTATGGGACAATATAATAAATCATATGAAATATAGGTGGAGTTTGTAGGGCCACTCTACCCCTTTCTGTTTAAGAATTTATACCGGTCGAGATCCACAATCTTAAACAATATATATTTATGTACATGTATGGGACAATATTACAAATCAAATAAATTATAAGGAGGTCCCTATGGTCACTGTTCACCTTCATGTTAGAGAACTTGGAAAAAATTGAGATCATCACCCCTTAACCATATATACTCATGTATAAGACTATATAACAAATCAAATGAAATATAGGGGAAGTCCCTGTGGTCACCCTACCCCTCATGTTTAAGAACTTTGAAACAGTTGGGATCCCCAACTCTAAATTAAATAAAATATAGGGGGAGTCCCTGCAGTCATCTGATTGAGAAACAGTTGAGATCCCCACCTTAAAATTAAACCATATATATTCATGTATGAGAACTAATCAAATGAAATATAGGGAGAGTCCTTAGGGTCACCCTACCCACTCCTGTTTGATACTTAGAAACAGATGAGATCCCAACCCCTCAACCATATATATTCATGTATTGGACAATATAACAAATCAAATGAAATATAGGGGAAGTCACTGGGGTCCCCCACCCCTCCTGTTTGAAAACTTGATAACGGTCGAGATCCCCACCCATAAACCATATATATTCATGTATGGGACAATATAAAAAATCAAATGAAAAATAGGGGTAGTCCCTAGGGTCACCCCACACCTTGTGTGTGTGTGTGTTTTAATAACTTGTAAAAGATTTAGATACCAACGCCTATTAACCATATTCATTCCCGTTTTTCATTTCAAAAAGATTGAATGACATACAAGGTCATTTTATTCCAAACTTAGAAATCACGGACTTGGGGTCAAGGTGGGAGTCATTTACATTTACTATGGACAAGTCAGTCATACCTCACCATTGATCCCTGTAGTAGTAAACATTTGTCTGATTTGTGTCTCATAACTTTTGTACTGTAAAACACAAACTCAGTTTTCTTTCCAGGGAAGCAAGTCCATTCATACTTTTACAAGCTCTTACTAAAGTCAACTTGAACTAAATAATACTAACAGTCAGCTAATGCGAACAATTACGCTCAACTAGAAGAACTGCAATCATTGCAAATTTGTACCACTGCTGACTCATGAAAAACTCATGACCATTCGTGGTCATGTGCGTTGCTATTGAAAACCTTGATAAAATATGAGTTATTTGCCTTAATGTTTAATTCATTAAATGAACATAACTGCACAATTATATATGAATGTTTAATGTTTGTTCTTTTAAATCTTAAAAAAAAAGTTGAAGCAACATTGCCACAGTTTTCATAATTATGTTTGCCTTGGTATTTGGTTAACTGCCTACAGTGCTTACAGCTTTTTGATTTGTACATGCCATGATGGTCTAAGTACAATGAAGTACACATGGTACATGTATATTTAAAAAAAATCGTTTGTTCTCTTTTCAGTTTAAATGTCATGTTAGAAGATGCCTAACTGTTCTGTGTGTTTAGATTTAGTGAGGGTAGCCACTTGCTGTGTGCCATGTGGCCATATTTTTTGTTATTCCTGTATCCATCGTTGGATATCTCGTTCACCAGACACAAAATGTCCCCAATGCAGAGGAAGTATACACTGTATACAGAAAGTTATACTGGAGGCAAATGAATCAGCAGGTATGTCATTGATCAGTATTTAGATGTTGCATCTTGTTTTCATGAACATGATGAAATTGGCTTACTAAAACATGCAGTTTTATTGTGATATTTTGACAGTACAAAATAAGCATACACATGTAACTCAGCCTCAAAACATGCAAAATAAGCATTAAAAATTTGCAAGATAATGACGTACATTGTAGTTCTTTTTTAGATATACTGTAGTACAATTAATAAATGTATACATTTTTGTTTTGTGTACATGAAGCTTAAGGTTTCATTAAGTTTGTGGATGATTTTTTTTAGCTCACCTGGCCTAAAAGGCCATGTGAGCTTTTCTCATCAGTTGGCGTCCGTCGTCGTCGTTGTCGTCGTTAACAATTTTTCAAACATCTTCTCCTCTGAAACTACTAAATGGATTTGATTGAAACTTAATATAATTGTTCCTTAGTATATCCTGCACAAAGTGTGTGCTTCGAATTTTGATTCGTCAAAAAACATGGCCGCCGTTACTTTAAATAGAACATAGGGGCCAAATACAGTTTTTGGCTTATATCTCAAAAACGAAAGCATTTAGAGCAAATTTGACAGGAGTAAAAATGTTCAATAGGTCAAGATCTATCAGCCCTGAAATTTTCAGATGAATCAAACAAACCATTGTTGGGTTGCTGCCACTTAATTGGTAATTTTAAGGAAATTTTGCAGTTTTAGGTCATTATCTTGAATATTATTATAGATAAAGATAAACTGTAAACAGCAAAAATGATCAGCAAAGTAAGATCTACAAATAAGTTAATATGACCAAAATTGTCAATTGACCCCTTAAGGGGTTATTGTCCTTTAATGACAATTTTTCACAATTTGTTCATCATATTTGCTAACTTTAAAAAAATCTTCTCCTCTGAAACTACTGAATGGATTTGGATGAAACTTAGCATGATTGTTCCTTAGATTATCCTGCACAAAGTGTGTGCTTCGATTTTGGATCCGTCAAAAAACATGGCTGCCGTTACTTAAAATAGAACATAGGTGTCAAATGCAGTTTTTGGCTTATATCTCAAAAACGAAAGCATTTAGATCAATTTCAGCCAAACTTAGGTTGAGTTTCAGAGTATCTAGTATAAATTTTATATTTCATTTCCTTGTATGTCAAGAAACATAGCTCCTATGGCTGAAATAGAACATAGGAGAAAATAATTTTTTTTTTGCTTTTGAAGAAAATAAGACAATTCAAAGAACATTTAAATAAATTGAAAAGCCAAAATAATCATTGATGAGAGATTTAACCCAAAAAATTAAGGTGAGCGATTCAGGCTCTTGAGAGCCTCTTGTTTGTTAAAAGTAAGATTTGATTTAGTAGTTTTACTTTCAAGACTTTAATCAATATTTATACCAATAAACATGATAAAAACAATACTGGTTTTCAATTGATACATCTTTTTATTTCACTTTACAACAATGTGCTTGAATAAAAGAAATCCCTGTAAATAGACAATTCTTACAAAACATTTTTGTTTTTAACATAACGAAAATGAAAGGATTCTTCAATGAATATATACATTTTGTATCAATTTGCTGAAAGACTTAGTGTTAAAGTGATTGTGTCTCATCCATATACATATTTATTTTACTGATTTTAGAATTAACAGAGGAAGATTTACAAGATCCATGGAGTCATTCAGACTGGGACAATATGCTTTTATCAGTATTAAATATTTGGAAGACAAGTCCTGTAAAGCGAGTCTGTGATCGTGTCAAAGGTACATTATATTCATTAGGAAATGGTACTCTTTTATTGATATTTGGACAAGCCTACCAAAATGACCCTAGAGCTTGTGAATTAAACTTCTATAAGACTGAATATTTTTTTATTCTTTTTATGATTGATTGCCATCATGTGATCTGCCTTCATGGTGATTGTGACCATATTGTATTTTATAGCTTAAATTTTTAATTTCTTTTTTTTTCAGACCGTACCCAAAGCAATATCTATGCAAGAAGTTTTATGGATGGGTGTGCTCAAGGTTACCAACACTGTTCCCACTTATTGGGGGAATTTCAACGAGTGGATGGTAATTATAAAATAAACTTCTAGAAATTTAAATCTAGGTCTTGATACACATATCTTTTTTTCCAGAACAATTTTATGATCGAAGTCATCAAATAAATTGGGTGAATGATACACAAAAAAAATCAAATTGAAATTAAGAGTTATTTTTTAAAAGTATCAGGTGCTGTATCTATTTTTGTTAAAGTTGTTTGATGTTATATTTTTAGTTAAATCTCATTAATCTTGTTGATTAAATTGAACAATACGCAATTGATTTCAATATTTGACAGTTGTTTTAATGATCAGTAAAATATCCAATTGAACTGACCATTTGTAAGGATTTAAAAGAAAAGTTTTGAAGAAGCTAAACAATTTTAATTGTCTGGAATGTCATAGCATGAGCAGTCTCCTTAATAAAATATTGACTATATGTCTTCATTTCATGCTGAATAATGATATTTTGAATAGTCAATACTAACCTCAAATCTATTTTCTAAACATCTGTAAGATAGTTTTGAAATATGAACAACAATTTTATAGAATGGTACAAAGAAATAATTGAACAATTAAATTTAACATAAAATGTGTGATACATGTATGTATGTCAGAAATTGATTACTGTTATAAGAAATAAACAGCACATATCTAAAATCAAAATATCTTTGTTTACATGCTTATATTTGGTAAAATGTTCATTGTGCATTAGTTCACCTTACACATGCACTTGAGATGAAACTACTGTTTTAAATATGATTGTCTTGGCATTTTTGAAGGTGACATAGAAGATAAAGCAGAATGGTTGAAGGATAAAACTGTGTTTTACTTGGACATTTTGAAAACAAGAGCAATTAATCATCCCAGAATAGGTAATAGATTTATAACTATTATGATTATGTGTTTTATGTATTTGTTCAGGAAATGATAAGGGGATAAGGTACATAATGTGCAACTAGTTGAATATTATCACTGTGCTAGTTCACCCAGCAATGAATATTCACATGTCATGCATATTTTTTTTTATCATATACTTAGCATTGATATATTAGCTTTTGCATATGTGTAATGAGCGGAAGTACATAAGCCATAATTTCCCACCCCGGCTGATAACCCATATCAGGCATCTCGTGCACAAAACCCATAATAGTGCCTCTCGTGCAAGTCTCTTCCAGGGTTTCTGGTATCGATTTTTTACTTTTCCATTGTGACGTCAGATATTTTTTATGACGACGTCAACATTTCCATGAACTTTTGTGGGGATAGTTTAGTACTTGCTAACAAATGCCGTTGAAAATTATGAATCATTTTATAGTACAACAAACATGGAGTAATATTGATAAAAAAACTCTTCCAAATTTTCAATGTTTCAAAATGCCTCTGTTGGAAATGTTACCATACATATATATGGAGGTAGTGATGCTGTTGTTGGACAAGTATAGTATATGTCAATTTTGATTCACATTTTAACTTCTCTATAAAGTTTTGACTGTTTTAGTTATTACATTTGTTTATTTGCCTTACATAAAACTATTGTGGGAAGTACATGATAAAGCGATTAATACATAGCCTTTTCCATATCAGCATAGGTATCATCCCCGACCCATATCAGCACCTCGACTCATCTCGGGCAGATATGGGAGTCTCAGGAAGATACCCAGGCTGATATGGAAAAAGCCATGTATTAATCTCTATGTAATTTGAACAAAATTTTAAGCCAAACCTTATTTGAAATACATTATGCTTGTGGGGTAGGCATTATTGATTTTTAAAAGTAATTAATGGTTTGTTATAATACTATGTGTAGATTTTTTTTATTGTTCAAATGAATTGAAATGTTTATTTAATTTTGAACAGTATGGAACTGTATGTCTTGCACCAAAATATATCAAATATTGAAATGAGGGAAAATGAAAAAGGGGTTAAATGAATCCATTATGGAAATTTGTTGAAAGTTACAAAACATTTTTTTAAACACTAGTTACACATCCTTTATGTTTGTGTATTAAACATGCATTTAATTAATATTCCATGTGTTATTTTTTTCCAGTTGACTTGAGAACTAGATGGAGTAATCTAAATGATGACAAGAAATTCTGGTACAGTGTGTTATTAGTCATTACATTATTCCTGTTAGTAGCAGACGTACAAAATGAAAATGGACTCTTCCAATTGGTCACATGGCCTGTATGTAAAACAATGTTGACAGTCGTGTATGAAATGTTACGCATTCTGTTTTATATTCCTGTTCGTCCCGTATTTGGATTAATCCGATGTGCCATAGAAGTTTTGTGGATTTTAGTTGATATAGTTATCAATACAATTCTCTGTTTGATGAACATAGTTACGATTCTGCTATTACTACCTGCGAACTTAATGAATAGTTTTGGGATTCTAATTCCCAGTTTAGCAACAAAAGCAAAAATGTTTCTACCAGTGGTAATGTTATTGTATGTCTTTGTGCCAAATTTCCAGCTTTGGTGTCGAGGCATGTTGGTCCGACTTCAGAGGAATGTTCAGGCTCAGCAAAATTAGAATATGCACATAGTTTTTGAAAATAAGTGACTATGATAAAAAAAAAATAAGAATATTTTTATACATGTTTAAAATATATTTGATAAATGATGTAAAATATTTTAACTTACATCATGTACATACATGTGACATACAGGTTTAGGAAAAATGTTTTAGACATTTTAAAAGGAGTTTTGAACATAAGTAACCACTTTAAGAATTTAAGATTAACAATGTAAAAAAAGAAAATGATACAGATCTAACACACTCTGCAGAAAAAGTGACTTACTGTTCATAGACATAATATAAATTTTGTTAATTTTATTACTTATTTATATATGTTATTGGATGCCTTAAGTTTACTTATACCTAACATGGTTTATATGTCTTTATTCAAGTATTAACTTCAACAAACTACAGATTATTTGTATTATATTTTTCTTTGAGGGAGAACAAGGAGGGGACAGCATAGAGTTTTATATTTGTGTCTTTGACAATATTTGTGCTTTAGGCTATTGCATGATCTTTTAATAAAGTGTTAGCTTTTTAAAGTGTTAAGAAACATTTTTTTTAATTATCTAGCTTTATTGCTCTTTTCACTAGAAAATAAATCATTACCATATACATGATAGGTCAAGTCTGAACAAATTGCTTCAATGGTCAACATTGGAAACATTTTTTTTAAATGCATGACTTTGAAGATGCACTTTGAAAATCACAGTTGTGGTTGGGTGTTGTTTTATAGCATATCAAACCTTTCATTTCATAAAGCATATCAATTCTCCAGCTTGTATAAGGCATATCAAAGCTTCCACTCAAGTTCAAATTTATGTATGAAAAATCCAAAAGTCATTTTATGATACTATTATTTGAAAGATAAATAAAACTATAAGCAGGTTGAATTAAAACTTATCTTTTAAAACTAGTTCATAAGTACCAACGTGATCAAATCAAAGTTAAGGTGCAAAAAAATGATTTGTGATTTGTTTACCTTCTACCAAATAAAGGTTTGAAAGAAAATTGAATAACAACAATGAACAAATGCATAGTTTCTGCTGTAACTTCTTGCATGTACACATGATACATGTACATTTTTTGTATACAATTAATTCAAAGCTATTTTGTAAAATAGTTTAACTTCCTATTTGACTATAAATCTATGTAAGATAAATACATGCATAATAATATTTGTAAGATGTAAAAAGTATTTTTTTTTATGTTTTTTGTGTATGTAGCCTTAAACATGTACATTACCCTTTTAATATCAATATGTAAAGTTACCTACATATCATATGACCTCATTAACACAAATGTGAACTTTGAAACATTGATCTTTTCTTATTCAGTAATAAGGTACATGTAGATATGGCTCTATTAACTGGGGCAGATCCAGCCATTTTCAAAAGGGGGTTCCAAATCCTGGATAAAGAGGGTGAGTGAGGTGTCAAACCATTTGTCCCCATTCAAATGCATTGATCATTAAAAAAATGGGAACCACCCTCTTGATCTGCCACTTATTAATTTGGAAGAAGGGTACACATGATGTGAAATTGTTAAAAAGTTATTAATTTGGAAAAAGGGTACATATGATGTGACATTGTTAAAAAGTTCTATATATAGGGAGGCATAATGAATGTTGTTTCATTTCCAGCATTGAAATTGAGTACTATTTGTCAAGCAAATTATGGACTCAAAAAAATATTCTTTGAAAATATTGAGTATGTATAACGTAAGGGTACCCAAATTGCACCGAGTACCCAAATTGCACCTATTTAGAAAAAATAGCCACGGAAATCTTACAAGATCTCCTAGAGACTTAACAATTTGTATTTTTATGATTTGATATTATGCACGTCTTTCAACATATGTAAACATATTTAGATATACACAAAACGTTCACAGTATTTATCAACAGATGGACTGTTTACTGAAAAAAACAAAATGTACGAAAACGTCATCATGCGACGTCATCAAAACGTCATCTTTTTAAAATTAGCAAATACAATATATTATAAGTATTCATTTCGTAAAATATGAAGAATAAGCATAGACTTATATCCAATTGTTCAAAATATTTGAAGAAATTAAACAAAAGCTCGGTTATTAGACTTCTGCCGATGTGAATTTAAGCATGGATGCAATTTGGGTACTCCTCATTACAGAATCATGGACAGTTTGGAGGTTGATTCAAACCCAATTTTTTATGACTCAAAATGGGATTAAAAACTAAATTGGTGTACATATACAATAAAGAAGGATATGGCTACAAAATAGACACATTAATGACATTTATTTCTTGATCATAAAAAAACGTAGGTGAAAAAACTGTCAAAATAGGTGCAATTTGGGTACCGTCACGTTATGCATGTTTAAAAACTATTACATATGCCCTTTAATGAATGAAATGTATTGGCAGGTAGACAATACATGAACAAAATAAACATCATCTGATGGGTTACACTTAATTGCAGTTATATGAAAAAGACAATAAAGATGGACTATTGTGTACATGCTAACTTACATAAGCTGTCAATCAAAGCATGCATGATCTCATTCGATACCTATGCAGTAGAAAACATTTGTTGTATTATTTATCATGTTTATTATATTTGTGTATTTTATGTGCCAAAAAAAATTTGTGTTTTACTGTTGGTTAGAATATGTTTGAACAAATTTAACAAGATATAAGATGCATTAATTTTTGTATTTGATTTACAGTTGTGTGAATTAAAATTTTCATGCACATACACTTTTAGTATAGAAAAATATATATAAAGATTATACCACCGCATCATTGATCAGTGATACAATATTTATCCACTTGAGACAGTTAAATTTTCAAATTTAAAATGGGAGGCTGGCAGAGCGTTTTAAATATTTAAAATTTAACTGTCAAGAGTGGATAAATATCGTATTACATAAGCTTTGGTGGTGAAATCTGTTTTCCCTAAATGATTTGTAAACAATATGCAAACTCATTCCTTCTTTTCTAATGATCTGCACAAAAGATGTGTTCTTTTTTTAAGCGACGTCACAATAGAAAATTCAGAGGAAAGCAAGAAAACTTGACGTCATAATCGAAATTTGAACCAATGAATTGATTTAATAAAAATATGTTTATGAAAGGATAAATTAGCCATGGCGTTGTCAGTTTGTTTTAGATTTACGAGTTTGACTGTCCCTTTGGTGTCTTTCGTCCCTCTTTTAGTTAAGAATAAGAGAAATATATATATATATTATATATACATAAGCTCATACAACTTTTAGTCCCAACTTTAAAATGGATGGAATGTAGTACATGTAGCCTGCAGCTACACACATCCTACTACATCCTTGTATAGCCAATACCAACTCTTCATATCAAGCCACAGTTGATCTTACATATCGTAAAAAGTCAAAGATCAAAAAGTTTACATTGAATAGAACAGTCATAACTTATTAATTGAAGGTGGTATATAAAACTACAGGGAGATAACTCTGTACAAATCAGCTGATGTTTAATCACATTCTATTAATAAGGAAATACTAAGCTTAATCAATGAACAAAAATATGATTTATCAACCTGCTATATATCCAATATTTGTTTACAACAAAGTGTTTGGTTTAAGTTTTTTTGAAATTTTTATACATGTACTTTTGTCAAAGCATTTTTGCAAAGGGTCAAAGTGAATATTTGGTTAAAATTTTATGAAAATTAAATGAGCCAAATTTTAATTTTGATCAAGTTTTAAGTATTCTGATGTCATGACTATCTTATTTTCCTGTGTGGGAAAGACTTATGAGGTAACACTATTGCTTCTGTTGTTAAACTGGAAGGATAAATGTTTGAAAGACGTTTTAACTCTTTCCATCTTCAACTGTCCCAACATGTAAATACTTGCAGCTTTATTTGCTTTGTAAAACAGTCCTACAGAATTGATAGTTTAATAAACTATTTGATCCTGAAATTATTTTTTATTTGGATTTTCTATGGTTATTATGTTTAACTGTTTCTCAGTTTAAAGGACAACATAAGGGGAGAAAAATCACTCCTCCATTGCAGGTACCAGTTTGCATAAAAGTAGAAAAAAAGGATCCAACCTCGTTTTGTGAAAAATTAAAACAGCTTTTAAAGTCTTTCTGCTTCAATAAGCATTCATTGACTTTAACAAAAATCTTTGTTCATATCATTAAATTTTATAACATGTTACATGAAAAAGTTCAAGCATTATGTAAAACTGTATCTTAACATGTGATTTTGTAGTTACACAGTGCCCTGCATTTCAGAAGGGCAGTTTTGGATGATTAGTTTGGGCTTTGTAAGGCAAATTTATCATATTTATCTGATGCTCTCAAGAGTACAAATGTTTGGAATGATGGCTAGTTTTTGTATCTGATCCAATATAATGCATGTGGAGGAATTTTTAATGACTTGTTTGTTGTTTGATTTTTTTTTAGAAACATAAATGCTTATATAATTTAACACAGGGTTATTGAAATTAAAAGTCAACATGCTACAGGGTTTGAGACGTAGGTGTGTTGTTCATTGTTATGTTCTGCTTATTTTATATTTTGATAAATTCTTGATGTATCCAAATTATATGCTTCAGGAAAGACATTCTCTCTTTTGATCAAATAAATAGTTATTAAACCCATTTAACAAAGTGGGTTACCATTTGTTTATTTTTCTGTCCAAACTCTTTAACTATTGACTAGATTTTCTTGGAACGTTAAGAAAATAATCAGTAACAATGTCAGTAAGGGCTTGAGGTATAATTTGTCAAAAGGTTGGGTTGGCTTTTAGCTTTTTTGTTGCATATTTGTTTTGACAACTGCTTGAATGTTTGAAACCTGCTTCTAAAAAAGTGTCTTTGAGGATGAAGATAACATATTTTTTTTCAATTTATGCAGCTTCTTTTTACAATATATATATATGATAACTTCAGTTTACGAGTACCTTCAGAAAGAGAGGTAACCTAGTTAGATTAAAAGAGTGGATGTTAATATGAAAAATGTGTAATTTATTGTTTTCTGCTTTTTTTTTTTATATTTTTAGCAATATAATTAATAACCTGTTGATTCCAATCCTTTGTTGTTTTTTCTATGCATTTTGTATTAACTTTAAAATAAAATCGTTAAAAAATATAACTTGCTATTGTATTTTCTGTTATGTACCATTTTCAGTGTATAAATAAGCATACATTACCCAAGAATTATTTCAAGGTCACAGGAAAAGGTCAACAAATACAATATTAAGTCAGTACATTTCTATTGCTCAGATTTCCCTGAGAAAGTCAGTACATGATTATTGCTAAGATTACCCTGTTATACAAATTAGAAGGAAAACAGTACATGTCTATTGCTCAGATTTCCCTGTTATACAAAATAGGAGGAATTCAGTGCACGTCTATTGCTCTGATCTCCCTGTTATACAAATTAGGAGGAAATCAGTACATGTCTATTGCTCAGATCTCCTTGAGGAAGTCAGTACATGTCTATTGCTCAGATCTCCCTGAGGAAGTCAGTACATGTCTATTGCTCAGATCTCCCTGAGGAAGTCAGTACATGTCTATTGCTCAGATCTCCCTGTTATACAAATTAGGAGGAAGTCAAAACATGTCTATTGCTCAAATGTCCCTGTTATACAAATTAGGAGGAAGTCAAAATATGTCTTTTGCTCAAATGTACATGTTATACAAAGTAGGAGGAATTCAGTACATGTATATTGCTCAGATCTCCCTGAGGAAGTCAGTACATGTCTATTGCCCAGATCTCCCTGTTATACAAATTAGGAGGAAGTCAAAACATGTCTATTGCTCAAATGTCCCTGTTATACAAATTAGGAGGAAGTCAAAATATGTCTTTTGCTCAAATGTACATGTTATACAAAGTAGGAGGAATTCAGTACATGTATATTGCTCAGATCTCCCTGAGGAAGTCAGTACATGTCTATTTCTCAGATCTCCCTGTTATACAAATTAGGAGGAAGTCAAAACATGTATATTGCTCAAATGTCCCTGTTATACAAATTAGGAGGAAGTCAAAATATTTCTTTTGCTCAAATGTACCTGTTATACAAGTTAGGAGGAATTCAGTACATGTCTATTGCTCAGATCTCCCTGAGGAAGTCAGTACATGTCTATTGCTCAGATCTCCCTGTTATACAAATTAGGATGACGTCAGTACATGTCTATTGCTCAGATTACTCTGTTATACAAATTAGGAGGAATTCAGTACATGTCTATAACTCAGATTTCTCTGATATTGCATTAAAGTGTTAATAAAGGCCATGCTTCCTTTTCACTTTCCACATTCAATTGGTCACAAAAAAGTTTTTTGCAGAAAGTATTTGTGACTGGTCATTAATATTTGGTCATTGTAATATCATTGTTAAGAATATGTTAGCCATATCTTGTTTCAATGAATTCTCTTTGTGCATCTTGGTTTGTTAAATTTTTTTTGGATGTTGTGCGACTTTCCCAGTATTTAAACTATAACTTTTGTCACCAGGATAAATACAATAAAAATCATGATTTATTTTATGAAAAATGCATGTTCAGTTGGACCTAAAATTGCATACTAAATATTTTACTCTTTAAATCTTGATGGCAGCAAAAAGTACAACAGTTTCAAATGTTTAATATATAATTTATTAACAAAATAATTACAATGCCATTGATTGTTCTATAAAAAAAAAATGGAGAAGCAATGATTGTCGGTGAGGTACACATTTATCAAAACAATATTTCATTGATATACATGTAGCATAAGATCTAAAATAAAAATAAAGTACTGACTTACATCACCAAGCTAGATATGACAAATAATAATAATATACATTAATTCGAAATCCCTTTGTTTTAAAACAGCAAAAACATGTGTTTTAAATCTTCTATCTAACTAAAATTATGAACTAGATATGACAAATAATAAAATTGCACATAAATTCAAAAATCTTTGTAAACAGCCAAAACATGTATTAATTTTGATAAGTAATTTATTGCAACATTTTAAAGTAAAACAACCTTTTTACAAAATTTCATAAAAATTCAAAATATCACCCAATAACATATACTTCATAAATTATAAATAATGTTTCTTTAAAGTATATTAACAAAAGTGGTATAAAACCAGCTGTAATGCTGTATACCAAGTTATTTTCGTGAATACTTTATTTTGCGTTAAACCCTTTCTATCCCATTTTGCGGCAAATTAATTTCGCGATTCTCAAATTTACCTTATATTTACCGATTTATAATCGCGATATTTTTCTTCTCGCGAAAGTCGCAAAAATAAATTGATCGCGAAAATTAGTTGGTTAACAGTAATTATAATACTGTAAATTGAACACTTATATTTCATATCTCTTTGAAATATCTTAATGCTGCTTAATAATATTCATATGAATACTTAAATCTGAATTTTAATATATATACATATCTATCACATCAAATTTTTAATGTAAATTATCCTTATATGTATATGATCCCTTACACTGATTCCCTTATTATACTAGTCTTAAAATTCTTGCCCTAGGCATTCCAATGAAAGACAAATCTGTTATAGGAATAACATTTCAATCGCCTTGAATCACATTACACAGGATTTTAACATCATATACAAAATCTCCGTGACTTTCTTTGTCTTTCTGTACATAACGAGTATGAATTGGATATTTCTGATGAATTTCACTCAAAGTTCCTGGTATAATGAGTGGTTCCTTAGCACCATAGATATCTGGATCCTTTGGGTAAAGATCATCCCCTTAATAAAAATTAAACCATCAAAACAATATATGTATTTACTTTGTTGTCTTCAGTTTCACAGCTTTAAATGAAGCATATATCTAAGGGTTAAAATAAAGTAAACATGGTTAATGTCTGTCGTATTTATTTCGTAAATTGTATTTTAAACTAATTCCGTTTTTGTTTGTTTGAATTGCATCACCTTTTTTTTTATGTCAGGCCCTTTAATAGCTGACTATATGGTTTGAGTTT
Source organism: Mytilus trossulus (assembly GCF_036588685.1). NCBI lineage: Eukaryota > Metazoa > Mollusca > Bivalvia > Mytilida > Mytilidae > Mytilus > Mytilus trossulus. Next base: position 82,312,051 of record NC_086378.1, read on the forward strand.
TTCCCATCGTTGATACATACAGTGACTTATAAGTATAGAATAATTGAATTTTTCTTTTGATGCTGACATGTTCAGCAAAAATATCAAGTGAGCACAAAATTGTTATTTTTTTATTATTTCTTTTGGGGGGATATGTGAGTTGCAGACTTGTTTTTGACTAATAAGGGTGGGTGGGGTGGAGAAGCAGACTTGTTTTTGACTTATTTATTTATGAAAAAAAAACATAAGGATTTTTTATCTGATGACGTCACAATTACATCATAAAATGTACCCTTTTCTTAAAACGATGAAAAATACAGAATTTATGCAGTTGTCCATCTTAATTTCCATTGCGGAAGCATCGTGCGCAGACAAGAAACAACAAAATAATTTAAGAGAAGCTTGATTATTACTATTGACATAATCTCGCCAAATATAAAGTTGTTTATTGTTTGAGGACATACCTTGCAAATCTATGATATACTTAAAACTTGATGAAAAACTAGGAAAATCGAATTAATTTACAAAATATTGTGATGCCTAGAGTACTTCCTCAGTAGTGGGTGATATATGGCACCACAAATAGCAGCTATCAACATGAGCTTGGCTACGACAAAAAGACGTCTGCAGAACTCAAACTTTATTGAAAGAACGAACAACAATATAAAAACGAGTTTACAATCCCGAAACCCAATAACTGTTACACTATACTAATTTTTTCATGGTGTGTTGCCATGGTAACTCGTTAAACGTGATTTTTTTTTCTGAATACCTGGTACCTTAGTCTAGCTATGACAAATTTCAGAATAGGTATGCTAACTTTTGAACTTGCAGTAATATTTAGGCTAAATAAGGGCATTATTGCCCCTACTCCTTTGTTGCTACATGAATGGCATTATAATGATTTCTCACATCTCTCTGTCATGCCTATTGGGTCTTCATGTCTACCTAAAATTCTAATGCCTCTATATGCTTTCAATATATCTGAATTATCAAAGGAGTAGGTCCGGTAAGGACTCATTTTGGCCTCAAATTTCAGTTTCATCTGACGAAAGATTTTGACCACTTTTTAAACACTTAAGTGTCTATTTCACTTGATTCAATTAATTTATGAGAAAGATTTTAACTGATTTAGTCATTTAAAACGGTCCGATTCAAGCTCAAATATGAAAAATCTCTGAAATCGGCCAAAAAACGACACTTTTCAGATGGTTTTTGTCAAAAACGAAAGTGGCCACATCCGTGTTCATCCACAACCTTTATATATGTTATGTATTATCATGAAATGCAACTTACGTTTCAATATTAAGGATAAACACGAATGCGGCCACTTCCGTTTTACACGGAAACCGTCTAAAATTGAACTAAAATGATAGAATTTTGAAGTTTTCCGTAATTTAGCATGCCTTAATAGTGCTACAACCCGATATATGTGCATTGTATTGTCAAAAACTGCCCATATTTATGTAGCAGAACCATTTAACTGTCCAATAAATAACTAAAAGTTTACATTTTAACAATTTTGTAAAACTGTTATTTTTTGGGGCCAAAAAGGGGTCTTACCGGACCTACTCCTTTGGCCAGAGAACACAGTTATTTTGTAGGGCATTTCTTTTAGACAAAAAACGCAAATTAAACAAATCGCACCTGCTCTGTCCAAAAAAGTTTTTTTTATAGTGTAGTGTACCACTTTTGGGACAAACTATGTCAAAATTTAAAAAAATCTATCAGCTCTAACTCAAAATATGGACAATTTTAAGTTAAGGGGGTCTGTAATTCAGTTTGACAGCTTCGGACTAATTTTTGTCATTTTCAAACTGAACTACTACTTAACCTAAAAATTCATTCTCTAAAATTATTTTACAAGTAATTTCATCCCCCTACTATCCATTTGATGCATAATATGTTAAGAAACAGATTTGAAAGGTGTACGAAAACAAATTGCATGTTATATATAAAGGCAACAGTAGTATACCGCTGTTCAAAACTCATAAATCCATGGACAAACAAGAATGTGTCCACAATACACGGATGCCCCACTCGCACTATCATTTTCTATGTTTACTGGACCGTGAAATTGGAATAAATTCTCTAATTTGGCATTAAAATTAGAATGATCTTATCAAATGGAACATGTATACTAAGTTTCAAGTTGATTGGACTTAAACTTCATTAAAAACTACCTTGACCAAAAAATTTAACCTGAAGTGTAACAGACGGACAAACGAACAGACGGAAGGACGGACGGACGAACGAACGGACGAACGGACGCACAGACCCGAAAACATAATGCGCATAACAACAAAATCGAGGTAACAAAACTAAACACTGTCTACACTAGGGACTCTATTTGTAGACAACGAAAATCAAAGGATAACTGTTTCATCAGCCTATATTAGAGAGAATCTTCTGATTTGCCTTTAACTACAAAACTTTGTTAAAGCAAAAAAACTATTCAACATTTGCTATACATGTACCTGGATATATAATAAAGATTCCATCATCACAGACAACAGGTACTGGAAATTTTCTCGTTACTCTCTTGTCAATTCTGGTCAGACATAATGCATTCATCTCCTCCATATCTTTAAAGTTTAGAAATCTACATATTTCATAGATCTGTGGTGGAGCAAGTTTAACTTTAGATTCTAAATAACTTTTAATCAACTCATCTGGTGGAGACCACTGAAGATAAACAAAAAAAAGTATATATACGAGAATAAATGACATTTGTAATTGAAATATATGTATTTTAATTATGTGCAACATGAATTATCATTGTGTTATATATTTAACCAAGTCATATCAATGTTAATAAAATTTGTGATTATAAATAATCCATAGTCATGAACTGTCGTCATGGTCATAAATTAAATAAATTAAATGACATTGCAACATTAAAAAGAATATTAGAAAATCAATGCGCATGTTGCAGATATATATTTTGCTAATTTAGACCAAACAGTAAACATTTCTGAAGTTGATTGTTCATTCACCAAAAAAAAAATATAGTCATAAATGTACAGCATATAGTTTCAATTGCAATTTAAAGCAACTGAATATTTCCGTCCTGTGCTTATAGATACTTCGGTACAGGACAATTTTTTTAAAACCCTACCCCTTTTTTCCAAAATTCGTATTGCCATAGAGAGCTCATTTTATAATATATCAGTGACTTCCGTTGATAGTAAACTTGGAATTGATAGTAAATAGCAAATACACATCATTTATAGTATATTTATGTTCATAGCCATGATACACAAGAATGTGAAAATAATTGAAATTAATAGAAACAAAAAAATAACGGATTTTTAAAAAAATGGGAGAGGGCTGAAAAAAATGTTCTGTCCCCAAGTACTTATGACTTTGACTAGAACAAAATACCCACTTTTAGTACATTGTACACAACATATTTGTTCTCAATCTTCTTTTTTTCAAAAATGTTGTCAAGCAATTATTTATAATTAATGATGTGAAAAGTTCAATACGTATAACATAATTTTTAATGTATACAAAAATCAGCCGGTCAAATGACCTCACAAAATCGTTTAATTTGATTAAAATTGTAATGGTCTTTACCATGTTTAATCAGACTTTGAATTGTTGAAAAACATATAAATGATGGAATTTGAACATGCTTAACATCAACTCATTTAGGTATAGCAGTGTACAAAGAGTACTAGGTGGATTTTAACCTGTAAATGTACTGTTTCGTTATCATCATTCATAGCATCTGGTACAGTGTCCAATAAACAAAGAAAGAATGCAGCATCATATCTTCTTTTAGAACCTTCATCAGGTACAAATGATCTTCTTCCCAAATTGTGGTCATGGTCAAAAATTAAATAAATAAAATAAATTCCAACATTCAAAAGAATATGACACAAGTCAATGTGCAAGCTGTAGATATATATTTAGCTGTAACTTTTGGGGCCCTTTATAGATTGCTGTTCGGTGTGAGCCAAGGCTCTGTGTTGAAGGCTATAAGGGCCCTTTATAGATTGCTGTTCTGTGTGAGCCAAGGCTCTGTGTTGAAGGCTATAACTCGACTTATAATGGTTAACTTTTATCAATTGTCACTTGGATGGAGAGTTGTCTCATTCAGTCATTGGGACTCACACCACATCTTCATATATCTATTTGAAATGTTACAAAACTGAAAAATTATGGTAGTTTAACATACATGACATAAAAACATGAATGAACATAGTAGTATAAAAGAGAAGTAGGCAGAATTTTAACCTGTAAATGTACTGTTTCTTTGTCATCATGAACAGCATCTGGTATAGTATCCAATAAACAAAGAAAGAATGCAGTATCATATCTTCTCTTAGAACCTTCATCAGTTCCAGAAGATTTTCTTGCCACAGTGACAGGTGTCAACCAGTTTGACCATTCTGTTAATGACCATATGTCAGGAACCATATTAAATTCTTGACACATTTTGATGAATTGTGTTGCATCTTTATCTACCTTCTCCCTCCATATCTCAGAATCAGAAATACCAATATTACCAATTTTGCCAAAATCCTTTGCTACATTTGATGGCTCTGTTAGGGTATTTATTTTATTGTCATTTGAAGATCTGGTGAGTAATATTCCACATTCTTCGAATGTCTCTCTTATAGCACAGATTCTAAAGGCAACTTCACTAGGGATTTTCGAAAAATGTTCATCCCTTTGTCTGCTAAACATTGGAGGACCTTGGCCAACATTTGCAAAATGAGCAAATGTCTTGGACCATATATCATTGTCAAGAGAGGAAAAAACATCCACCCATTCTGGGGAAAAGTCAGCATCTTCTGCCACGCCCCCTGGAAACACACTCACGCTTGGCAAAAATTTGCTTTTACCACTTCTTTTCAACATTAAAATTTCATAAGAGTATCTGTTTGCAATGTTCTTCGATTTGGCAGCAATAATCAGAGTAGCTGCCTCCCGCCAATGTTTTAAAATAGAAGCCATGTTAAAGGATTTGTTTGCTCAAGTGTATAATCATTCAATGGGGACAGCCATTTTTTTAATTTATGGGTTTAGCTATGTTAATGAAATTCATTAAATATTTTAATAAAAATATTTTAATCTGAATACCGTCATAACTTTTATGTTGAAGACAAGAATTTATCTTTAATATAAAAAAAGAAATAAAAGAAATACAATATTTTATTCTATATATACATTTGTAAGAAAACGGAATCGATAAGAACAAAACAATCAGAAAGATAATTTTTCTTTTAGTCAAATTCCTAGAAAGGTTTGTATTAATACAAAAAAGTTAATTCATGTACGTGTATATCAAATATACAATGTATATACAAATGAATAACTTTTACACTGCATTCATAATTTTTGAGATTAAAGATAATCAAAAAGGTGTTTCTTAAATGTTATAGGCTCATCTTAACCATCTTCCTGCCGAGTTTTTTCTTGCTTTCTCGTGCCAAAAGTTTCTTGATGTTTCATATTTGTGACGTTGCAAAACTTGTGCCTCTCTGTAGAACAGCGCTTTCCCGCCGTCCATATTTTTTCGCGAGTCAATTTAGCTGTAATTAGAAAAAGCGATATCAAAGTACTTTTATTAAAAAAATCTTGCTCTATGATTGTTAAAATTTATGTTTTAATACAACATTTTTTAAAGATACAACTTTTAACCTTGAAATATATTTTTTTTATATTTCATATCTTTAAAGAAATGAAGATAATATTCTGATTGCTAACAATTTTATAAGCGCTTTTGATTTATCTTTGTCAAGTGAAATGCACAACTGATTCTTCTCTAAAATACTACAATATACTTATCCTTGTTACCTGGTTAGCTTAACCCTTGACAAATACCGTTCTGAATTTCTAAAATAATTATATAATCAAAACAACGGCCCTCAATGAAAATAAAAAAAAGAAAAATGCATGTTCAAATGAAAAAATAAAAATCCGAGCAGCCGATTCTATGAACTTCTTCGTGTTGTAAAGTATTAAATGTCTCAGATTATTATTTTATTCCAAGCCTTGTTTTCCTAGGCGAGGAAAGAATTGTTATCCATATTCGTATTATTTATTTCTTCATCATGTTTATTATTATTTTGTTGAAAACTTATTGCTGAAAATTTTAAAGAAATATTTGAAATATGAATTTAAAACAGAAAAACGAGGAAAGAAATTCTAAAAGTAATCTATATTGTGCACATTTGAACCTGAATCAGTCATTATTCATGACTTGAAAATACTATATTTCTAATTTCATTTTCTATGATCAAATACACATTGCAATTGGCATAAATGAAATATCTTTTTAAATTCGTTGATTTATTAGTTTGCTCGTCGTACAGTGGCAGATAGATATTTTTTGCTGGCAATGGGACATTTATGTCTTCTACACACAAAACTTGGTGATTGTGTAGAATGTCAGAAAATGAAAATAATAGACTCATTATTGTAATTTTACAAGCGCTTTTGTTTTATATTTATCAAGTTAAATGCATTTCTGATTCTCAACATTATATGATTAGCTTAGTAAACCTTGTTATAATTGATAAATACCCTAATGAAACAACGGCACCCAATTAGAATACAAATAAAAACAATGCATGGATGGAGAGTTGTCTCATTGGCACTCACACCACATCTTCCTATATCTATGTACAAATAAAAATGAATAAAACAGAAAAACGAGAGAAGTCAGTATAAAATTAATTTCTATTGTCTATATTTGAACCTGAATCATTATTCATTACTTCAAAATATCATATTTTTATTTCAATTTTCTATGATGTAATACACATTGTAATTGGTATACATGAAACATCTTTTAAAATTCGTTGACTGATAAATTGTTGTTTGTTGTCTGTTAAGTGGCAGATATTCTGAAATTCAGGCACTATTAAAGAAGACTGAGATCTAATGAACAATAAATTAAAAAGAAAAGATCTGTGATGAATGGCGGAAAATTGAGATTGCCACTGGAAAAGGATGATATGTTAGATAGGAAGAGAAATCATTGGATCACCTACTAATTTAACATCCTCATTTCGATTGAAAATAAATTAATTTTAGATTATTGCATCCATGATGAAACAGGTATAAAATTTATGAAATATCATATCGTAGTACAAGGATATCGTGATACATTTATGTACCTTTACAAAACATACTTAATTTTGATTGTTTGTATAACTAATTATTTGTTATTCTCATCGGATTTTGTTAATTTTGATTGTTTGTATAACTAATTATTTATTATTCTCATCGGATTTTGTTAATTTTGATTGTTTGTATAACTAATTATTTGTTATTCTCATCGGATTTTGTCTAATGCTTAGTCCGTTTCTGTGTGTGTTACATTTTACTGTTGTGTCATTGTTATCCTTTTATATGTAATGCGTTTTCCCAGTTTTAGTTTGTTACCCCAATTTAGTTTTTTGTCCATAAATTTACGAGTTTTGAACAGCGGTATACTACTGTTGCCTTTATCTATAGCTAAAATTCCACTTTATTTGAGAGATGAAATGTATAGTACAAATTCTTATCTATTTGAGAAATGAATTGATTTGAATTTAGTTTGATTTCATTTTAAACTTAATTGTATATGTAAACTCTATTGAAGTGTTAACAACCAATGTGTACTTCCAATATACACAAAGACAAACCACGTGTACACCTCTATTTAAGATTTAGATTCTGATTGGATATGCCAATTCCACCACGTCACTCGCAACAAGTAACCAAGTTCGTCACTTGTATTCTTAATCTGATTGGATATTACGTAATTAGTGTAGGTCAGTTATTACGTCACCGAACCATCCAACTCTTAATTATAATGTGTGTGTATTTCATTAGATAATGATTTATAAACACTCAATCGTTGGTAAACTACTGAGATAAAATATAATGCTGATTTAGTACCTTTGTATACACAAGTAATGATTTAGACAATGCGTTTCCTTCGTTTTTAATTTGTTACCCAGATTTTGTTTTTTATCCATGGATTTATGAATTTTGAACAGCGGTATACTACTGTTGCCTTTATTTATTAGACAATATTATTAAATTATGATAATAATATTATCGTTCTAAAAATAAATAAAGGTAATTGTAAGAAGGATATAATATATTCATAGGCGGATCCAGGGGGGGGGGCTGGGGCCCGCCCCCTGCCCTTTGGTGGTAAAAATTTGGTTGATTATATAGGGAATCATTAAAGCATGACTGGAGCGCCCCCCCCCCCCCCCCCCCTTAGGAAAAGTTCTGGATCCGCCACTCAGTCTGATATTTATGCAAAGAAAAGATTTGTTGATGATATTGCACTGTTTGCCCTTGCGTAGTCATGTGTACAATCTATAATTTGATAATAATCGTGCTACGCGTGTGTGATATTTGTAAAGGATTTGTACTTTCGTATTTGTATTGCGTGATTTTTTTTAAAACCTGCTGTAGATAATCACTATACGGATACGACCTATCATTTATAGAATAAATGTACATAGATAGTACGATCATAATGCTCATTGTTAAAACCATACTACATTAATGGTTGCAATTCTAAGTATAATTTTTCAAGCGATCTTTAGCCTGATGTATATTAATTGCTGTCAGTTGTTTAGTAGCAATTAAAGCCAACTGCTTAAACTAACATTATTAAAAGTTTCTTTGATTTGATAACTAATGAACATATATATGTAATAATTAATTCTAATCAATAAAATATAATTACAATATTCAAGGTAAATGGCATTGTTTTAATATACAGATAATAGACATACGTGTATAGTTGAATAATCATTAAGGTTCATCATAAGGATTTAAAAAATATGGCCGTGTTTACAACTAAACAATTACTATGAGTACAGACACACAAAGTGTTAAGGCATGGCAAGAACTAGATATATAAAAGTTATACGAAGTCTAAGTTTCAGAAAATTAAAAACTTACCTGGATTTTCGTGTCCATTTTTTTTCAGTCTGCAGAAGATAGCAGAATTAACAAACACCCGAGTTTCTTTTGATACGGTCCACTCAGTTACACAGTTTAAATCACCTATTGTTTACAGGTGTCTATTGTCCATCCATTGTCCATTTAAATCAATACTACTCACAACATTGATTATACGAGGGGAGCTCGAGCTTCTCAATCGTTTTCATTACTTAGTTAATTTTTGCACCTTCTGCAGGAACGAAAAAAACTCCAAATCTAGAAAAGTTTATAATTTTCTAAAACATAAAATGCATTTAAAATTTATATATCTAGTTCCGTCCATTCCTTAAAACTGTTGCAGGTGCATAGGTTAGTCTGTACTCATAGCAAAATTTGGGGTGTAAATACGGCCATATTAACCAAAAGGTTATGATGAACCTTAATGTCCATCTTGAATTAAAGCGACACTTTGGTTTACTATTGAAAACATTGACCACAAAAATCCACTGATATTCGTAAAAAAATTAATGTACATCGTCTCAGTTATAGTTATGACGGAAATTTCTGCGGCCAATTAGATTCATTAAACATGGCCGGACTGAAAATGCAGGCCATTGAGTATGTTAAATCATTATACGACCAAGGCATAATCGACAAAATAACATTTATATTTCTAACAAATTGTCAAAAAATAAGAGATGCACGCTTAGAGAGATTTCATATTCTTCCAAAAATTCACTATAAACAGAGACGTTTAAATAAATGCAATATGATGGATTAAATATGATTCCACCTGGCAGACCAATTATATCACAGTGTGGTTCTGTAACTGAACTAATAGGTCTTTATGTTGGCTATTTTCTTATACAAATTGTTCAAAATCAGTCTTCATATATAAAAGATACTACATCGTTCATTAATATCATTGAGAAATTAAAACCTATGGCAAACAGCCTTTTGGTTTCGTATGATATAACAAAGATGTTTACTAATCTACCTCAAGAAGCGTTATTGGGTGCGGTTGAACGAGCCTATAACAGTTTTGGCAAAGCAAACTTTAAAGTCAATGCTCTGCCAGTCAATGTATTAATACATTTATTGAGAATCATTTTTAGAAAACAATGTATTTGAATTTGATTGAAAAATTTACAAACAAATAACAGGTACGGCAATGGGTGCAGTTCCTTCACCGGAAATCTGTGACCATACAATGAAACCCATTTTAATGTATAGCAGTGAAATTACAGGTATGTTTAAAACTAGCTCTGCATCATGCCAGAAAGAAAGTGAATATTTATTACAGCACATTTATATGAATGATTTTTTAGATAAGTCCAATTTAAGATATAGAAAGTATATATGTTAGGTGTAAACAAAAAGTCTTCTCATCTAGCTGTTCTAGTAGAGCTTAGTAGTTTCCCTTTATATTTTTCAGTTGTATTATCAATGCTAAAATATTGGTTTAGAATAAAGAATATGAAAGATGGTTTACTGTATGATACCTTTTTGTGTAACAAAAATATGTTTAATAATAATATTGAATGCTGGTATTCATCCATACATTTCATTTTTAAAAAGCTGAATATTCAAAATTTGGAGGTAAAGCTAAAACTTTTTTAACAAGTCAGTTAAGCAAATTTTGTAATAGATTTGTAAAATTTTGGAACACAAAAAGAACAGATACACAGAGTAGTGGATTAGATACTTATTTCAAACTTAGAACTTGTTTTTCGAAAGAAAAGTATCTATCTTTTAACAATTTTCAATTGAGAAGTGCCATATGTAAAATTAGAATCAGTGCACATGATCTCAAAATAGAAAGAGACAGGTATAAAACATTATATATAGAAAGAGACTAAAGGCTTTGTAAGAAATGTACTTTAAATTTGGTTGAAGATGAACAACATTTTATAACTAGTTGTCCAGCATACAAAAATGATATTTTTCAAGGAGATAAACTGTATTTGTCCTAATTTTATATACCTTTCAAATCACACAAAATTTGTTTGGTTATTTACTAATGAAAATTTGTCTGTACTTAAATATTTAGGGAGCTATATCATTACATGTCTAGATATTAGACGAAATGTTAATTAATGTATGTAATAACAATGATTATTGTAATGATTTTATGGTGCTGATCCTGCTTGGAATTAGATGTATATGAATTTTATAGAATGAAGTTAATAGTATCTGGGTTTTTTCAATGTTTCATTTTAGTATATAAATTTATTTATTTTCTGTTACAAATTATGATGTGTTGTTTTATGTGTACATGTTATGCTACCCATCAAGGGCCCTTGATTTGAATAATAAATATTCTTATTCTTATATTCTTATTATCATGTTCGAAATAATGAATCAAATTATTTCTGCATTTCAATATGAAGACAAAATATTCTATCATAGCAGATATAGAGACGATGGATTCATAATATATGATGGAGCATCAGATGAAATTGTAGACTTTTTTCGTTTAGAAATAATTATAACCCCTTATGAAATTAAAAACGATAAAATGTCATTCTTGGATGTCGATTTAATTAAAGGTCAAAGATTTACAACATATGGCATTCCTGACCTCGAAATACATTTTATAGATACAAATTATTGTCTGTTTCAGCACAGAAATAGCTGTCACACACAGCATGTATTCAGAGGATTTATCAAGAAGGTGAAGCAATACGGTAAATTAGAAATACAAGTGACCATAATAAATTAATACATAATCTAACTAGTTTCAAAGTGAAATTATTAGATAGGGGTTATGATAACGTGGAAACAGATGATAGTATTACCGATGCTTTATCAATTGACCGTACTGATTTATTTCAACAAAACAAATCTAAAGAGAAGCAAAGTATTCCATTAGTTTTAATAATTAGATATATAGTCTCTATATACGTTAAATAAAGAAACGTATAATGAAACACTGGCATTAACAGTTCGACGAAGACTTTGTACAAATCTTTAATACAGCACCAATAGTTGTGTATAGCAAACATAAAAGTATTGGAGATATGCTTAGTGTATTGTTAAAAAAAAATCCTATCTAAATAAAGTGGGATTCTGTCACTCAACGTTTTATTTTGTGATGAATAACTCTTAATCATGTTTTGGTAAGTGTATTGCTATAACTTTGTTTCATTGACTTGTTTCAAAATAAAGTGAGATTCTGACTACGTTTTCTTATGTGTGTTGAATACATTTTTTGCATTCATGCAAGAATACAATTACCGGTGAAAACTTACTTTGGCATCAGTATTTAATGTTATTTGAAATGTGAATAATAAAATTGCATGTAGCAATTATTGTTATTTCATAAAGTTTTCTTATGCATATTATTGAAAAATATACCTATATGGTCCAAATACTAATATGGTTTGGCCCGTTTATAACCAAACGAGTTCATTGACTTGTTTCAAAATAAAGTGAGATTCTGACTACGTTTTCTTATGTGTGTTGAATACATTTTTTGCATTCATGCAAGAATACAATTACCGGTGAAAACTTACTTTGGCATCAATATTTAATGTTATTTGAATTGTAAATAATAAAAATGCATGTTGCCATTATTGTGATTTCATAAAGTTTTCTTATGCATATTATTGAAAAATATACCTATATGGTCCAAATACTAATATGGTTTGGTCCGTTTATAACCAAACGAGTAAATACTCATATGATCCGACCATATGAGTATATGCATATGGTCATGACCATACGCGTATGGTCCAAATACTCATATGGTCCGGAACATATTTATATAGATTTCCTAACAATGTAATTTTAACACACTATTAAGTATGTAAATATAAGAATGTTTAAAATATTTACACATTAAATGATGAACGCAATATTTCGCTAGACCAACTACTGTGGATTCATTGATATTCGTTGGATACCAATTTTCGTGGGTTTCGTGGGAAAAGGTGAACCATGAATTCAAATGTTCAACGAATAACATATTTTAAATAGGCCTTGTATATGTTAGCGGCAATAAGTAAAATTAGGCATTAAGCTTAAATCCTAGGCAATAAGCTAACGCATATGCAGTAAGTCTATTGCCTAAATAATGTTAGGCATTAGTCTTAAATCCGAGGATTTAAGCTTAAATCCTGAAAAATGTGTGCAGGCATTAAGCTTAATGCCTAAAATATAAATGCAAGTATATAAAAGACATTTATTCATTTAAATATATGTTATTTAGATCAAAACTCATCAAATAATACTTGAGAAAATATGAAAACTAGATAGAAATTTGTGTTAAAATCATTTGTTATCACAAATTGTGGAACTGTTAAAATAGAAAGTTTACTTATCCAATTAAAAAAAAATTTGAAAATGGTGTAAACAAAAGATTATATCTAAATTTAGTCTACTTTTTATCAATTCAAAGCAGCTCGACAAGTGATGGGTAAAAAATTGCAAATAATTATCATAGATATAGGAAGATGTGGTGTGAGTGATATAGCTATTTTATAGAATCTCCAGCACTCCCTTCATACTATCACTTTATTAAAATCTTTTTTTATTTTTTGTAATGTCACATAAAAGTATGAGTTAAGGATCCACACCTCTGAGGAGCCAAACAATTCTAGAATTAAACTTTTTCTTAACCTGATTTTTATGTTTATATGATTGTAAACAATAATTGGTGAAAAAAAATCTTATGATCTCTTTTGGTGGTGCACTTTTTTTTGCTACAGCCCTTTGAAAGTACCCAATTTAGATTATTTTCAAATTTCCATCACTTTTTACCTATTTTTGGGCTATTATCGTAAAAAAATCACTAAATTCTAAAATTCACTTATTGCCTAAAGTTATGTTCGGCAATAGGCTGAATAATCATCATCAGATTTCAGGTAATAAGCTTATTTTTGGTATTTTTGACATATAGCTCTTCAACGATTTTCGGTACTTATACATCTTCGGATTTCAAATGTTTGGCTTTGAGCGTTCCTGATGAAGGTAAATCCAGAAAAGCGCTTCGGACGCAATAAATTATAAAACGTGTTGTTTTCCATTTTTGACATCACTGGGTCGATACCTCTGCTGGTGGACTATCAGTCCCCGAGGGTATCATCAGCTCAGTAGTCATTCCTTCGGTACTGACATGATTTAACAATCTTTACTTAAATTGTCTGTTTATAAATTTTGAAATTATTATGAAACTAAGGTTTCAACTCTCTCAGGCAAAGTTGGCTTTAGACGAATTTGGCTATTTATTTTTGGTATTTTTTACATATAGCTCTTCGACGATTTTCGGTACTTATACATCTTCGGATTTCAAATGTTTGGCTTTGAGCGTTCCTGATGAAGGTAAATCCAGAAAAGCGCTTCGGACGCAATAAATTAAAAAACGTGTTGTTTTCCATTTTTTAATGCCTGAAAATTTCAGGCAACAAACTAATGCGTAGGCGTTAGCTTATTGCCTAGGATTTAACTTAATGCCTAATTTCACTTATTGCCGCTAACATATACAGAAATTGGCAAAACCACGAAATCTAATATCCACGAATATGCAAGTTTTCAGCATTCCATGAAAATTGATACCTACGAAAATAAATGAATCCACAGTAGCTTTACCAAGCGTGCATCTATCCAGGTGAAATAAGATGTGAGATAAGAAACTTTTGCAGTTCAAATTATATGTTGCACTTGAGTTAAGCTGCCTTGAAAATAAAAAAAATGCAGCTCAATGTATATTTTGGACTTGGGTTTAGCTGTCTTGAAAATAAATAATTGGTAGTTGAAGTTAGCAACGTCGATTGGACAATAGAACGGGATAAAAAGGACGATGCTTTGTATTAATTTTTTCTTTATCTTTCCTGTATCTTTTCTCGTCTTTTTCGTTAAGACCATATACATATATTCAACTCGTCTAAACATCAACCCAACAATGTTAGATCTGTAAATTTGTTTTCGCAAATTTTTTGGTCTTCCCTCGCCGACATTCGAACCCATGCTACTGAGATATCGTGACACCAAATCGCCTGCACTGTAGCCGTCCCGCTAGACCACACGTCCACTTGGGCTTCAAAAAAAAAAGCTTACGATGGCCGTGTGTTACCTTTCCTCGTCAGTTTTAATCTAGCGTCGTATTACAGTGCATGATATACAAGGCATGGAGATGTTATCGTTACCGATCAGCTCAATTATCTATAGTAAAGGATCCTACAAATTCATGCAAGATACAGTCACAGAAAATAATTATATTTATAAGCACGTCTGAGTCAGTGACAACTCTACAACAGATTTAGCCATCGGATCACCAGCAATGATGGGGATACATGGCTGTGTACATTATGTATATGCAACTCGTCTAAACATCAACCCAACAATGTTATATCTGTAAATCTGTTTTCGCAAATTTTTTGTTCTTCCCTCGCCGGGATTCGAACCCCGTCTAAATTGAAAACTACGTTTTAACCTATGATTGCGTTGGATAAAAACCGCAATTTTTATACGTGTGCATGTAAAATAAATTTCCTTGTAGAAGGGTCTAAATACAGCGCAAACAACATTTTCCAAAAGACCAAAAAAGTGAAAAAGTATATTTAAACAAAACGCATTTGACTAACAGGTCGAAAAACTTATGTTCTTTAACCCTGCTGACTGCCATTGGCAATTGCCAAATAAAATTGATCACAAGATGTAACAAAATGGATCTTAATATAAATGTAATACTAAACAGAAAACGTTTTTAACTTGTGGCCACGATGTTATGCCACAAACATACGGTGTCAGTATATTTTTAGTACACCAGATTATTTTTTTTTGTGCTGTTTTTAGACCCTTGTACAACGAAATTTGTTTTACATGCACACGTATAAAAACTGCGGTTTTTATCCAACGCAATCATAGGTTTGAACGTAGTTTTCAATTTAGACTCGTATATATATATATATATATTTATTTATAAGTACGTCTGAGTCAGTGACAAGTCTACAACAGATGTATCCATCGGATCGCCATCAATGATGGGATATATATATTTAGACCTTTCTACAATCTGTAAATATAATTAATTTCTGTGACTGTATCTTACACTAATTTGTAGGATCCTTTACTATAGATAATTGAGCAGATCTGTAACAATAACATCTCCATGCCTTATATATCATGTAGTACGCCGCTAGATTAAAACTGACGAGGAAAGGTAACACACGGCCACTGAAAGCTTTACTATTGTAGAGTCCAGGTGGTCGTGTGGTCTAGCGGGACGGCTGCATAGCAGGCGATTTGGTGTTACGATATCACAGTAGCATGGGTTCGAATCCCGGCGAGGGAAGAACAAAACATTTGCGAAAGCAAATTCACAGATCTATAATTACTACCAAACTTTCATATCAAGCGACTGTCAACCGAAGGCAAAGCTCAAAAAGTTTATGTTGAATGAAACTGTCATAACCTTTAAACTTTATCCAGGTTTAAGTATTCTGATGTCATAGGTTGCATCGTATTTTCCTGTGTGGGAAAGACTAATAAGGTAACCTTTTGTTGTCAGTCTTGATCCTGGTACCTTTGATAACTATTTACACCACTGGGTCGATGCCACTCCTGGTGGACGTTTCGTCCTCGAGGGTATCACCAGCCCAGTAGTCAACACTTCGGTGTTGAAATGAATATCAATTATGTGGTCAATTTTATGAATTTCCAGTTTACAAAACTTTGAATTTTCGAAAACTAAGGATTTTTTTATCCCAGGCATAGATTACCTTAGACGTATTTGGCACAACTTTTTGGAATTTTGGATCCTCAATGCTCTTCACCTTTGTACTTTTTTGGCTTTATAAATATTTTGATATGAGCGTCACTGATGAGTCTTATGTAAACGAAACGCGCGTCTGACGTATTAGATTATAATCCTGGTACCTTTGATAGCTATTTACACCACTGGGTCGATGCCACTGCTGGTGGACGTTTCGTCCCCGAGGGTATCACCAGCCCAGTAGTCAACACTTCGGTGTTGAAATGAATATCAATTATGTGGTCATTTTTATGAATTTCCAGTTTACAAAACTTTGAATTTTTCGAAAACTAAGGATTTTCTTATCCCAGGCATAGATTACCTTAGACGTATTTGGCACAACTTTTTGGAATTTTGGATCCTCAATGCTCTTCACCTTTGTACTTTTTTGGCTTTATAAATATTTTGATATGAGCGTCACTGATGAGTCTTATGTAGACGAAACGTGCGTCTGGCGTATTAAATTATAATCCTGGTACCTTTGATAACTATTGAAAGATAAATGCTTGGAAGATGTTTTAATTACTTCTTTCCATCTTCGACTTTCAATAAAATCGATGAAGAATTTTTTGTCAATGACCAAAATTTACAGATACAAATTTTTACAATTGTCAGATATTACATATTAAAGGGGTATTAACAGGTAGGAGAAACCTTTTTACAAATCATGTCATTTTACTTTTCTAACACACAAATGGATTGACATAATTGTGTGAACTTGTGACTACTATGTATCCTGGCAATAACAATGAAAATAAATCTTATAAAATGCATAGATATCAGTAGGAAACGTAAATACTTGCAGCCTTATTCTTTTTAAAGAATTCTTATACAGTATTGACAGCTTTAATAAACTATGTTATTCTGAAATATAATTATTATTTGGTTCTACTATTGTAACTGATTCTCAATTGAAAAGACAGCATAAGGGGTGACAAATCATACACCCATTGCAGTTACTAGAACAAAAATGAGCAGCCAAACTAACAGGAAGTAGTATAAAACAGGATCAAACTCATTTTGTGAAAACTATAAAAAGCTGTATGAATTTTCTGCTTCGATAAACATTTATTGACTTTAAGAACACTCTTTGTTCATATTTTTTAATGAAAGATTTAATTCATTATGTGAAATTGTATCTTAGCATGTGCTTTTATTGTTACACAGTGCCCCGAATCATATAATTTAAGTAAGGGCAGGTTTTTTTATTAATAATTTGGGCTTTGTTAGGCAAATTTACCATAATTATCTTATGCTCTCAAGAGTACAAATGTGTGGAATGATGGCTAGTTTTTGTATTTGATTCAATATAATGCATGAAGGAGGAATTTTTAATTATAACTTGATCATTGTTTGATTTTTTTTTTAAATATAAACGCTTACTTACATTAACACAAGGTTATTGAAAAATAAAATAATGCCACAGGGTTTAAGATTTAAATGTGATAGTTTAGTGATGTACCATTTATTTTAGCTTTAATAAATGCACTTGATTATGTCCAGATTAAATGTTTCAGGAAAAACATTCTCTCATTTAAAAAATCAAAGAGCTGATAGCTCTGAAGTGGAAGAAGGTGAATAAAAAGTAACTTGAATTACCATAAAAGCAGCCCCACTTACCCAGGCTGCTTTGTTCCATTATTGTTAAAATGTATTTTTTTCTTCAAACAAGAAAAGGTCATAAGTACATGGATTTCCCACATGGAGCATAAAAATAGTAAGACTTGTTACATACCCGCCAACTTTTGAAAGTTCCTATATGGGTTTTTACTGCACAACAGCAATTTTAAAGGTTTCAATTTTTAGTGACGTATTTTGCAAGATCTGGATTGTCTAGAAAAAGTGTCATATTTGTATGATGAACTTACATGCCTTTTCCTTAAGTCTGTTTGCATGATTCTAGTTATATATTAAATCGGTAGAAAAAATATACATGAAGCTAGCAGACCAGGGTTTATTTTCCAGATTAAGAATATTAGATGCTTGTTGAAATTTCCAATTTTGAATAATGCACAAAGATGGACCTTTAACAGGTTGGGAACAACACTCCAAATTAACCTAACTGGAAGATCATCACAACCCACTGTAAAAAATGAGCACAAAAAAAGTCATTTGTATTCATATTATTTGATGAAAATTTTCCCCAAGAACTATGCATCTATTAAGTACTGAATGGTCAATACATCATGTTTTTTTATCGACATAAATTTTGTCGTAAATGTAACCAAATGATGTAGAAATTGTGTTTTTTCTTCAAATTTCCATCAAATTGTAATGTTTATAGTTCCCTTATTGCCTCTCTATTTGAATAAAATAAAATAATAAGAAGAATCTGTTTCTTGTTTTGTTTTGTTTTTGACAAATTGAAAGTCATATTTGTAGAAAGCTTAAAAAGACTTAAAAACAGTGTAAAATGTCTTGCTATTTCTTAGCTTACACAATAAAATCTAATATATACTAACATTTACAAATTTAAATTTCAAGATTTTACTAGGAATAAATCTAACTACTAGACCTTTCATTGGTCTATTTTTTTTTATCATTAGCTTTCATTAGTCTAGTTGCACATAATGTATCATGACTTTTGATTTGTCAAAAACAAATTTATCATATAAACTTTAATGTAATCCTTGAAAGGAGGTCTAGATTGCTAAAATAATTTATAAATTTTAATTTTTTTATTTGTCCAAAATCATTTAAATTCATTTAATCAACATCATTTTATGATTATTTGATTAAAATATTAATCATTTATAGTCTTTTTACAATTTACATTTTTTAAAGCAAAATAACTGAAAACAGGCTAAAACAAAGGGAAGTAACAAAAAAGTATTTCAATATTCCCAATACAACACAACGGCAGTTAGCCGGAGGTAAACATCGTTGATTACCAGTATGTTTGACACCCAAGCTGTCAAGTGAAGCCATATAATTATACATCTTCTTTGATGTTCAGGTAAAATTTAACACAGGTGTCAATTACACCCGTACAGTAGTAAGAAATGATCAAATATGGCGTCTGAAAATTTTCATTCATGAAATATTTCATACACGGGAGTTTTTTTCTCCTAAACGGGAGGACGGGAGGAGACCCCTGAAAACGGGAGTTTTGTATGTATGTACTGGTAAATGCCTCCGATATCCGAAGAACCCCTCGAAAGCTGCGAGGGTACAGTGGCATCCATGTACACTCCCTATCGGGATTAATGGAGATGTGTCACTAACGTATGTTTATACGACAATTATTTTTAAAGGACAATTCAATCCCCACCCAACACAAAGGGAGTGCTAGGACACCGGGAAGTCTGTTATTATGGTGGAGGAAGCCGAAGTATTCGGAGAGAACCACCGGGCCACTCGGTGGAAACAGACAAACCAGAGAGATATCAGACGATTGATCTCCAGGTCAAAGTAGGGGACTTTGACCAACCGAGGCCCCCAAAGTACCCAAGCTAGTTTAAACTCCGGTCTGGGTACCAGAGATGTGTGTGAGATGGTGAAAATTACCCTTCAGATGTACTGATATTTTTAGCACCCCGAGTGAGAATCGAACTCGGGACCTTCAGCACTGTAGCCATCGGTCTTAACCACTAGACCACGAACTCACATATTTGTACTTTCGTCGGGAGGTTCACATGTATGTTACGAAGGGCATCTAATTCACATGACAAAGGAAAACCATGAATAAAGACAACACTTTATATATCCTTTTTATTTATATAAAAACAAAATCTTCTTGTCTGCAGGATTGCAAATTGGTAACTTCAAGGGCGAACTTGTAAACAGGGCGAATTGTCCCGATACCAAATTCACGCATGCGTAATACAAATATCTACAGTTAAAACATCCTGTTACAAGTAAACAAATAACGTTCATGTGGATGAGATGAAATCTAATAATTTACATAAATAAAAGGGTCATATTTACGATAGTGATTGTTTTACAATCATAATTTACAAATTAAATGATTCAGATGCCTAATCATGTGTAAAAATCGGTGTCAGGAATCTAAAGTTGTTTTGAAATTGTAATACACGAAATGAATGCGGCATACGGAGACTCAATGCCAAGGGTCGGCCCCTTAAGTCTTCAGAAGACTTGACGTCTTCTTCCACTAAAAAGGTTACCTTTAGTTATTGAACCCAGTTAATAAAGTGGGATAATTAAGTGTTTGTTTATTTTTCTGTTGAAACTTTGTACCTTTAGTTCCTCTTTAACCATTGACTGGGTTTTCTTGAAACATTAATGAAATAATCAGTACTGTAAGCAGTAAGGGGCTAGAGGTATAATTTTTCAGCTTAGCTCACAGTTTTTTTTTTAGTATAATCTTAAGTTGCATGCAAAAGAAGTGATACTTTGTTTGACTGAAAATATTTGTTTTTTTATTGTTGTTAGTCCTGAATATGAATGAAGTTTGCTACTGGATTTAACATGTGATACAAGTAGAAAATATCAACGAATTTAAACAATTTTATAATCAAGCTAAACTCTGTGAAAAAAATTGTGTATTCATAAGAAGTTTTTAAGTAGTACAATTTTCAAATTTTATTACCAATCAAGTCAGTCTCAATAGCCAAAATGATGAGAAAATGGGTGAGGTGTACAAGAAATGATTTTACCAGAAACATGTATATTCTATTTCATTTTGTTCTTTTCAAATTTCTTGGATTTTTTCAAATCATTAATGACAAAGAAGTTGAAATAATATGCTTTTTGTCCTAAAAAAAAAGAGAAAAATCCTAAATTTACAAAATTGAGAGCCTGGTAAATTTGATAAGAAAAAGCAACAAAATTTTATGAAACTTTCTTATATTAACACCTACCTTTAGTTTTTTTAGTTAAATTTATTCAGATTGGTCCACTATATCCTTATTGAAAGAATGAAAAAAAGTTAAAATGTGAAACTGATTTTGATCATGATAATAGCGCCAAAATGGGTAAAAAATTATGAAAAATGGGAAAATCATCAGAAATGGCTACTTTCAAATGGCCTTTACAAAAAAATAAGTGCACCACCATATGATGTTTTCTTCAGAAATTATTTTTTTACAGTAACATAAATCCAAAAATCAGGTTAAGAAAAGAAGTTTAATTCTAGAAATTTTTGGCTCCTCATGTGTACATACTTAAAGCGTAAACTTATATATGATTTTTACAAAATGGAACGTCCCTTATCAAATGGCAAAATCAAAAGCTCAAACACATCAAACGAATGGATAACAACTGTCATATTCATGGCATTTTCTTCTGAAGAAAATGGTCGATTTAACCTGGTTTTATTTCTAGCTTAACCTCTAACTTGTATGACAGTCACATAAAATTCATATGATATTGACAACAATGTGTGACCAAAACAAACAGACATAATAGGTAAAAATAGCTTGTAAAAACATTCACTTTTGACCTATAACCAACAATGTTTTCTTTTTGAAAACAGGAAAATGTTTTCAATTCTTTAAAGGGGGTCGAATTGATAATCTGTGCTCTGGCCTTGCGTTCATAATACTTTTGAGCATGGTTTTTGTACTCAGACTCAAGATTCAACCAATCAAAATACTGGATTTTATGTTTCGAGCACTTATTTTGTACTCGGAGTACTGAGTAAAGTTTTATGACCAAGAGCCCAGACAGATGTTATTTTCATAAATGTATACTATCTGTAACAGCATTCCTATTTTGTTCAGATAAGGTCTTTTCCTATGTACCACATAACTGGCCACATAAACTTATTGTTTGCATTTAATATGAAGAATATGATATGTTGATAGTTGCCAAACGCTTTGTTTACTTCCTATTCACTTTTATTTTCAATTTTATTTTCATACGTATGTGTTATTTGAAGACAGTATTTGTTAATGATATTTGATAATGTTACTGTCATTGTTAAGAATATGTTGCCTACTATAACCTTCTTTCATGTATCATGGTTTGGTTAAAAGTATTTTGGTTGGTGTGCAACTTTCTAAGTAACTACAAAATTTTGTCAACAGGATAAAATACAATAAAAATCAGGATTTATTTTATGAAAAATGCATGCTCATTCAAAAGGTGTCACAGTTGGACCTCAAATTGCATGCTTAAATATTTTACTATATAAATCTTTAAGGCAGAAAAATATTACAAAAGTTTCAACTGTTTAATACATTATTTATTTAATTGCAATGCCATTAATTGTTCTACAAATATTGGAGAGGCAATGATTGTACTTGAGGTAGAAATTTATCAAAATCAACATTTCACTGATATAAATGTAGCACAAGATTTTAAATAAATAAATAAAAAGTCACTACATACATGATCTAAATTACATTATGAACTAGATATGACTAATATGAAAATTACACATTAATTCAAAATGCTTTGTAAACAGCAAAATTAAGTGTTAATCTTGGGGTGTTTTTCATGAGGAGTAATTCACCTTATAAAATTGAGAATGGAAATGGGGAACATGTCAAAGAGACAACAACCCGATCAAAGAGAAGAAAACAGCCTAAGGCCACCAATGGGTCTTCAATACAGTGAGAAAATCCTACACCCAGAGGCAGGGTTCAGCTGGCCCCTAAACAAAAAGTATATACTAGTTTAATGATAACGGACATCAACAATATAGTATTGTTCAAAAGAAAGATGTAAAATATAACTGGGTTTTAAACAAGCAGAAGATTCTGAACATTTTCCTAAGACATGGATCTGAATCTGGAGGATAATAAACAAACAAGGTAAATGTGGAGAATAATTAGTGAACAGACATGAGAGGCTGTTTGTTGAATAAATTGGTAATACAGACTAAAATATAAAAAATGTGTTTGAAACAGACATAATGTACAATAACAAATCATTTTAAAACCAGACTGTGTGGACAGTTTTTCAAGAAATGGAAATTGTAAGTGAATTTTTGCGACGTTCAAAAGCAGTACTAACCAGTTTTTATTTTTTTACAAAATTTCATTAAAATTCAAAATATCACCCAATAACATATATATACTTTCATAACTTATAAATCATGATTCTTTAGGGTAAATTAACAAAAGTGGTATAAAACCAGCTGTAATAAATATAAAACTGTAAATTGAACATTTCATAGATCTATAAAATATCATAATGCTGCTTAATAATATTCATACAAATACTTAAATCTGAATTTTTATATAAATATATATATATCACATCAAATTTTGACTGTAAATTATTCTGATATGTATATGATCCCTTACACTGATTCCCTTCTTATCCTAGTCTTTAAAACCTTGCCCTGGGCATTCCAATGAAAGACAAATCTGTTATAGGAATAACATGTCCATCGCCTTGAGTAACATTACACAGGAATTTAACATCATAAATAAAATCTCTGTGACTCTCTTTGTCTTTTAAAACATAACGATTATGATGTGGATATTTCTGATGAATTTCACTCAAAGTTCCTGGTATAATGAGTGGTCCCTTAGCACCATAGATATCTGGATCATCTGGGTAAAGATCATCCCCTGAAACATAATTTTATATCATTAACACAGAATTTATGTTATCATTTTTAGTTTGATTTAAATGAAACAAATATTTATAATTTATAAGTTAAAATAAAATCTACGTGGTTAATGTCTGTCATATTTGTTCTTCATAAATTGTTTTATAAAAAAGGGTTGTTAATTTTCTGATTTTCATGTTTTGGCCTTATACCATCATGATCATGTTTATAGCTGACTGTAATATATGAGTTTTACCCATTCTTAAAGGCCATACAGCATGTACAGAGACCTATAAATAAAGAATGATGGCAATCATATTTTTGATGGTGACTTGACAAACAGGGATTTGTTTTGGACCAATTCATTGACAATATGCACATTTGTTAGCAAAAATTTTTGTTTGATTTAGGTTTAAGAATATGCAAAATCAATACAGTATGTTTAGATTTATAATCTCCTTTTTTTTAAGTTCTCCCTTATCAATTTATTCAGACCACAAGACAATAAAAAAGAAAACATTTGTCATGAAAAAGACTCTTAAAGTTAAGAAGTATGTAAAATGTTGGGTATTTGTGTCTTCTTACAATTCTGAAGTGGAATGTTCCCTGAAGGCATATACAAGTATATATACTAGCTATCAACAGATTTGAATTATCAAATATTTGACAGAATCCTCAGATATATATATATATGCCTTTAACTATAAAACTTTGTTAAAGCAAAAAACTATTCAACATTTTCTATAAATGTACCTGGATATAGAATAAAGATTCCATCATCACAGACAGCAGGTACTGGAAAATTTCTCGTTACTCTTTTGTCAATTCTGGTCAGACAAAATTCATTTAACTCCTCCATATCTTTAAAGTTTAGAAATCTACATATTTCATAGATCTGTGGTGGAGCCAGTTTGACTTTAGATTCTAAATGACTTTTTATCAGCTCATCTGGTGGAGACCACTGAAGATAAAACAAGGTATATTAAATCTAGATTAATGACATTGTTATTGTAATACATGTATACGTACAAATGTATTCTGATTATTCCAGTCAGTATTGTGTTAAATATTCAACCAAGTCATTATCATTGATCATGGTCATACATGTATCATTGTTAATAAAATTTGTGAAATATAAATTATGTATCTATAGTTGGCTGTTATCTGCTCTTTGGTTGGGTTGTTGTCTCTTTGACACATTCAACATTTCCATTCACAATTTTATCATAAATTGTGGTCATGGTAAAAAATTAAATAAATAAAATAAATTGCAACATTGAAAAGAATATGACACAAGTCAATGTGCAAGCTGTAGATATATATTTAGCTGTAATTTTTGGGGCCCTTTATAGATTTCTGTTCCGTGTGAGCCAAGGCTCTGTTTTGAAGGCTATAAGGGCCCTTTATAGATTGCTGTTCTGTGTGAGCCAAGGCTCTGTGTTAAAGGCTATAACTTGACCTATAATGGTTAACTTTTATCAATTTTTACTTGAATGGAGAGTTGTTTCATTGGCACTCACACCACATCTTCATATCTATTTGAAATGTTACAAAACTGAAAATTATGGTAGTTTAACATACATGACATAAAAACAAGAATGCACATAGTAGTATTAAAGAGAAGTAGGCAGAATTTTAACCTGTAAATGTACTGTTTCTTTGTCATCGTGGACAGCATCTGGTATAGTGTCCAGTAAACAAAGAAAGAATGCAGTATCATATCTTCTTTTGGAACCTTCATCAGTTCCAGACGATTTTCTTGCCACAGTGACAGGTGTCAACCAGTTTGACCATTCTGTTAATGACCATATGTCAGGAACCATATTAAATTCTTGACACATTTTGATGAATTGTGTTGCATCTTTATCGACCTTCTCCCTCCATATCTCAGAATCAGAAATACCAATATTACCAATTGTTCCATAGAGCTTTGATACATTTGAAGTCTCTGTTAAGAGGTTGATTTTATTGTCATTAGAAGATCTGGTAAGTAATATTCCACATTCTTCGAATGTCTCTCTTATAGCACATATTCTAAAGGCAACTTCACTTGGTATTTTCGAAAAATGTTCATCCCTTTGTCTGCTAAACATTGGAGGACCTTGTCCCACCTTTGAAAAATGAGCAAATGTTTTGGCCCATATATCATTGTCAAGAGAGGAAAAAACATCCACCCATTCTGGGGAAAAGTCTGCTTCTTCTGCCACGCCCCCTGGAAACACACTCAAGCTTGGCATAAATTTGCTTTTTCCACTTCTTTTCAACATTAAAATTTCATACGAGTATCTGTTTGCAATGTTCTTCGATTTGGCAGCAATAATCAGAGTAGCTGCCTCCCTCCAATGTTTTAAAATAGTAGCCATTTTATAAAGAATATTTGTTAAATCAAGTTGACAATCATTCAATGGGGGCAGCCATTTTTAAATTTATAGGTTTAGCTATGTTTATGAAATTATTTTAGTGTTTCAATCTTCATAAATTCATAAATTCTATTTCAAAAACAAGATTTTTATTTTTTTTATTGCTAAAAAGTAAAAACAAATACCAAATTTAATTTTTGTATAACACTATTATTGGAAAAAAGTATCGATAATTTCCAAAATGAGAAAAGGTAATTTATCTTTTAGTCAAATCCGTAGGAAGGTTTGTAATAATACCGAAGAGTAGATAGATGCAAGAAACATTGTATACACAAATAAATATGTTTCGCCATTGTATTCCTCATTTTTAGAATAACGATTATGAAATACGTGTGCCTAAAATGTTATAGTTTCATCTCAAACAAATCCTATGTCAAATAAAAATGTGTGACAAGGAAATTGGTTTGAGTGAAATTTTTTGTTGGTTTTCAGATCCTTTTGAAGTTGTCTTGTGATCATCTTTGACACCAAGCAAGAAGAGTGAAATGGCAGCTTCTAGGGCTCAGTAAGAACATTATTTTACTCAATTGATATTAATTTCCTGAACGTATAAAATGAATTCCTTAGGAAAAATGATTTATTTTCTAATTCTGAAAATAATTGTGTTATAAAAAAAACATTTGTTTAGGCTGATATGTCATGATATGGTACATGTATCACAAAACACAATTGTTCAAATCAACAAATTATCGAAGAACAAATTCAAAAAATGTGATTGAATAAAATTACTAATGCATAAAGATGCATGTTCAAAAATTTAAAAAAAAAATTATATATTTGAAGATCGAAGGCTTTCCTAAGTGATCAATCTTTAAAGGGAAGGTATCAAAAAAGGGGCCTTGCATGTAAGGAGGGGTGGTAGAATTGAAAAGATAATTTAATTAGAATATTCACTTATGTTTACCCCCTTTGTTTTTAATTAGATAAAGTGGAATTTTTTTGTACATGTAGGTTAAACATGTTGAAAGACATTAGAAAAGTTATATTCAGGACAAAGTATTTTGTAAATTAAGACTATAAAACCATAACTGTGTCTTGCATGCAATCTATCTGTTTATAAAGCTGTAAAATATCTAAGAGTTAATGTTAACAGTGTTATTCTTCGTCCACTATGTCGCTAACAGTATATATATGTACATCCAAAGTACCCAACATTATACTTATCTTGGTGTAACTTTTAGTGCATCTGGCAGCTTTTCAGAAGCCAAAAACATGTTATATAAAAAAGGCTTCAAAGCATTCTTTAAATATACAAAATATTTTACTAATTATAAACCTAATATCTCCACTCTAATGCACATTTTTGATCACACAGTGAAACCTGTATTATTATATGGTTCAGAAATATGGGGCTGTTTTAATTCTAAAAAGTTAAATAATGACACAGAACTTAATTATTTCTATAGATTATGTAAAGATCTAAAAAATGAAAAAGTGCATCTAAAATTCTGCAGATTTACATTAGGAGTGAATAAGCACGCAACAAATTTAGCCATATTTGGCGAATTAGGTCGTTATCCTCTAATGATAGATATTTTAACAAACATGATTAAATATTGGAAAAGAATTCATATTAAAAATAATATTTTATTAACAAATGCATACTCTCTCTCAAATACATTATCTAAAGCTGGGAAGAATTGTTGGGCTAGTAGTATTGATGCTATCTTAAAATTACTTGATTTAAAAGAGTATCAGGTGCTCTCATCTAAAATAAACATTAGAAATATGGTGAAAAAGAAATTATATTTAAAGTATTGCAGCATATGGAAGAAAGAATTATTTAATGATAAAAGACAAAATAAGACCTCTGGAAATAAACTTAGAACTTATCGATTATTTAAACCAAATTTTAATTTTGAGCCTTACTTATTGAAATTACCATATATTCAAAGATGTGTTTTAACAAGATTTAGAATTGGAGCTCACAAACTTGAAATAGAAAAAGGTCGTTATTTTAATATTAAACTAGAAAATAGAATATGCAAACTCTGTAATGAGGAAATAGAAGATGAGATGCATTTTCTTTTAACATGTAAAACTCTGGATAATGTTAGAAATCCCTTTCTAAGCAAAATATATAGTAAAAATAAAAATATTTCAAAACTTGATAACAAATCTCTTTTTATTTGGCTAATGGGAAATGAAGATAAAAACATTTTGATAATAATTTGTCAGTTATTAGAGATTTTAAATATAAACAGAAATACAATATTAAATTAGATTTCTCTATATAAAATTATGTATGATCAAATATGCATTTACATAAGTTATTTCTTTTACATTTGATAAATTACTAGTATATACTACGAGGTGTGCTGTCCAATAAAGGGACCAGAATAACAGACTATTGGTCATATTGTATAATATATGTTTATTATTTACAAATTGTCTACTTCATTTTCTTTAACATTATATCAATCAACTAAATCAAAATCAATCATATTATGTACTTTGTTTAACCTATTTTGAATTTACTTTACATTATGTTTGAAAATTGTATTATAATTATTCTGCTCATTCTGGGCGCCGTGATTGGCAAATTAAATATTTGTTTGTTTGTTTGTTTTTGTGTACTTTTCATTTCAGACCAGCATTTTGTAGAGGTCCACATACACTCACTGTTCCAGCAGAATTATTTCAGGAGAACAGACAAAGGTTATGTGAAAGGTTAAAGGGTAAAGTTCCAACTGGTGCCATTGTATTGTTGCAGGGTGGAGAGTCGCAGACTAGATATTGTTCCGACCATGAACCTATATTTAGACAGGTAACATTATACTGTAACTCAATTTCCATGAAAATAAAAGAATCTATAGTATTAGGGAACCATCTTATTTGCATATATATGCAGTGGTATACCTGTAGGAGAAAGTAAGCTTTGAATAAAATTTCTTCACTTGAAATTTGTAGCTTCATAATACATGTATCAATTTCAGGAGTCACACATGTATTATATTGATTGCATGAAGTGCCATATTATTTTAATGATTTCTGTGAAATAAGTATTGAGAAAAATAACATGAATA
Source organism: Mytilus trossulus (assembly GCF_036588685.1). Classification (NCBI taxonomy): domain Eukaryota; kingdom Metazoa; phylum Mollusca; class Bivalvia; order Mytilida; family Mytilidae; genus Mytilus; species Mytilus trossulus. The sequence continues at coordinate 82,341,601 of NC_086378.1, forward strand.
AATAGTATGTTATTCATTTTAGAAATATAGCATATTTAAAGCACGATATGTAAAACTGCTTTTGTTTTGCCTATTGTTATTATAATATACAGTTATTCTTCAACAATGCAATCAATCTAAATAAAATGACAAACCCATTCATGCCATTAGGGTTAATATTTAAAGTGTTACCATGATATATGGTATAGACTTATAATTTACATAACACCAAGTCTGAAAAAAATGTCACTTTCTTTTATTGGAGTGGTACAATTATGTTCTATTTTCCAGGAGTCCTACTTCCAATGGGCTTTTGGAGTAGAAGAACCTGATTTTTATGGTGCCATTGAGGTAGATACAGGAAATGCAATATTGTTTCCTCCCAAACTTCCAGATGCTTATGCTGTCTGGATGGGAAAGTAAGATATTTACAAAAGAGAACATAGTGTATACATTGTATTGCCCTTCAGTGAAATGTTAATACTGATTTTAAACGGCTTGATGACATCACTTGTGTGTGACATCAATTAGATTGTACAATAACAGATGTTTTTCAAATAGAATTTGAAAAAGATCTTGTAGGAAAAAATACTTAAATTTGAAATACTTATGTGTTGCTTAGAATATTTTCTTGTTGGGGTAGATAAACATCTGTACAGTACAGTGCAGTACCAAATTTACAGTACTAAAATTACAGTGTAAGAAAAATATGATTTCCAAATATTGAATGTCACTTCATCTTTTTAATTATTTAGAAACTTTGCTTTAATTTTGTAAAATTCAAAGATGGTCAAACACACTGCATGAACCTCAAAGTTGATTACATTTAAGCCTTAAAATTGCTGATGACAGAATGTAGGAATAGTTTTTTTCTGGCTTTCACAACCATCAATGCAGGCAAGTCAGAAATCAAACAAGGAAAAACATGATCATGAATTGATAATGATGACATACTGTTAAAGATCATCTTTTTTTTTTTTTAATAACATATCTGAAAACAACGAAACAATACATTTTATTAATGTAGATGCTGTTTGAAGTTTTTAAGGAACAAAATAACTATATTTTCAGGTTACTTTCATGTGAAGACTTTAAAGAGAGATATGGTGTAAATGAAGCTCATTGGTCATCAGATGTAAGATAATATACAATTGTATTTTATTCTGCAACTTATGAGAAGAAAATTGTTAATTTGGGGCTCTGAAAACATTCAATCAATAGGGAAGAATAGACTTTTCATGAAATAATGAAATTAATTTAATAAGGAAAAAGTAAACAACAAATAAATTTGAAAGAATATAAATTATTTTCTTAGGATAAAAAATCATATAACCATTTTCTTATGAAAATAAAGATGATTTTTTTTTTAACCAAGACCCAAATCTCTTGGTCAATATATATCATGCATCCACAAAAAATACATTTTCCCCTAAATCTACAAAAAATGATACCCACAAAAATATATGAATCTACACTACACTGAAATTTTGTCCTTTTGTATCTTCTTTCCAATAAATTATTTTAAATAAATTGTTTATTGCTGTTTTATTTCAGATCCCTTCAGTATTGAAAGAAAGAAACCCAGCAGTCCTGTTAACATTGGTAAGTAAGTGTATAAAACCCAGCAGTCCTGTTAACATTGGTAAGTAAGGGGAAGAAACCCAGCAGTCCTGTTAACATTGGTAAGTTGGTGTATAAAACCCAGCAGTCCTGTTAACATTGGTAAGTAAGGGGAAGAAACCCAGCAGTCCTGTTAACATTGGTAAGTTAGTGTATAAAACCCAGAAGTCCTGTCAACATTGGTAAGTTAGTGTATAAAACACAGCATTCCTGTTAACATTGGTAAGTAAGGGGAAGAAACCCAGCAGTCCTGTTAACATTGTTAAGTTAGTGTTTAATTTTAACGTTCACTGTTTGATTTTACTCTTTATTGAAAAATTTTAACAAATTGAAAAGTTTAAATCTGGTTAAACCATAAAGCTGAATACATTTGAGCTGCGTCAGATAGGAATGAACCTTGTCCAAGTGCAGGATACATGTAAATGTAAAAGGCTTTGATGAATTTTGGAACATTCACATATGAAATAAAAGATGCATTTGGTAGATATAGGAAGATGTGGTGTGAGTGCCAATGAGACAACTCTCCATTCAAATAACAATTTAAAAAATTAAACCATTATTATAAATGTACGGCCTTCACCACGAAGTCTTAAGTCTTAATTTTTCTTTAGATTTTACCTACATTGATCTTTGATGGATAACAGTCTCATTTCAATTCAATGTGTGGCCTTCAACACGGAGCCTTGGCTCACAACGAACAACAAGCTTTTGGTCTGTTTTGTAGGGTTTTTATAACAATTCATTTTCAAACAGTTACAGACTTTTCATAGTGATTTGTTCAACCCCTAATATAAAGTAAACAGATGTATTGATATTCATTGGCATACGGTCGATCTGATCTATCTGACCCAGCTTATTTATTTTTTGATGATAAAATAAAAATGATATCTCCATATGATCATGATGATACACTTTATTTAAATGGAAGATAAATGTAAAATATTATTTTCCAGAAAGGACTGAACACAGACAGTGGTAACTATAGCAGAGAAGCAGCATTTGATGGAATCAGTCAGTAAGTATAGTTCAGATTGTTTTGATATACCATTAAAATCATGATATCTAAATTTAAGTTTCTTTTCTTTATTTCCTGTGAAATATTAAAATGTAAGTTCAGTAATATTCACCTTTGGTTTAATTTTGGAAGTTAAAGTTTACTCTTTTATTTTTAATAGGAAATTAATTTCATTTGAAAGGTTATTTTTAAGCAATCTTTGGAAGTAATACCTATTGGAGAAGAAAAAAACTTATTAATTTTTTATGGCATCTTGGTCAAAAGCCAAGGTTACAATATTAGTTAAAGCTGATTGCATTGATTGTGTAGGTAAAGGTAATATCTTTGGTTATCTTGCTTGCTAGCTGAACCATGAAGTCATTATTAGGTTAGGTAAACTACTCTCCTTTAAGAGTAGACTAGTCTAAAAGATAACCAATGTTTCTATCTGTAGGATAAGGCTACTTTGAAAGGAGGGTAGTATACCTTACCTACTAATGACTTCACGGTTCAGCTAGCAAGCAAGCTTACCAAAGATATTACCTTTACCTACACACTCAATGCAATCTGCTATAATACTGTAGGAACTCAAATATAAATCTGAAGTTTGGGAGTAAAATGATTGACTTGCACACATGACATTAGTTTTCAGCATACTATACACAAATCCTTATCAAAACTGCAATAACTCATTTCTTGTCTTCAAATTTTGACAGATTGCAACTTGACATGGTTATTTTGTATTTTCAACATGTTTAATGGAAATTTTCTAAAGAAAATTTTTTAATGTTTCAGATTTAAAGTAGATAATACAATTCTTCATCCACAGATCAGCGAATGGTGAGTATATGAAAAAAGATTTTAAGACTTGACCTGAACACAAGTTTTTAGAACAGTTTTTTTAGCTATATATATGAACTTTTACAATATAATATATTCCAGATTCTTAATAGATATAGGAAGATGTGGTGTGAGTGCCAATCAGACAACTCTCCATCCAAATAACAATTTAAAAAAGTAAACCATTATAGGTCAATGTACGGCCTTCAACACGGAGTCTTAAGTCTTAATTTTTCTTCAGGTTTTTCCTACATTGATCTTTGATGGATAACAGTCTCATTTCAATTTAATTCACATTTATTCTTATTGTAATCAACATGAATATTGTTATTTTATATTTATATCTTTTCATTAAAACATTTGACATAAACATAAACATTAACTTTTGGCTTATCTAAGTACATGTACAAACATTGAAGCCTGATGTCCTTTAAAGCAAGGGAAGTAAATATGTAGTTGCTAAATGTATTTGAATTCCATTTTTCAGTAGAGTTTTCAAGTCAGACAAAGAATTAGATGCTTTGAGATATTCCAATAAGATTAGCAGTGATGCTCATAAAGAGGTATGGGAATATGTACTATTAGATCTGTCAGATTAGCCAAATTCTGGAGCATTTGAGTTTTTGTTTTTGAGATTAGTTCATATTGTCTCCTATTGTGTGTGTTTTTTTTGTCATTTTCTTTTGTCTATGCTGTTTTCTGATTTCTTTGACATCTCTCCATCTAATTCTTGCTTAGAAGAATCAGTAGACAAGAAGATTGCCTTCAGAGTCACTAGCTTTTCAACACATAATGTTGTGAGTTTTAAGAACAACAATTTTTAGTAAATTTTTGTTATCTTTTACAAAAATCTTCCCCTCTGAAACAACTGAGACATAATTTGAATAAACTAGGCCACACACATCATCAGGGTATCTACTATACAAAAATGTGTCAGATGCCCACCAACATGCTGGATATGGCTCAATGAGAAACATATAGAGGTAAAATACAGTATTTGGCTGAAAATCTCTGAAATTAAAGCGAAAGTATAATTGTTGTATCATTTCATATGTAAATTGTAAACAAAAATATCAAGTGAGCTTTTGTTTCATTTTTCATGGCTGTTCATAAGGAATCATTTGATGGCAATTTTACTTGATTGCTACAATAGAACTGTTCTGGTGTTTGTAATTCACAGTTTTATATTAACAGAGTGGCCCATTAACAAAAATGATTGTAAGATCTCCTGAATAAAAAACATACTCCTTTATACTGTATTTCATTAAACCTTGAAATAAAAACATGTTGTTTAATTAGCTGCCTCCTTGATGTCTAACAAATAATATGTTTATAAATTAATGGTCTTTTTCTTTATTTTTTCTTACAGATAATGAAATCAATCCGACCAGGAGTGTACGAATACCAGATGGAAAGGTAGGCATATCTATTAAAAATATTAAATAATATACAATTATGGCCCTCGGGCTGCGCCCTCATTGAAATAACCTTTTCGTGTTGACAATTTTGGATATTCATCGATTCTAAGGGGCCACAATTGATTTATTATACCAAACTAACAGTGGAAAGGCATTTCGAAAACTTTCTATACGTTTACATAACAAAGTCAAAGACAAGTTGACGACAATTGAAAATACATTTGTGTTCTAGAATTTCTAGAATGTACAACAAAGGTAGAATCTTTTTGTAAAATATTGATGGCCCTGAAAAGGACCGTAACGTTTACTCTTTAAGAACTATCATCAGCTGCTGGCACTCTATTCATGTCTAATGCCTTATTTCCTCGTCTCTTCTTATTCTTCGTCTCTTCTTATTCTTTGTCTCTCGGTGAGCTTTAAGTGTAATGTGAACGCTGCCATTTTGTTTATTTACGTCTGTGACGTCATAATCATGTGAGATAACTCAAGTACAAATCAACAATCTCAAAAGGTTATTCGCTGGTGAATAATAGGGTTATTTACCGCTAGTGGAAATTTTTAGGGTTATTTGTCCTTCCTTGCAATTGAATGAAAAACAACTGAATTATTCCATGTCACGTGATAACGTTTCACCCAATAGAATTGTTTAAAATATATGTAAGGTATAATAATAAAAGTTAACTTATTGGCTTATACTTGATCTTATATAACTGATGCTATTTCCTAAAAAAAATTGATGTCACAAAGCAAATATTTTCACATCACAATGTCCCATGGCGTCTTTCCTCCAATGACCTTAAGTCAGCTGGGATATTTCATTCATTAAATGGAAATTGAAAACTTGTCTATTCTGGTATTCTACTAAATAAATGTTCTGAAGAATACTTGTTTGGTGATAGAGCAGTAATCTAAAGTTAAATAACATACAATATGCATATAAATTGTATATGTGTCATGTTTTAAAAGGTAACTCTTCTTAATAAAGGAAAATGCAAAGCAAATTAACTGTTAATGTTGCGGGAATTGGTTTTTAACTTACCTCAACTCAAATTAAGGGAATCTGAGCATACCTAGCTGTAGTTGTAGAATCAGAAAAGAGGATATATTTTCTCTATATTTACTGTCATAGAGAAATTCTATCCTTGTTAATGCTATTTGAAATTATAACAGATTTTCCAAATGAATATTATTAAATCAAAATACCTATCATACAAATTTATTTTCTAAGTTGACAGAATGCACTATGTAAAGTTAAGGGGTTAACTATCGTTATATAAGTGTAGCCTTTCAGTACATGAAAATGTCTTGTCAAACTATGTTGTAAATGCGATATTGAGAGTTTTCAATCCACCTGACATTGTCAGTATACAAATAATAGTAGTGAGGTTTGAGTTTTTTTTGGTCATATCCATGTGATGTCACATGTGAATGTTTGCAAATGTGTGAATTTAATACAATTCTTGACAAGAAATTGTTTACATTACACAAGTTGCAAAAAGTAGAGTGAAGTGTATAAATGGAATGTATACCTAACTCCAAATTATTCACAATCACTTTGATTTTAATTGTCCTTTGTCTTTTATTTTTTTAAATTTTGATTTCAGTTTATTCAAGCATTACTGTTATTTAACATGTGTAATGAGAGATGAAGCTTACACTTGTATTTGTTTTGACTTCTGATTTCAGTTTATTCAAGCATTACTGTTATTTTACGGGTGGAATGCGAGGTGAAGCTTACACTTGTATTTGTTTTGACTTCTGATTTCAGTTTATTCAAGCATTACTGTTATTTTACGGGTGGAATGCGAGGTGAAGCTTACACTTGTATTTGTGGAACGTAAGTATTTATTGTTCACTGTTTACATTTCAGTCTGTTTAAACATTATTGTTATTTCACTGGTGGAACAAGAAATGGGGCATATGCTTGTGTTTGTGGATCGTAAGTACTATGCACAATTACATATGCATGAAGATTTTCATTTAATACATTAGATTATTAGAGAACTGTGGAATCTTTAATATTCATTTGATACCAACGCTCATGGATTTCATGTGTAAAGGTAAATCACAAAAAAATTCAGTGACATACACATTTTCTATTGTTACTTATGCATATATACTTTGGCAAAAACATAAATCAAATATTTTTACGAAAAATTGGTATCAACAAAAATAAAAGAAACTACAGTACTTCTTTTGAGTTTATATATCTTACCATCTTACAATCTATTCTCTTTCAAAAATAATACTAAATTTTATAGTAATTGGCATTAGACTATAATGTGATTGATCGGGTCTCCTCTATACAAAAAGGTATATAAGTTAATTGGAAAGAATAGAATAATTGCCATCTTCTCATTAAGTTTCCATAGTTGTAAAAACATTTTCCCATTAGATTGATTGATTGTTGGTTGCTTAACATCCAGTGGCAAATATTTCATGCATATTCAGGACGATTTTCCCATTAGAAGAAGAATAGTTATTTTATCTTGGCCATAAAATCACTTGAATGAAAATGTGATTGGGACACTCAAATAAATAGTCAGAAAGATGCATGTTCCTGTCAACTATAGAAGACTTGAGAAAAGGTATGAGGCAACGGGTTCTCTAGCAGGCGTTGATAATTATTCAAGGAACCTTTCTACTATTCTTTCAGTATAATTATCCTCAGAGAAATAACTGCATGGTTAGATCATAATGGTATATTTTCATTCTTCTACAATATTTAGTAGTCATTTTTAAGAGGCAACTACTGTTCATCTGTTGTTAACAAATAGGCAGTGTGACAATTTTAAGTGTATATTTTCAGTGGAGACAATGGTTCTGTATTACATTATGGCCATGCAGGTGCCCCAAATAGTAAACTGGTGCAGGATGGTGATATGTGGTAAGTTGGTAATAAGACACAATTATATCTTTTTGCTACATAGGATTCTTCTAGCGCTGGAATTGTTATACTTTTAAGGACTTTGTAAATGATAATTATTTCACACTTATTAGATTATTTCTTTTAAGATGTTCTTTTTTTCCTGTGGAATAATTGTTGCAGCTTGAAATTAAGAAATTGGTAAAAGTTGCAATATTTCAATACTTGTTTCTTTATGAGTTACATCTAAGTTTGTCATGCAAATTATACCACACTTGTAATTCAAAGTATCAGAAAACAGGGAGTAGATGTTTCTGTAGGTGTGTGACAGATTCAAATAGCATTCACACATAACAACTCATCACTGTTGACCTGAAAACCAAAAAAAATATGAAGTCATTCTGTTCTCTCATGCAAGTGTGATGAAAACTTTTGTTAGAAGAACAAATGGACCAATGGATATAGGGACAACATGATTGAGATTTTTTTTTAGATTTCAGACAATGTTAATGAAAATACCTTTTTACTAATTAATTCCATGTTGATGTGTAGATTGAATTATTTTCCTTTCAGTTTATTTGATATGGGCTGTGAGTATTATTGCTACACATCAGATATCACATGTTCCTTCCCAGCCAATGGAAAGTTTACAGAGAGGCAAAAAGGAATATATGAAGCTGTGTATAAATCTAGTAGGGCAGTAATGGCAGCTGTTAAACCAGGTACAGTCTCATCAAGTCATCTTGTGATTACTTAAGGATTTCTCATGTTTTTAGAATTTGATAGTTGATTAGATATTAAAAAAAATCAAGAATTAATGTATTGTACAACAATGTAAAGCTTTTCCCATTTATTCCATCATTCAAGTTCTTGGATGAGTTATTCCTTTTATTACATTGCCTTTTAATGCCAATAGGTAAAAAAACAAATAGAAGCACCTACATATTTTCAACACATTCTTACTTTATGTAGATGCAACTTCATTGTCAACAACTATTGTTTTGTATAACAGATGTGAAATTACAGAATTTATTTCTCATGCGGAATATCAGTTCAAATGACTGGAAAATCACAATCTTTCATGTACTGTCCTATAACAATGTTATTTTTTTAAGAGTAAAATAGAGTTAAGACGTATTTATACATCTTCTTCTGAGAACAATACAGATATCTATAAATTTGCTATTGTGTTTAGGTGTTTGTTGGGTTGACATGCACTTGCTGGCAGATAGAACACACCTAGAGGAATTGAAGAGACTTGGTCTGGTTACAGGAGATGTTGATGAGATGATGAAAGTCAGACTTGGGGCTGTGTTCATGCCACATGGTCTGGGTCATTTTATGGGACTAGATACACATGATGTGGGAGGATACCCAGAGGTATGGATTCAATTTTAAATGGGAGAATTAATAAATAGTTAATCTTTAATGGATGAGATAAGTGAATAAATATAGATTCCACAACTGCAACAAGTGTATTACAATATTTCTCCACTCGAGAGAGTTAAATTTTAATATTTAAAGCGTGAGGCTTTCCAATCTTTTTAAATTATTAAGAATTAACTATTGAGAGGGAAGAAATATCACAATACACAAATTACAGTGGTGGAATCTGTTTCCCTCCTAACATGCCTAAATTTTTATCCTTTTTTTTCAAAGATTTGAGGAAAGATGTGTACTTTTGATGTGACGTCATCAGGCATGGTCGCCTTTTTCATGACAATACAATAAGAAAATTCAGAAGAAAACAAGAAAACGTCACATGTTAATTTCAACCAATCATTTGCAGAGAACTGATTTTTCAGTAGAGATGAGAAAAAAAATTCTCACACCGGTCTGGAATTGAGAAAATAGCACAAAAATTAGAGAAACTTACAAATACAACTAGAATATTTTTACAGTGATAAATGTATCTCATAAAACTAATTAAATCTTATGAAATCATTAAGTCTTTGACAAGCAAATTAAATACCAGTCTATCATTCTTATGATTTCAGGGCACTGAGAGAAGCAAAGAAGCAGGATTGAAATCCCTGAGAACAGTAAGAACTCTACAACAAAGAATGGTTCTCACCATTGAACCTGGAATATATTTTATTGATGTGGTGAGTTATTTATATATACTTTCTGGTAATGGTACTATATATGTAGATAAAGTGAGTGAGACAGAGAGCAAACAACTCAAAAACCAATGAGAGCAGTGGGATGCATAATGTTGTAACTTATTGATTTATCTCATCATGTGTCCTATCTTAATAGATTTATATCCAAAATAGTTTACAAGGGCGTTTATTTGCAAATTGCAAATGTTTACAGTTCATACTTAAAATCAAAAATCCTCTAATTGTCTGATTAGTTAAAGGGGAGGCATAAGGTCTTACATTCTAATGATTTTTGTAAATTTTACATATTTGTATTGTTTAAAGTTGTTATTTGTTGTTTGTATTTAGTAGCAATCCATTTTACGGATTTTATACTCATAAAATATTATATCTGATAGGTGTACTAAGTGTAAACAGTACTACATTGTATTCATTTAATCACATAAAATAATTATTTGATTTATATTATTCCAGTTATTGGATGCAGCTTTGAATAACCCTGAACAAGCCAAGTTTTTAGTACGTGAAAAGATTGACAGCCATCGAGGCTTTGGAGGGGTAAGCTAAATAATATCTTCAATGCTAGGTCAAGGAAAAGTTCAAATATAATACCTTAAACAATAGCTAGAAGGTGTTGTATGAAGCTTCAATCTGTGTAGATGAAATATAGAAACATATTTAGTTTGCATTATTTTGCACTTGATTTTGTTTTAAAAACATTTTAAATGAGGCTTACAACCTGCCAATTATATAGAATATATGTGGTAAAATTGAACCTGTGTAAGCTACATTTTGAGATACATACTGTTAACTTATTTCTCCAAATCTTCGTCAATTTATCCCTTTCTGCATCCATTGAATAAAAAATTTAATCAACATGTGGTTCGTTTGATCTCAGTTCTTCATTGGTTAAAATTCGATTATGACGTCAAATTTTCTTGTTTTCCTCTTGATTTCCTATTGTGATGGCATGAAAAAAGGCAACCATGCCTGATGACTTCACATAGAAAGAACACATCTTTTTGCAGATCAGTCGCAAAGAAGGAATAAGTTTGCTGTGTATTGTTTGAAAAACATTAGAAAAAACAGATTCCACCACCAAATCTCGTGTAATACCATATTTAACCACTCTCGACAGTTAAATTTTAAATATTTAAACATTTAAACTGTCTCGTTTGGATAAATATCGTATTACGCTCGATGCAGTGGTGGAATCTATAGTAATATTACTAATGATTGTTTTCCAGGTCAGAATAGAAGATGATATAGCCATAATTACTAATGATTGTTTTCTAGGTCAGAATAGAAGATGATATAGCCATAATTACTAATGATTGTTTTCTAGGTCAGAATAGAAGATGATATAGCCATAATTACTAATGATTGTTTTCTAGGTCAGAATAGAAGATGATATAGCCATAATTACTAATGATTGTTTTCTAGGTCAGAATAGAAGATGATATAGCCATAATTACTAATGATTGTTTTCTAGGTCAGAATAGAAGATGATATAGCCATAATTACTAATGATTGTTTTCTAGGTCAGAATAGAAGATGATATAGCCATAATTACTAATGATTGTTTTCTAGGTCAGAATAGAAGATGATATAGCCATAATTACTAATAATTGTTTTCTAGGTCAGAATAGAAGATGATATAGCCATAATTACTAATGATTGTTTTCTAGGTCAGAATAGAAGATGATATAGCCATAATAACTAATGATTGTTTTCTAGGTCAGAATAGAAGATGATATAGCCATAATTACTAATAATTGTTTTCTAGGTCAGAATAGAAGATGATATAGCCATAATTACTAATGATTGTTTTCCAGGTCAGAATAGAAGATGATATAGCCATAATTACTAATGATTGTTTTCTAGGTCAGAATAGAAGATGATATAGCCATAATTACTAATGATTGTTTTTCAGGTCAGAATAGAAGATGATATAGCCATAATTACTAATAATTGTTTTCTAGGTCAGAATAGAAGATGATATAGCCATAATAACTAATGATTGTTTTCTAGGTCAGAATAGAAGATGATATAGCCATAATTACTAATGATTGTTTTCTAGGTCAGAATAGAAGATGATATAGCCATAATTACTAATGATTGTTTTCTAGGTCAGAATAGAAGATGATATAGCCATAATTACTAATGATTGTTTTCTAGGTCAGAATAGAAGATGATATAGCCATAATTACTAATGATTGTTTTCTAGGTCAGAATAGAAGATGATATAGCCATAATTACTAATGATTGTTTTCTAGGTCAGAATAGAAGATGATATAGCCATAATTACTAATGATTGTTTTCTAGGTCAGAATAGAAGATGATATAGCCATAATTACTAATAATTGTTTTCTAGGTCAGAATAGAAGATGATATAGCCATAATTACTAATGATTGTTTTCTAGGTCAGAATAGAAGATGATATAGCCATAATAACTAATGATTGTTTTCTAGGTCAGAATAGAAGATGATATAGCCATAATTACTAATAATTGTTTTCTAGGTCAGAATAGAAGATGATATAGCCATAATTACTAATGATTGTTTTCCAGGTCAGAATAGAAGATGATATAGCCATAATTACTAATGATTGTTTTCTAGGTCAGAATAGAAGATGATATAGCCATAATTACTAATGATTGTTTTTCAGGTCAGAATAGAAGATGATATAGCCATAATTACTAATAATTGTTTTCTAGGTCAGAATAGAAGATGATATAGCCATAATAACTAATGATTGTTTTCTAGGTCAGAATAGAAGATGATATAGCCATAATTACTGATGATTGTTTTTCAGGTCAGAATAGAAGATGATATAGCCATAATTACTAATAATTGTTTTCTAGGTCAGAATAGAAGATGATATAGCCATAATTACTAATGATAGTTTTCTAGGTCAGAATAGAAGATGATATAGCCATAATTACTAATAATTGTTTTCCAGGTCAGAATAGAAGATGATATAGCCATAATTACTTATGATTGTTTTCCAGGTCAGAATAGAAGATGATATAGCCATAATTACTAATAATTGTTTTCTAGGTCAGAATAGAAGATGATATAGCCATAATTACTAATGATTGTTTTCTAGGTCAGAATAGAAGATGATATAGCCATAATTACTAATGATTGTTTTCTAGGTCAGAATAGAAGATGATATAGCCATAATTACTAATGATTGTTTTCTAGGTCAGAATAGAAGATGATATAGCCATAATTACTAATAATTGTTTTCTAGGTCAGAATAGAAGATGATATAGCCATAATAACTAATGATTGTTTTCTAGGTCAGAATAGAAGATGATATAGCCATAATTACTAATGATTGTTTTCTAGGTCAGAATAGAAGATGATATAGCCATAATTACTAATGATTGTTTTTCAGGTCAGAATAGAAGATGATATAGCCATAATTACTAATAATTGTTTTCTAGGTCAGAATAGAAGATGATATAGCCATAATAACTAATGATTGTTTTCTAGGTCAGAATAGAAGATGATATAGCCATAATTACTGATGATTGTTTTTCAGGTCAGAATAGAAGATGATATAGCCATAATTACTAATAATTGTTTTCTAGGTCAGAATAGAAGATGATATAGCCATAATTACTAATGATAGTTTTCTAGGTCAGAATAGAAGATGATATAGCCATAATAACTAATGATTGTTTTCCAGGTCAGAATAGAAGATGATATAGCCATAATTACTAATGATTGTTTTCTAGGTCAGAATAGAAGATGATATAGCCATAATAACTAATGATTGTTTTCTAGGTCAGAATAGAAGATAATATAGCCATAATTACTTATGATTGTTTTCTAGGTCAGAATAGAAGATAATATAGCCATAATTACTAATGATTGTTTTCCAGGTCAGAATAGAAGATGATATAGCCATAATTACTAATAATTGTTTTCTAGGTCAGAATAGAAGATGATATAGCCATAATTACTAATGATTGTTTTCCAGGTCAGAATAGAAGATGATATAGCCATAATTACTAATAATTGTTTTCCAGGTCAGAATAGAAGATGATATAGCCATAATTACTTATGATTGTTTTCCAGGTCAGAATAGAAGATGATATAGCCATAATTACTAATAATTGTTTTCTAGGTCAGAATAGAAGATGATATAGCCATAATTACTAATAATTGTTTTTCAGGTCAGAATAGAAGATGATATAGCCATAATTACTAATGATTGTTTTCCAGGTCAGAACAGAAGATGATATAGCCATTATTACTAATGATTGTTTTCCAGGTCAGAATAGAAGATGATATAGCCATAATTACTAATGATTGTTTTCTAGGTCAGAATAGAAGATGATATAGCCATAATTACTAATGATTGTTTTTCAGGTCAGAATAGAAGATGATATAGCCATAATTACTAATGATTGTTTTCTAGGTCAGAATAGAAGATGATATAGCCATAATTACTAATGATTGTTTTCTAGGTCAGAATAGAAGATGATATAGCCATAATTACTAATGATTGTTTTCCAGGTCAGAATAGAAGATGATATAGCCATAATTACTAATGATTGTTTTCTAGGTCAGAATAGAAGATGATATAGCCATAATTACTAATGATTGTTTTTCAGGTCAGAATAGAAGATGATATAGCCATAATTACTAATGATTGTTTTCTAGGTCAGAATAGAAGATGATATAGCCATAATTACTAATGATTGCAGAGCTCCAGATAAGCTGCGTATTTGCGTGATCACGCAATTCAAATAATAGAAAACCCAATGCAATTGCCCATTGCAGGGTATAATAACCCAATTAATTCAAAGGAAAACCCAATTATATACCAAAACCATGAGTTCTCAACCCTTTTGTTGGCTACCGTTTGCGTTATTTACCCTTATCTGTTTTCACTTGTTGCGTAATCTATTTTTATTATATTTATAATTGGAAATGTCCTTTCGTTCTTAAAATAGATTCCTGCATATCAAGTAGCTGAAATGGGTCCCTGTTGGCATTTTCCCTTGCTCAAAAGGTACACGTGGTTTTGAAATCATTTCGATCTTCTCGGCGTTTATCCGATTAGCGTGCGTCATATTGTCATATTTTTTTTCGAATTGCTCGAGATTTATCAAAACATACATTGAATTAAAACGAAAGTGAATGTCCGATAAAAATATTGAATAGAAGCATGTTTTCAGCTTCTTTTGCATAGCTGAGGGAAAGATATGATGATAACAACACTCAGCCAGTGTTTTTAGGAAGCGTCCGTCGAACGCATGGGCGTGTTTGCGTACCTCAACGAGAACATAATTTGCTAATAAACACAGGACTTCGTCAAAAACTGAATCAGTTGCCGTTAGAAAATGTGAAAGGCCAAATCAATTATGAAATGATATGTAATTGGAAACCAAAAGTTCTAATAAGGGATGAATTAACCCAGATTTATGTAAATTGAATAAAACAAAAACATTCAAGTATATACTATTTTTTTTTTTCGTTTTCACGGTTAATGAGTGAATACACACACAGGTACTCCTCTCAGAATTTTTAAATAAAGGTATATAAGAGAAAAAAAGATTTGAGACGAGTGCTTGGGAATGCACATATCCGTTATATACAGTTTACATTATAAGTTGTGAGAAATTACAAAACTGGCAGAAGGTTAAAAACGGGACACAAATGAAACCTACAATTGCTCGTCAGTGACTTAAGAAAATAAAACAGCTATAGCACATATTATTCAAAGAAAGAAACATACTTAAGATGGAAAAACATCCGGGGTTGATATTGCCTAAATATTCAATAGTGTGTTGATGAAAAAACCCAATACACTAAGGAGCTTGGTGGTGAAAAACCCAATTTGATATTTACTTGAGGGGTGAATTGGAATTGATAATGCAATTGAAAATCTTTATCACCCAATTACATAAGAAAATGGTGGGTAAAAACCCCAATTTGTGAATTCTTATCTGGAGCTCTGTGATTGTTTTCTAGGTCAGAATAGAAGATGATATAGCCATAATTACTAATGATTGTTTTCTAGGTCAGAATAGAAGATGATATAGCCATAATTACTAATGATTGTTTTCTAGGTCAGAATAGAAGATGATATAGCCATAATTACTAATGATTGTTTTCCAGGTCAGAATAGAAGATGATATAGCCATAATTACTAATGATTGTTTTCTAGGTAAGAATAGAAGATGATATAGCCATAATTACTAATGATTGTTTTCCAGGTCAGAATAGAAGATGATATAGCCATAATTACTAATGATTGTTTTTCAGGTCAGAATAGAAGATGATATAGCCATAATTACTAATGATTGTTTTCTAGGTAAGAATAGAAGATGATATAGCCATAATTACTAATGATTGTTTTTCAGGTCAGAATAGAAGATGATATAGCCATAATTACTAATGATTGTTTTCCAGGTCAGAATAGAAGATGATATAGCCATAATTACTAATGATTGTTTTTCAGGTCAGAATAGAAGATGATATAGCCATAATAACTAATGATTGTTTTCTAGGTCAGAATAGAAGATGATATAGCCATAATAACTAATGATAGTTTTCCAGGTCAGAATAGAAGATGATATAGCCATAATTACTAATGATTGTTTTCCAGGTCAGAATAGAAGATGATATAGCCATAATTACTAATGATTGTTTTCCAGGTCAGAATAGAAGATGATATAGCCATAATTACTAATGATTGTTTTCCAGGTCAGAATAGAAGATGATATAGCCATAATTACTTATGATTGTTTTCTAGGTCAGAATAGAAGATGATATAGCCATAATTACTAATGATTGTTTTCCAGGTCAGAATAGAAGATGATATAGCCATAATTACTAATGATTGTTTTCCAGGTCAGAATTGAAGATGATATAGCCATAATTACTAATAATTGTTTTCTAGGTCAGAATAGAAGAGGATATAGCCATAATTACTAATGATTGTTTTTCAGGTCAGAATAGAAGATGATATAGCCATAATTACTAATGATTGTTTTCCAGGTCAGAATTGAAGATGATATAGCCATAATTACTAATAATTGTTTTCTAGGTCAGAATAGAAGAGGATATAGCCATAATTACTAATGATTGTTTTTCAGGTCAGAATAGAAGATGATATAGCCATAATTACTAATAATTGTTTTCTAGGTCAGAATAGAAGATAATATAGCCATAATTACTAATGATTGTTTTTTCAGGTCATAATAGAAGATGATATAGCCATAATTACTAATAATTGTTTTCTAGGTCAGAATAGAAGATGATATAGCCATAATTACTAATGATTGTTTTCTAGGTCAGAATAGAAGATGATATAGCCATAATTACTAATGATTGTTTTTCAGGTCAGAATAGAAGATGATATAGCCATAATTACTAATGATTGTTTTCTAGGTCAGAATAGAAGATGATATAGCCATAATAACTAATGATTGTTTTCTAGGTCAGAATAGAAGATGATATAGCCATAATTACTAATAATTGTTTTCTAGGTCAGAATAGAAGATGATATAGCCATAATTACTAATGATTGTTTTCTAGGTCAGAATAGAAGATGATATAGCCATAATAACTAATGATTGTTTTCTAGGTCAGAATAGAAGATGATATAGCCATAATAACTAATGATTGTTTTCCAGGTCAGAATAGAAGATGATATAGCCATAATTACTAATAATTGTTTTCTAGGTCAGAATAGAAGATGATATAGCCATAATTACTAATGATTGTTTTCTAGGTCAGAATAGAAGATGAAATAGCCATAATTACTAATGATTGTTTTTCAGGTCAGAATAGAAGAAGATGATATAGCCATAATTACTAATGATTGTTTTCTAGGTCAGAATAGAAGAAGATGATATAGCCATAATTACTAATGATTGTTTTCTAGGTCAGAATAGAAGATGATATAGCCATAATTACTAATGATTGTTTTTTCTAGGTCAGAATAGAAGATGATGATATAGCCATAATTACTAATAATTGTTTTCTAGGTCAGAATAGAAGATGATATAGCCATAATTACTAATGATTGTTTTCTAGGTCAGAATAGAAGATGATATAGCCATAATTACTAATGATTGTTTTTTCAGGTCATAATAGAAGATGATATAGCCATAATTACTAATAATTGTTTTCTAGGTCAGAATAGAAGATGATATAGCCATAATTACTAATGATTGTTTTCCAGGTCAGAATAGAAGATGATATAGCCATAATTACTAATGATTGTTTTTCAGGTCAGAATAGAAGATGATATAGCCATAATTACTAATAATTGTTTTCTAGGTCAGAATAGAAGATGATATAGCCATAATTACTAATGATTGTTTTCCAGGTCAGAATAGAAGATGATATAGCCATAATTACTCATGATTGTTTTCTAGGTCAGAATAGAAGATGATATAGCCATAATTACTAATGATTGTTTTTCAGGTCAGAATAGAAGATGATATAGCCATAATTACTAATAATTGTTTTCTAGGTCAGAATAGAAGATGATATAGCCATAATTACTAATAATTGTTTTCTAGGTCAGAATAGAAGATGATATAGCCATAATTACTAATGATTGTTTTCCAGGTCAGAATAGAAGATGATATAGCCATAATTACTAATGATTGTTTTCCAGGTCAGAATAGAAGATGATATAGCCATAATTACTAATGATTGTTTTTCAGGTCAGAATAGAAGATGATATAGCCATAATTACTAATGATTGTTTTCCAGGTCAGAATAGAAGATGATATAGCTATAATAACTAATGATTGTTTTCTAGGTCAGAATAGAAGATGATATAGCCATAATTACTAATAATTGTTTTTCAGGTCAGAATAGAAGATGATATAGCCATAATTACTTATGATTGTTTTCCAGGTCAGAATAGAAGATGATATAGCCATAATTACTAATAATTGTTTTCTAGGTCAGAATAGAAGATGATATAGCCATAATAACTAATGATTGTTTTTCAGGTCAGAATAGAAGATGATATAGCCATAATTACTAATGATTGTTTTCTAGGTCAGAATAGAAGATGATATAGCCATAATTACTAATGATTGTTTTCTAGGTCAGAATAGAAGATGATATAGCCATAATTACTAATGATTGTTTTCCAGGTCAGAATAGAAGATGATATAGCCATAATTACTTATGATTGTTTTCTAGGTCAGAATAGAAGATGATATAGCCATAATAACTAATGATTGTTTTCTAGGTCAGAATAGAAGATGATATAGCCATAATTACTAATGATTGTTTTTCAGGTCAGAATAGAAGATGATATAGCCATAATTACTAATGATTGTTTTCCAGGTCAGAATAGAAGATGATATAGCCATAATTACTAATGATTGTTTTCTAGGTCAGAATAGAAGATGATATAGCCATAATTACTAATAATTGTTTTCTAGGTCAGAATAGAAGATGATATAGCCATAATAACT
Organism: Mytilus trossulus; assembly: GCF_036588685.1. Classification (NCBI taxonomy): domain Eukaryota; kingdom Metazoa; phylum Mollusca; class Bivalvia; order Mytilida; family Mytilidae; genus Mytilus; species Mytilus trossulus. The sequence continues at coordinate 82,360,887 of NC_086378.1, forward strand.
AATGATTGTTTTCTAGGTCAGAATAGAAGATGATATAGCCATAATTACTAATGATTGTTTTTCAGGTCAGAATAGAAGATGATATAGCCATAATTACTAATAATTGTTTTCCAGGTCAGAATAGAAGATGATATAGCCATAATTACTAATGATTGTTTTTCAGGTCAGAATAAAAGATGATATAGCCATAATTACTAATGATTGTTTTCCAGGTCAGAATAGAAGATGATATAGCCATAATTACTAATGATTGTTTTCCAGGTCAGAATAAAAGATGATATAGCCATAATTACTAATGATTGTTTTCCAGGTCAGAATAGAATATGATATAGCCATAATTACTAATGATTGTTTTCTAGGTCAGAATAGAAGATGATATAGCCATAATTACTAATGATTGTTTTCTAGGTCAGAATAGAAGATGATATAGCCATAATTACTAATGATTGTTTTTCAGGTCAGAATAGAAGATGATATAGCCATAATTACTAATAATTGTTTTCCAGGTCAGAATAGAAGATGATATAGCCATAATTACTAATGATTGTTTTCCAGGTCAGAATAGAAGATGATATAGCCATAATTACTAATAATTGTTTTTCAAGTCAGAATAGAAGATGATATAGCCATAATTACTAATAATTGTTTTCCAGGTCAGAATAGAAGATGATATAGCCATAACTGAGAATGGAATGGAACTTATGACATGTGTTCCTAGAACTGTGGAAGAGATCGAGAGATTAATGGAGGAGGGTAGGAAACAACCACCAATACCTCTCCCACAGGACATGAAAAAGTGATTTACAAAGAACTTTATATACCAGACTGTCTCAAACAGACACTAAATAAACATGTCAAACATGTAGTCCCTAGTCAGTTTTTTTAGGGGGTATGGGTTGCTACACATTTTAAATGTATAATGACTAATATAAAATAAATTATAACCAACAGTATTGACCAAATAACTAGGAAATCATGTTTACATTCATGTTTTTTCCATTGTTAATTAACTGTTTGTAATATCAAGACCAAAATAATACAATCTTTGTTCAGTCATTGAAAATCAGTAAGTTAACATTCCAAAATTAGGGTATTATTTTGATAAATGCTAGTTGATAGAACATTTTTCTATCTAATATGTCATGATAATTTCATTTAGGATTTTTTTCAGCTTTTAGACAAGTCATCTATAAAATTATTATATATACTATATATATATCCAAGATAATGTTAGGCTGTGAAAGTATTCAGTTTCTACTAACTATATCTGATTTTAAACATAATATGTATCTTTCAGTCATAATTATTTTTATTCAATTACATTTTGCAATTGAATGCACATAACCATATATACAATATGAATAGTATGAAGAGTGTGTGATAAAATCCTTCCACACTCCAACATTTTTAAAGTACCAATATTTTAGGATTTTCTTGTGGTTAACTCAATAAAAAATGATGATATAAAAAGAAAAAACATTTATATATTACTCGCCATATATGTAAACCACTGAATTAAAAATTGTGGAAATTGTACACTTCTGGACTAGAAAATTATAAAATGCCTACATGTAATACAATGATAATGTGAATTGATGTATGTAAATTATTATAAAACATCTCAAGTGCCATATTAAAGTATTATTTTCAGTATAATCATCATAATATTTTTTATATTAAGATCCTCCTCACTGTGATATTCAAATAAATATTTCATCATTGGTGTATTCTTATTCATATTAAACAAAGATACTTGTGTACAAATTGGAAATAAGTATGGCGTTCATTATCACTGAACTAGTATATATTTATTTACGGGCCAGCTTTAGGATGCCTCTGGGTGCGAGAATTTCTCGCTACATTGAAGACCTGTTGGTGACCTTCTGCTGTTGTTTTTTTCTATGGTCAGGTTGTTGTCTCTTTGACACATTCTCAATTTTATTGTTCATCTCCTGTATTAATAATTCTCTCCAAGTACCTGCTAGTTTTTTTGAACAACCCTCAGGTGTCCTGGGTAAAACTATATGTTTGTTCATCATATCTAGCTATAATATATGACAGTTGCAAGAAATTTGACATGACCCTTCTTTTCTGAATCTGCTTATGGTATACTTTAGGTTGAAAGTAATATGATAAATTCAAACCAAGAGTTCCAAGTGGTGCAGTTGGAAGTCTACCTCCTAAAATGTTAAGGATGCCACCTACATTATTTTGACCCTTATGGAATATCTGTTTCATAGAGAATGACAGATATTTTCCAATTGTTGTAATCACTAACCCATCCTCTTTTCTTTGAAAGTGACCTATTAAATTATACCATATCAATGTGTAATGAGCAACACAATGGGTACCACAAATGGACCAGTATTTGCTTACCATTCTGGAGCACCTGAGATCAACTACAGATTTAAGTGGAGTTCCTGTCGCACAGTCTCTGGTTTTCTATGTTGTGTTGTGTGGTCTCTTTTGTCTTTTGTCTTTTGTTGAGATTTTTTGCCATGTCATTTTTGAATAATTAGGATTATATAATGCTTAAAAGTAATTGGAAAACAGACCAAAACACAACAAGAGTGTGCACCTGAAATGTTGCATTTGCTTTACTGTCCATTAAGTCCTCAATTCAAAAGGTTACTTTAAGTATCACATTACCATGACATAATCCAAGAAAATGAAATCAAGGTCAGACAAACCAAGCAATAAATACATGTATACTTTACCTTGAAAATTTTATGCTGACCAATGAACCATGAAAATGAGGTCAAGGTCAGATGATCCTGCCAGACAGACCTGTACATCTTATGGTGATTCCATGCATCACATAAAATTAAGCAATTGCAGGTCTGATAAAAATTTAACATTGAGCAATGAACCATGAAAATGAGGTCAAGATCAGATGAAACATGCCAGACTGACAATTACCCCTTACAATCAATTCATACACCACATATAGTTCACTGTTTATAGTGTCTAAGAAATGGACTTGAGCAACTTCAACCTTTATCCATGAAATGAGGTCAAGGTCATGTGAAATATGCCTAGACATGTAAACATTGCAAGATACCTTTCTACTTAATTTAGCTATCCGATTACTCATAATAAGTGAGATATTCACCTGACTAAAAATATTTGTTTTCCAGCGATCACTGAACCATGAAAATGAGTTCAAAAATAATGGATATATAACAGTTGAAACTATGTAACATAACATATCTGCAAACAAAGTATGATTCATCCAGGTCTTCTACCTTCTGAAATATAAAGCTTTAAACAAATAGCTTACACCCTTGTCTGATTGTAATCCCTAAATATATGTCTTACTTTCTGCAATCTGTAATCATGTAATCGGCATGATATTTGGTGGTTGACAAAATGTAGAAATAAAAAGAGTCCATGTTTAATCATGGGAACCCCAAAATTCAGAAGATAAATTAACACAGACAACAGCTACAACTTGTCCTAGTCTTTTAAAGTAATTCAGCTATATTATTTTTTAATAACCTTCCTGTGTGCAACAGCCCTTTTATCTATTTGATATCAGATTAATACTTGGTCATGTTGGTGAGAAAGAGAGAATAGACGAAAACAATGTTTACCAAAAAAGAGTTCTATGTTTTTGCCGTACAAAAATTGGTGAACTTATTAACCTCTTGACTTGGTAATTGATACCATAGAAATATATTAATTAAAGATATATGTCATAGATAAAACTAAAGTATTTGTTAAAATTTTTATTTCTTTTTTTTCTTCTTTCCAGTTACTTCATCTAACAAGTGTTTCATTTTCTTGTCTTTTAATTGATATTCTTTTGATTGTTTTTTACTTCCTGGTATTGTTTGTTCATATCCTAGTTTCCTTTTATACAATACAGGTTTCTTGGTTTTAGGTTCCTCTTCATCATCACTGTCCTGTAAAATAAACAAATACTTAAAATATTTCTCTTCGCTTTTTAAAATATATTACAATATTCAATAGGCTGCTGATAAATACTAATAATGTAAACCAACTTATTTTCTTGGGTACTTTATTTTGAGTTCAGCCAATTCTAGACTATTTTGCACCTATTTAGTTACACAATTTCCAAATTGACTTGATGTAGATAAGTTAGGAAAAATTCAAGTCTAACATATTTGAGACAATCTATATTCACAATATTTTTCTTCTCTAGAAAATAAATTACTCTCGTAAAATTAGTGTGTTTACAGTAATATAAACACTTTCACAAATATATTATAAGTATGTGTGGCCTTAATGGTTTAGTGGCAGGGTGCTAGTCTCCAAGTGTAGGAGGTCATGGTTTCCATTCTAAGTTGAGCCTAATGAGACTTGTATTCAATGCTTTACTGCCAAGCATGCTGCATTTATGGGTAAGACCAAAGACTGGTGACACAGAGCCATAGTAATGTGTCCAGGTAGTTTAATAATATAAAGCAGAGGTCATTATCATATCACAAAAGCATGGTTTTGTTCTGACATATTTAGTTGATGTAATATTTGCAACTGTTATCAAACACTTCATCAAATTTATTAGTTCAAACTGAAGAAACCAGGTATGTTTGTGATGATGTATAGGTAACCAGCAAGTGGATGGTAATAAATATTGTTATGTGAATACAATTGTATAGCAAACATATCTTGTGATGTAAGCTTACAATTTGTGATGCAAACATTATATGACAAGTTAATGTGAGGTATATATACAAGACTCAATGAAAAAATAACAAGAGTGACATGAACAGAATTCTCTTAAGATAAATAAAAAAATCATCAAAACTGTACCTCTAGCTTAAGTTGATTGTCTTCAGCTTTACTACTGCCTTTCTTCTTTTTATTTCCTGAGGAATCAACTGTAAAATAAGAAGAAATATTATCCCATTTGTCGCAATACAATGATCAACTCATTTAGTTTAATCCAAGTTAACAATATGATACTAGAGTTAAAACAGCAAGTGTCTTTTAGCATTTTAGCTACAGCAATTTGGCATTTTTTCAGACACCATGTCCTTTTTTTCAAACGACATGCCCTTTTTCTTCTGCATGTTGTTTCATGAAGACAATATTTTATATCACTTCCACAAGACTCTACATCAAATCATTCTTACAGTTGGGTGCAGACCAAGCATTACATGTAAAAGGGTCTAAAAAGTTAACGTGGAGTTTACTCGTGTGCACTTCATGTAAACGCCGCGTTAACTCTGCGTTAACTCTGCATTAACTTTGAAATTTTAATAGACATAAATAGTAAATAGGCGTTTACTTTCGCATTTACCTCCACGTTAACGCTAAAACCGTGCATCTTCTAATTTTGAAAATAGTCAACAGGCGTTTACTTATGCGTTTACTTCGCGTTAACGCGAAAAAGGCGTGTCTTCTATTTTTGTTAAAAAAAAGTAAACGCCCATTTACTGTTTGTAGTAAACGTGCGTTAACGCAGATTGTCCTCATATCCTGGATACACTGACCTAATATATCACATGATAAGGTACATCAAAATTTCCGTGTGTCCTTTTATGATCAACATATTGACGATTGCATTTAATGAAAGTGAGTCGATATTTGTACATATAAATTTTGAACAGAAAAAAAGAAAATTCGCTGTTGGAAGTTTTTGGAACTGATTTTTTTTTGCATTTAATAAATGTTTATATTTCTAATAAAAAGTATTTTTGAATGTTAAGGTTTTATAATTTTATAATATACACAATTAGTTAAAGTGAAAAGTAAACACGGGTTTACTTTCAAATGAATGTAAATATACAATTGAGAAATCTGTAGTAAACACCCTTTTACTTTTACGTGCACGTAAAATTAAACTTGTGAAATCTGAAGTTAACGGCCGTTGACTAAAGGGACACACAGTAAATGCGCGTTTACTCGAGTAGACATTAGAAATATCCATTTTGACTGTGTTAACGTAAATGAAGTAAACAGGCGTTTACTTTATGTAATGCTTGGTCTACACCCAACTGTAGTTTCAGCAAATGTTACTGCATTAGAGTGATGAAAGTTGCCTGAAGTAAATGTGTAGTCAATTTATTGCATTAAAATGTCATATTTATATCCAAATTATGTTTGAAGAGAATTGCTTTGGGTCAGGTGAGCTCAAATACAAATATAAAATTCATGACTTTACAAGGGCTTACAAACCTCCTAAAATCTCTTCGAATAATTTTCTTTTCTTCAAATTGGCATTTAGATTTTCTTCCCAATCTTTCCTCCGTTGAACAAATTGGAAAATTCCAAAGTTTTTATGAACAAAGAATCCAAATCTGTCTCCCCTAATTTTGTGTTCCTGTTTACCAAGTTCTGTCGCTATAGCAATTTTCTGGCTTGTATTTACATGTTTCCAAATCATTTCCAATGTTCTGCTGCCATTTTTATTACAAGCAATATCAAGATATTGACCCTGCATTGAAACAAAGTGATAAAATAGTGATTATAACAAATGCATGCATTAACCTGCTAAATTAAACATTCATGAAATCAATGAGCTAAGACAACATTTTGTTTTATTCTATTGTGTTGTTGGTCTGCTTTTTCATTGACCTAAACCCCTCATCCCTTAAGATACACTCCTATTCCTAACTGTCTTAACTATGACATTAATGTTATCAATGAAAGTGACAATCATCTTGAGATTCAAAGTTTTATTTAAATTTGATATTCAATAAACTACTTAAACTCTAGTGAGCTTATCAAATCGACTGAATAACTTATTTGTTGCATTGATGAAAATTCTTGAAAACTTTATTATCTGCTGTGATCTTTATTCAGCATAAACAAGAAATTACCTTTATTCTGTTTACAAATGCCTCTCTACTTTTTTCTCCGATTGTTTTGCTCTGGAAAAATGCATCGACCACATGACTACCACATGGGTTACATGACAAATTCTTCAACTCAACTGGTTTCAGTTCTAGTAGACTGGTAACCATCTGTTTAGGATTACCAAACTTCAATAAATGTTGAAGTAACATGGATCCATGGTAATTAATATCTGTTAAAACTGGATCTTTCTTTACTTGTTCTTTCTGAAATATAAACATCGTTAAATCACAAACTATTTATTTTAGGTTTTTTTTTCCAAACTTATTTATTTTTCATCTGGAATTTGAGGATTAGAATGAACACAGTAATAACGCCTTATCTTTTGCTTTAGTATTAACAATGATTAAAGGCTGTGAATGTAAAAATAATAATTTCGATGATTCATAGTTCACTGAAAGCTGAAAAGTGGGATACTATAAACCCTGGTTCATTAGAAAGTGTTTGCACCTCATCAGGACCATGACAGTTGTATGTCAATTATTCTTGTTTGAAGAGATTGTTTAGGAGGTAGCCAGAATATGTTGACCCAGATAGTTTTAGAATTTGCCTTTAATATATTGTTATTTTCCTTCAGGCCATGGGAAAATAATTCATGGTTTCCCCTAACCCGACCGGGTCACTGTTTTACCGCCGGGTCATTCAATTTTTTTGAGAAAAAAAAAAAAAAAAAAAAAAAAAAAAAAAAAAAAAAGAGACAACTAAAAGTGTGTTGGAAGTATGCAAGATTAAAGTTACGCTGTAGAAACAATACATATGGATATAAAATTATGCATGGTTAAAAAAAAAAAAAAAAAAAAAAAAAAAAAACCTGCCTGCCGGGTCTTTAAAATTTTCCCATGTTAGGGGAAACCAACAATTAATTTTCCATGGCCTCAGACATAGATGACCAGAAAAGTTTAGTCCATAAAGCATGTTGATTTTAGTTCATTTTTATTGTCCCTCAACATTATCTGACAAGATGAGTACACTACTGTGAAAGTACTTTTATTCGTGGGGTACCAATTTTCGTGGCTTTCGTGGATGACTCTATCCACGAATTTAAGTGTCCAACGAAATGAAACAACCATTGTCCAAATCAAGACAAGAAAGATCCACATGTATGTTTGACTACTGATATGATCGAAAGAATGTATTGAATAACGCCAAAAAGAAGTCACAGAACTACACCTGCGTGCAAGATTATACTCATTAAATCTTTAATAATCTAAACTGTACAACTTTTAATCTTTTAATTCTCATAAAATATATTTTTGACGATGAAAGTCAGATTTCCGGTATTGGTATGCTAGTATGATAAAGTGTTCATTTTATATCCTCATAGTTTTTGTACACATGGGAAATAATAATTTCATGCTGGGCTTGATTATGATTAAAATCATTTGACAATTTAAGATATGTTTATAACATTTGTTAATGTTGCTGTTTTTTTTAGGTGACATGTTTATGGCCTAATTAACACTTTGATGGTATTTAATCTGTTGATCACTTTATCTTGGGTTAATTAGTGTTGTCACTAGGATTTACACGGGTTAATGTTTTCTTTGCAATCTCCTTTAATCCAGACTATGTGTAACCTTCGTGTCTAAAGGCTTTAATTTTTTCAATTTTTTTTTAAGAAAACTAAAATCCACGAATTTGAAAACCCACGAACATGTAAATATTGCTCAAACCACGAAAATTGATACCCACGAATTAAAGTACTTTCACAGTATAATAACAATTGAATTGAAAATTGGGAATGTTAATATAATGAGTAAGTGCCTATCGGTGTCACTTTGCACCAATGGAAGACAAAATGAATGTACCCTTCATATCTTTCAGATAATATTGTGACAAATCTGGACTGATTATTGTTATTATTTAACGTATAATTTATTGTATATTACATGTATTTATTTGAATATTGCCGGGTGGTCAACTTATCGGGTGTGCACAAACACTGATAAATGCATTGACTTAATTCATACTCATGATTTAAACTATTTGTACTTTGCAAGCGATAAGGACCAGTTTTATATGTATATCTTGGTAATGTTTACCTATGAAATACTTTGATTTTCCCGCCATATAGTGATTTATTTTTACAAATATCGTCGTGAGATTCAACTTGTTTACATCTACCATGACACCGTTTTGTACTTTCACTTTGCAATCTCATATTATTATTTGTTTAAGTTAACACTTTATCAATGCAGATACATTGCATATTTATTATGTTTGTGCCTCCCTTTTCATTAACATTGTCTATATATATGATAGAACAGGGTTTTCATTGATCTCATTTCAGCATTATATTTAGTGGGTAAGGTTATGTAAATTACACCCAAGTTCATACGCCGTATCGAGAAAGGAATTTACTGTCCGTTTAAAAATAGCATTATGTAGAAATGTCCTTTTAGTTTCATACGCTTTTAAACATAATTCAGTCACGAAGGACAAAGTTAGGACAACTTAATAATGTTTCTTTACTTAAGAATAATGAAATCTGTTTGTCTTTATGAACGTTTCTAGCCGAAAGACGTAAGAAACGTTGCTTTTGACTGGACGATAAGTTGTTTACTCTAACGTCTTAGTTAGTGCCAAAAGACATAAATAGGAGCCTGTAGACAAACATGGCATTCTGAATCAAGCCTTTGAGCTGTCAACTATCTTTTATATTGACCACCCGATTTATTGGTTATCTGTTGAATGATGACTGTGTACTATAGTATTTGATGTTTATATTATATTGAAAGAAGAAGTCAAAATGCGTCTTAAAATAAATACTATTGTTATGTATTACAAATCTTAGTGTTTCTTCACACTGCCGTTGATTCCACTCCTCCTGAATGATGGTTATAAACTAACAGCCTTATACCAACCCTAGGTTTGTTACAATATGGATAAAAATGGTACAAAGGGTGTTACTTTTTAAGTCCTAATTTTATTGTCAGAATAGTATCAGTCATATCTTCTTAAAAAGACATTAAAATAACTTACATCAGTTTTGTCTTCTTTCTTTTCATCAGTTTCGTCTTCTTTCTTTACATGACTGTCTGTGATACCATAATATATCTCATAGGTAGTTAGTGAGAGCAACAGTGGCGCCACCTTGGTTTCTCTTTCTACTGGTTCCAAACAATGAAACGCTGCCTTTAGAGACTACAACAGTAATACAAAATCTTAAAATCAGTAAACAGTTTATACCCTCAACTATAATATTCCGTCTTTTCTACAAGAAAGATCCATTACAGCTATCTCTTATTTAATTACTTTTATTGTATGTTCTTTATGAACTTTTTGTTTTCGACTGCTAAGAGATTGAAAGCGTCAGGGTGGGGTCTCAAAAAACTATATCAGCCCAGAAACATAATCACTTTTGCTAAAAAAAAAATCAATAACAATCCTATTTTCATTTTTTTTAATTTTTTTTCAAAAACATCTGAATTCCCAATAGAAACAAAAGAAAATATATCTATTAAGGTAAAGGAACAGTAAATGGTCTATGTCACAGATTTTGCTACAAAATTGCATACAACCTTGGCTCGTTCAACTACAACTGAAAATCGAAAAAATAATACATTTATCTCTTTTATTTGCTAAAAAAAGTTGCAGATTGATTTCTCTTAATATGGGTGAACATTTGTATAGAAAGCACATAAAATCGGCGAAAAACCTTCTAAAATTTGTCTTAAACTCGCCAAATCTCTAATTCTACTCCATAGATTTTTCTTAAAAAACTATATATTGTTGACACATAAATTTCTGTTTTAATGATATAAAATAATCATAGGGTCACCGACTTCGTTTTTGATCTAATAATCAATTTGTTACCTTATTGGTAGTGAAAAACGTCAAAAATCAACGTTTTACGGCCTGCAACGTGATAACATAACGATTATTTCGACATTTTGTTGGATTTTTTCACAAAGAACGCAACCTTGAATGATGTATACTGTAAAAACGAAGTCGGTGACCCTATCTTTATATTGCATCAGTATAACAGAAATTAATGTATCAACAACATATAGTGTTTTTTTTTTTTAATCTATGGAGTAGAATTAGAGATTTGGCGATTTTAAGACAAATTTTAGAAGGGTTTTCACTGATTTTATGTGCTTTCTATACAAATGTTCACCCATTTTGTAAGAATTCAATCAGTAATATTTCGAATGATAATTGAGATAAATGCATTATTTCGATTTTCAGTTGAAGTTCATCCAGCCAGAGCTGTATGCCAAATTTTACTGAAATCGAAGACATAGCCCATTTACTGTAACTTGACCTTAAAACAAGAGTGCACATATAGTATATGCTATTATCTGTATTCTGAGATACAGATTGACCAAGTAACTTAAACCTTTATATGAGGTCAAGGTCAGATTAACCCTACCCGAGGGCCATTAAGATGTTGCAATATATAGAACACCTACTCTTAAAAGTTTTTCTTGATTACATCCCAGCCTGTGACAAGTGTCTGCTAGCCTAGTCACTACTCCCAAATGGTTTACAGCTAACATGTCTTCTAAATATCCACATAATTCTCCAAATATCTCCTCAAACTAAAATGAGATAAATATACATCTTCATACATTTCTTAAGAGCACAAGAACATAAATTTATATGACAACTTTCTTTAATAAAACATATATATTTATGACAACTTTCTACAATAAAACATATATATTTATGACAACTTTCTTCAATAAAACATATATATTTATGACAACTTTCTTCGATGAGTATAAGAATGCTCATTATGCTATAAAGAAGATACATCAAAATGTGTATTTGAAGTGTTTCATATAAACACAACAGATAGTGTAAAAATCACCTGAAACTTTTTATCACGTTCTATTTTTAAGGAAAGGTTATGCTTCTCATTGATCAAAATAAGGGTTTGTTAAACTGCTATACATGTATATCCAATGAAATTTTACCATATAGGTGTGTGGTTCAATTTTTTTAATTTTTTGTCTACGGTTCAAAGTAAATATTTTGTTAAAATGTTATGAAATTTAAATGAACCAAATTAATTTTAGTCAAGGTGTTAGGTACCACCTTACAATATAAGTCCAGTGTTATTTTTCTTAACATCAACAGACATATACAATTTTCATGAAAAATCAAACAAGGTCAATTTCCTAAAAATTATATATTTTTAATTTGACTAAGTGTAACAATTAAAGATCTTATTTCTTAAAAATGACACTAAAAAATCCTTGAAATTTGAACAGCAGTATAGACATTGACATTAAACATGGAGTTGAAATAAAAGAAAAATATAGACTTGGTCATAAAAACATTACAGTAAATAATGATCTTACATGCTCTTTTTCTTTAACATTTGTGATCAGTCTCTGAAGAATAAAATTTGAAACTGGATGTACTGCATACAAGAGAAGTTTCCCTTTAAATAACTTTTTGTACAGTTCAGTGTAAAAATCTCCTGAACCCAGATTTAAAATTTGCTCCACCATAAAAGATCCAACTTCATCCTTAGCAATAACTGGAAGGCTGCAAAATAAAACATCATCATATTTTTTTCTGGTAAAATGGTATACAAATATTAATCCAATTATTGACATTCAAGTATGTGTCAGTTCTTTAGTAAAATAGCAACAGCTGTTAAAATTAACTTCCTATTTTTGTCAAAAGATTTTGTAACAAACAACGAAAATGCCTCTTGCAATTAACTAACACCATAGGGGCCTCTAAAATATAACTGGTGTATACATATGTTATCTCACTGCATCATTTTTATTTTATCAAAACCCTTTTCTGTAAGCATAATCTGTAAGTGTAAATAATCTCTAATTCTTATAACAAGTCATTGACAGAACTTTTAAAATGTTCTATATAAACAGAAAAAAAACAATTGATTCCTAATTTCCTGTTGATATGCACATCTACATACATGTAGTATGTCCTCATTATCAACAAAGTTCTGTTGAATACTGTTGTTTAGTTTCAGATGAGTTGAGATGACAAGAACAGGACTGATGGTTTGCAAAACAGACAGACTGACAAATGGCCAGACGAACAGACTAACAGATTAACCAAAAAATAATATACCCTACCCAACAAAATGAAGTATGTCCAAGTACATCATGTACTACAAAAGACTGAAAAATAATTATTGATGTTATTTTGCTTGACCATACCTCTCCTCGTTCGAATCAAAGAGTCCAGGAATACAGAGGAGTTTCTTTAAGTATTTCTGACACTTTTGGTCATTAACTTTGTGTAAAACCAGAAGTACTGTCTGAATCAGAGGGTTATTCGTAGCACTACAAATCTCAACTGAAAAATAAAATACAAATTTATGCATATTAGAGGTACAAAAATGTATTACAAATAATGATGATGCAGGAGAAATTATGGTTTTAAAATTCTAAGCAAATAAAAATCATTACCTATTTTGATATTTGATTTCAGTGATTATCTTTCTCTTCTCTGTCTGCATTGTTTGTTATATATATTTCATGTCACTCAAAACCAAGAGCAGGTATTTATCATCATTGTTACAAGTAGTACTAGTGATATTATTTGTTCCTTACATCTAAGTTTTTCCTATTCAAGCGTTTATAAATGGTTGCTTCAGACAGTGAACCAATATTCATGACATTGCCTCTAGGTTATTTTTAAAATCAATCTCATACTACTTTTCTCGAGAAAACAAAGAACTGGCTGACAAAGTTGTCTCAATTTCATGTAGGTGCTTGACCTTTTTATATTCAGTCAGGGGTACTACTTGTACAATTGTATTTTATTTACATGAAGAAGTAAAAAAAAATATACACACATAAGTAAATTTGTATGATACTTATACAAGTGAATTTTATTTACTTGTATAGGTAAAAAAAAATTGGCTGAGTTATGTCCCTTCCGCATTCAGATTTTTTTTTACTTGTATAGGTAAAAAAATCATCCTTTCTTCTTTTCTTGAATTCTGAAGATTTCTGTGCTCTAAAAGAATTTTAAATTGTGTACCCTTTGCAGATGTCTTTACTTCAAGTGTAATTTCATGGACAATGAAAGTCCCATTTGTCTGTTATCTTCTTAACACTGCTCATTTACAAGCCCCAAATGAGCAATTTTTGATTGCCTTGCGCAAATATACAAGATCTCTGCCCAATCAGTTTCTTTGATGAATTAATGAGATGAAACATTAAACTTTATTGAAAAAATTTGAGCAAACCTGGGGAAAATCATTAAAGGCATGATTTTACATCTCAAAACTTGAAGATTTTTGTGGGATTGTAAGAAAAATTTACTAGTACAAGTAATTTTTTCAGAAAATTAAGGGGAGATTATTCAAACATTATTTATTTACTTATACATGTATGTGTATATTTTTTTTCACTTCTTCAAGTAAAAAAAAACACTTGTACAAGTAGTACCCCTGACTGATATTTGTGCATGGGTCATGAAATTAACCAACATTTTATTAATGTGTTTACTTACTATTTAAAGACTCAGAACTTAATATGACTTTGGTAAATTTCAGTAATACTTTCTTGAATTTGTCAGATGGGCTGAAATTGTCCATGTTAATTTCATCTTGTCCATCTGTAAAAATTTACTTCAATTTAGCATATTTAAGAAAAATATATAAATAGATTCAATACAATACACCATATGCATGTACATCTTACTTGGAAGGTGAAGCAACAAAATCTACTTTAATATATAAATGGTAAACATGATTGAAAAGGAAATACAAATGTAATGTCAGCCATGTAGTTGAGAGGAAAAATAAAGAACTGAAAAAGGCCAATGGCCAAAACGTCTCAAAAAATTGGTTTATTGATACAATTATATAAAGTATGTTCCCTATTGGAATTTTGAAATCAAGGGTTATTATTCTAATAGAATTATAAATTTGAAAGACAATTTCCTCTTCATAACACATGCAATTATCTTTTTCACAGAATCTAAGCTTCCTCTTAAATTTAAGAATAAAAATACATATATATCTTTTAATCATTTCCTGAAAAACATTTAAACAATTTACCTTTATCCTGATTTCTTGAAAGACGACTTCTAACAACTTGTTCACCAACATTTACACCACCTAAAACTTGTAAAACCACCCTCAAAATATGTGAGGCATACAAATCTGTCCTTGCGTCAGAAATGTTATCCTTAAGAAAGTTACAAAGATTTAAGAAATATGTGTAAATTGTTTCATCCTCTGTATCCTCTTCATTTGAAATCTTAGACAAACATCGTGGAATTTTACAAATTAGTTTCTGTAAAACATGGCTTCCAAATCGGTCTGACAATAATACAATCCAGTCTTGGCTAAAGGCTTTTAATAATTGTAAAATATTTTTGTCTTGCGCATCTAGTATAAGTTTTTCTAACACACGACTAGTACTTGCTAGTCTGCACACTTTTGGTCCATCCTCTTCAAGCTGGTTAAAAACATTATCCAAGAACAATTCTGAAAACACAAAAAAATGTTCATTAAAAAGACATTTAAATGATATTATATTGAGGACTTTGAAATACATGCATGTACCACAAAAAGTAGTTGACAGAAACTAGGATATCTGGTATTATTCATTGTTATTGTTAATGAGATTAGTATTCACCAACATGACCAAAGACCGAATGACAAGTGTGCGAATAACCTAAACAAGTGTATGGCTTTCAAAATGAGCAAATCATATACAAAATAACAGGTCAAGGAATGACAAAATGTGAAACAATTGAAAAGAGAGAACAACAAAACAAAGCTTCAAAAGCGCAGACAGACACCATTTATCTCAAGGTTTGTACTACAGTGCATCAGGGTTGTTCTCATTTAATTTGTTATCAGTAAATCCAAGCATACATTGTGTAATATGAAAATTAGTAGATATGATACCATAAATTGTGAATAACATCATCTAATCAGCAATGTTGATACAATGTAGCTTAGCATATTTAAGACATGTTTGAATAGAAATTCAATCATCTTGTAAAAAAAAGATGTGGTATGATTGCCAATGAGACAACTCTCGACAAGAGATCAAAATGACACAGAAATTAACAACTATAGGTCACCATAAAGCTTTCAACAATGAGCAAAGCCCATACAGCATAGTCAATTATTAAAGTCCCCGAAATAACAATGATTTTTATAGTTCGTTCTTATGTTGTACTGTTATACCACTGTCCCAGGTTAGGGGAGGGTTGGGATCCCGCTAACATGTTTAACCCCACCACATTATTTATGTATGTGCCTGTCCCAAGTCAGGGGCCTGTAATTCAGTGGTTGTCGTTTGTTTATGTGTTACATATTTGTTTTTCATTAATTTTTTTACATAAATAAGGCCGTTAGTTTTCTCGCTTGAATTGTTTTACATTGTCTTATCGGGGCCTTTTATAGCTGACTATATGCGGTATGGGCTTTGCTCATTGTTGAAGGCCGTACGGTGACCTAGCTATAATTGTTAATGTTTGTGTAATTTTGGTCTTTTGTGGATAGTTGTCTCATTGGCAATCATACCACATCTATTTTTTTATATGAACAATGTTAAACAATTCAAACAAGAAAACTAATGGCCTTATTTATGTTTTCCTAATGATTTTAAAAAATTGACAATAAAATTAAAATTATACATGTACAATGTTTATTATAGTTCACCCATCTTGACCATTCTGGAAATATTGATACTAAATCGCTTTTTTTTAGCTTCAGACTATATAATTTGTGACCTTATTTAGTTTATTATCTTCATGGAGAAAGTAAATCTTCGTTCCCTGTTACAGCAGAAACATCAAATAACAAATTTATTTATTTTAAATCGGCCTGAAATTTTCATTGTGAAAATTTCAGGAAATTTTTCATTGTACTAATGAACTTAAAATCATTAACTTTTTTTGTCACTTTTTTTAATTTACACATTTGCGGTCTCGTTGGCATGAGACTTTGAGTAATCTAATTCTTTGTCTATGATATGAATAAACATTTCCTGATGATTGCATTTCTTTGTTTACATTGAACTTGAAGTCATAACTTAAATAGCGTCACAAGTAAAATCCCTAACAACAGAACCAAAAGCAGAAATATTACGGTATTTCTATTTTGAAGTTTTGAAATTGGAATATTGTTTTAGTCATTCAACAGTTGTTCAAAGCAAATGTCTTAACTTACATGTACAGTTACACCTACTGACCAGTGGCAGATTCAGAACTTTTCATAAAGGGGGGGCTGACTGACCTTAGGGGGGCTGCTCCAGTCATACTTCAGTGATTCCCTTTATAATCAACCAAATTTTTCCCACGAAAAGGGGGGGGCCTCCATCTCCCACCCTGGATCCGCCTATGGACCTAGTCATGACAGTCAGTAATTTATTATGTTTAAATAAAAAAAATATATGTGGTCTATGACTTCATCATGTCTAGTGTAAATGTAAATGTCACTATAAAAAAAAGGAAAGAAACAACTCAGATAATTTTGATAGCTTTTACCTCTATCTTCATCTGTTGAAAATCCCTCATTCAATGTCTCTGTGACTCGTCTGTAATAGTTAATTGTATTTTCATCAACCCTTTCTTTCTTTTGAGAAAAGTTTGAGTCATTTTCATCCTTATTTCTTCTGCTTTTGCCCATTTTCGCTTGTTTTTATTATGTTTTTAACTTCACATGGCATGTGTTTTCACCGGAAGTAAGACTAGATATTCTAATTACTGTACCGATAACGGTGTGATTGAACTTTTCTGTGCCTTCAAAATCAAAGCCGTCAAAGCCGGTTAAATCATGATACGGTGATATCAAAGATCATCAAACTCAACAACAATGGAATCATCAAATACTCCAGCCGCAGCTGTTGGTCAAAAGAGGAAATATGTTTCCGAAGACTTGACTATTGGGTTTATAGGGGCTGGCAAAATGGCCCAAGCAATAACAAAAGGTTTTGTTACCTCAGGAATCATAAAAGGAAAGAACATTACACTTTCAGATGTTTCAGCAAGTAATGCAGATCCCAGAATGCTTCAGTTTGTTAAGGAATTTGGAGTAACAACAACACAAGATAACAAAGAAGTTGTGAATAAGAGTCAAGTTGTGGTTATATCTGTCAAACCCAATGTTGTCAATAAAGTACTCAAGGAGGTTAAAGAACAGGTGACAGAGGACAAAATAGTTGTATCAATAGCAGCAGGAGTACCACTCTCTACATTTGAACAAAACTTGCCTCCTGGTTCCAGAGTTGTTAGAGTTATGCCAAACATTACTGTCACTGTACAGGCAGCAGCCTCAGTGATAGCACCGGGTACCAGTGTCCAGCTAAACGATAGTGAACTTGTAAGGGAACTTTTTCAGAGTATAGGAATATGTGAAATTGGATCTGAGAATCTATTAGATGCAGTGACCGGCCTAAGTGGTAGTGGTCCTGCATATGGATTTATTGCAATTGAATCTCTAGCTGATGGTGGTGTAAACATGGGACTCCCACGAGATTTAGCATTGAAACTAGCTGCTCAGACTTTATTGGGAGCTGCTAAAATGGTTTTAGAATCTGGTAAACATCCAGGACAACTAAAGGATGATGTCTGCTCACCAGGAGGAACCACTATAGCTGCAGTTCAATCTCTTGAGAAGTCTGGATTTAGATCATGTTTAATTGGTGCTGTTGAAGCAGCAACATTAAAAGCACAAGAACTTGGATCTAAAAACAAATAACAGTGTTAATGTTTTGTCTAACAGTAACATATCCTTATTTTAATCTGGAACTAACCATGTAACAGTGAACATAAACTTTAACAAGACATAACAAAGTTGAAATCCTTGTTTTATACATGTACATGTATGTTATATATTTGTGAACATGAAATCATTGACATTGTATTGTTTTAAAATTCATATATTGTTATTCATTTTTAATAGCACTGTTTGGTCAAAGACTATTCAACATGTATAAAAATAAATATAATGGTATATTGCATGGGTTTGCCATTTCTTGTTGAAAACAATTTTTTTATTAAGTATTAATCCTTATTTTAAAAGCATATACACTGCATACAATTTAGGATCTTTTAATGAAGAAAACTATGCACAACTCACCATGCTAACCAAACTTTTATATAAGCATGATATAAGTAAATGGAAACTTAAAGGGAATCATCATGATCATGATTTGTTCTTATTTTGTTCATAAATTATGCTGTTAGTTTCTTGTTTGAATTGTTTTACATTGTCATTTTGGGCCTTTTATAGCTGACTATGTGCATGATGTGGTATGGGCTTTGCTAATTGTTGTAGGCAGTATGGTGACCAGGGGCGTGTCCAGGATATTTGAAAGGGTAGAATAAAATATTTCGGACCTTTTTTTGGCTTAAAAACATAAAATTATAGAGAATTGCACTAATGTAACGGTTCCTGACTTGGAGCATGTATATTTTATAGTTAAAGTGTCAGGGTGTGACATTTTTTATGCCGAGTTCCCTCCATTAATTGTCTATGGTATATTAAAATGATTGGATGGATCTTAACAGCAGTAGACCAATAACGAGAAATTCCAAACTCAAGGGTCTACGGAGTTACTTAACATTTCAATTCCTAGGCCAGGATTTTATGAACGAGAGGCGTGATTACGGTTGAGTGTCCATGGAGAAGCTCCTGAATTTCAACAATTTAGCATGAAATTGTGAAGTAATCCCTCTATTTTTTATTAAGTTCGGGTTTCGTTGAACGACACATATGATACAAGACAAATAAACACTGATGAATAAAGTTCTTTCGTTCTGAGTATTGCTTTAATGTGGAAATATACATATTTCTTGTATACATGTACCTTGACGCAAAACCTTAAATGAACACAGAAAAATACTGACGGACTCTCATTTTCAATTACTAGAGTGGATTCATTAGAACCATTTTACGTGGATTTCTCATGACGTAATCGTCAATAATTTTATCAAAATCAAGTTTAATGTCTCTGTGAACATATAAAAGAAGCAGAGCATTTAGGCGATCCTCCTTCATGGTGCTTCTCAAATCATTCGTTTTTAAGGTCTTTTGACGTTTTTTTTTTGGACATAGAAATCTTTGGCGAATTCTTTATCACATCAACAACAATGGATACTAATCGCATAGTTGAACACGCCGGACTCCGAGAAACGAAATTTTACGGTTGATGATGACCCATCAGATTGGGGAATCAGAATAAAAAGAAATCAGAGTCTGTGTTTAATTAATGAATATGATAAATTGCCATTATTCAATACAATACTAGCAGATTATAAAGATAGTTTTTATTTTATTTTTTTTAAAGGGGGGGCGTACGCCCATTACGCCCTTACCTGGACCCACCCCTGGTGACCTATAGTCATGATAGTTGTTAATTTCTGTGTCATTTGGTCTATTGTGGAGAGTTGTCTCTATTAATATAACTGGATGATGTCATGAAATAAGATTTTGGACCAAATTTGTTTTTTAAGAAATTGACTTAAAAAACATGTGAAAAATAAAAAGGATTGTGTATAAATTAGATTTAATTTGTTTCCCTTTCAAACTGATGTGTTACAGATTCAACATCTTTGATGTCAACATAAAAGAAATAATGAGGTCAGTGTAAGGTCTTCAACAACAATAGTCAATACAGTACTTATAATATGTCAAGCTCTAAATTGGCATAGATATGTAAATTGAACGAAGAGACATCAAAAGATCTGAAGATCTGTTTTCAACTAAAAAATCTTACAAAAACAAAACATAAAGCTTAAAAAAACATTTTTGACAAGTTTCCTTGTAATTTTGTGCAATGAGGAACACAAACTTTCAAAATAAAAATCAATTACATTGAAAAGTTTTCACATGTATTTTCATCTCTTCAGCTCCTTGTAGTATACTTTTCAGAAACTGTCTGAGCTATACAAGTGTTTTACATTGAATCAGCTGATTGTTGGACTTAAAGTCAACAAAGGTAGATACAAATGTAACAATATTAAAACCAAACAAATGAATACATTGACAATATACTCTTGTTAACCTGTCATTTTGCAAGTGTAGTTGGAAATTTAAAAACATTAGATTATTGACAAAAAAAGAAAAGCAATCCAAATTTTATTCTTTTATCGATCACTTTTATTTCAAACAAACATACATGTACAACAGCAAATATCACAGATGACTCATAAAGTGTTGAATATTTAACAAGATCATTCCCAAAAAAATTGAATAGCTTTTGTGTTGCATGAGAGGCTATGAGCTCATTTGGTGTAAAGAAAGGTAACATTTTACCAGAAACAATCGAATTTCTGAGTGTTTTACACTTACTTATTGCTGACAGTAACCTGTAATGGTTTTAAATAAAAAGAGCAAAAAAATTCACAATTGTAATGTCACAGGACCTTATTCAACCATATATTTGGTACTTTATCAATCTTGTGTTAATTGCAGTTTATTTCATGTAACACAAATCCTAAAGTTGACCATGAAGATGGACTAAAATATATCCTCTCCATTACTGTATCCCCTTACAGCAGATAGTACCAATTTCTAATGGCCACAGTCGTTTTACTCAAACAGATACATGTTGTATATTGCATTGGTGCACCAACAATTACTACTGGATCCCTGCTATTTTATTCTGTTATTGGAGAGAATCATATATTGAGTTATAGCAACATCTATTGTATGGAGAGAGAGTTCACATCTGCTTGAATATGATTATCATAATTATGGCACCAAATTAACAAAATGTTTCACACATTTCTGTTGATAGGATAAGATTTAAATGAGTATCAACTTTTTGAAACATTTTCATCTTCATTATCATAATCATTTATAACATTTATTTCCAAATATAAATCTTGTAGCATTTCTATTGTCTGTTCTTGTATTGATTCAACTTGAGCTGGTGGACAATATTCATCTGTTATACTGGATCTACAAAACATAAAACATTATTAAAAAGAAACAAACGTGATCATGCTGAAATGTCTCACCTACTATACTTATGAATTGATGTTGAAAGTCTAACATGAAGTTTTACTATAGCTACAAGTATGACATAAACTAAATATTATCAATGATCAATGAAAATAAGGTTAAGGTCAGATGAACCATGCCAGACAGATATACATGTAAGAACAGACAATTATCAAAAATAAGAGTTTATTTAAAATTCTAGAATGAAGATAAACTTTAAATTTGAGAGGCTTTTCAAAGTTAGTAAATTTATATGGGTTTTGTTTTTTCTTGTTTGAATTGTCATTTCATGCCTAAAATTCAGGGCCTGTAAAAAAATTGTGTGGTATGAGTTTAGCTCATTGTGGAAGACCAATCGGTGAACTATTTTTGTTAAATTCTGTCTCATTTTGGTCTCTTGTGGAGAGTTGTCTCATTGGCAATCATACCATATCTTTTCTTTATATCTGACAATTGTTGACAGCTCAATTATAACCTACAATAGCTGGCAAGAACATCATTTGGACTGAACAGAATTTTATTCACATTAGGATTGTCTCCCTTTTTTTTTTTATTTATTAAAACAGCTTCATCAGCTGATGCATAATGACAAAACATATAGTATTTTATGAAGCAAAAAGACAAATCAACAGTAAATGTATGATAAACCATAATTACCTTGCCATTGTAATCATCACAGGTTTATGAAAGTGGCTGATAGTTTCCTGGACAGCAGAAACAAGTAGAGTTATCTGCCCTTCAGAGCTGACATGATGAGGTAACTCTGTGTCGTCACATGTACATCCTGCGTCATGGAGTAACTGAAAATCAGGACTTTCCTCTTTATCAAATAGAGCATCTCTCAGGATCAGTATTAATTCTTTGCTGTTTAGAATAAAACAAACAAATTTTGTTGATGCTTGATTAGGATGATTGCATGTTGAACATTTGCTGAAAAATTCTGTTGAAAAAAAATTAGAGGAGTTATAGATCTTAAAAAACTATAAACTTTGTATATTCTAATTTGAGGTATTGTATCAAAAAATTAATAGCTTCTATAATAAAATATTTTGATTTATTTTGAATGAAAAATGAAAATCCAACCTTGTACTTATTATTTTCTAAAATTTGCTGTATACAGAATATTGCTACCGGTAGCTTAAATCAAAATGTGAATAGTTTTCGCATTTATAATAAATGGATTTCAGAAATAGCAGTACCAATATACAAACTTTTGACATTATACCTTGGATGATCAATTTCAGCATGTCTATCCTGATGTATGTTATAAAACACTGCCTTCAGTTCTGATAACTGTTTCTGTCTCCCTGTAGTACATTTAGATATTTCTTCATCTGATAAGTTTTTAGGTTTGTCAAATCTATACAGATCTTTTAGCATTCCATAGATTTTGTCTGAATACATAACTTTGAATGGATTCTGAGTTGAAAAGAAATCAAGGTCAATGTCTAAAATAAAATGTTTGTCACAAAAAGATTTGTGTAATATTTCAAGCTGTTTGTTCAAATTTTTTGAAGTTGTTATAATATCATTATTTGAAAAAGAATTAGAATTTTTCATCAATTCCTCTGTACATAAGCGTTTAGTATGTTGACTTGAATTGTCATCATCACATCTAATTTTGTCACAGTTTTCACTTTGATCTGATGTACATGTATCATTTTCAGTTGATAAACTGGTTCCTATTTCAATGTCAACTTTTATTCCTTGTTTAGCACTACTTGCTGGTTCCCTATCATTACATGACAGTTCCCATCTATTAGGAACTATTTTCAATACTGTGAGTTTGACCTTTTTCTTGTTCTCTAACTTTTCTTCTGGACAGTATAAAGTTTCACTAACAAAATAGTTTTCTTTGCATGTTGTTCTGAAACAAGTTGAAAGGATAAATTGTATATACAAAAATACTTTTTTTCATATTACAACTTTTGGTGTTTATTTTTTTTTCTCAAAAGGTTACCTTCTCTTTGATAGGAAGGACACTCAGGAACTTGGTCAAGTAAAGCAATGTAAAGAAGTCAAATCAAGCTTTTAATTGGTTCAATTTGCAGGAAATAAATTGTTTTTTGTTCCTATACACAACAAAATAATCTGAAAACAGTAAACTTTAACCCAAAATAGCATTGATTATACCAGTATGTCAAATTTTATTCCTTTTGGTGTCACAAGTCAAGAACCTGTAATTTATTGCTGTTAGTTTTCTCATTTGAATTGTTTTACTATAGTCTAAACAATTTGAGGTTTTCCATTGTTTAAAGTTGTTCTTCGCCATTTGGTCTTTGATGGAGAGTTGTCTTATCAGCAATCATACTTCATCTTCTTGTTTTTTATATAATAGCAGTGACTACAAAAATTAGTAGAACCTTATCACATGTATCAGTGATACTAAGCTTGTAATTTTTTATGCCACACGTTTTGTTGTGCAAATAAGACTCACCAGTGGAACTTGTATTACTGTGGATTCATTTATTTCATTGGTACCAATTTTTGTGGATTAAGGAAAACAAACATGTTCGTGGATATTTAATTTCATGGATTTGCAGTTCTAAGTATGCATACAAGCCAATAAAAAATGTTATATTCATTGAACATTTAAATTCCTGGTTTACATGTTGCCATAAAAGCCACGAAATTGGTATCCAACGAATAATAATGAATCCACAGTCAAACATTTGGAAGGCATATAAAACCGATGTTAAATTATACACAATTATGAAGTTCTAGTAGACATTTTTGTTTAGGGGCCAGCTGATGCCCATCCCTAAGTGTTGGATTTTCTGGCTGTGTTGAAAACCCTTTTGTGCCTTCAGATATTTTCTACTCTTTGACACCTTACCCATTTCCATTCTTAATTTTACTGTAAATGTAACTACCTGATACAACCTGTAGTGTTACACTTCCCAACATAGAACTGGATCTCTTTATCCTGGATTTGTTCACACCATGGAGGTTTAAACCAAACAACATGACTGATATGTCCTGCATACACCATTGGTATAATCCAGTTCTCTATACTTGTTGTCCTGAAAAAATACAATCATATTAAAATAATGGTTTGTTTTTCTGTTCATCATTTTTTTTAAATATTATAAATAAACTCATTATCATAGACACAATGCTTAAAACTATGTACAGCAGACATGCGGTACGTCTAAACACTGCTAAGGACTCCTTAGTGCACTAAGGACTATACAATGCCACTAAGGACTAGAAGAACTACTGTTATACGTGTTATTTTTGCATATTCTGTTAAAGATTGATATTTAATGCATTAATTTCAAATTTTATTGAAAAATAATCATAAATAAAAAAGATATTCAACATTTTCTAGGCACGTGCCCATTTTTCTTTGATATACCGAAAATCAATGAACCGATTGACACGTGCCAAATAAAATAACAACTGATTAAACAATCATATATTCTTTAATTTAAGAAATTGACAATTGTATCGAAAAGATTAATACTTGATTATCATAATAAAATGTGTTGTTCTTATTTAATAGTTAAAATGATTAAAAGGACAAATAATTTTGCTTTTGTTTCATTTATTTCCCCACATAGTTATTTGCCATAGGTTTTAATGTTGATGAGCGCCAACTAATAAGTAAGAGTGTGGTCAGCTTGGTAAAATGTTTATGTAAGACTCATGAAGACAAAATGAATATATATATTTATAACTTTTTTGTTTTTATTTTAATTCCGACAAAGATGCGTTACGAGTGGCTTCACTAAAACAGTAAATTCCGAAAAAAAAACCCTAAAAATCATGATTTTTATTTGTCCACTTTCTATTACTGCTTTTTACGTACTAGTACGAAAAACGATTGAATTGATAAAAATCATGTGGCGTCCTTGTGATTTATCAAAACCACTAGTTTTCAACCAGTTTGATATCAGTTTACAAAGGCGGTACTTATTAATTTGAAATTGTTTGACATTTGTTTTCTTTTTTTCTTCTAAAAGTAAAAGAAGTTTAAAATAATCATTTAACGAATTTTAGTCAGATAAGGTTTTATTTCTAATATATGAAAGAGAAATGTTTTTCAAAATGTTCCACAGTGTTTAGTACATTATTTACGAATAATTTCCTGCATTTGTTAATTTAAAGTTAAAGATATAATGTTGAGAGTGCTTTGTAAAAATTACTCACTGTTGAAGGCCGTATGGGTAACTTAAAGTTATTAATTTCTGTGTCATTTTGTCTCTTGTGAATAGTTGTCTCATCACCAACCAGAGTACCACATCATTTTTTATATTGGTTGCAAAAATTTATTATCGTATTGAACTCGTTTTTGTCCAGAAATATATTGCTCAAACGTGTTCTTCATATGATAATAAAATTTGAAAATGAACCATAGCATACGCACACTGTTTACTTGTAGCTTGCATTAAATAAGTTTGGTTACATGTAGTAAATATTTTTTTCTCAGATGGATTTTTTTTGGTCCCCAAATACATTGCTCAAACGTCTTCATATGTAAATTAAAAAAAGGATAAAATTTGAAAAAGTACCATAGCAAACGCACAAGGGTGGTTGCATGTAGTAAAAAGTTTATTATCTTATTGATTACGTGTTGTCCAGTAATACATTGCTTAACGTCTCCATATAAGAAAATAAATTTTGAAAAAGTGCAACACAAGAAACAAAATAATGTGTTTCGGTTCCAAACCTGTTCGAACGCATGTCCGTCGTCGCCCGTATTCTGTCATTTATTAATATGAACATCCAATTAAAAAACCTTCAATACACTTGAGAAAAATACTTCTTCATTCTGAAAAAAACCACATTAATAGTATTTCAACAACAATTCATTTTTTACCAATCTTGTCCATTAAACACAACAAATACCATGATTCCCGTGAAATCCGTTATGTAATATGACACGTGTCAAACGGTTCATTGATTTTCGGCACATCAAAGAAATACGGGCACGTGTCTAAATAATGTTGAATATCTTATTCATCTATGATTATTTTTCTACAAAAATTGAAATTTATGCATTAAATATCATTCTCTACCATAATATGAAAAGAAATAGCATGTTACAGCACCCCATCTAGTCCTTAGTGGCATGCTATAAGTCCTTAGTGCACTAAGGACTCCTTAGCAGTGGGGCTGCTTCATTTGTTCTAGGTCGGGCTATGCCCGGTTCGCCCTATCACGTGACCGGGTTAAATATGGCTGAAAATAAAACGAGTGGAACTGGCTGATTTAAAGATGGCGACAGAAGTTCAAATTTATACTTTTTTGCTTTCTAAGCTAGGGAATATAAAAGATGAACCTATTAACAATAAATATATATTTTTAAGATGCAGACTTTTTTTCTGAGGCCTTATTCATCCTTAAAACGTTTCTCCGAGATAATTTTATGAATTTGAAAATAAAATATAGCATGGCAATTTAATATCGTCGTAGTGGACTAATTTAGTATCATGTATCATACTAGTCTGATTGACAAAAATCAATATTCACCTTTTAAATTCCGATAATTTATCTAAAATTGCACTTTCCGCCATACTTTTATGACCGGCTGATTGCTTGCCGGTTAGTGTACACCGGCGAGAGCGGCGTATGCCTATTTGCGCCGGCGGCTGATTTTACAACAAATGAAGCGACTGTGCCTATACCGGAAGCGTCAACCGGGCTAAGCCGGGCTAAGCCGCTGTGGCAAATGAAGTACTACCAGTGTTTAGACGCACCCGCAGACATGTGTTTCTTCTATAAATATATATTAGTGACTCTCTAATCAAAAAGTGTAACAATCAAATAAATTACTAAGTTGAAGAGCATCAAATAATGATAATATTTATAGTGCTGCAATGTCCAGACAAAAAATATTAACTAATAAATTAATTACTTTTCTGTCTTTTTTTAATATTTATTTTAATAGTGGTAAAATTCAATCCAACTTGACATTTAAAATTCAATCATTTTCCTACATGTTTTCCCCTTTGTAGTACCCCAGTATTTAACACGATGTACAGTGTCAAATAAAATTTATATATCTGATATCATACTTATTCATTTAAAAATATACTTATTTAAATTATCACTTTTAAATATCAGGAAACTTTGTTAAACTGAATGCTAATTTAAAATAATATCTGTAAAGCGTCATTAAATATGATGTTGTTCAGTACACGCTTACATATTTGACCTCGTTACCTGATCACCTTTGTGTACCTTGTTATGCATCATTAGTTCTATTGATAAAGAGACAAGCTAAGGACACCTCGTCAAAGGTAACAAACCTGTAATCAGTGAATGATTTATGGCTTCAATATAACTTATTGAAGGGATAATTGTTTGACAGCTTGTTGTTATTTAAATAAAAGAAAACATGTTTTTTCTACTTTTTATTGATGTACACAAGCTAAAGACCAAGCCGTACATTTATGTTCCCAGAGAATTAGACTAACTGAGACACTTCAAAGAATCTTAAATATGCTGCATCTGTTGTAATAAACCCAATTATGACCGAAATATCTTTCTGAAATAGTATGCCCAAGCGGACATGTCCAAAACCCAAACGGACATTTTTAATGATCGAAAGTTGTTCAAAATTGAAATGACCGTTTTATGAAAAATGTCTTGAAAAAAATAATTCTATTAGACCGTTTGAGGCTGAGAGCAGCCGGTCTTTTTATAAAAGTTCCGGTCATGTCCGGAATATATGACCGTTTTGGAAGCCTTGGTTTCTATAGAGAAAAAAAATATATACAAGTCATATCTTAGATTTGAAAATGAAAAACATTGTTAATAAAAATGCCACAAAATTATAATTATTTTAATATAACAAGCAATTTTTGTGGTACAACCTGACATTTAAAAAAAATTATCTTGTTTTTAAATTCAAAGGGAGACAATTCATGTCCTTAGAGCAGAGTATCCTGAGTAAAATAAGAATCTGCATTGATAATTTAATGAATTGCTTTTATCTATTTTGAATTTATTGAACCATAAAACTAATTTTTGACTCTTTACATTGAATAATCTGCGAAGCGGATTATGTAAAATGATATTACTCATATAAGACATCTTTCTGGTATACATCATCTGCCTTCATATCACATGGAATCAGTAGATCTGGATGGGAGTCATAATGTACAAATACAATGTCCTCAACAGGGAGGTGTTTACTGCCAATACCTCTATGGATGAATGGTACGACCTGAAATGTACAAATACAATGTCCTCAACAGGGAGGTGCTTACTGCCTATACCTCTATGGATGAATGGTACAAACTGAAATGTACAAATACAATGTCCTCACTAGGGAGGTGTTTACTGCCAATACCTCTATGGATGAATCATGAATGGTACGACCTGAAATATACAAATACAATGTCCTCAATAGGAAGGTGCTTACTGCCAATACCTCTATGGATGAATGGAACGACCTGAAATGTACAAATACAATGTCCTCAATAGGGAGGTGTTTACTGCCAATACCTCTATGGATGAATGGTACGACCTGAAAAATACAAATACAATGTCCTCAACAGGGAGGTGCTTACTGCCAATACCTCTATGGATGAATGGAACGACCTGAAATGTACAAATACAATGTCCTCAATAGGGAGGTGTTTACTGCCAATACCTCTATGGATGAATGGTAAAAAAAATTGGAAAAAAATCATCAAAGATCTTCCATTGTCTTCATAATATTTTAATTTCATGTGTTTTTCATGTTTGATATATATATTTCTTGTCTCATGTTTGGCTGCCTGCTTTGTGTTTGCCCTTATTCATTTTCCATGTTTCTTCAATGCAAAAAATTTCACTGCTTACAGTTTTCACTGTTGATTTTTTATTCACGTGTGTACTCAAATTTTAAAATCAAATGTTTTCAGGTATCTTATTTTTTTTGTCAAGGCTTACTACAAACTTTTACTGTTTCCGATTATTTTGTGATTTTTGTATGTAAAAAAAAATGGTGTCATATGTTATCTTTAAACTGGACCCCTGTTGTGTTCACTTATCGCTACACTGACAACAAGTATGGCCTAAATCCCGTGGTCAGAAATCTGACCACGGGATTTAATAATTCGACGAGACTAGTACATCATGAGCTATGTTTAATTATGTATTATACTGATAGAAATCAAAGAAAAATTAGCACATTTATTACCCTACTGAGTTCTTAAGGGAACAAAAGATACCGGCTCAGTTTGTCAAGAACGTGTTAACACGCTCGTTGGTCATTTATCTGTGCTACTACCGTAGGGTTGATTAACAGATCCTTGGAACAGTAGACGGACAGGGCCTAAAATAAAATATTGTTTGTTTCCCTAATCTAGTGATGCATATTTTTTACATTTAATAAATAAGGCTAAACCGTTCAATTTTATTTAATGTGTTCTAATGTCTTTTAAAGTGACTTTGAATACGTTTTAAATTTGTCAAGTTGTTATAAGTGTTGTAGTTGGTCCAAATATAGAAACCAATAAACACATCACAATATACGTGTGTGAAATTAATCTAAACCAGTGATAAATGGATGATACAAAATACATATGACATATGAAAACATATGACATATTAAAACGGGAAATGAGGTCTAGCGTGACCCGGGAACTGCCAAATAATGAGAATTGCTAACATATACATTATTTTTATAAGCGGGATACAGGAATCTGACAAAACAGTAACATGAGTAAGGGGGATCTGGGATCGGAACCCCCCCAATGAGACCCGCTACATAATTCATAAATTTGACAGTGAGATGTAAAAATCTTAGTAGATAAAATCCCTAACAAAAGAAACAAAATCGGAAACGTTACAGTATTTCTGTTTCTCTTTTTTTAAAACATTGTTGATTTAAAAAATAATCATAGACTTCCTCCCCATTCACAGGTAATTCCTACCTCTTATTAGATAAAATATTTAAAAAAAAAAAGGCAATCTTCAAAAGGTAAAAAAAAAAACAAATAATCACAAAAAAAGTAAACAAATATTTATGTCAACAAACAAACAAAAAACTGAAAAAAAACTAGTCATTCAATGATGACAATTTGTCAAACTTGACTTATTGTAAGGCATTACTTCGTTATGATCTTCTACAATATGAAGAGGTGTGACGGCAAATTTCTTTAGTGCTTTGTTTTGTTGTCGAGCCATTTTTCAATTTTTTGAAAACGAAAACACGGGCGCAGACATGTTGAAATTCAGCAGTGAATGAATTTAAAAATATAATTAAAAACTCTGAGAATAAATCTTCTTTTGTTACAATTCAGATACTTTTGTTTTGTATCAAACTTCTTTTATATCAAAATAAGTTTTTAATTGATAAAATGATCATAAAGACATGTTTTGTAGAATTCCGAACTATAAACTCGTGTTTGTGCCGTAATTGTTTTTCTAATCATGCCGGTGGTAAAAATGTCCACACGTGTGTCCTGTGGCAGAGACTTTCATTGCTGTCCAAACATTAATGATACGTTAGATCAGGCTTGCAAGTCTGGGTAAATTAAACTAAACCTAGTGTTACTTCATGTCACAATCTGTACTTCTGTTTTTTTGAAGATTTTCAACATCCTAAATTCCAAAATTCCAAGACCCCATCATGGGCCCATGACATGAGGCTGAGCATGAGAATCCAACCTTTCAGGAAAACTCTTATATATTTTGATGTATTTACTCCTTTTATATTGTTATAACAAGTTGTTATATCCACCATTTGACGAGTGGACCTAACATTATATGAATCCGGGTCTGTTTGCGCCCATTCACGTTCGCACCCACTCATGTTTGCCCCCTTTCACTTTGGCACACTACATGTTCGCGCCCAATTTTACATTAGTTTTGTGTTTAATAACTATAGCTTTGTAATCAATTTTTGGCAAGTGTATTCTTATATTTGTTGTCATTGTCTCAAAATAAAGTGAGACAACATTTTTTTTGTGTTGAATAAATCTTAAGCATGTTTTGGATAGTGTATTGTTAAAAAATAATCCTTTCAAAATAAAGTGGGATTCTGTCAACGTTTTATTTTGTGTTGAATAACTCTTAATCATGTTTTCGTTAGTGTATTGCTATAACTTTGTTTCATTAACTTGTTTCAAAATGGAGTGAGATTCTGACTACGTTTTTTTTGTGTGTGTTAAATAAATTTTATCATGTTTGATCATGTTTGGTTATATTAGTGTATTGATATATTTTATTGTTTCATTGTTTCAGTTCAAAGGGACCAAGCTGTTAAAAACAAGTATCTTTTGTGTTTTTCATTTAAAATTTTCAATCATTTACTCATACCAAGCTATCAATACATTCAGCATTTACACCAAAGCATTTAAAAACAACAATCATGATTTTCCAATTATTCAACTGGAATTTGAATTAAAATTTGGCCCGAACGTGTAGAGTGCGAACGGACCTTGGGTATGAAGGTGCGAAGGTGTAGGGTGCGAAAGTATATTGAGCGTGAATGGACCTGATAGCACATTATATAGATTTTTGTCTACCTGTTTACTGTTATATGTAAAAAATCAGCCACATGAAGACCTTGTCCATAATTTCTTCATTCATGATTAGTCTAAGATCACTCTGATGTCCAGCAGCTGTTTTGCCAGACAAGCTGATGCCATGAGACGTCAGAGCTTGTCCTATATCAAAAAGTTGATATTTGCCCATCCAAAAATGAATGTGTTGCTTCTTGAGCCAATTGACAGCCTTGTATCCTTGTTTCTCACAGGCACTTGTCTAAGAAAAAAAAAATCCTATATATCTTGATATAATACAAGGTTCTTAAATTGCATTCTAGAAAAATGTCAGCTGGTGGCGAAATTCCATTACATGCCAATTTCTCTGCTGTCAATCCCACTAAAACTAGTTACATAATGTATGTCGTAAATCTAAATTGATTTTTCTACACAATGGTGTATAACACACCTCTTTTGTTTGTCAGAATTATCTGTAGCAGGCCTACCGAAGTATAACAATTGTAATTATTTTTAAATATCATAGATATTTCACATTTTACATTTTAGATTTGATTTTGTATGTTTTCCCATTGTCAACCCTCGTTACAAGAGAGAATTCATCCATGGACCTGCCAAGAACAGACCAGGAGCCATTACTAGATCTGACATGCTTCTCACAGGACAAGGTTTGTTTTAGTTCTTATTAGCAGGTATTATTAATATTCTATATCAATAATATTGAGATTGGAAATAGGGAATGTATCAAAGAGACAACAACACGACCATAGAAAAAACAACAGCAGAAGGTCACCAACTGGTCCTCAATGAAACGAGAAATTCCCGCACCCGTAGGCATCCTTAATATATACTAGTTCAGTGATAATGAATGCCATACTAATTTCCAAATTGTGCACAAGAAACTAAAATCAAAATAATACAAGACTATCAAAGACCAGAGGCTCCTGACTTGGGACAGGCGCAAAAATGCAGCAGGGTTAAACATGTTTATGAGATCTCAACCCTCCCCCTATACATCTAGGCAATGTAGAAAAGTAAACACATAACAATATGTACATTTAAAATTCAATTCAAGAGAAGTATGAGTCTGATGTCAGAAGATGTAACCAAAGAAAATAAACAAAATGACAATTATACATAAATAACAACAGACTACTAGCAGTTAACTGACATGCCAGCTCGAGATTTCAATTAAACTGATTGAAAGATTATGATTTCATCATATGGCCCGAGAACACAGTTATTTCGTAGTGCATTTCTTTTAAACAATAAATTCAAATTAAAAAAATCGCACCTGCTCTTTCTCAAAAATATTTTTACAGTGTAGACCAGTGAGACAAATAATATCAAAATTATAGAAACAAATATACAAAATATGCTGCACATTTTTTCTGTGATAATCTACTTTTCTCTTTATTCAGAGTTCACAAATGGTTAATTGAATTTGATTTAAGCATAGAAACACAAATATCAGGAACAAAAAAGCTGTCAGATAGAAAGTCAGCATGCCTCTTGGGCATTAAATGTAAACTGCTTTAAAATGCTTATTATAGCCGTAGAATGCCAAAATGGCACTTTTTAACAGAGTTTCTGTAAACCAAAGATGTAAATCCTTTACTTTTATTGAGTTTGACAAATTGAAACCAGCAAATCATTCAGGAAAGTTCCCAAAGTACAGAATCTAGATTTCAGGAATCCATCTCTTAGGCCCGAGAACACAGTTATTTCGTAGTGCATTTCTTTTAAACAATAAATTCAAATTAAAAAAATCGCACCTGCTCTTTCTCAAAAATATCTTTACAGTGTAGAGTACTACCAGTGAGACAAATAATATCAAAATTATAGAAACTTCTACCAGCTCTTAACTCAAAATATTGACAATTCTGTGTTAAGGGGGTGTAAAATTCAGTTTGACAGCTTCAGACGTGATAAAATTTGACCTTTTAGAACTGGACCAATTCACTACTTAACATAAAGTTTCAGCACCCAAATTTGTTTGACATGTAATTACATCCCCCTTCTTAATATTTCATGCATTTAATATAAATAAATAAATTGGGACAGTGTATTAAATAAAACATGCAAGTTATACACTGTTTACACTAGGGACTATATTCGTAGACAACGAAAACCAAAGGACGATAACTGTGTCCTTGGACCATATGAATATCAGGCACAATCCTACCCGTTAGGGGTTTAGTATCATACCATCATAACATATATGAGAAGAACTTAACCCATGTCATGCCAACAACTGTTTTTGGATAAATGTGTTTAGTTCCGATGCAAAGACCCTATAAGTGAATCAATATTAACGCCAAAATATGCAATCATTTACTCATACCAAGCTATCAATACATTCAGCATTTACACCAAAGCAATTAAAAACAACAATCATGATTTTCCAATTATTCAATTATTGGCCGCGAACGTGTAGAGTGCGAACGGACCTTGGGTGTGAAGGTGCGAAGGTGTAGGGTGCGAAAGTATATTGAGCGCGAATGGACCTGATAGCACATTATATAGATTTTTGTCTACATGTACCTGTTTACTGTTATATGTAAAAAAATCAGCCACATGAAGACTTTGTCCATAATTTCTTCATTCATGATTAGTCTAAGATTACTCTGATGTCCAGCAGCTGTTTTGCCAGACAAGCTGGTGCCATGAGACATCAGAGCTCGTCCTATATCAAAAAGTTGATATTTGCCCATCCTAAAATGAATGTGTCGTTTCTTGAGCCAATTGACAGCCTTGTATCCTTGTTTCTCACAGGCACTTGTCTAAGAAAAAAAATTCTTAAATGACCTGACAACAGTATCGTAACTATATTCCTTCTTAATAAGTCTATTTAAAGGTTTTGTTAGTTTCTGCGGTGAATACTGACATTTTTGTGCTTTATAAAGAATATTTTCATCAAAAATTGGATGTGAAAGACCTAAACGTATAAGAAGTCTGCATGTTGTCAGAGCTATATTTACGAATGATGTCCTTATACCGATGATAAAATTTAGTATTAAAATGTTTTGACTAGTTTGTGATATTGAAAACCCTGGTGTAATAATTTTTCAGTAATACATAAATTTCTCTCGTTAAAATCTAAAACATTGTTACATACACGAGTGAATCGTACAAGTTGAGATATATAAACTCCCTAAGATGGTGACAAGGGAACTTCACTATCTAAAAATGGATAATTAACGATAGGAAATGAAAAATCATCTCTTTTATCATAAATGTTAGTATTAAGCTTTCGGTTAGTGATATAAATATCAAGATCGAGGAAAGAGCAGTGGTCATTGTTAGTATTAGCTTTATTTAAAGTAAGTTCAACAGGATACATTTCTTTAGTATTCATACTGAAGTCGTCATTATTGAGAGCCAAAATGTCAACCAAATATCTAAAAGTATTATTAAATTTGTTTATAAGATGTTGTTTCGATGGGTCTTTGCTGATTTTTGTCATAAATTGTAACTCATAGCAATACAAAAAACAGGTCTGCAATAAGTGGTGCACAGTTAGTCCCTATTGGAATACCGATAACCTCACGATATACGGAATCTCCAAAGTGAACAAGAATGTTATCCAGTAAAAATTCAAGGGCATATATAGTATCAAAGCATGTCCAATTGACATAGTTTTTTTGTTTATTGCTACTATAAAATGACCTAAAAGAGTTTGAACATATATATTCACATTCTGACTTTTTAAATGCCCATTTAATTAGGTGGGTGAAATTTTTCTCAATGAGAATGTGAGACAATGTGGTATACAGTGTTATACAATGTTTGTGAGGCAATGTGGTATACAGTGTTAAACAATGTTCATAAGGTCACGTCTTTGAAATGTTTAATACAGTACTGTATTATGTGATTTGCTAATTGTTGAAGAAAGTACAGTGACCTATTCTGTCTTTTACCTAATTTGGTATTTGTTGGGCGGTTGTTTTGTTGGCAATAGTACTACTGCTTTTGAGTTTTTTTAATAATTCTAATCAAACACAAAAAAGGGGAGATAATTGAATTAACTTTCTATTTTATAGACTGGAATTCATTGGTTGTTGGAAAGATATCTCCATGGCTACAACCAGATTCTCGAGTTGACGTGATTAGAAAGAACTCAGAGGCTGTAAGTTTATACATTTATTGGTTTCAATAGAAATAAAGTATTATGGTATGTATATGTTGCCTGAGTTATCATAAAAAGTTAAATGAGAAATTTGGTCTGTTCCATTTACAGAATCAATGTATGGTATTCACATATACAGTTGAACCTTGTTGTGTCGAAGTCGAAGGGACCAGACGAAAGTATTCGACTCATCAGAGGTCGAGTCTGACGTCATATATTTGAAATGTATGAAAATGTTTACACAGCTTTAATCACTTGTGGAAATGAAAAGGTAAAACAAGAAAAACATCTGTTATGAATTTTATTTTCAAAATTGCTGGGTTTTTTTCGATTTATTTTTTAAATTTTGAACTTCGTGACCAGGGTCAATTTACATCAATTTTACATCGACGGGACTTTAGAATTACATCGACCTTACCGAGAATTCGAATCATCCGAATTTCGACTCAACAGAGGTTAAAATGCATTGATCAAACCGGAATTATGCCGGAACCGAGAAATTACTTCGACTCAACCGAGTTCGACACAACGAGGTTCAACTGTATCATCTTGGATGGATGCTTTATCTACTCAGAAACAAAATTAGTGGCTATATATATATCAGCATGCTATTAAATACAAACAAATATGATTTAATATCTTTTTTAAACTTTAAATTAGTAGAGTCTTATAATATTAATCAGACTTGATATTTACCATAATACCCTCTCCTATTTACAGGCTTTAAGACAGGAGTTAACTTTTGCTAGTCACTTAGCTATACCGTCTGTACTGATACCACTGAAGAATGGAAATATCACAAATCTAGCCAGAATACTGAATGAACATCTTGTTAACAGCTATGCTAATCAGGTAAGTAATGTTATCTATCAATGATGTGATTGTCAAATAAACTTTGAATGCATCTGACATAACTACTGGATAAAATATGTTATCCTGATTCACAGTAATTTCTCACAATTTGATTGGCTGATATTGTCCTAATAATTTTAGTGCAATTTTTTATCATGTCATTTGGAATTATCTCCCTTATTTATGATGTCAATTGGAATTACCATAGACCTAATAAAAAGATAAAATTTGAGTTGCTTTAAACCTGGTTTAAAGTGGAAATTTTTTAAAAGTTTCAGATTAAATATCTATAATATATTTGATTGCTATATTGTCCTAAAATTAAATTTGAATATGATATGTAAAATAACAAAATCAGGATAAATTAGTTACACAGTGTTCAATTGTCCTAATACAGAATTTGTCAGGTCAATAAAATTCATATCGTGGTTTGGCTTCGCCTCACCTGATATGAGTTTTATTGACCCGATGAATTCTTGTATTCAGACATTTGCACACTGTGTAACTAATAGTATCCTTAGAACTTTATATTTTGATGTTATACCTAGTCTTTTATAGATTAAATTTTAATGTTATATGCTAAGGAAAATGATTTAATGAAAGAACATTTTATTATGAAATGAGAAGAAAAAAGAAATTGACTTTGATTATTGCACATTCAACTTTAATAAGTATTACTCTGACATGTTTCAGTTTATGCTAAACGTAGATATTTAGATTCTACTTAAATCAGAATGGATTATATAATAAAGTTTTTATTTATTTTAGTCATACAAACTTCTTGTTTAATTTCAGCAATACTGGATCCATGTCCCAACAATGTCTCCACGGGACCAGATTGATCCATTGATTGAGGGTCAGACAGAGGAGATAGAAAACCCAGAAGACACATGGACATGGTAACTTTATACTTATATTTAATTCAAATAAAGGAATGCTGACTTGTAAAAAATCTAAAGGATATTTCAAACTCTACCTAATGCATGTACCGTAGATACTCGCTTATAAGTCGGAAGTTTGGGAGTAAAATTCAGAACCCAGAGAGGGGTACCGACTTATAAGCGAGATTTAGAGACCAGAGGAAAAATCCAAGCTCGAGAAAAGTGGTCAGGAGTGAATTTCCTGGTCAAAACTACGTTGGTGATTACCAAACCTACATAAATCCCTAAATTGAAAGTTTTTGGCGAAAATAAATGACTACAATACTGTCTTTGTGTTTTATTTGTTCTCTGTTAACCTTTTTTCTGACAATTTGTGTTGAATTGCCGACTGTTTACGGTTTGTGTATTGATTTTCATGGTCAAATGGTTTGTGCATAAACCCAAAAGAAAGAGCCAAGAACCAAAAATGTAAACGAAATTACAATGTACCAACTATGTAAAAGGATGAATTCAGTTGAGTTATTGTGTCATTGTTGTGATATAATGATATCAATTCAATACTTATAAATCATACAATAATAAAAAATAATTTTGATAGTCATTCCTAAGATCAACATATTATTCATTAAAATGTCTCAGGTAAACACAAAGATTACAAAATTAATAGGCAAGCCAATATAATCCATTGATAACCCCTAATTAAGAGACAAAGAGTTGTATTCACTAAAGGTGTGAAAAATATCAGAGATAGGTGAACAGATGACACTAATGAGTTGGGAGGTATTTTAATATAAAGTTGATTAGCTTCACTTAATTTTTTTTAATCCTTTAATCATCACAATATAAAAAGAATTATGAAGTCTACATGCTTCTTTAACACTGAGTTATTTGTGCTGGGAAAAATATTGATTGAC
Organism: Mytilus trossulus; assembly: GCF_036588685.1. Taxonomy (NCBI): domain Eukaryota; kingdom Metazoa; phylum Mollusca; class Bivalvia; order Mytilida; family Mytilidae; genus Mytilus; species Mytilus trossulus. The sequence goes on from NC_086378.1 coordinate 82,399,835, forward strand.
TTAAAAAATTTTAAGGTTCATATTGGTTTAAGTTCGCTTTTCTCAAACAATAGGTTGTTAGTCATACCCTACAAAATCATTGATGCATTACGTAAACAACACATGGCCAATCTGTAATCAAACAGTGAACAAAACAACAGGAATAAATACATCTTTATTATTAAAAGCTATATAAATTATCAAAATCAACTTAATTCAAATCAAACAAACATTCATGCTGGAAATGAATAGTATTCCTGTATTTGCATTGGTTTTACCGGCGTTCAGTAACTGTCAGCTGCAAAAAAAATGTCCCAATTTCGTCCGACTTATACGAGGGTCAAGACTAAATCCTCAGAATTCGGAGCTAAAAAGGGCATCCGACTTATAGTCGGATCGACTTATAAGCGAGTATCTACGGTAAGAAAGAGGTTTCAGAAACAAAACATATTATAGTTCTCTAAGAGAATAATATGTAGCATATACAGCAAAAGCACATATAATATGTAAGTGCATAACATAATGAAGAAATCACTTGACTTAAAATGGTGTTCACAAATATTAATTTAACTTAAGTCATATAATTCTTTTTCAAGTTGTTAAAATGTATATAATTAACTTAGCTCTTTCTTGTCACAGAAATTCTTTGATACTGTAACATTCAAATTATAATTTTTTTTATTTTAGGTGGCACAAATTCAGGACTCTATGCGATTCCCACAAGAGAGTGAGTGTTTGTTTGGAACTAACACCAGATATGCCGTCTGTAGAAGTCCAGAAAAGATGGTTAGCTGAGCCAGTAAAATCATGCTCTATCTCTACCAGTCTATTCCTCACCAATAAGAGAGGCTATCCAGTGTTGACCAGAGCTCATCAGATATTCATTCTTATGTTATTCAAGGTGAGTGAAAATTGTCGCCATATTTTGTAAGAAACAATTATGTTGGTCTTTCCAAAAAAAATTTTTTTTTAAATTTATCAGTTATATGAGATATGAGATTTAAGGTTGTAAATTTGATTCCGTTATTTATGAAACATCTCAGATTCTTGGAGGTTTTGTGTCTTTTAACCTAATACATAAGTTTGTTTACCTAGATTTTTATATAAATCTACCTTCTAGTTGTGCTTTATTCAGTAACCTTCTATTAAATAACGACAATATAAAATTTATGTTAAATAGGAATTAATTACAGAATTTGCTATTTAAAGTACAAATATGGTAAACAAATGGTCCTTAGGTGTGTTTTGAGATAAATAACTGATTTCATGGATGATGTTCAGGAACTACAAAAAAGTACAATTGAAGTTATGATTTATACATATTGGTAGATTAAAAAAAAAATCACCACCAAAGTGAAGTATGAAAATAAATAGTTAATAAAATAGACATATACATGTATAAGCACTGCTCTTGTCATTCTTTTGTAATATTTCTTTACATATATTTTACAGTTGGAAGTCCAGATTATCATAACAGGTACAAACAGACACCTTGACAAAGGTATCCACACCTACCAACAGTACCTGGATCACTTGTTTCAGGTAAGTTAGCCAAGGCATCAATATACTGTCAAACCTGTTTCAGATCATTTTGTCATGGCATTCATATACACCATTAAAATATGATCAATTGCTTTAAGTATTTTGCCAAGATACCTGTATAAATTATCAAATTTTAACATTTTTGGTTAATTTTAGTTGGAAAAAGGTTCTCACACCTGCTAATGATACATGGATGACTTTCAATACTGCAAACAAAAACCCATGTACTGAACATTCAGATGTTAACAATAAAATATATGATCGATTTGAACAGTTGAACATTATTCCATTACATTTTACTTGTCTGAGTCGTAGTTCTTACCATACTTATATATTTTCTAAAGAAAGAAAAAGTATTTCAATAGCATACTTGAGTTCCAATTCTGAAAAGGTAATTAGGATATAAGAAAAAAATGCTTGACACTTTGATATCTGCATTTATTCATATATTGTTTATTATAGACCCAGCCACCACCAGATCCGGTGGCACAGTTTGCTAAAGGATATGAGGACTACTTACAGAGCCCATTACAGGTACGCAACATTAATCTATAAATAGATGATCAAAGATATGAACTATGGAAACTGTATCTCCTCAAGTTTAAAAATTTAGACTTTCAATTTAATCTGAATAGCCAGATTTCTTACAATGTATAATTTATGCTATATCTCGTTACTATTTCATAATTATAGAAAATTTACAATGGCAGATGATTAGCACTTGTGCTTCAGTGGAACCCCTGATAGACATCTAAAAAATTCAAATTATTTAGTGAAAGGAAGCCTGAAAAGTCTAGGAGGTTTTATATGGGTTTTTTTGGCATGAATAGGAAAATTACTGTTAGTAATTATGATTGCACTTGTTCATCTAAGACTACAAGTATTGTATTTGCACTCAATAATTTTATTTCCAATTTTAGCCACTGATGGACAATTTGGAATCACAGACGTATGAGATATTTGAAAAGGATCCTGTCAAATATTCACAATATCAGAAGGTAAGATACTATTTATTCAACTGCAGTATGAAATGTTTTTTGATGACTTTTGCGATCAATTCCATAGTTGACAACTTGACAGCCAGTGTTATTGGTAATTGCAGTCAATTTTTGTTGAATATTTGAAAGTAGTGTGGATGTTACATCAAAAAGATGTGAACAGCAATTTTCCACGTTATAAATTGAACATGTATTGTATATTACCGGGTACAGTTTGCTCACTTATCATAGCCTTTCATCAATATATTATACTATTCTGTAGTGACATCAACACCTGAAATAATACCTTATGATAAACATGTCTTTTCAGGCTGTGTATCACGCTTTGTTAGACAAAGTCAAACCTGAAGAAAGAGATACAAAAGAAATGTAAGTGGTAATCAAATTGTTGTTCTTTGATTTGTTTAATGTAAATTTTGGTTCAAAATGAATGGATATACTTCTTTGAGGTGTAATACCACCATTGATTTTCCCCCATTATTCTTTGTTAAATTTGCGCTTTTCAAACAATTGTGCAGAATTATCTTTGTTGCAAATACAGAAATACTTGGCATGAGTAAAGTTTTATCATGTCTCAGTATTATTAGACAAAATTTCACATAACATTTCATTGTATATTAGAAAATAACCATCACTGAAAGTTAACCAATTTAGAATGAAATTTCATCTCTTTTCTTCCTGTGTACAAGCTTTAGTTACCATACAACCTCTAGTTTCCAAAATATTCTATATAAACACCAAATAAAAACAAATGCTGCTATGAAACATCCAAGATATATGGCTATTACTGCAATGAAATGTAGGTTTAATTTCCTACAACTGTCAAAATCAAGGGAATATTTTTCTTCAACCCTTTTTCATATGCAACAAGATGTGACGTTCTATGAATTGGCGAAATTACACCTGGATCCTGATATTTCAAATAAAAAAAGTAAGATTTCTAACAAAAGTCATTCTGTCATCAATGCTACAAACTAAACACACAAGTTGAATTGTTTTTCTTGAAGACTCCCAATTAATATGGAGATCAGATTATACATAGATCAGGGGCTGTTATGATATTAGGATTAATGTAGAAATAATTATAAACATTAAATTTCTATTAACTGTATTCGTCTTATTGGTTGAAAACTAACATCGTGAACATATTGAGTATGTAAAATACACAATATGTACATATGAAAGTTTGTGCTAATCAACCTTTATATATATATATAGTGTGTTAATGGTTGTTGGTGCTGGGCGTGGACCATTAGTCAGGGCATCTATAGCAGCTGCACAACAAGCAGGCAGAAAGGTGAAAAAAATATATGCTGTAGAGAAAAATCCTAATGCTGTTATCACGTAAGTTGAATGGAGGAACAATTTTTTGTAAATTTATAGCAGAAGAGCAACAATTAAAGTGAAATTTTTGTTATTTCATGAATATTTTATTTGAGATTGTCTATAAATCGTTGCCACAAAAACTAAATTTCTTAACCTATGTGTTCTCATTTATTTAAATGTTTCCCTCAAAGATAAACAAATTCGAAATAAATCTGTTATGCCCAAAAGATTTTTTTTTCTACCCTTTTAAATTTCCTTTGACACTTTGAAAGTTTCACTTGTTAATATCCCATTTTTTTAGTTAAAATTCTTTCATATAACCCACCAATCTGATATAAATAGATTATTTTTCTTGGGGATTGTGGACTGAAAATTTGACCTAGTTATTATGAATAAATTTTTTCTTCATTCTTTAAAGTCTAGAGAATATGAAAGAAGAGATGTGGGGAGACCAAGTGGAAGTTATATCATGTGACATGAGGAAGTGGGAGGCGCCACAGAAAGCCGACATTTTAGTGAGTGAATTACTGGGGTCATTTGCTGATAATGAACTGTCACCAGAATGTCTTGATGGAGCACAGCGATTCCTGAAGGAGGATGGAATCAGCATTCCGTGTGAATACACTTCATTCCTAGCGCCATTACAGTCAGAGAAACTACACAATGAAGTCAGGAACTGTAAAGATAAGGATAAACAACCTGATGTAAGTACGCAAATATCAGGATAGTCATTTTATCTTTTGGTGCCGTTTTTCTACCATGTTGATAATTAGCTTCTTGGGATTTAACATCTGTTCTTTTACACATCCCGTACATTAATTAAATACATATATTGTTTAATTACCTATGAAATTTGTTGCTTCAAAAAAACCTTCCCACTCTGAAGTCTCATCCAAAAAATCATCATTTTATAAAATATATACTTTATCAATTTGGAATAACATAATGTCTCAAACAGTAGTTGGGATTAATGTTTACATTATATTTACTGAATTTTATAGACAATTTTTTTGTTGTTCAATTTGATTAATATAAATCTAAAGTAAAAGCCATTTCTCAATGTACATAATGTATAGTATTTCCCATTTGAATATTTACAAACTTCTCATCTTAATTTTTATTCTTTCCACTTTTCAGCATTATTTTGAGATGCCGTATGTTGTCAGACTACACAATTGTCAGGTCCTAGACGAACCAAAGAAAGTTTTTGTCTTCAAACATCCAAACAAAGGTGAGTGAGAAAACAAACTGATTACTGCAAACAATGCCAAATACAGATGAGGAAGTTTGTATACTTGATGACTTAGACAACAACACATACAAATCACTGCTAATTTTAAAGATACACTAGTATAACTTTGTGTGTAGTTTTAATGCAAAATGTGAAATGGTTTTGAAATGACATTTTTGAGGGTTTCAAAATAGAAAGGGATAACTTTGAAGCTGTTTTTTCTTTTTGTTATTTTTGGTTTCTTTCATCAATTTCAATATTTAGATGTTGATATTTGATACTAAGCCACTTACAATAGTACATCATGACATTTTTAGTACATGCAAATTTAAAAAAATAGAATATTAATATGTAGTCCAGCAATGCAGTCCTTTTCTCACTGTTCAATATTTTACTTATTCATACATGATGCTAATGTTAGTGTTTTTTAAAAAGTCGAGACATATAAATTTTATTCTAAGATTTCCTCAATAGCTTATAATATTTCAGATGAAGTGATAGACAACACACGACACATCTGTTTAGACTTTGATATACAGAATGACGCATTGCTGCATGGTTTCTCTGGTTATTTTGAAACTGTACTGTATGGAGACATTAATCTCAGTAAGTATACAGTAGTTGTTGTTTGTTTATGTAATATATATGTGTTTCTTGTTTCTCGTTTTGTTTATATAGATTAGACTGTTGGTTTTTCCGTTTGAATGGTTTTACACTAGTAATTTTGGGGCCCTTTATAGCTTGTTGTTCGGTGTGAGCCAAGGCTCCGTGTTGAAGGCCGTACTATAACCTATAATGGTTTACTTTTTAAATTGTTACTTGGATGGAGAGTTGTCTCATTGGCACTCACACCACATCTTCCTATATCTAATAACTGTTCAGGATGAAAAACTCACAGGTGTTTTGAAGCCAACAAACTTTCATTTTAAAATGTTTCCAGTAATCTGCATGACCAAACATTGGACAAGGTTAAATTGATTTCTGGACCTCTTTGGAACCTACACGAAATTCATGAGCAGCCAGTTGAATACATTACTACAGATTTTTGCTTCCACAAATTGTGCCATGGTAATTATTAGATTGATCAATAGAAAACATTTTTATATGCAAGATAATCATGTAATTAATTACTTAGATTCATGGATTATGATTTTTATGCACCACCTACGATAGTAGAGGGGCATTATGTTTTCTGGTCTGTGCGTCCATTCGTCAGTCTGTCCTTCCTTCTGTTCATCCCGCTTCAGGTTAAAGTTTTTGGTCAAGGTAGTTTTTGATGAAGTTGAAGTCCAATCAACTTGAAACTTAGTAAACATGTTCCATGTGATATGATCTTTCTAATTTAATGCCAAATTAGAGTTTTTACCCCAATTTCAAGATCCACTAAACACAGAAAATGATAGTGCAAGTGGGGCATCCATGTACTGGGGACACATTCTTGTTTTTCGTTATTCAACATACTAATTCAATTATTCCATATTAATTATTAATTACTACTTTTCAGGTATATTACCATCTACCCATTCACAAGGAATGTTCAGTTGGTTTCCAATATATTTTCCAATCAAGGTAAGAACAAAGTACATGAAAATGGGTTTGTGTTTACAGTTTAACTTTAAGCAAATATGAAAAATATCATTGGTGACAGAATTTTCAGGAAAAGAAAGTTTGAACTGAGACCTCTTGTTGTTACATTCTTGTATTTTTGGTGAATATTTGTGTCATTGGCAATCACACTACATCTACTTATTTCTATAACAGAATGTTAAACAAAGAAGTAAGACTATACAAAGTTTTGTAAGACAATTAAATGTATCATGAAAGTCATATAAGAGGAAGATATCAAAAGTCTGACAAGTCACAAAGTGAATTATCTTGTACTTGTCAACTGTACAATGATTATAAGGGCTAATTTAGAAATTATGTAAAAATAATATCTACTTTTGATTAAAAAGATACTTATTTTTTTAAATTACTAATTTTTCATCTCATTTACTTTTCAGACGCCATTGTTTTTGAAGAAAGGTGATACAGTTTCCGTTGATATATGGAGATGTGTCAGTGAGAAAAATGTCTGGTATGAATGGGCTATTACCAAACCCCAAATCCTACCAATTCACAATCCCAAAGGCAGATCATATACCATTGGTTTATAGACATCCCAAGATCTACACAATCCATACACAATCACTTTGAGAAAATTGTACTTTTTTATTTGACATTTTGTAAAATAGATCTGCTAAAAATAGCAATGAACAAAGTTTTCCATTGTTTACATTTATTGTATGTACCACTTGATTTAAAAGATGGTAATAATGTTTATTCCTTGTACATGTACTAGATATTGGGGAATATGTAATGAATTACTTCAGGTATGTTTTCAGATAGTTTATTATGTGATCTGGTTCAACCAAACTTCAGATTTATATTGTACAAATAATGTAAACATTTTATGATTTTTTTTATAATCGTTTACACTTTAGGTATCAATGGATTATATTGTTAATTTTATAATTATATTTTTCTGAGGTTTTGAAATACCCTCCTGGATTAAGAAGGAAATATTTGTAAGAAGGTGCATTGAAGACCTGAAATCTGGGACATTTTGCCTGTACATCAGCATATTTTTTGTTTGTTAATTTTTACATTACATTACAAATTGCAAAGTGTTCAAATTTTGATTTATTTACCTGTTATCACAAACAAGTGAAATGAAATAAAATCAACACATTTTTAATAAGTTTTTTGTTTGTTTAATCAACGAATACATATAACATATATATCACAACATTTGGAACATACTTTCAACATGTACCTTATGGTTTTGGTCCTTTTCCTGTTTTGAGCACACATCTGGGGTGGAGAATAATGTACATTTCATAATGTTATTACAATATAAATAAAAGGAACAAATATATCACTGTATGGTAAGGTAAAATCCTCATTTTAGATTCTCTGGGTCTGCAAACACAAGTATGTTATTTTTTCCAAAAAGGTTATTATAAGTAAATTGTGACCATTGAAACAAATTTGATTGACAGAATATTTCAGTTGATAAATGTTATACAATGACATACTTTCACATAGGTTCATTCACAACTTGAATATTATAGACACAAATCAATATATATCACAAAATATAGTTAAAAATTTGGTAACAATATGTATATGGTATAGTAAAACTTAAACAGACAGTTTCAGACAACAATAAATACACCCAGTTCACATGGAGTTTTAGTTTGAAAATTGTCAATATACCACTGGGTAATTATCCATTTCCACAAGTTAATATATGCTGTGTTCAACATTATTTTTTCCACTAAAACAAACAATGTTGAAGCCTGATGATCAGTAGCAATTTAAGATACTGTAAACCAGCTTATTTCGTGAGTTATTCATTTTCATGACTTTTGCGAGTAGAAAAATAATGCAAATATAAATTGTTGGGAATAAGTAAATCTTTATTTCACAACATCAATTATATCATAAAATCGCTAATTCAAAAAGCGCGAAATGGACTAAAATTGGTATAACCGGAAACAAAGTATCCGCAAAAATAAGTCGGTTTACAGTAAGCATTTCGTGTATTGGAAAGTGCAATCGTTTTTGTGTACTAGTAACATGCAAATTCTGATTTTAGCTGATGAAGGATGAGGGTTTCAGCTGTAACTAACAAAACTCCATGTGAACTGGGGGTTCTAATATGTGCATTGATAATGCTTTATAAAGCACAACAATTATAAACAATTATAAATACTTCTGGGGGTATAGATAACAAACAGGTCGGAACTAATAATTTTAACGAATGCCCTTTTAATCCCGGTAAAACAACAATTGCTCAACACAAACATCTAATAGAGAATATACAGCACCAAATCATACAGCAGTTAATATCTAAAAATAGAATTTTGACAAAATTTAGCAACTAACTTTGGCAAGTTGAAATATTATGGTATACTTTTGATGAATGATATTCCATTAAAAGTTTTGAACAGGCCAATGAAAACTTCCAATAGAGCTTTTCAACAGATATTTAAAACTGCCAAGAGAAACGTTCTATTTTTCTTTAGACCAAAGATTGTACTCCAAGAGTCATGAAATAAGCTCTTACATTCATAATCATTATTAAACTGGTATTAGGAATAGTATTCAAATTACACATAATAAGTATAAAAATGAATATGTTCTAGCAATTAGAAATGCAATGTGTAGTGTACTAGAACTTTGGATTTTAATGAGATTGTGAGACTTCAATTTGGAATGTTGAAAGTTCTATATCCTAGGGTTCTACTTTAAAACTGACAGTAAAACTTATAGAATATTTTTTAAATAATACTTCAAACAAGTTAACATTTTAGTTCCATCAAAGTCATTTGGTAGTAATAATTTGTAAAGTTTACGATATTGGATTTACATGTTACATGGTTTTAAGTAGAGGTTTTTCATAAGAACTATTTGCTGAGTCTTTTTAAGTACAGCTCCAGTTTTAATGGATGGAACAATTCTAGCAACATAAAAATCTATATTCTAACATACAAGTAATAAATGACATTCATCTTCCACTAAAGTTAGATCTGGTTTGTTGTACATGGTGATCATGCACTTTATGCTGTTCATTATAGCAAATTAAGTTGTTATCTTGACAATGCAATTATTTAGCATGGTTCCTGGTTACGTTGTTCTTTACACAACACTACTTTCTGTAAAGATATATATGATTTTTGATGAAATTGGTACCTATAATAACAAATAACTAAATCACTTAAGTAAAATTCATAAATAAAAGTCTTTCCAAACTATGTTAGATATTCACGCCAGACTTTTTGTAAATATAAAAAAGAAGATGTGGTATGATTGCCGATGAGACTACTCTCCACATGTGACCAAGTGACACAGAAATTAACACCTATAGGCCACCGTACCATATTCAACAATGAGCAAAGCCCACACTGCATAGTCAGCTATAAAATACATGTATTTAAAGTTTCCATAAAGTTTATGAAATTCAATATCTATATTTAGAACCTGTCTCAGCAATGTATTTCATCTATTGATTTTCTAATGAATCCTTCCTCCTACCTGGAGGAGTTATAGAATGAAGTGTCACCACTTAATTAACATACTACCACATTAATGTAAATTTACTACTTTGCTTCTAGACTTATTGATTTTCTTTGCTGTAATTTGTTTATCTTCCTCAATGTTTACTGCTGTTTTATACAAGCCTAAATTAGCAGTGACAAAATTCTTTGTGACTGATTGATTTTTCATTAGCCTGTCTTCTTCAAACAAGACGTGGTGTAATGTATTGTTTAATTAGTTAACAGAATTCTATTTTGAAACCTGGTTTTCAACTGAAATTTATTTTAGAGACAAGGATGGCTTAATCTTATTTTGGCTCATCTGTATATTAAAGGCAGTGTTCCATTTAAAGTTTTAAACTTTTAAAAACTTTGGCTCTGGTTAATATTTGTTTTATGATTGTTTTTGAAGACAAGAATTTTAATCGAGCAGCAGCAACAGTGTTAAAACTATTTTTAAATATTTCAAAAGGTAAAAGAGGAAGACAGTCTATAATTTTGACACTGATACTTTGTTTTGAAGTTACCATTGAGCATGCATGCATATAAATTGCCATAATTTTTAATTTAGGTCATTGCTTGTTAGAGTCAGCATTGAGATCTTGTAATTAGAATATTTTTTCTCTTATTATTCTAATAGGACTACATATGGTTGACATAATGATTTTTTTAAGTGTAGATGTCCATCAAATATTGGTCTACTGAACTTGATGGAAAATTCAGGGTTCATTCAAACTCAAGTTTTTGTACTACCGAGACAAAGTTGAAAAATCGAGACTGGATGTACACTTACAGTGGTGACAGCACAGGTGTCAACAATGTGTTAGTATGTGACAAGTTCATTTTAACCACTGAAAATGATTTGGCCCTGCCCCCTCAGTCAATGTGTATTGTAAGTCAATATTATTTGGTATGCAATTTTATAAGCGTTGCACATCTCATATCAATAGAGATAATACAGCACCTTTAACATTGCAGTGTTAAGGTCAGTTTTAAGTGAACCACTAATGATAAGTAAAATGATTTTTGTATGCAGTTGTACATGTATTGGCTTTCCTCATTTCCAGAGTTTTATGTAAGGTCCCATTAAATCAGAACTCATTGTACTCCAATATAATCATGAATTCTCTCCCATTTCTATTTTATACAAATGTGATATTTTAACATCTTTGCTCACCATTTATGATTGGTTTTCTCCATTAACAATTGGTTCCTTCTCTTTGATGTCATCACTGCATGTACTGTCAGTGTGTTGTCTCCCTTGAACAGCAAGCTGAAACATTCAAAATATATAATGCTTATTATTAGAGAACACTCAGATCAAGTTTCATGGACACATTCCCCATTTATTTGGTGTAGAAATGAATAAAATAAGATGATTTACAAATGTACACCTCAATGAGACAGGTACCCAATGACATGAAAATTGGTCTGGAGGGTTTAACAGTTCTTACAGAGAATAATAGAAAAAAGTGCATAGTAAAGTGAAAAAATTAAGAATCGAGAAAAGAAGGCTGATAAATTAATCAATACAAAAATGAAGGACCCCCGCCAAACTCTTGTGCAAAATAAAAAAAATAAAGACGCCTAGAAATCAGCCGGTTGTTGGGTGGTTACCTTTGGTTTTGGTTGTAAGCTTGGATCCAGAATTATTTTTCCAACATTCTTTCTGTCATGGAGTTTCTGCATGGCATCTCCTACCTGTAAATAAAATGTAAAAACTATTTACATGTTCTGTACCAAAAATAGAAAACTAATTGTTTGCATATAGAATACATCAGTGGTTGGTAGTTAACGTTGGTCAATTTCTGTGAATCTTTATAAATCATTGGTTGTTTCAAAGGCATTTATCAAATAAATAAGTCCAAATATTGTTGAATATGTCACGGTTTTATTTAACCAATGAATTTATAATTGAATACCCCATAATGTATATATATTTCTAGTTTAATACCAAAAGTGTAGACGTTACATTTCAACCAAGTTTGCATACCAGTACTTTGCTTCATAGAATGTTTTTTGTTTTTGTTTTTAACAAATGATGGTTAAGCAGTAACTATGAAAAAAATATCATAAGAGGTAGCTTACTGTGGATTCATTTATTTCTGTTGATGGAAGAAACAACATTTATGTAGATATTTGATTTGGTGATTTTGCCAAAGCCTATAGAACATTTGTTTTTCATTGAACATCTGAATTCATGGTCCACCTTTAACCACTAAAATTTATATAACACAAATAATAATGAATCCCTAATATTTGAATTTTTAATATAAAAATGGATCAAAACTAACATCTTCCAGTGCCCATGCTGAATCTATGACAGGTCGGATCTTTCCATCGTTATACAGTTTGAAAAGTTGCTCCATGACCTGCTTAACATATTGGTATTGTCCTTGTTTAAAGACAAGATGACGGAGTTGGAAACCAGCTATACATTTGTTCTCATCATACAGTTTGATTGGACTGATCTTGTCCACCTGCCACCACTAAAACAGAAAAAAAGTGGTCAAAAACAACTAAAGATCGAAATAGCTTTTTGTATTAGTATTTCTTTAATAGAAGTCTTCATGCTTTTAAAACTTTATCAGTCGTTCCATACTTTTTCCGTACATTTAACCTAAAAGTAATTTCATTTTATTTCATAGATTTTAATTGCTAAATAGATTTAATATATGAGAGCAATTTGCACAATCAAGCTTCAGTTACAATCGTATCTTTAACACAAAATCAACCCATGTGGAAGAAAATTTAAACAATGGTGGTATTATATGTTTTTTTTGTATTTTCCATTAATTTACAGGGTCAAAACGACCTCAAAACTTACTCCCTCCTTTGGAATAATTAAAAGTAAACATTATAATTTTAAATTTTAGCTAATTCTAGAAATGTCATGCCTTTACTCTGTTTAGAACATGCGAGTGCATCACATTTTTATAAAAACATATGATTTTTCAGGTGTTTGTGAAATGTAATGTCAGCTAATCATTGGTTAAATAATGAACTCTGTATTTATAAAATGATGCTTTTCCTATTTTCAATACTCATCATTCCGGATGCTAGACATTTTTTTGTATTTATTAAGAAGAATTAAGCTTCATTATTGGTTAACCATTTGAATGTGTTTCATTAAACTTACGGATTTTGCAAAACTAAAGAAGCTTTTTGTCTCTCCTGTGACTATGTTTGATGACCCTATCAATATGTAATAAATAACATATAAGAAAAGATTATTGAGAAAAAGATAATCTCCATTTTATATCTTTAAATCATTTATATAAGATGAATAAAATATATCAATATAATGATTAGTAATAATATATCAACCTTGACCAACATCCATATATATAATAGACTGACATTCAATTTTACAGCAAAGAATAGAAAAGTGGGACTAATTATTCTGTATGTATTAATATATCCTTTATTGCCTTTATACCAGTGCCGTCATTGTTAGCTTTATGGATCTCCATGGATCTATTTCTCATATATTGCTCTTTCTTATTGAAGATCTATTTCTCATATATTGCTCTTTCTTATTGACGATCTATTTCTCATATATTGCTCTTTTACAAATTGACAATTACATATATTTCTGTAGAATCCTTGATTGTCACGTATGAGTTTGCATCAATTCAACAGCTAAGAAACAGATATTAAAGAAATAAGGTAATTGGTGTACGTCACTATTACTATTGGATTGATGGGTTGATTGGTGTTTAATGTCCAGTTGCAAATATTACATGCAAAGAAAAAGGAATAATACAAGTTATTTGAATCCTGCTTTGTAGAACACACTGCTTTAGATTTTTATGCCCAACCTAGGGTCATTATCTTTTTTTTGGTCCGTATGTCTGCCTGTCCTGCTTAAGGTTAAAGATTTTGGTCAAGGTAGTTTTTGATGAAGTTGAAGTTCAATCAGCTTGAAACTTAGTACACATGTTCCCTATGATATGGTCTTTCTTATTCTAATGCAAATTAGAGTTTGGAACCAGTATTTATACATCTTGTGACACTATCTCCTTTTCCCCCATTTCAGTATTTGTTTTAGTGCCAACAGAAAAGTAATATTTACACACTAATATAAAGTATTTTATTTTTAACACTGAAAAAGAATGATGGCAACCTTGAGTTATAGACAATACAATTGTAATACAATACATGTTTATTCATTGCTAGATTTAGCAATTGACTCATTGGCAATCATACCACATCTCCTAATCTACTATGTTGTATAAAGATATAAATTCCTACCATAAAGAACATATTTTCCCATTGGTTTAAGTAGTGAAACGCCTTTGTTTGTATCATCACCACATAAACAGTCTAAAACGATATCTACTCCCTCAGGGGTTAATCTGAAATAAAAGTCAAAATTGTATCATCACCACATAAACAGTCTAAAACGATATCAACACCCTTAGGGGCTAATTGGAAATAAAAGTCAAAATTGTTTATTCTCCACATAAACAGTCTAAAACGATATCCACACCCTCAGGGGTTAGTCTGAAATAAAAGTCAAAATTGTATCATCTCCACATAAATAGTCTAAAATGAAATCCAGACCCTCAGGGGTTAGTCTGAAATAAAAGTCAAAATTGTATCATCTCCACATAAATAGTCTAAAACAATATCCATACCCTTGGGAATAGTCTTGGAAAAAAAATAATGAAAGTCACAACTTAATTTAAACATGTGCTAGGTCATTAAGGATCCTACTGCAATTCATAGGATGTGGGGACAATTTTGACATACTATTTTATATACATAAATTTGTTGTTTTTTTTTTTTTTTATCTAAATCGCTTAAAACATACAAATTATTGATATATACCAAACAGTAATTTTTTCACAGACATTTCATTAAATAATCATAAACTAATAATTTTAAAACCACCATTTACTCCTGAATGAGTGAGACAACTTTTACCATTAAACTTTGAATGAGTGAGATAACAATAACCATTAACACCTGAATGATTGAGATAACAATTACCATTAACACCTGAATGAGAGAGATGACAATTACCACACCTGAATGAGTGAGATAACAATTACCATTAACCCTTGAATGAGTGAGATAACAATTACCATTAACACATGAATGATTGAGATAACAATTACCATTAACACCTGAATGAGAGAGATGACAATTACCATTAACACCTGAATGAGTGAGATAAAAATTACCATTAACCCTTGAATAAGTGAGATAACAAGTACAATTAACCCTTGAATGAGTGAGACAACAATTACCATTAACACCTGATTGATTGAGATAACAATTACCATGAACCCTTGAATGAGTGAGATAACTTTTACCATTAACCCCTGAATGAGTGAGATATTTTTAACCATTAACCCTTGAATGAGTGAGATAACAATTACCATTAACACCTGAATGAGTGAGATAACAAGTACCATTAACCCCTGAATAAGTGAGATAACAATTACCATTAACCCTTGAATGAGTGAGATAACTTTTACCATTAACTCCTGAATGAGTGAGATAACAATAACCATTAACCCCTGAATAAGTGAGATAATAATTACCATTAACTCCTGAATGAGTGAGATAATAATAATCATTAACTCTTGAATGAGAGAGATAACAATTAACCTTAAATGATTTAGAAAACAATTACCATTAACTCTTAAATGAGAGAGATAAAAAAAAAAAAGCTATCAACTTCTGAATGAGTCAGATAACAATAGTATTAACACCTGAATGAATGAGATGACAATTACCATTAACCCCTGAATAATTGAGATGTCAATAACCATTAACACCTGAATGATTAAGATAACATTTACCATTTACACCTGAATGATTGAGATAAAAATTACAATTAACTCCTGCATGAATGAGATAACAATTACCATTAACTCCTGAACGTTTGAGATGACAATTACCATTAACACCTGCACGATTGTGATGACAATTACCATTAACACCTGAATGATTGAAATGACAATTACCATTTACACCTGGAATATTTAGATGACAATTAACGTCAACTCTTTAAATCAGTGAGATAACAAGTCCCATTAACACCTCAATGATTGAAATGACAATTAACGTCACTCTTCAAATCAGTGAGATAACAATTACCATTAACATCTGAATGATTGAGATGACAATTACCATTAACACCTGAATGATTGAAATGACAATTACCATTTACACCTGAATGATTGAAATGACAATTACCATTAACACCTGAATGATTGAGATATCAATTACCATTAACACCTGAATGATTGAGATGACAATTAACGTCAACTCTTCATATCAGTGAGATAACAATTACCATTAACATCTGAATGATTGAGATGACAATTACCATTAACACCTGAATGATTGAAATGACAATTACCATTCACACCTGAATGATTGAAATGACGATTACCATTAACACCTGAATGATTGAGATATCAATTACCATTAACACCTGAATGATTGAGATGACAATTAACGTCAACTCTTCATATCAGTGAGATAACAATTACCATTAACATCTGAATGATTGAGATGACAATTACCATTAACACCTGAATGATTGAAATGACAATTACCATTAACACCTGAATGATTGAGATAACAATTACCATTAACATCTGAATGATTGAGATAACAATTGCCATTAACACCTGAATGATTGAGATGACAATTTCCATTGACACCTCAATGATTGAGATGACAATTACCATTAACACCTGAATGATTGAGATGACAATTACCATTTACACCTGAATGATTGAGATTACAATTACCATTAACCCTTGGATGAGTGAGATAACAATTACCATTAACACATGAATGATTGAGATAACAATTACCATAAACACCTGAATGATTGAGATGACAATTACCATTAACACCTGAATGATTGAGATGACAATTAACGTCAACTCTTCAAATCAGTGAGATAACAAGTACCATTAACACCTGAATGATTGAGATATCAATTACCATTACCACTTGAATGGTAGAGATGACAATTACCATTAACACCTGAATGGTTGAGATAGAAATTACAATTAACACCTGAATGATTGAGATGACAATTACCATTAACACCTGAATGATTGAGATGACAATTACCATTAACACCTGAGTGATTGAGATGACAATTAACGTTAACTCTTCAAATCAGTGAGATAGCACTAATCACTAATTCCGGAATGAGTGAGATAAGTATTATCATAACTCTAAATGAGACAGATTACAATTACCATGCGTGTTACAAAAATATGACACGTAAATGTTGCACTGTAATAGAATTATGAATCCTTAAAAAATAATTGATCGGAGTCTTTGGGTTAGTCTGGCAATGAATTGTAATTGTATTTCGTATCATTATGACAGTAATATAGAATTGCACGTAGTATCTAATGCAATAATCAAACATAATGAGAAAATTACCTTTTTCTGTGGACTTTTATAATCTAAATAAGACTACGAATAATTTAATAATGATATTCCAGAGTTCCTCGAAAAGTGGTGATCCTTCAAGGATTTTACCACCAAAATTTCCATAAGGACCACAACAATTTTGTAACAGTTATGTTACAATAGATATAATAGTGGGGACCAGCAGATTTCTTTAAGGACTACCAGGAAAAGAAAGCTTTCGGGAACTCTGGTATTCAAGTAAATGACATTTTTTTATTTTTGAACACCAGCATATTGTTACGTTTTGATTGTAATGATCTTACTTTCTAACTTCCTGTGAGTAATCTACAACTCTATCAAATAAATGGTCGACACTCTCCTTTACAAACTCATGTTTGTAGTACGAAGCTGTGCCATATACCGTCACGTTCTCCACCGTCTTACAGAGTTGGCCAATAGCTTGTCCCTACAAACAATAATGTTCATATAAGAATAAGAAAATAAGGAGATGTGGCATACTTGCCAATGAGACAACTCTCAACTAGAGACAAATGACATTAAAGTTAACAGCTCTATTTCACCGGAGGCCCTTCAACAATGAGCAAAAACCATACCGCATAGTCAGCTATAAAACGCCCCGAAACGACAAAGGTAATGGTGATTAAACTTTATTTTAACAAGTCTTACAGATATACTTGAACACCTTCTTGGAAATTAAATATCAGAAAGACAAATTATTGACACGAAAATGTTAACATGCTAGTATATTAGTACCTGAGTGTGGTTTACTTAACACGAATATTTAATGAACACACAATAATTCCATCACGTCTTCTTGAAAGACAGACACACGCTCACACAAAATAATAAGATACGTTTAGATTGGAACGAAGTAACTACTGACTTACTTAAATTCTGCGATACAAAAATTAAACACTAACCAAGATGTGAACAAATAACAACCACTAAATAGAAGGGGTTGGCCATTTTTTTCTTTTGCTGACTTTATATCAGAGTGGGCAACGGTAGTAACAGTGAACTGCTACATTCCCATCACGTCTTCTTGAAAGACAGACACACGCTCACACAAAATAATAAGATACGTTTAGATTGGAACGAAGTAACTACTGACTTACTTAAATTCTGCGATACAAAAATTAAACACTAACCAAGATGTGAACAAATAACAACCACTAAATAGAAGGGGTTGGCCATTTTTTTCTTTTGCTGACTTTATATCAGAGTGGGCAACGGTAGTAACAGTGAACTGCTACATTTAAAGAATATAGTGTTGATGTAATAGGTCCAGGTACATGTACATAAAGTTAACAATCTGACATATACAAGACAAGAGTGCACACGCTGAAATGTCTCGCCTTCTTTGTATCATTTATATCATGTTGTCTTGATAGTCCTAAATATAAAGCTTTATTACAACTGTGGCATAAACTTAACTTTAACCAAAAAAAACTAAACATTGACCAATGAACCATGAAAATGAGATAAGGGCAGATGAACCATGTCAGGCAGAAATAAACAGCTAACAATTCTTCCATACAACAAATATAGTTGACATATTGCTTATAGTTTACCATGCCGGTTTTGAACATAAAAAACTAAATATTAAATAAAAAACTCTCCTAATGCTCCGGTTGGTTGTCATATTGTGCAACACAGTTAATAACATGGGAAAAAACATAGAACTTCTCTTGTCATACAAAACACTGTCAAACATTCAAACATACTATCCACACTGATCTGTGTCCACACTTGTAGTTTAAGAAAGAAAAGACCAAAACATTAAAAAAAACTTAAACACTGAGCAATGAATGAACCGTAAAAATGAGGTAAAGGTCAAATAAAACCTGCACGACTGACATATAAATCATAAAATATTTCCATCCCCCATGCAAATATAGATGACCTATTGCATATATAGTATTAGAAAAAAATACTAAAACAGAAAAACTTTGCCCTGACCGCTGTACCATGAAAATGAGGTCATGGTCAGATGATACCTGCCAGCTAGACATGTACACCTTACAATCATTCCATACACCAAATAAAGAAGACATATTGCATACAGTAAAAGAAAAACAGACCAAAACACAAAGACTTAAAATAACACTGATCAATGAACCATGAAAATGGGGTCAAGGTCAAATAAAACCTTCGGTACTAACATATAGATCGTAAAATGTTTCCATACATCAAATATAGTTGACCTATTGCATATAGTATTAGAAAGAGAAAAAGAAACTAAAAAAATTAACTATAACCACTGAACACAGGCACTTGTCTCAGAAAAAAAAATTTGTTATAATAAGGTATATAGGAATTTTTTTTCTGAGACAAGTGCCTGTGCCACTGAACCATGAAAATGAGGTCAAGGTCAGATGACACCTGCCAGTTGACAAGTACACCTTTCAGTCCTTCAATACACTAAATATACTAGACCTAATGCTTATAGTATCCGAGATATGGACTTGACCACTAAAACTTAACCTTGTTCACTAATCCATAAAATGAGGTCGAAGTCAAGTGAAAACTGTCTGACGGGCATGAGGACCTTGCAAGTGTATGCACATACCAAATATAGTTATCCTTTTACCTATAATAAGAGAGAATTTAACTTTACAAAAAATATTTTACTTTTTTTTTCAAGTAGTCACAGAACCATAAAAATGAGGACATTGGACATGTGACTCACGGAAACTTCGTAACATGAGACATCTATATACAAAGTTTGAAGCATACAGGTCTTCCACCTTCTAAAATATAAAGCTTTTTAAGATATTAGCTAACACCGCCGTCGCCGAATCACTATCCCTATATCGAGCTTTCTGCGACAAAAGTCGAAGGCTCGACTAAAAACCTTCATAACAATGACTAACTTCGTATCGGACATATTTTAACACGAACTGGAGCTAACTGCGTTATGATATTTAAAACATTACGTTGTCATTAATGGGAAAGGAACTTTATGGTTATCAGGAGACGGTTTTTGTGATTTCCTGTCAAAATAGTTATTCTGTAATCTCTTCGAGAGAAGGAACTGTATTGATTGTATATCAAATCGTATGATGTAAATGAGGCAAATATATATTGTCAAATAATGACATTATAAAAGAACTTTGATGGTACATATGCATACACATTACAAAGACATTTAGAGAGATTGGTGTCTAAAATCTGACGGATATTGATTGATGCCTCAAATGGTATGGCGATAGGAATAAAAAGAGAGGTAGGATTAATGTCGGAGAGAATAGTAACAAACGGTACAAACAAACAAAAACACATCTCACATACAGTCTTTAACAATAGACAAAGGTCTACAAAATATGGCAATATAGATAGTAGGATAAATGGTATGATTGTCAACGAGACAACTATCCGTCAGAGAAAAATTAAAGAGGTAGTAAGCATTTCTAGGCCACCGTATGGTCCTCAACAATGAGAAAGCCCATACCCTTTAGTTGGCTATAATAGAATTAGACATGAAATGTGGAACATTTCAAACAAGTAGCTAACTTCAATTTTTAGATTGTAATCTTTCCATTTCTATCTAGTAACAT
This sequence comes from Mytilus trossulus, assembly GCF_036588685.1. Classification (NCBI taxonomy): domain Eukaryota; kingdom Metazoa; phylum Mollusca; class Bivalvia; order Mytilida; family Mytilidae; genus Mytilus; species Mytilus trossulus. Next base: position 82,420,965 of record NC_086378.1, read on the forward strand.
AAATATTCCAGCAGCGCCTGTACATTAAGAATGGATCTCCCGGTTGGAACGATATTCAAGCACTTGCATTTCCTATCATAATGTTATTGATTGATGGTTGCTACTGGCAAAAAAACTATTGAACTTAGAGTTCCAAGAGGTGAAGTTGAAATCCTCCCTTTGAACATTTTACGGACGCCATCACTAATTGGTTTCACTGTCATGGAATATCTGTTTCATAGATGACAACGGTTGTTAATTGTAACCACAATCCCGTTCTCGTTTCCTCAAATGTGACCTACTGAATTAGACTTATCACCGGGTTGACATGAACAGAAGCAACACGAAACATGCCACAAATGGAACAGGATTTGCTACACTTCCGGAGTACCTTAGATACCCCCTTTTTGTCGGGATGTAGTTGTAGTGAGTGTTGCTCAGTCTTTTGTTTTCTATGTTGTGTTGTGTGAACTGTTGTTTGTCTTTCCGTCGATTTTCATTTTTTTACATGACGTTGTCAGATTGTCTTCGAAAGGGAGAAACAAAATACCAGAGGAACAATCAAATTCCTAAGTCGAAAATAAACTGACAATGCCATGACTGCAAAGGTGAGACAAATAAAAGTACACAAAACACAACATAGAAATCTAAAGATTAAGCAACACAAACCCCATCAAAACCTTTGGCTGATCGCAGGTGCCCCGGGAGAGGTAAGCAGATCATTTTCCACAAGTGGCACCCGTCGTATTGTTCTTGTTTGTACAAACCCGGAAGTAAGTCTTATTCGGAAGGTAATATTCGAGAAAAGGGGCTGAATTGAAGTTATGACGTTAGAAACGTTCAAGTTCAAATATTCCTTTGGTATCTATTGCATCTTTTATAAAAAAAAAAATAAGACAGACTAGTTGAACTTGAATTTTGTTAAAAAGAATTAGCAGATCCAATAAGAATAAATCCACCAAATTCGGTTCCATACACAGTCAAAATTCAGATGGCAACTAAAAGCGAAGTTTCTGTCTTGAAATGGACACATGTATCACAAGGAGCACACACACATACATATATATATATATAGTACAGTATAATACATTAATAAGTAAAATGTGAAAACAGTACGGGTATAAAGTGGATTAATGTTAAAAAACATATTGCGAACAACTTACCACGCCGCCACCAACAGAATGAACAAACACAGATTGTCCTTTCCTCAGGTTGGCCATGTCAAACAACATGATATAAGCAGTTAAGTAGTTCATCGCTAATGCAGCACCGTCTTGGTAGCTCATATTGTCTGGCATTTTATACACCAACTGAGCAGGGAGTACAACAGCCTCTGCCCAAGCATTGTAATCACAAAAACCAATAACCCTGTCTCCAACCTGGAAATAAAACATATAAATATTCTGGTAAGTATGAAATAATACATAAACAAAAGACTCAGAGATAGACATGCCTTAAGATTGAATTCTACTAATAGTCAATAACGTGAGGAAAATGCTAGTGTGCTCATATCAGATATTAGATTACTTAATCAGTTTCGCAAATATCACTTAAGATGGTATGAGAGTCAAAATTAAAAATGATGGAACTTGTTCATACTTTGCCAAAACCTGAGACTACTATAGTCTAACCTGAGACTACTATAGTCTCAGGCCAAAACGTGGTATATGTCATGATTTGTTCAAAATTATAATAAAAATGTTAGGTTACTATGCATTTTCTCAAGCTAAATATTGTGACAAAATTACATATTGCTCATGGTCCGTAGGGATTATCCAGAACAAAACATCATTTATGTGATTAGAAGTTAAAATTAATGATAGAATTGTAGAATAAAATAGCAGAAGCTACCTTTAGTAACTGCGTTGAGAATAAAGAAAGAAAAGGTATGGTCACCGTACGTTTTTTCCCGGCTAAAATATAAAATAGTAAAATGTATGTAGATTCCTCCAAGAAAAATGCAGTATTTTAGACTTACCTCCCCTATAATGCCAATTCAAAAACATTACAAATTAAACAAGAGTAATCTATGCTTGTAGAAATATTTAATATTTATAAGTTGAATTCTTATAAATTTGTTCTTTATAATGAAAATTCACATTAGTTAGTTACTTTTCTCGTAAAATTTTGCTAACTTTACTGAAAATCTGGACCTAAGGTTCTCTGTTATTTACAATCCAAGATGGTGACAGACACCTCACTACCTTAAATAAATTCAATGACTTGCACTTCAGAATGTGTGGTACACTGGGTGTGATTTTGGCATAAATACTACATTATATGGCAACCAGTTCTACTATTTATTCAATTTAAAGACACCTTATAACATTTGTATAAAAGCAAAATCAAAAACACACTGAACACAGAGGAAAATTCAAATTGAAGAGTCCCTAATCAAATGGCAAAATCGAAAGCTCAAACACATCAAAACCAAATGGAATGTAAGATAGTTAATAAGATATATTATGAACTTCAAATTAAATAAGATATCTTTAAAACGAAAAAAAAAATAGAAGACAGCTTTTATAGTTTATATGATATATTTTAAAATAACTTGTGACAAGACATCATTTTAACTAAATAAGAAATCTTAAAACCTATAAATAAGAAATCTTAAAACCTATAAGTAAGAAATCTTATAACCTAAATAAGATATCTTTATAAACTGTTTACTAAGATATCTTTTTTAATTTATAAGATATATAATTAGTTTGTAAGAAATATAATTTAGTTTGTTAGATATCTTATTCAGTTTAAAAGATGTATCAATTAGTTAATAAGATATCGTTTAACATGTTTAAATAGAATAAATATAAAACGGTCATATTGGTAGCAATGTCGATGGCTTCTTCCAATCTGACTGCAAAGCATAATCTTGTTTTCTATCGAGTCATGGATTAGATGAAATTCCTGAGTAACAAAAATAATGTTATTTCTATTATAATAGTGAAGATGCCCATATACATCGATAACAATGGCATGTATTGCTGGTTTCATCGTTTGTACCTAACACTCGCCAAGGGAAAACTAAAAGTGAAATATTACAGAAAATATTAAATTGCAGCCATGGTTTAAAATAACTTTTACAAAAACCTGCAAATGCTAATTAACCATATTCTCCGCGTCAAAAATTGAGTAGTTGTGTCTAAAAACGGCAATAAACTGTTATTACGTAATGGGAATATTTAAGACAGCATAAAAAGGACAACACACTAATTCCTATGAGAGAAATAATTCTTGCAAAATCATTATTTAATCAACTGATAGCTATAACGATTTCTCAGTTAATAGAAAAAATTACATTGTAAGCTTTTTCAATTGCGATGTTAAAATGTACAATATCGTGGGCGTTCGAAAAGGTCGATTTAGACAACACTAATTAAGTCCCGTTTTATCTCGAATGGTAAAGTGTCTGTCAATAAGTTCTTGAGAGAAAATCAAAACGTATTTTAAAGGTAATCGAATATTAGGTTTTTCCATGTTGGGAATATATTCCAGTGCAGTTTTAACTGAAAAGTAGCCAATACATTGTTGTTTTTTTCTTTTTATGTATATTTACTGAAATAAGAAAACGGTCGATAAATCTATGTTGGCGATGGGAGTCAATGTAATCTGCCATTTATTTCTTTGTTAAAGTAGATCATCTTACAAGAGCCCTTTGACTACTTCAGTATTGTATGTTCTTCTCTAAACTCGTCATTTCAATATTTAGTGTGACCTCCCATTGACCTCATCTGATTGTAAGTCTATCTTTTATCCGAATTCGACTTAGCTATCAACATATGTATTCGTCATAAAATAGGTTATAGAAAGTTTAAGTCTTTACCATACCAACGTCAAGATTATATTTGACAATATATTTTATATCAAACATTTGCAATCACGATGAAAAAGGGGTGTCAATGGTGCGCATCTATTCTTTTACTGCCTGTTGTCTAAAATGAGGATATAATTACTTCACCGTAAATGTTTTTCTTTACATTTATGCTCAAATAAACAACGAAAATCTCTTACTAGATTTTATCAAACGTAAGATGAATTTTTGTATATCAAAGGAATATTTGGCATGACATGGTTGCGACTGAATAGCTGTATGGGGTGTATAAATATGTAACATTGCAATACTACCGGTCAAATCTGATGTCCATATAGAAAGAGTAATCCCGTTTTTTTCACGTTCAGGAAACATTGTAACAATCATTTGAGATGACCTTATTCAAGGAATATTTATGCCCCTACCAAACATATCATTTAGCCTCCTGGACGACCAACTTCAATGAATCTTCTTTTTGTGTTAATGGTCTGGTCTCGGTCATTGAAACTATATAATTCGTTTCTACATTTACAAAAGCAAATTTAGATTGCATGGCACTGCATGCGCACCAAAGAGGTTTAGCTGTTCAGTGGTAAAGTTGGTTGGAACATGGAAGTAATATTTAGATCTGAATATTACTTCCATGGTTGGAAGGAGTATGAGGACTACACCTCGCTATTTATTGATTGATGGACTGAAAGCTGTTTAATGCACAGAAGCGCTAATAAACAGGAAAAACACCTTTCAGAAAAATGAAATCGTTGTTCAAAAGTTAAACATTATTAATATTCATTGTGAAAAGAAATCGGCTTCATTAAAAGCATGTTCTGTTACGCTACTTATTTTTTTGTACATAAAACATGTCCCATAAGGTAAATACCGGCTCCTTTGTAACAAAGTATTTAATACTACGCCATGTAACATTTAAGGACATTTTTTTTTAAAATGGCATTTTTTAACAATTATGTTTCAAAGGAGCATGTTTTTCTTAAATGTCTTTAAAATTCAACAGACAGCCAATCCTCCATCTAACTGATTTCTTCAAATAAGAGAACAGACAGTCATAAGTAAATCTTTATCTTTCCACATTAATAAGCTATTCTTGTCCAGGGATTTGTTATATTATAGAAAACACAAAATCAACTTTCTACATATGTCAAATGAATACAAGTAAATCAATACAACGCATAATTTGATCTTAAAATAGCCATCCTGTCTTTCACAGATAAATGTTCAAAAGGAGATTTTGATGAATGTGCAGAATTTGTATGAAGTTAATTGATTGATGGCGAAATCTGGTCCAAATCTTGAGCTACAAACCTTTCTAAAACTTTCATTCATACGTGTGTTTTCAACATTTATCACCGATGTACACGCTTTAAGCAGAAACATTATCAATCATTGTACGATTTTAAGTTACTAGGAGTAGTGTCACGAACAGAATATTACAATATTTGCTGATAAATGATTCTGACAGCGGATAGTGTAGGTGTTCGGACCAGTCAAATCAATATATGTCTTCTATTCTTATTCAACTCGCCATAATACTCTTGTAAAACTGCATGAAACGCATGTTTTACCATAACAAACATAACCTTGGGTGATCAGCTCTACACAAATCATGCCTTCTCAGAAGAAATCAAATACATTTGTACATTATATGCTTGCCCATTTTAAGTGAGGGCCCTCATGGGGTTTTTGATTATGTGATTACTTGGCCGTTTTTTTAATGATTATTTGATTATTAAGCCAAATATTTCATGATTATTTGATTACCTAGGACTGTATTTTTAGTTTATGATTATTTGATTACTAAAGATAAGCAAATATTTAATGATTATGTGATTATATTGGCAAAAAAATGGTGATTATGTGATTACTAGGACCCCCCCCTATGAGGGGCCTCTTAAGTGTAATTTGTGGTATATATCTATTCGTCATAGACCTTTATTATATTAATGGTGTCACCTTTCTATTGGATCAACGTAACAATTAACAAGTCGAGGAATATAATTTTAAACTAACCCTAATTATTGATCATATGTTCCTAACTTATTTATATTAATATCAAACATTCAATATTAGAAAGTTGAAAGGACTTGCTTTGACTTTGGCTTTTTTGTTAATTGATGTCTGGGAATTGACTGAGGCTGGAAATTCAGATCTATTGGAAAAAAAGAGGAATAAACTATACTCTTCTAGTGCAGTGACAAAATGTACTATAATCTTGAATTGTTTTACATTGCCTTATCGGGGCCTTTTATAGCTGACTATATGCGGTATGGGCTTTGCTCATTGTTGAAGGCCGTACGGTGACCTATGATTGTTAATGTTTGTGTCATTTTGGTCTTTTGTGGACAGTTGTCTCATTGGCAATCATACCACATCTTCTTTTTTATATAACCTCAAAAATCTGTCAATATCAAAAGCTTTGGGTTTTCAGAATAGGATTATTCAATTTAGTTAGCAAAAAATATTCAGAGCTGATTCAATAGGGAGCAGTGGTAATACCCATCCCCGACCCACTGTGTCCCTTTGAATTGGTTCCTGCTTTATTATTTTAATATATCAATGTTTGACATGATAACTATTAAAACAAATTATGACTCAGTCCGCTATGCTCGCCGCTCTTCTAACCATAAATCCGGGATCTCCCCCAGGATCTGGTGTCAATGCGGTGAGTAAAAAGTCTGGTTGGCAGTTGATTTCCAAAATTTAAGGAAATGATCTGAAGTATGTTTCAAACATTGTAGAATGAAGAAACTGAAACTTTTGGTCTAATTTTAAACGTGAGCTGTCTATGATTAATTGCAATTCTTGACCCATTTGCTGTTTGAAATCAATTCTGAATATTTACAAAGAAAATTAGTTTTGATACCGAAATCAGTTCTATTCTGAAATAAAATTGAGAATGGAAATGGGGAATGTGTCGAAGAAACACCAATTGAAAGTACGTTTTTTTCTTTATAATGCACTTTTTTAGACTTTCAAGCTTTGACAATTTATACAAAAAATTGAACTAAACCATGATACAACGTGTGAAAATCAAAGTCGACCAGAGATCATGATGACAGTGTTAAAATATCGATATACTAGTATTCGAACGTATGTATTCCTTTATCGTTGTCTAAAGTAAATCAATGGAATGGATACGGTCATTGGTAAAAATTCGGATTTATAATGGGATGATGGGTAATACCTGTTTTAATAGCTAAAGACCCAAGATGAAAGCAAGCTCAGATGACTAAAACTAAGCTATTAAGTGAATAATAAAGTAAGGATACCTTTATAAATGTACTTGTCTTAGTAGTTTAAACTTTGATTTATCACAATTTTAGGCCTGTTTTACTTAATGTAATGATGTGTATCATTTAGCCAGGATATATAGTAATGAAAACTGACTTTGCCAAAACAGACTTCGATAAACCTTTTTGTTAATAAAATTCAAATTTAAGGCGGGAATTGTTCTGTGATGTCAGCAAGCTACAAAAGAATATAGTATATCTGAGTCATATAGCCATGTAAAATTAGATGAAACACCCGTCTTTAACCCTGTTCTCCTCCGATGTCCTCAACCTCAATGTGTAGCCATTTAAAGCACGCACCAAACCCTGTTGCAGCCTCGAATCGTAGTAATTACAGCACCTACATTGAACCATGATGTATCTCTTCTGACACCTTACAGCAGATTTCAGTCAGTATGTAGCTAATGGTAATATCTTTGGTTAGCTTGCTTGTTAGCTGAACCGTGAAGTCATTGATAGGTAAGGTATACTACCCCCCTTTTAAAGTAGCTTAGTCCTACAGAGAGATAGATTGGTTATCTGTAGGGCTAGTCTACTATTAAAGGAGGGTAGTTAACCTAACCTAACAATGACTTCACGGTTCAGCTAACAAGCAAGCTAACCAACGATTTTATCTATAGCTTCATACTCACTGAAATCTGCTGTAATTAACATCGAAACTTAGTTAAAGCACGTACCTTAAATCCTGTTGTATCTCCTCCGACTGCCTCTACCTCTCCTGAACACTCAAATCCCATCGTAACGGGAGTTTTAGGTGGGTTGTCTAGAATGCCTTGACGAACCATCAGATCAAAAAAATTAAGACCACTGAAAATTAAGAAACACTTACAGTGTGATTTCATGTATATAACGACAGAATTTCACAACTTGCAATTACATACAAAACAGTGTCATCATCATTCCGCCCAGCAGCCAGTGTTTCGGTACTAGGCAACCATACGGCATTCTTAAAGGAGAAAAACACAATTATAGTCGGCAATAAAAAGTCCCAACATGAAAAATGTAAAATAATTAAAACGATAATTACAAAACAAATTGAGAAAAACAAAGATGACAGATATGAACTATCGACAACAACTTAACTAAAGGCTCCCGTGACTTGGGACAGGCACATGAAAAATGTTGTGAGGTTAAACATGTTTGTGAGTGCTCAAGCCTCCCCTAACAAGGGACAGTGGTGTAACAGCAAATTATTAGAACAAACTTGAACAACCAGTAGCAATTGGTTGAACTCAAAAGATCGATACAAGGCACAAAACAACTAACAAAGCCAATAAAAAAGCAACGTGCATTTAAGTCCAATCTCAATTGCCTTGGATTGTCATTTTTCCTACTGAAGGAAGGTGGTTCTCTCCAGGCACCCCAGCTTCCTCCATCAATTAATACTGACCGCCACGAAATAGCACAATAGTGTTGAAAGTGGCATTAAATACATGTCAATCGATCAATCAATCAGGATCAAAGTAAATAAACTGTCTGATAAATGCACGACCTTGCGCATTTCCAAAGTATAAGTAAACAGTATCGACAGAATTTAGAATATTGAGGTGTCATTAACGTGTTTATACAGTAATGCATCGTCAGTTATGTTCAGAATAAGTTTATTCAAAGGATCAACTAGTTTGCATGGATCGTATCTATATTTACGGGCTTCATAAACAACATCACCGTAAAAAATAGGATGTGATATCCCGCTTTTTATAACGATATTGCATTCTCCCTAGCAGATAATACCTGAGCTATAAAATCAAAGGTGTCAGACCACCAATTACTCCCTCCAATTTAGTCCTACTCTGACACGAAATAGTGCATTTGATGTCATTGTTTACTTAAACTAACCACAACATTTGCAGAAATGAAACTTTTGGTGAAAGGGAAATATAGTTTGACCATTTTGAGCCAAGATTCACTTGTCTATGAGTTTGCGTTAAAAATTCAGGTTTAATGCGCTACATGGTACAATAATTTAAGATTTCCAGAAAACCGGGAGTTATTTTGGTAGTACCTGTGTTTTCAAGATCAGAAATTTCTTATAAGACTTTAAACATTAGTTGAAAATTGGCATGTTAAAAGGTTCAATTCATGATATACCTGGTTTCCTTGAAGTTAAACTTAAGGTGAAATATTTAGAAAGCTGTAAAAATTGCAAAATTTTGTTGAACAGATAGGGATTTTTAATTGGTGGTCTGACACCTAAACTCAATGGAAATCGTAAAAATGATCGGAAAGAGGATGATGTTGATGATAAAGACGGCGACGATGAAAAAGATGATGATAACAATGACGACGTCGACGGTGATGATGATGAAGATGAAACAATGAAGCCAAACCTTATCAATGTATACGTTCGTTCACGTTAATGCAGTATTTCCCGTTCACTTCCATCCGTGTTTGATTTGTCCAAGTGTCAACTCAAGATGTTACACATATTGATCAAGATATCAAAATTCAACATTGAGTGTTTACTTTCTGAATTATCTGTCAACTTAAGAATTTGTTTTGCATATGGGTCAACAGTCATTTTCAATAAACATCTTGTAGTCATAGTAATAATAATAAGATGAAAAATAATCCATTGAGTTTACGATAACGCTGTTGATGGACTATCAAGGGAACCATCCACAAAGAAGTTGATAAATATAGACATGATTCAAATGAAATCTTAAATACATGAAAATTCCCAAAATATAACATAAAACATGCCTAAATTATGTGACAAAAATATTTACAAATTTCATTCCTCCCAAATAATAGGATCCCTAATGTACCATAGGTATACCTAAACATTTCAACATCTAGAAGTCTGTTTCGCAAAAAAAGCTTACGACTAAGATTGGTCGTAAGTATATTAAATTGTTCATGACCGGTGGCGGATTCAAAACTTTTTTTCGTAAAAAGGGGGGGGGGGGGCTCCAGTCATTTTTCAGTGATTCCCTATATAGTCCACCAAAAAGGGGGAGGCTGGGCCCCTCAGGGTCCCCTGGATTCGCCTATGATGACTTAAAATCAATCTAAGTCGTAAATTATTTTGAGGATAAGACTCCAGTGGTGGATCCAATAAATGCGGAAAGGGAGTATCGCTCCCTTTTGGTCGCCTTTTTTAGATGACGGCTTTACGTGTTTAGTATAAAATCGTCCAAAAAAATGTTCCTCATTTATTGGGCATAGCCCTTTTCAAAAATTCTGCATCCAACCCTGATATCGGTCAATTAACGTAAATGCGGCTGGTGGGATTCGCTAAAATTGTATTATAAGGTATCTTTTAGTATTTGTTCTATTTGGCTTAAAAAGAGAATATGTTATTTTTCGGGTAGATTTTTGTTAGTATTGTTGCAACTTTACCGGTTGTTGTAACGTTGGTTGTAAAAGGTAAATGCAAATTAAAGAATACCATATGGATAAAAAATATTTTTTGCTTTTTTTGGAAGATGAAAATACTTATATATTCATTAATTTTATTGTGCTTCAAAGAGAACATCTTTTTCCTCTGGGATATGTTTTTGTTCACGTTATTACAGATATACGGGTTGTGTTAACTTCAGTTGTAAACAGTAAATATAAATTAAAGATTACCATATGGTTCAAAAGTAACAAAGTTAACTGTAAATATTTAGCCGAGAAAAATAAATCAAGTCATCAATTCAGTTATCTGAGAGGAATAAGCCTATTAAACCTTCACAAAAATAACGTTAAAGGATATAAAACAGCACAATATGTTGAAGATTGCATTAACATATCAAAACAAAATAAATCTATATAAAATCGATGTTAGATTTTGTTTACCATGCTTTGACTCGTATCATCACTTCTCCTTCATTAGGTGTTGGTTCCGATTTTTGTTGAGTTTTCAACATTTTAACTCCACCAAATCCAGTCAAAACAATAGTCCTCATTTGCTTTCCTTTTGGTGCAGCGCTGTCGTCTGCGGCTTTTCCTTCGCCAGCCATTTCTGTGGACGGTTCTGTCATGATAACAAAAATCACACTAACAAATGGTAGTTAGAAAAGAAACGTAGGATCTGATTGAGAAATAACTACTACGGAAGGCCAACTCCGAAGAAATATCGATCCCGAGGCTCGGTGACAGGATAACAGATCGATGTGGACAGTACGATGTATCTAATCACTACATCGTATAATTGGTTGGATATATTCTTAGTTATGTGGAAAGATAATTGAAAAGGGAAAAAAGTATTAATTACACTATATTGTAATGTATGAGGCAATTACTGATTTGTGTTTTGGAAGTGATAATTTGTTTTGAGGACACTCAGTGAATTCTTTATCTAGCTATCTTTCTTCTTAGGCTTGGACAAGGGATTACTCTGTTCAAGGTTTTTTTTAATGCATATATACAAAGCTTGATTAAATGAATCAATTTCTACGGAAAGTATAAAGCAAGATCAAGTAGGAAGCTGTTTTACGTGCAAGGGTTAAAGTGCTTTTGAAAGCTAATACATATATAATTGTTTCAAGCGCAGCCGATATTCCAAGTTCTTACAACACACATATGTACCGTTCACACCAACTAACAAAAATATTTTGTTTTTTATTGAAATGCATTTACTGAAAATTATTCATAATTTAATAATAACGATTTTTGAAAATTCATATGATATAAACTATAATTTTTAAAATGTTTTACTTTCCGAAATGTTCGATATTTTTACTTTTTGTCATATTATCGAGCACAACGAGAGATTAGCCTGGTCTGCTTTTGAACGGTTGCTAAATTTTTAACTTAAAACACTGACATGCATGTTGAATAATAATCCAGGTAAAACTTGTGTCCTTTTTCGTAAATCCTGTTCAACTAACTTTCATGAATGTACAACTATACCATACAGTACTAAACTAAATTGTGATGTAAAGCGGACCCAAAGTCCATATAAACATTAAAAGTAGACCAAATGAATATATCTTTTCCTGTATAGTTAACTACAAACTTGGTAAATACGCATGCCTATATGACCCTATGTATTATGTAATCCGAGATTCAAACATTAGAAAAATGTAAACTTATATCAAATCTATATATAGTGAGATAGGATACCATTAGCTTATCTTCAAGGTATATAATATTATAATGTCCTTGCATACTTGCTACTTTTAGCAATCTTTTCATACGATCCATTCCTTATTTGAACCATGAAAAGTAAATTCATAAAAATACTGAACTCCGAGGATAATTCAAAAAGGAAAGTCCATAATCAAATGGCAAAATCAAAAGCTCAAACACAGAAAACGAATGGATAACAACTGTCATATTCCTGACTTGGTATAGACATTTTCTTATGTATTTCTTACCATAAGCGACTGAGTAAAGCCACTTTTCCGAGGAACGGTGATGGGTTGAACCAGGTCTTACATTCAGACAAAGGCTATCGGTTGTATATAACAGTCAGTTCAGTTCTTACAAAATCAATCAACCACTCTATATCATTTTACATTTTAACAACTCCGAAAACATGACCATAACCTTTACAAAGTTTAATATATAGATTATAATAAATACAACACAAGTAAAACCCGTTTTTTGTAAACATTTACAGAAAGTCTCGGTACCGACTGTTGATACCGACTCTGACAGTTAAAATGAAGGGTTGTCTCAAAATAATACAAGGTAATAAAAATCAGCTTTTCGATGTATAATTTGCAAATAACAGATAAATGAGATTTTACACAATAATTTATTTTATCTTCTGTTTACCAATCCTGGAACAAGTCTCCACAATGTGTTTGAGTTTTTATCTTGGGTGCCTCCACAAAGTACCCATCACTTTATTTTTTATGTCACCCATCCATGGTATGTTTCACAAGAATTTTATATTCTGCAATGTTTATTTAAATTTTATCCTTACGTTTTTGGTGATCAGGTTTTCTGTTAATTTACTGTTGCGTAAATGGCGTAATTACAAGATGCCGATCATGATAAAAGTTTTTCATTAAAGAATGACATGAATCAATTGTTGCAGAAACTTCGATGAATCAGGAGGGTGAAGATGTTAAACAGGGAAATCTCAAGATTTTTTTTTTATTTCTAACAGGATCCATTGTTATCTACAACAGTATTATACTGAGAAATCAACTTTCGAATAGATGAGCGTATACATGTACTTGTTCCTAACTGAACAAAAATTCTATTCAATTAGTGTTGCATTTAAGGAATATGATATAAGGGGTAGAACATCGGATATGTTTACAACTTAGATAAAATATCGCGTTAAAACATTTTTCTTCGACTTACCCAAAAGTTCCAGGGCTAAAAAGTGGTCAGACTTCATATCAGCAGCCACCTACATCCAAACTTTCAAAACTATCTGTCAGGTATCTATGTGTACCTGTTATATTCCCTGCATTTCATCCACCACCAACTGTAAACACTATCTATTGTATCCCATTGATTAGCCGTATTTTTACTATTTGTTTTTTTACTTATAATTTTAAAACTATAAAGTTTATATTTGTATAGTAATAATAATTCATGAATACGATATTAAAATAATAAATCTGAGTATTAAATGATTATTCCATTATGCATGTCACATGTGGTATATAGCTTTTCAACCTTTGTGGTCGAACTATAAAACGTTTTGTCTGGTTAATCTACGGACACTGGTTTCCAAAAACAAAACAAAATTATTAATTGGTCCTCACCGTCACGTATTTGGAGTATATGAATATGCGAATTAGCAAATGTTTCGAACTATTAAGGTAGATCACAAGTATATATTTTCTGAGACCGAATTTATTTTGTAATTTGCCAAAATGACGATTTTACTATGCTCTTTTCAAAAATAAAAAAAAAAAGTATGGGTCACCGTGCTATTTTTCAAGCTATGAGTCGTTATAAATTGCCAAAAATTGGTTAGTTTGTTCATGAAAATACACATCAGTGTGCATAAAAAAATTCTATGAAATAAATAAAAGGTTTCGTAATATGTTTTAAGAAAATGAAAAGAAAACATGGTGTCACCGAACTTCAAGTAAAAATTAAAAAAATCCCTATGAGCCCAGTTTTAATGTTGTACTAAAAGAGTTATCTCCCCTTAAATGACACAATTGAAAAAAAATAATATATGAACTATATACTCTATTTAACTCATCCTTAATATCAAGTAAAGGAGATACTAGATTTAGATGTGATTATATAAGTAAAATGTTGTAGATATCAAATATAATATTGTATTTTGTAATATTGAAGAGGATAATCTTTTTTACAGACCTCGCATATGCTGTTGATTCATATATTTAATCACAAGAATTATGTTGAAAGTGTGTTGTAATGGTTTATTTCCAAGTTGTATATTAGTATTTTATAAGAATGCCCGTCTGTCTATCTACCATAGGGATCAATTTACAACAGATATAAAGACAACCACTATCTAGTTTTCTAGAAATTCAATGCAATGTACTGATAATTCTGACTTTGATATACTGACCCAACACATTAGTGAACTTGTTTTTTTCAAAGGGTTATGATCCTTTTTGTTGAAAGTTTGACACAATGACGCTTTAGCCTTGACCTTTGACATAAAGATTAATATATCCTCAGTATCCACCAAAGATGAAGGGAATTCTCAAGACCAGTTTGGTAATGACTGGACCAATTTTTCATCATATATTCAGATTTTTTTAGTCGTATTTCAATCAATAAACTGATACTGTGACCATTGACCTTTTGACCTCAACATTTATTTAGTTTTCTTTGGAGAAAGTTGAAAATATGGTTTTTGACCTAGAAATTTTATAAGTCCAAGCATTGTCTCATAATGCAAACCAGATGCTCTGTAGGGCGCAGCTTTATACGACCACAGAGTTGGAACCCTGAACAGTTGGGGCAAGTATGGAGACAACATTCAAGCTTGATACAGCTCTGAATTTGGACCGTGATTAAATAGTTGACACAGCATAGGTTTCTGACACAGAATGAATGTGGTATAATGAACTTAATATTTGAGCAATACATTTTACTGTTGGATATTAATCCCCTCAAAAAAGAATAACGAAGAAGTTTTCTTTTTCATTTCTGAAATCTTTAAATGGAATTGGATTACCTCCCTTACACTGCTTTTAAATTGTCTTAATTGTCCTTTAACCAGAAAACCCCTTGTTCTTGTCCCTAATTGATAAATGATTTGAGCCATAACCCCCATACCATTCCCTTTGTAGTATGGAAACTTGTGGTATAATTTCAGAGAGATTTATACATTTAAACACAAATTATCAACTGGAAACTACAAAAATGCTTATTTGGGCCCCTTTTTTTGGCCCCTAATTCTTAAACCTTTTGGGACCATAACCTCAAAATCAATCCCAACCTTCCTTTTGTAGTTATAAACATTTTGTTTTATGTTTGAAGGGTGTATGGTTACCCATACTTGTAACGTGACGGTACCCCAATTGCACCTATTTTGACAGTTTTTTCACCTACGTTTTTTTATGATTAAGAAAAAAATGTCCATACTGTGTTTATTTTGTAGCCCTATCATTCTTTATTGTATAGGTATGCCAGTTTAATTTTTTAATCCATATTGAGTCATAAAAAATTGGGTTTGAATCAACCTCCAAACTATCCATGATTCTGTAATGAGGAGTACCCAAATTGCATCCATGCTTAAATTCACATCGTCAAAAGTATAATAACCGAGCTTTTGTTTAATTTCTTCAAATATTTTGAAAAATTGAATATTATTTCGTGCTTACTCTTCATACTTTACGAAATGGATACTTATAATACATTGTATTTGCTAATTTTTAAAAGGTGACGTTTTGATGACGTCGCATGGTGACGTTTTCGTACATTTTGCTTTTTCAGTAAACAGTCCATCTGTTGATAAATACTGTGAACGTTTTGTGTATATCTAAATATGTTTACCTATGTTGAAAGACGTGCATAGTATCAAAACATAAAAATACAAATTGTTTAGTCTCTAGGAAATCTTGTAAGATTTCTGTTGCTATTTTTTCTAAATAGGTGCAATTTGGGTACTCGGTGCAATTTGGGTACCCTTTATACGTTAGTTGCTTACATCTATGTCATTTAGACTCTGGTTTAAACAAATGCATTACAGTTGTCTATTTTAGTGCATATATGAAAAAAAAGAAATAAAATAAATACACTTAAGCTACGAAAATGTATAAATTTAAAATTCAAATAAAATTCTGCGAACTTTCATGAATTATTTGGCGAATTAACGTCATAGCAAAACACAACGTCATACAAATGAAAACTCTCATTGGAAAGATTATTTCGTTACTTGTAGGTTTTGAATATTATATCTCATTAATTTGAAGTTTTGGCGGTATGTGCTATTTTATTTTAGATTCCGTTGTATTTGTATTTTTCGAACATTTATGGATTTTAGAAAGTCAATATGGGGACTAACAGTCACCGACTCCTTAGTTTCCACATGTCAATTGTGCATTTGATGGTTATTATAGTAGCATTTACAAAACCAATGTTAATTAAAAATCGCTATTATTTAGCTTAAGAATTATAAGGATTAAACCCATTTTTTCTAGAGGTTATTGATGTGTTAACCGGGGCTCCTACTCACAAACTTAACATAAAAGTCCTTCAGACTTTTATTCAGTTTTTGAGTTAATAGAAATGTGCATTTACAGAAAAGACCTGCTTTTAAAGAGTATGTTACCATACTATATCCAAATTCTATTTTATCTGACAATAAACAAATGTTATTTTCTTTTTATTAAAAAGAAATCATAACAAATATCACAGACAAATTCACAAACATACAGATGTAATTCTATAAATAGATATAAAGACAAAACTATCGGAAAATCAATAAATTACATTAAAACCTTTTCAATTTTTCAAAGATCAAAACTTCTACATGTATTTTAAAATCCTTCATAGCAAACATTTTTCAATATGATTAAAAGTTAATGTACTCAGTACATACAGAATAACTATTGATGTTTATATTGTGACTGTGTCAAAAGAGTCATTTATAAATAGTATTCAAGGTATGCTTATTAAACATGAGATTATGCTCTCTTTTTACTCCAATAGTATAACAACATTCATTTATGTGTCACTGTCAGCCTTGGTTTGCAAGTTTACAATATGAACTGAGAAATATGAGAAAAATGTGACTTATCCTACCAGTCTCATTTATTTTTTCAGATACACCCAAATAATTTGCGAGATATGAAAAAGAGAATAAAATATTCTGGCATTTGGAAAACATGTTCTTGTCACCTCAAAGGGAGGTACAATTAACCATTCATTATTACACATGCCACCAAATTCAATTTAAAAGATACTGAAGTCCTTCACCATTAAAATCCTCAAATAGCTGGTTCCATTTGTCTTTTCTCCTTTGAAGGAGGAGGATGTTCCACTTCATCAATAGCCTCATCATAGGACGGTGGGAGCTCTGTAGAGGGAGGGGGAGGTAACTTATCTATATCAGACTGTCTTATCGTCCGTGACAAAGCAGGGAGTGTCTTACCACCCATCCCACCCATGGCTGCCAGTGGTGGCAGTCCACCCATTACCCTATTTGGAGCAGGATGCGGGGTTGGTGTTTCTGCCTCTTGACGATAACTAGCTCTGGATTGCCTGTCATCCTCGTATGGATCGTAAGGTGGTATAATTGGTGTTGGGGCAGGTGACGGTGGGACTTCGGCTGGTCCTGTGTCCGTCTGGGATACTGGTGGCTCCTTGACATAAGAAGG
Organism: Mytilus trossulus; assembly: GCF_036588685.1. Taxonomy (NCBI): domain Eukaryota; kingdom Metazoa; phylum Mollusca; class Bivalvia; order Mytilida; family Mytilidae; genus Mytilus; species Mytilus trossulus. The sequence continues at coordinate 82,438,766 of NC_086378.1, forward strand.
TGGTAATTTGTTGGCATTAGAGTCTGATGGAGCCTCTGGTTGAGGTTCAGGCTTGGGTGGAGTTTTCCAGACTAAGCTATCACCAACTTGTAGGGCAGTAGCTAATTTGGTGGCTGCTTCTTGTGTCTGAATATAAAATAAGAATATATTTTTATGTAAAATATCACAAACATTTTAGCTTTGTATATTGTAAAAATTATCTTACACAATCTGATCTCAACTGTTTCAAGATATTGTACCTAAGGCCAGGATTTTTTAATTTGTTGGTTTACGGATCCGCCGACCCGATTTTGCCGATTTCCAAAATAAAAATAAAATCGAATTTTCAGGCTTTTTTTTATTCTCGCCGACCCTAACAAATGCATTATCCCTGAAAAATAATTAAAATATCCTTTTTTATGAAATGAAATGCATTAATCACTAACAGAAGTGATGACACTTTCTGCTGTGAAAAATGAAACTTTCAGTTTCCTTTCCCAAAATAGACAAATCAATTATTAATGACCTTGAAATGTCATTTGCGCAAATAATTTTGCGGAACGAAACCTGTGTTTAAAACCAATTACACAATAAGTTCATTTCCCTTATTTGTAACCAGTCCGTAAGATGCATGTTCTCATATAAATAGACTTGTCCAAATGTGGACAGGTGGAAGTTCAAGACATCAAGTTAAAATACTGAATTTTAACAAATCATTTGATATTTTCTTGTTTTATGGATAATAAAAAAATATCGTCCATTTGGATAAAAAAACGGGAATGCATGACAACAGATTATTTAACCTGATATTCTCGTTTTTCCAGTGGACGAGTCTATTACGTTTTTGACACATGTGTTGGAACTTATTTTCGTACGACGTTTTTACTTTTTTCTTTCTTTATCAGTTTTCGTGCTTATTATTTTTCACCAAGTTTTGATTAAAAGCTAAGTCAAATAACTGACTGGAATCTGTTTTTCTTGTTTGTGAAATGACGATTTAATTTCGTCTTTGTCCGTGTACCCCCCTTTTTTTTTACGGGAAATTATTAGACAATGTCGACAATGTCATGCGATGTTTACAGTTGAGCAATAATATTTCATCAAACTAAAATTTAAGAACGTTGAAAAAATATTATGACAAATATATTATTAGAAAGGTGAAATATATTTTTATTTTGCATATCAGTTTTCTGTCTTGAAAGATTTTTTTTTCTTTTTTTTTCCGACCGACCGACCTGACTTTTTCATGGAGAAAATCCGTAAACCAACAAATTAAAAAACCGTGGCCTAATGTGTGAAAATAAGTGAAAATAACAAAATCAATTTTATCTTTGTGCTGTAGTGATACTGCTGAATTGTTAATTTTGTGTTTTTCATACATCTGTCATATTTTATAAAGTGATTTAAACAGCAAAGACCAATCCAGTGACCCCCTTATACTCTCATATCATTAAAATGTCAATTTTTACCACAAATTTTAAATCAAACTATGTGGACTGATCGTTGAAAAGTGACAATTTACTAATGTCAGTTTCATTCTATAAATTTATACTTATCATAAGTTTTAATACTGCATCCTTGGACATATAAGTACTATACTACAAATATCAATTGTTGGACATTCAGATTTATTGATCAGTTAATAGTTTTGTAGTCTCTTAATAAGATCAGAAAGCATCTCTTCTGGATTAAAGGTAAACATATATGAATGTTTTGTTATGCTTGTCATTAAAGGTAGGACTATTTTACAAAGTTCAATGATCAGTAAGAAATAAATCAGACATTTGTTTTATAATTAATTAAATATGCATTAACTGACTTCAATTTAAATTAAAAAAGACAATGTGATGAATGTCTGAAAAGAGGATGGTCTAAATGCAAATGTTTTGGATTTGGTGATAACCAAAATTTGATGATGGTGATTTTTCTATTGATAATTTTTTAAAGGCCACCTGTTTTATTTTAAACATCACCATGTGTAAATGTTGACTACATTACCTCAGCATCCAAGCTCCCCTGACCAGCTTTAACTCTAGATTCAAACTCCCTGAACTGACTAGATGCTTCCCTCTTATCTCCTTTGTTATACAAGAATATAGCAAAATTCAATGGGATGTTGGGATCTTTCCTGTAAAAATATCATTCTGAATAAATTTAAGCCTCTCATAGCTCTACGGCACCAAGAAGTACCACAAATATGATTTTAAAATCTAGACAGGGATTTTCATACAGAGTTTAAATAAATCAAAAGGCACACTAAGTATACATAAATGAGTCCTAAAGATAATATATTATGACAAAATCATTATTTGTTTTGGGCATATCCTTCAAAAGGATAATAAAAATTAACCAAAGCCATATTGTAATCGGCTTAATGTGACAGGAATCCAGGGCCTGACAGCACAAATTTACCAAAAATTATTTCCATTTACCGTAACTATCATAGGTGGGGCAAAAAAAATGTTGCATTCCTTCCTTACAAAGGAACAGAAATTGACAAGTACCCTATAATTGTAAACTTACTGATCAAGACCAATAGCCTGTTCATAAGCTTGCTTAGCATTGTCTGGGTCTTCTAAATACGATAATGCCACTGAAATTATAAATTATTTTCTACAGAAAATAACATCCAAAAATCTATTGGTTTCACAAATTATTATTTATTCATTATAATTATTACTTGCAAATTATTCCATATGACAACAAAATAAAATATTACCATCAGTACATGTATTTATGCATCGATGACATTTCAATAAGTTTCTAATGATCCAAACTATTCTAAATCTATTTTGCCTTGGTACTGATCTTATTAAATAATAACTTATTAGCCTGGGGTCCTGGCTAATCTTGTCAGTATACAACGTGCAGCTAGATATCAGGCTGGGATACCAGGCTTATAATTTATCTACTTACCTGCTAGTAATGAAAATAAAGCAGACATTTTTGGTCTGAGATTTATAGCAGCACTAAGGAAGTGGAAAGCTGAGGCATATTGTTGCATGGTGAGATGTACCAGTCCTAGGTTGTACAATATCTTCCAGTCAAAGGGAGCTAAGTAGTTGGCTCTCTTAAGACAGCTGATAGCCTATGGATGGGGAAAAAACATGATCAAATCAGTTTCCTAATGTAAATATTGCAAAAGGGCTATATTTGTACCTAGGTTCTTCTTGAAAGAGAATCAAAAGCTAGCCTTTTTAAGTGCACAGGTAAATTAATAAATGAACAATTAATACCACATGTTTTTTTTTTTACATCAAAACTGTTTTTTCATGCTTAGTTTCTGTTTGTGAAACAAAATGATCTTCTAATAAACGTACTCTGTCAAGATGAATTTTAAACAGCTTTTATTATTCACACATGGATAGGAGTCATTTTGAAAGAGTTGCATGGAAACTCACTGGAAAAATGACTCTATCTAAACATACTTAGTACTTATGTTGTTTTATTATCTATTGAAATTCAGTTAGAACTCTTCCCTAAGCATAAGTAAACTGACGATAAATTTCTTCTGGAAAAAAATTAGTTCCTTCGGTGAAATTTAAGTGCAAAATTTTTTTCAGGGCAACAATATAACTTACAGCCACATATTTCTTCTTTCCAAAGAAGGCCATTCCAATATTATTCCACAATGGCGGACTTTCAGGTGTCCCCACAGCAGCTACTCTATACTTGTTCAGAGCAACATCAAAGTCGCCATGTGTCTGCATCATACTTCCTGCTGCCATGATGGCCTTCACATGGGAAGGGTCATAGGTCATGGCATTGCCCAAATTTTCAAATGCTTTCTGGAACTGGGTTACCTAAAGAATAATGCATAATAGTTTGGGAAAACACTCTTGAGATAAATAAAGAACTATAACTCCTTAGAATATTGTATTATTTTCTTAATAAGTTTGCACTAAGACCAGTGAAAAAATTAAATATGGTTAAACAATAAATATTATTATTGAATCTGTTTTAAGATTTATCACATAATTTCGTACTATAATTGGAGATCTTTTAAGAATTTATAGATGAATTCAGTAATAACTAACACATACATATTCAGGGTAATAATATGTAAATGTCAAATGTAGATATCCTGCTGCATATAAGACTTACAAGTTCTGTATAATTTCTTTTAGGCTAATTCTTATAGGCTATACCCCATAGAGTAACAGTCAACATGAAGAGAATTTAATCTTCCCTATACAATTTTCAGACTCAAAATTCACCAGTCTGGCCTTGGGGTCATACCGGTACCGTAATCACTTTGAGTACAATTATCAATCAGATCTCAACACTGGATTTGGTGTTTCTAACTCAAGTTTTGTACAACGATTAATGTGTAAAATTTAAGGACTATAAGCCAATTCTTTATCATACCTGGCTTCTGATTGGAGCAGAAGCAGTAAAAACAAATTTTAAAGTATTTGGTTTCATCCATTCAGTGGTAAAACGGGCCAGGCCCACAACTAGCCAAATTATAGGTATATGTTAATTGTTTTCAAGCTGGCAGAAACTTTAAATTTATAAAAGATTTGAATATAAATACAAATATAAGCATTGTACAGATATGGTATTGATTTATTTATCATTTTATACTAATAATTGTTAATTGACTCACCTGCATGTACAATAGGCCGAGTGTAGTTAACATGTCAGGATTTTCTGGAGAATACCTAAAACCAATGAAATATTTGTAATATATCTTCACCCACTTGGATCTGATAGTCAAATTTTTAAACAAAACATATTCTGCTTTCAGGAAATCACTAAATGGCATTAGCAAGATAATATACTAAAGGATACACTTTTTCAAAATTAATATTGGATAAGCTAAATTAATGCAAAAAGTAGCCATTCCTTGATTTTAGATAATATATTAACTCAAATCCTAGTACAGTTGTTCATTTGATGCCATGATAGGATTTTTTTTATTATATGCCAGATAAGTTTTTGATCTAAATTTTGTTGTTCCCTAAACATGGTAATGTTTTATGGACACATTTTTCTTGTTTAACTTTTATACTCACTCCACAGCTTGTTTGTATATATCTATTGCACCATTTATATTGCCCTCCATTAAATAAATTTTCCCTAGCATTAAAAATGTTATCTCATGTCTTTTAAATGTCAGAGCCTGGGTCAAACAATGTTTTGCCTACAAAGAGATTAAATATAATTAATTTTCTGTTAAATTGGATACAAGATTTTCTAGGCAGTTGCCAAAATGTTCCCCTTGCCACTATTTTAAAGAAAGAAAACATGTTTTTTTCAGGTGTTTGTTTTTTTTATCTGACTGACATTGAGTAAGTATATAAATCACTAAATTCTGCTAATATATTTCTAAAAGACTATTAACAAAATATGATTGTAGAGTTACTGATATTCAATTTCAATTAAATGTTATTGAATGCTGATGTTTCAGCCATTTAAAACAGCTTTATTTGTTAATGCATGCATGAAACTAAAATATCTGTGGAAGTTTAAGTGGCCTAATTGTTACTGTCTTTAAATGATTAAATCTGCAATACATGAACTTTTGTGATTCACTAAATACCTTGTCATATTCTCTTAAGTACATGTTACAAACTCCTTGGTTATGAGCTATTTCCTGAAAATATTAGCAACATTTAAAATATATTACTGCATATCTTATTTCTCATCAATAAATTTATTTCATAATTTAGAGTAAGAATATATGTAGTCACAATATGGGAGACAATTCAATGTAATTTAACACTTATATGGGAGATAACTCCAGAACAACTAAAAAATTGACTTTTAATTTCTCCTTTCTGACAATCAGAAAAACTAGCATGTAGAATCTTTATATAATTAGTTTGAACAATAATCAAACGAAAGCTACAGTGAAAAAGTAGATTTTAGATTTAAATACTACATTATAATCAATGATTATAAAAAGATGATGCAAATTTAATTAGTTCACTGTACTTTCCCCCCTATCCATATTGTTTTAAAGAATAAAATGAAATACTCCCTTTTCATTATCTAAAAAGAAAATGGATATCTGAACATTATAACTTTAATGTGTTCAAAGACTTGCCCAATCTCTCTCATTAAGTTTGATGGCTTCATTATAAACATCAAGTGCAGCTTTGTGCCTAGCCAATAGGAATCTGTTGATTAAAATGTTGAAACAAAAAGTTGATTAAAATGAGACATGTATTAGATAATATCTTTAAATATATAATTAGTTCAACCTAGGTTAATTCCATTTCCTTTAGATGAAGTATCAAAAACAGTAAAATGATAGCATAAAAAATTTCAATTTTGTTTTTAAATGAATTAAACTATTTGTTTCTGTAATAAATAAATAAGAATGTGCATCGGTTGAAGGAAATAAATGTCATACAATTGTCAGGCTTTTCATTTCAATTTTATACATTCTAAAGATTCTCTTTCATTCTTCTGAGTTTATAAAAAATAAATTCCTTGAAATCATTTAAGTTGTGAATCTTAATATATTTTCATGATTTAGATTGTATGACTTACAGTGATCTTGCTACTTGTTTCAGATTATCAGCACTATGAGGATTAAGTAATGTACAGGTCTGAAACAATTCTAGAGATTCTTGTATCCTACCTTCCTGTCTTAATATCAATGCTGAAAGTATAAAAGTGTAACAACCAGTTTTTTTTAAATCCTTATTTTAAATTTATAATGTAAAATTTCCTTCATAAAAAAGGAATTAATACTTACATGATAAAAGCACTAGTTCATACATATCTGCTTATCTTAAGTGGCAGACAGAAGGAAACATTGCCACAACTTATTAGATTGCTTCTAAACTGATAATTAAAAAAAACACAAATTTTCTTGTCCCTCAAAAATCTCCCTGTACCCACCACCAATGATATTCAGGAAAAATTTATCAAATATGTCTTATATATTTAGTCACTCATACATATTTCTATTCCAACTCTCAATTATGTTCTATCTAGCTAGCCTTCCTATCAAAAGTACTGAGTCTGATATATTAAACTACATTTTACATGTAGATATTCACAATCTTACCTTGCACATACACAGCATATTCACACATGCCCCCACTCTCGGCCATTGATTCTTTGATGAGTGATTTACATGTATCAAACTCCTTCCTGACATAATGGAGATGTATCAACCAATTCTTTCTCTCAAATATTGGTAGTTCTGGTGCTTTAAATAAAGTAAACATCTTTTTTATAATAGAATACCTTGTTTAAACCTAAAATTGATTACATGTACATCCTTTTGTTTCTGGTGTTCAGAGGTCTCATTGTCAATTCAACCAATATCTCCTTAGTGTTACATTAAAACCGTGCCTAATACAGAATTCACACCAGCAAAAGTGGAGATCATCATGATCATAAGAATGCAGTTTACAAAACATTTCTTTAAATTTTACTTACTGTAAAATGAAAACTTGTAGTTAACCAAAATTAATCAATAGACGGAAAATCCAGATAAGACTTCAAGATTCATCTACAAATTCAGAAGAATGCAAACACAATATACAAGCAATTCAAAATGCAATAACTCACCAAAATCAAGATGTATACTAAATATATTAAATAAAATTCTACAGATGCTTATATAAAGTCACCAGTCTGACAGACATCAGTATAAAAATATTTTAGAATTATGCCTTAAACATCATGAAAATAGGCATTAGAACTTTAAACATCTTTTAGATTTTATTCTGACTATTTAGCCCTTTCCTCCATAATGACGCCTTTTGATGCCACCCCCTTACTCCATAATGACGCCTTTTGACGCCACCCCCTTACTCCATAATGACGCCTTTTGACGCCTGTGTAGTACCTCAGTTGTAACACTTTGACTACAAAGTGTCTGCAGTTGACTTAATAAAATTTGTATCCAATATGTATCCATAGGAATATCTGACTTAAATTTATTTGATGAAATAGTTGTTTTTCACAATGCCTTAATACTTTAAAGCATATGTTCAGCATTTTATTAAAAAAATCCTATGCGAATCAAGTATGCAAAAAAATAATTCAATGGAGGAAAGGTTTAACCAATTTGTTATCTGTATCATCATCATGAACATGGATGATAGATTCCGAACAACTGCCATTGATTGTAATTATTTTATGCATAAAATCTATTTGTATTTAATGCAAATTATAATAAAGTTAAATACAGGTAAGATCAAGTGTATTCTATACCTCTTTTTGGTTTAGGTTTAGGAGGACCAGCTGGTATACTTGGTACATCAGAGGAGGTGTCTATATCTGATGCTCCTGCTATCTTCACTGGCTCCTACAAAAGGAACACTCCATTAAAACTAAGTCAGTTGGAAAGAATATCAAAGGTCTCCAATGCATAAATGTTCTCTTTGCAAACCTAATTTTAAGTTCATAGGTATTTATATGTGATATATGAGATGTTAGTCCTCTTTCCTGATTAATGACATCATTAATACATGTATATCTGCACAAAATATGTAAAGTGATTTTATATGACTCTTAAAAACTTTCCACTGTTGTCTCTCCCAGCTAATTATAAGCCATCAATCCAAAAGCTTTAGCACACAACCCACATGCTGAGTGTGAGAACTCAATTGAATTGTTGGTGCCTTTAATCTATAAATAAATATGAAAATGATAAGATCTTTGGACCATTTGACAGTACAAATGTACAACTGTACATGTTTGATCAATTCAAATTGTAGAAAAAAAATGATTGTATTTATCAACCTGTAGATAAGATTTTAATTTTACCAGGCAGAATTCTAGAAATACATCTGTACATTTATATTTATGAAATTATTCCAAGCTGTTCATATATACTATTTTATTATTTATAAATGTCAAAAACAAATAGACACTGAAGTAGAGGAATTTGCTAATGGTTCAGTTAATTAATGAGTAACAGTTACCCAATTTTTTTTACACTGCCCAATTGCAGACTTCCAGAACTGATATGTTTGGTCCTGTCCTACCACACTTATTATACTTTACACCATTTAATGGTGTAAAGTATAATAAGTGTGGTAGGAGTAAACAATGAAGATCTTTGAAGAAAAAAAAAGAAAAAAAATATTTTTTACAGTTTTTGACGATTTTGATAGTTGTTTTGAATCTTCTGTCTTTCTTTTTCAAGTCTTAGATATGTTAGAGATGATTGACTTAGTCTTAGATCATCATGACCATTTTCATTATCCATTTTGTAAAGATAGAAATAATTCATAAACATGTTATGTCATGTATGTTTTTAAAATGTCACTTAATTTATTTCAAGTTTGGTTAATAACACAAAAAATTGAACAATATCAAACATGAATAAAATACAAAATTTCTTTGTTTAAATTATCTATATCATATCAATAAAAGAACATAATTACAAACCATTAAAAAAAGGTTGTGAATGAACAAGGTGTGAATGTGAAAACCTGAGAACGAGAATGGGAGCGAAGATGATTTTGGGCGAACGGACCAGGATTCATGCCAAGGTACAATGTACATGTATTGTAATAGGTAGTGTTGGATAATCGGTTGAAATTACCAACCGATTATCTATTACAATCGGTTGACAGCAACCAACCGACTATCTGTTATAATCGGATCATAATACCTTGCCCTTTTTTTCAAAGGAAATCATGCATTTAGTCTCAATGTACATGTCTAATGTGTACATTCCATATCATTGCAGAGTTTATTTATTCATATTTGATCTTTTGTTTCCTTTTCATATATACTGGTGTACTAAATATTAATCCTGGTACCTTTGATAATTATCTATTCAGCAGTTAAAACAATGAATTAATAAGAATTAAGATTCATATTGAACATATTTTATCTCATAATTACAACATTAATTACCAACAGTGACACTAACATTAATGGTGTTACTCACAAAACAATTTTAATAACATAGCTGTATGAAAATTTGAATGCTTCTAATTAGGAAAAGATATATAAAGTTTTTAACTTTTAGAAATTTAAAATTAAGACAAAGAAATAAAACAATGCATTTGCATTATAATACATACAGTAAACAAAAGGTATTAAAACAATATGTCTGTTAATTCGTGTAGAACGCTTTTTTTCACTTTTGTGATCATTAATTTCTGTCAATTGTGTCATTTGTGCGTCTGAACTTATAAGATCTTATAATTGCAAGTCGTGAAGAATGCGGAATTATTACATAGTTGAACGGTATTCGATTCGAGATTCTTATATTTTATAAATGGCGGACAAATTTCAGAAAATTTACAAAAATAAACGATGTTTGGCAAGCAATTTGGAAAGGAATATGACGTTTTTGATGCTACAAATGGATAAAACATAACTAAAAGGCAATTTGCAACACGTTCTAATGAAGCAACGAAATTATTTTGTCTAAAATCAGAATGATTTGTACCGCTCTCAAGTAACAAGGGCAAGTACCGTATAAATGAAAGAAAAAGTATTTCATACAAAGTTATTTACGTTAAATAACATTCCATCAATCTGCAAATGCTTTAGTCACGTTTATAAAGAAGGAAATTGGGTTAATATTTTAATTATGGGATGTTTGACATTGTTACTGTCATCGACTGATAATTTTTGTTAATATTGTTTGACTGCGCATATAAAATGCAAACCGTAAACAGACCGGAAGTTGATACATGTAAGCTAAAAGTTCGGAAACTTTAACGACAATCGATTGAACAAAATCCCAATCGATTATCGACATCGCCAGGCCCAACCAACTGATTTCCGACTTATTCCGATCATCAGAACAACACTAGTAATAGGCCAGTTTGGGGACCCAGTTTTTCAGACAAATCTGTCATGTGACTTCCATCACCAAGTGACAAAAATGTATGCATAGAAATATACAACACATGTTGAGTAAACGGGTAAAAAGGTTTTATTTTATACAGCACAAAACATTGGGAAATTAAAATCTAAACAGATAGTCATCCTCTCTCATTCATACCGCAATCACGATTATGTACTTACGGAACATTAATTATTTATATTCTACCCTACAGAATTAGGATTTTGAAAGTGCTGTAAACTTGTAATAGAGCAGGGATACAGGCGTGCCTTTTATCTGGTAATTAACGTCATAATTTGTCGATCTTTTCCAGTGAAAGACATGATTTCAGAAATGACCTATTGTTTAGTGTTTTTAAAAATACATGTACCATGCATAAATAAAACGTGTCTTTTCATACACTCTTCTAGCCTAGTGACAGCCAATTAATTTATATACAGTGATAATATAACATGGAAACTGACTTTTACAGCAATATATTTTCTTATTTATACCTGAACTACTTCTGTAAGCGCAGTTTTATCTGGCAGTGGACTGCCTTCTCTCACTCCATCGGCCATATTGTTAGGAATAGTTACAGAGGTTTGTTCGAATTCTAATTTGGGAGTTCAACCAAAAAGTCCTTTAATGCGGCTTTTGCCTTTCGTGTTTACGACTTTGTTAAATACGTAATAACTTAATATATATTAATTTAAAATAATAGAGCTATTTTCTTTTTTCCTAAAAAGACCAATACTGAATATTTCGAAGACATCAAATTTTAAATCGATATAACATTCGAACATTACAGTGAAGACGAGGACACACAAAATTATTATATTTAACAATGCATAACAACGTACCAATAATTAACAAATCCGAAATGAATGAACACGTGGATATTCATAGATGTATTCATACAGACCACAATTTTATGTAGCAATTCTGATTATCATTATTTGTTCTTGTTTTTTTTTTTTTTTGTTGTTGTTGATTTCATTTTTGTATCATTTTTAATAAATCGACTTGGAAGCAAGACAACTCGCACCACTGGCAATTCGGCCACACCGAACCGACCCACTTTTTTACCAACTCGCACCACTTTTTAAAAAAATCGTCCCACTATAGTTTCCCCGAACATTTAAAATTCAGGCTGTGAAATATCGAATCAACTATATGTTTCATGTTCTGGGGGGCTGTGATTTTGCTACATATAATTAAAATGTTATAATTGTGACATCAGAAAATTCGAATCTCATAAATTCAATAACTAAAGTATATTAAACAAAGTATTTTGAACTCCTAAACTAAATTAATGTTCAATCTAAATATTTCAGAATTATTCATCCCTAATAAGGCAGATGATCAACATGATTGAGGTTCCCCGGCTCGATAAATCGGAATGAAAGTATGTGCTGAGGCTTATTTCATTTTTATAAACTGAAACTGTAGAATATTTTCGTTGTTCTATTTACTGTTCCTGACTTATAAAATACTTTTGTGATTAAAAAATCACACTGCATCGCTAAAACATTTACAATCTGTTAGCTTTTAATTCATTGAAAATATAACTGATGACCGGTATACTAGAGTATCTCATTGGCAATCACAATACATTTCTGGTGTTATACTATTAGTTGTGAACCAATAGTTATCTCACATTCTCATTAAAAAAAAAAAACACCCACCTAATTAAATGGGCATTTAAAAAGTCAGAATGTGAATATATATGTTCAAACTCTTTTAGTCATTTTTTACGGTCGCAATAAACAAAAAAGCTATGTCAATTGGACATGCTTTGATACTGCTAGAACACACCCGTCACGATGTCGCGGGTCCGTGACTGAATTAAAGTATATAACTATGCGCAAGCCTTATTTTAGTATTAGTATTGTCATCTGATAAAGTCATGTCGATTATATGATACAGTTTTCTCTGCTTTCAAATTTTTCTGTTTGAACCCGTCGAACTGGAACTTATCAATTATTGGTAATATTAATTATTTGGAAAACAAAAGGTCCTGGAATGGAGTATTTTTTTAATCAACAGCATTGTCCTATATTAGTTATAAATAAAGTTGAATTCTTTGATTCGCTGTTTTACGTCAATTAAAAACTGTATCTATACGCCTTATTTTTTAGTCCAGATTTTTAGTATTCTTATTATTATCTCAGAAAGTCTTACTGATTAAAATACAATAGACCTGTAAAAATTTGACAATTTTGTAGTGTCAACCCTGTGATTATGACCCGTGTATATAGCATATCAATCCTGAATAAGCATATTAATCCTGAATACACCGTTTGCTGGTGCGCCTGTCAGATGCGGAACATACAGATAAGGTAATAGGTAACAGGTGATTATACTATTGGTATCGGTATCGGACTTGACCCGGAACTTCTTAATTATTGGCAATATTAATTACGTGGAAAACAAAAGGGCCTGGAGTGGTGTAATTTTTAATCTACACCTTTGTACTATATTAGTTATATATAAAGTTGAATTCTTTGATTCGTTGTTTTTACGTGATGACGGCTGACAAATTGGACCTCGTGATCATTTAGTATTACTAGAACACACCCGTGATATCGCGGGTCTGTGAATGAATTAAGTATATAACTATGTGCAAGCCTTATTTTAGTATTAGTAAATTTTGTCATCTGATAGAGTCATGCCGATTATAGATACACAGTTTTCTTTGCTTTCAAATCTTTCTGTTTGAACCCGTCGAACTGGAACTTATCAATTATTGGTAATATGAATTATTTGGAAAACTATAATTATAACTATGCGCAAGCCTTATTTTAGTATTAGTATTGTCATCTGATAAAGTCATGCCGATTATAAGATACACAGTTTTCTCTGCTTTCAAATCTTTCTGTTTGAACCCGTCGGACTGGAACTTATCAATTATTGGTAATATTGTAATATATTAGTTATGAATAAAGTGGAATTCTTTGATTCGCTGTTTTATGTCATGCATGCCCACAAACAAATTGAAAACTGTACCTATACGCTATTTTTAGTCCAGATTTGTTATCTTAGAAAGTCTTACTGATTAAAATACTACAATAGGTAACAATTTGACAATTTAGTAGTGTCAACCCTGTGATTATGACCCGTGTATATAGCATATTAATCCTGAATACACCGTTTGGTGGTGCGCCTGTCAGATGCGGAACGTACAGATAAGGTAATAGGTAACAGGTGAATATATTATTGACCTGTTATCGGACTCGACCCGGAACTTCTTAATTACTGGCAATATTAATTACGTGGAAAACAAAAGGGCCTGGAGTGGTGTAATTTTTAATCTACACCTTTGTACTATATTAGTTAAATATAAAGTTGAATTCTTTGATTCTTCGTTTTTACGTGATGACGGCTGACAAATTGGACCTCGTAATTTTAGTATTATAGATAGTATTATATTATATTATAGATACTAGAACACACCCGCGAAATCGCGGGCATTTTGAGCGTATTTGAAAGGATGTAAAGTGTTGTAGGAAGAATTTTGTAAAAGATTTAATGACTTGAGAATTTCAGGAAAAGTAAAAAAAGTCATAGGTACTTGGGGACAGGAAAATGTTTTTTTTTAACCCTCCTCCTTTATTTCCAAAATTCCCATTTTTTGTTTTCTATTAATTTCATTATGAACATACATTTAGTGTACATGTATTATGGACATTCCAGTCAGGAGCCTGTAATTCAGTGGTTCAGTGATATTTGTTTTTCGTTCATTTTTTGTACATAAATAAGGCTGTTAGTTTTCTTATTTGAATTGTTTTACATTGTCATTTTGGGTCCTTTTATATCAGACTATGCAGTATCGGATTTTGCTTATTGTTGAAGGCCGTAAGGTGACCTTCTATATTAATTTCGGTGTCATTTTGGTCTCTTGTGGAGAGCTGTCTCATTGGCATTCATACCACATCTTCTATTTTTTGTAAAACATTTGGTGACTTGAGAATTTCAGAAAAGGTACCAAAAGTCATAGGTAATTTGGGACAGGATAATTGTTTTTCTAGCCCGGCTCCTCCTTTTTCCAAAAAAAAATCCTTTTTTTTTGTTTGTTTGTTCTCTATTAATTTTAATGACACATGAATAATTTGAGCGCTTATCTGTATATTATGAACATTCATTAAAGGGGGGTCGGGGCAGAGGCGGATTTCGGGGCCCCGCCCCCCCCCCCTTTCTGGAAAATAATTGGTTGCATATATAGGGAATCACTGAAGCATGACCGGAGCGGGCCCTCTTAGGCAGTCACTGACGGGCCCCTGCGTATGAAAATTTCTGGATCCGCCACTTCGGAGGGGCCCTGATCCCAATATCCCGGGCTCAAAAACATGAAATCCCGAGGTTCTGAATTTATTATACAAATAAGATATCTGACATATCGCGACTTCCCGAAATTCGAAAAAAGAAATCCCGGATCCCGAAATGGTCAATCCTGAAATTTCGATCTTAAAAACACCCGTTCCATACGTCCCGAAAGTGTATTTTCTCAGTTTAATAATTGATCCACAGCGGTCATTGATATATTATTACCTCTCTATTAAATAAACTCTGTGACCGCCGATGATAGTAAACTTGAAAATGATATCAGACAGAAAATACACTTTATCGTAGTATATGTATTTGTTTCAAAGTAAAAAAGAAAAACGCAAACCGGAGGTCTTAATCTGACTTAAATTTCGTCCAATGACGGATATAAGACAGAAAATACATTGTATTAGTATTATAAATGAATGTTCAAAGTATACAGAAAAACGTAAACCGGAAGTCTAATCTGACTTAAAATTTTGCCCAATGACGGAAACATATCCGGACGTTTTTTTTCTCGTTTTTCACCCAAAATAACTCAATCTGAATAATCATATGAATGGATGACAAATGCGATTATGCACTGTACCCATTGGACACAGAGGCATGCTGATTAATTTATTGCGGAAAGAAGAGAAGCGACACCCAAAATGAGGTCTTCTCGTTTAATAGTATAGATAGATATGCCCTTGAATTTTTACTAGATAATATTTTTGTTCGCTTTGGAGATTCCGTATATCGTTAGGTTATCGGAATTCCAATTGGGGACTAACTGTGCACCACTTATTGCAGACCTGTTTTTGTATTGCTATGAGTTACAATTTATGACAAAACACAGCAAAGACCCATCGAAACAATTTCTGATAAACAAATTTAATAATACTTTTAGATATTTGGAGGACATTTTGGCTCTCAATAATGACGACTTCAGTATGTATACTAAAGAAATTTATCCTGTTGAACTTACTTTAAATAAAGCTAATACTAACAATGACCACTGTCCTTTCCTCGATCTTGATATCTATATCTCTAATGGAAAATTTATGAGAAAAGAGATGATTTTTCATTTCCTATCTTTAATTACCCATTTTTAGATGGTAACGTTCCCTTGTCACAATCGTACGGTGTTTATATATCTCAACTTGTACGATTCGCTCGTGTATATAACAATGTTTTAGATTTTAATGACATAAATTTATGTATTACTGAAAAATTATTACACCAGGGTTTTCGATATCACAAACTAGTCAAAACATTTACTAAATTTTATCATCGGTATAAGGACATCATTCGTAAATATAGCTCAACATGCAGACTTCTCATACGTTTAGGTATTTCACATCTATTTTTTTATGGAAATATTCTTTATAAAGCACAAAAATGTCAGTATTCACCACAGAAACTAACAAAACCTTTAAATAGACTTATTAAGAAGGGATATAGTTACGATAATGTTGTCAGGTCATTAAAGATTGCATATTTTGGCGTTAATATTGATTCACTTATAGGGTCTTTGCATCGGAACTAAACACATTTATTCAAAACCCAGTTGTTGGCATGCCACGGGTTATGTTCGTCTCATATATGTTATGATGGTATGATACTAAACCCCTAACGGGAAGGATTATGCCTGATATTCATATGATGAAATCATAATCTTTTAATCAGTTTAATTCAAGTCTGGAGCTGGCATGTCAGTTAACTGCTAGTAGTCTGTTGTTATTTATGTATAATTGTCATTTTGTTCATTTTCTTTGGTTACATCTTCTGACATCAGACTCGGACTTCTCTTGAATTGAATTTAAAATGTACGTATGACTGAATTTTAATGTGCGTATTGTTATGCCTTTACTTTTCTACATTAGTTAGAGGTATAGGGGAGGGTTGAGATCTCATAAACATGTTTAACCCCGCCGCATTTTTGCGTCTGTCCCAAGTCAGGAGCATCTGGTCTTTGTTAGTCTTGTATTATTTTAATTTTAGTTTCTTGTGTATAATTTGGAAATTAGTATGGCGTTCATTATCACTGAACTAGTATATATTTGTTTAGGGGCTAGCTGAAGGACGCCTCCGAGTGCGGGAATTTCTCGTTACATTGAAGACCTGTTGGTGACCTTCTGCTGTTGTTTTTTTTTATGGTCGGGTTGTTGTCTCTTTGATACATTCCCCATTTCCATTCTCAATTTTATGTATGTCTAGAACACTCATAGGCCTCTAATCAAATGTCTTTTGGTTTGGTAAGGTTTTTTTTTCTTCAGATCTTTTTCTAATCATTTTACCCCATTAATTTACTCACCACTTTTCGGGACTCGGGGAGACTTATAGCTTAAACATTTAGTAAAGATAAAACATGGACTTTTAGTTGTCTTCTGGTAATTTGTGTCGGTGGGTTGCTGTCTCATTGGAGTTTACCCCATACCTCCTTTCATTTATTTATACCAAGTCAAACATACCGTATATGTACATATTCTGAACTTATATGCTAATCAATTTAATCTCATGCAAATTTAGCACCATTATTTTCCCCTTTTGAGTGATACAAATCATGGCTTTCAATCTGTAAAATAATTGTGAGTGATTGATCAACTTACAATGAAAGCATGGTATATCGTTATTGTCAGCAAATAAGCGGACTTCAAAGCGGCCAAAGGTAGTTTCGAGAGGAAGAACAGGTTCACAGTTCCATATATCGATATACTGTGCTCAATTTTCTGTTTCTGTCCCTTTTATATAACCTCTTTTGACAAATTCGCACCAACAACCCAATTTCAAGATTTACAACTGGCCGTAAAGTGTTCAGAACATGCAAATTCTCAGTAAAAGTAGTTGAGCTAAAGCATAGATGTTCAAGAGAACATTTCCAAACAAGTCGAATACTAAGAAGAGATCTACATTCATTAATGGGATTCGGTTCGTGCACCTAGTAAATTTAAGCAAGAGGCGTTTTCTGGATTTTTAAACATCTGCTTCAGTATGGGTTTTGCTCATTGTTTGAGGGCGTACGGGGGGAAAGTGTATAGGCGGATGATACCAAGGGACGATCAAAACTTCGAAGTCGTAGAACAACGGACTACGCCACGAAAAAGAATAAAAAAAAGGATAAAAAGAATAAAAAAAAGAGTATAAAAAGAATAAAAAGAGGATAAAAAGAATAAAAAAGAGGATAAAAAGAATAAAAAATAGTGTACGTATTAATCTGTGAAACAGATATTCCATAAAGGTCAGCGAACTCGTATTAATACTGCCAGAAAAATATCTAAGATGGGAAGTTTCAATCTTAACAGAGACATATATCTCTGGTTGTATATATCTCTATATATTAAGTATTAAACCCTTCTCCAATTAAGGTTATTTCCCAAGTATTTGGGTTTGTTTATCGATCATCAAGATTTGTAACACGTTGGGTACTCAAGCTACTTTGTTTTTTAATCATAAGTTGTATGTGTTGTGTGTTATGTCTTTTGGACTATTTGCTAATCGTCTTTTTGTGCGTGGTTTTTATAAGTCCTTCAATTATTTTTCTTTTCATGGCATTGCTTTATGCAAATAATTACGCCTTTTATACAAGATGTTACCATTTCATGTCTTTTATACTAATCATGTCATTAACCAGTGTTTATAAGTTTTCAGAACATTTATTTTAGGCAAACTCAAGTTTGAAAACGGAAACAAATTCAGTATTTTTTTTCATTTGAAAGGGTCAAAACTCAAGAACGGTAAAAACTACTAGAGAAAGGCTAGCAGTAACCTTTTGCCTTTAACATTGATAACGTGCACGCCTTGGTACTATACCGGTATTCCCAGTACTATACCGGTCTTTATTTTTAAAGACCAGTCAATCAATGTGCACTTTACAACAATATCATAAATAAGGAATAACGCAGTAATCAAATCTGGAAACGTTGTAAAAAAATGGATATGTACGGCTGTAATTTATTCCTTTTGTTTCATTTTTGTTCTCTCAGTCATTTCTCGGTGTTTTCAAAGTACTTTTGACTAGTACAATTTCTTTTATTGTGCTTATATTTGTCACAACCTTACGTGGTTGATTTTTGTTATACAGTGTTTCTTCAAATCATTATAATTTTATGTCAGTTAACTGCTATATATAATAGTCATGTAATCTATGTATTATTGTAATTTTATTTATTTTCTTTTGTTTCATCTTCTGACGTCGGACTCGGACTTTTTTGTAACTGAATTTTAATTTGCGTATTGTTATGCGTTTACTTTTTTTTTACATTGGCTGTAGGTATAGATAGAGGGTTGAGATCTCATAAACATATTAACCCCGCCGTATTTTTGCGCCTGTCCCAAGTCAGAAGCCTCTGGCCTATGTTAGTCTTGTATGAATTTTAATTTTATAGATTCTTGTGTATAATTCGGAGTTTCGTATGACGTCCATTATCACTGTACTAGTATATACATATTTTAATGGGGCCAGCTGAAGGACGACTACGGGTGAGGGAGTTTCTCGCTACATTGAAAACCCATTGGTGGCCTTCAGCTGCTCTATGCATGGTCGGGTTGTTGTCGCTTTGACACAGTCCCCACTTCCTTTTTCAATTGTATTACTACATTTGTATTAGTAATAGTAATAAATGGAATGTGTCCTTCTATTATTGTAGGCCTACTTAACTGCAAATTAACTTGTTATTTTTACGAAAACGGTAAAAGAAACCTGAATTACACTAGAAATTTAATCCTTAATAGTCATGATCTTTGTGATTGAAGAATAAAGATTCAAGAAAACAAATGAATACATTTATTATGATATGATTTACCAAACGACATATGTACAATTTTGTTTATCAAATTTTCCCTCCTCCCAACCCTCACCTAACAAAATAAACCCATGTGCAGGATTTGATTTGCAGCAGGTCAAGTTTACGAGCATATCCCATCTACGCCAGGGACTTACAACCTTACGACTTTTCACGGTGCGCCAGAGGGTTGCATCCTGTTCTACAAATCATGTAGCTTAATTTTTTTGAATGTGATGCATGTAATTATAAAGCCAAAATGAAATAATGAATTTGGAAATTTCTCAATAAATATGTCATTAGTAAAGGCATATATATTTTTCTTAAAAACAACACATATGAGTATATCAAAATAAAAGGAAAACTTCTGGAAATAAATAAAATGTGAAAACTAAATGAAATGTTCCTATAAACATGTCTTCTTCAGCCATCTGAAAAAATAAAATACATGTTATATATATCCACATAAGATAAAGGCGCCATTTGAATTACGGTCTGTTTACATCAAGTTGTTTTCATTATATACCACTTTCCTAGTCAGTTGGTTTCAGAGTTTGAACTATCTTTATAAAAAAAAACTTTTTTTTTTTAATTTTCGTGTTTGGCTCTTTCTTATCCAATGAGCAGAGACTTTTTTTTGGTCCACGAATTATTGATGTATTTATGACACTATCTAAAAAATTTGACATTCATTTTATTATTTTACTTGCATGGTATATCTCATGTCGATATAATGTCCTCTGATATATCTCATGTCGATATAATACCCTCTGATATATCACATGCCGATATATTACCCTCTGATATATCACATGCCGATATATTACCCTCTGCTATATCACATGTTGATATTATAACCTCTGATATATCTCATGTCGATATATTACCCTCTGATATATCACATGTCGATATAATACCCTCTGATATATCAAATGTCGATATGATACCCTCTGATATATCTCATGTCGATATACTACCCTCTGATATATCACATGTCGATATAATACCCTTTGACATATCTCATGTCGATATAATACCCTCAGATATATCACATGTCGGTATATTACCCTCTGATATATCAAATGCCGATATATAACCCTCTAATATATCACATGTCGATTAAATACCCTCTGATATATCACATGTCGATATAATACCCTCTGATATATCTCATGTCGATACAATACCCTCTAAAATTTCTAAGGATTTGTGATTCGTTAAATCTTTATCAAATGTACATTCCTATTTGCTTAGTTTGCACACCAATACTGTTTGGTTTTTTTAGCTTTTCGTAGAAAATAAAACATGTTACTAAAATACTTCTTTGAAATCTCCAATTTTATATTGTTCAAGCAATAGTTGTTGATTGATAATAGAAAATGTTTATATAAAAAAAGAAGATGTGGTATGATTGCCAATGAGACAACTATCCACAAAAGACCAAAAATGACACAAACATTGACACAAACATTAACAACTATATGTCACCGTACGGCCTTCAACAATGAGCAAAGCCCATACCGCATAGTCAGCTATAAAAGGCCCCGATAAGACAATGTAAAAAAATTCAAACGAGAAAACTAACGGCCTTATTTATGTGAAAAAATGAACGAAATACAAATATGTAACACATAAACAAACGAAAACCATTAGCCTTTATTTGAGGTCAGCACGAGGTTATATATATCGACATAGAGAATCATGTCGACCTTTGATGTTTCTCTTAGGTCAAAATAACTTAGTTTGTATCGACTTCATACAAAGGCTATAACTGTATAGCACAGATACTACGCTTAATACTAGTGACGGATGTTACAGTAGTTCATCACTCTCTGAGTCTGAACTTTGCTTATCAGTGACATGTACCTTAACTATCATAAAGGTTGGCGGTGATCCCCATTTCCCTCTTAACGCCTGCTGCCATAACATCTAGAGTGTCTTTGATTCTCATCAAATTCATATCTGCAAAAATAAATTATAACAGACTTTAAATATAGATACTTCATTCCATCTAGTCTTCATGTTTTTAATTACTAAAAAAAGTTCGATTGTTGCCGTTTCAATTTATTTAAAGTCAGCCTCTTGTTGATTTTTTTTACATTTCCACCTTATTTATCTGTAAAAATAGGCATAAAGTGTCTTTTGTACAATATGATGGTAGCTGGTAAAATATAATAGGGTGACAAATTTTGTCCGGTATTTTCTTGTAATCTCTGTCCTGCCTTTTTAATATTGTCTCTATACGGTCCTGCCTTTATATTTTAGCTTATTCTGGGAACAGTGTATGTTCCTGGTTTATCCTTACTCTTTTTAGATAAATTGTCATCCTGTTTGGGTTTCTCATTCTGCCTTTTATTTTTACGCAGATTTCCTGTCCTTTCCTTATTTCAAATTTCAACCCTAGTCCCCTCCATAAAAATCAAATGGTAGCGTCCTTACTTCGACATATGTTGTGTCACTCAGAACTGTTGTAAAAAATATATTAGTCTACAGAATGAGTACGTGAGAACATTCCAAATTTAATATTGCAGTTCATGTGAGAACTATGTGTAGTATTCTGTGGTGTGATGAATCAACTCCCCCCTAAAAAACATGCTTGTAATCATTTTGACATGTTCTTTAATTTTTACAACAGAGATGAACAGAGCTTATCAATTTTGTTTCCTAACGAACAACAATTGTTTGTGGGTTAAATATGTCATTCTATATATGTATCATTTTATGTACAAAATGTTTTAAAATCCTTTGAATATACACTTACCAACATGGCTCCCAAGATCCCTGATTTTGCCAACTCTGCCGTGTTCTCCATTGTCTGCGTGTGCTTTATTTGCTATCCTCAACTTTGTTTCCTGGGCCATGATGACTGGGCACCAGTAATTAATCTCGTCCCACAGCCTAGTTTGGTTGTCAAAATTTCTATCCATAAGTTTGTATAGATTTTCAATACGCGAAATTGTCTTAGGCATTCTATTTACCTTATTTCTTTTAAGGCGTCTGGTGACCTCTGAAAAAAATAAATACCAGGCATGTCAAATTGTACAATTGTTGTATATAAAGTTGACTCTTTGAGAAACTGTAAACTGTGAACTCTTAGTTTAAGCATATTTATTTATAGTGGATTGGGAAACAAGTTTTGCAACTTATATTAATCCCTTTCCACTTTTCGAAATCTACAAGAGTGTCTTTAAGGTGCAAGAGATGTGGCTCTCTCTTAACACAGGTCAGCCATTTATCGTCCCCTTCCAACGGACTATCTTCGTATCCTCAAGACCATACTCACAAATGGTGTCAAGGGAGAGCCGAAAATTGAGTCCCTGATATTTTCATCCAAGACGGGAATCGAACCGGGAATCTTTGTGTTAGTAGTACGGTGCACTAACCCGCACTATACCACGGCTTATTATTGTATAAAAAAAATCATTTATAATTAGCATATGATAAAATATGAAATCTGCCATGTTTGCAATTCCAGAGATTATAAGAACAATGCAAATACGTCACTTTAAACAAATTTGTTTAAACGACTTATAAAATGAATAAATGCGCGTTTTTGTAATTTTTTTGAAATTATTTCTCACAAATGCAAAATCAGTATATTAATGAGTATAGAAATAAGCAACGAATGCAAACGGATAATCAGCAACAAGGCTAAAAACTATCAGAATAAGATTATCTGATATTAAAAATTATAGACCACACACCTTTCATTTCATCTGATAAAGTGTCCTTTTCCCACATGGAATGACGCAACAAACTTCTGTAGACTTTCACATCTGAAAAATAAGATTGATAGCTAGAGTGATTTAGAATACATTTTCATTTGTTAAGTTGAAATAAAAAATGTAGCTCATGTTTATTTCATATAATGTATGGTTAAAAATATATGC
Source organism: Mytilus trossulus (assembly GCF_036588685.1). Lineage (NCBI taxonomy): Eukaryota > Metazoa > Mollusca > Bivalvia > Mytilida > Mytilidae > Mytilus > Mytilus trossulus. The sequence goes on from NC_086378.1 coordinate 82,462,483, forward strand.
TATGTAACAGATAATATAACAAAAAAATACAATGATCCAGATTAAAGACGGTATTTGCTGCTTTGTTTTCGTTGTAGGACTGACAAGTAAAAAATTACAAAATTTCATTATCCTGCCATCGTAAAATAAATATTAGAGTTATCTCCCCTTAATTATGTGGGTTTTTTTTGTGTTTTTTGTTGTTGTAAATATTATAAAATCCAGCTAGATAATGAATTTATTCACTTATTTTACTAATTTCAAATAAATTGTACACAGACCGCATTCAAAATAGCTTTGGTCACTTCGCCTTTATATCATCTACTAAATTGATAAGTGAATACAATAGTTAATCAACGCACCTTTCTTATGGTTTCTTGTCAGCAGGATACTCCTTTGCATCCCAAACATGAGAAAGAATAGAAGCAATATACAGAATAACTGTATTTTACTGAAGTCGGCCAGGTACTACATGTGCAGGAAGGTTATGAAACAGAAGGCAGTGGAGAGAAAGAAAAAGAAAGGAAGAAAGAAGTTAGATGAAAGAAAAGAAAGAAAGAAAGAAAGAAAGAAAGAAAGAAAGACAGAAGGAAGTCATATGAAAGAAAAAAGAAGAAAAGACAGAAGTCAGATTAGAAGAACAATGCAAACAAACTTTAGGTTACACAACTTTGAGAATAAGTAACAATAGTAACAAATTCAATAACACAAAAAGTGGATCGATGTACATCATCTTGAGAAAAAAAAACCTGCAAGTGTTAACTCAAATCAAATCAACAATGACGGAAATAAAGTTAAATAGTTGACAGTCTGTAAATGAAAGACCAACTACCTATAGAACGGTGGCACATGGCTGTCTTGTTTAGATTAATATATGGTATTTTGTTTTCGAAACGTAAAACATATTTATCGCTATTTTGAGGATTTTTCCTTTGATCTTTTTTTGTGATAATTTTTCATATCATGCTACTCGCTTGAGATGGAAAATTATTGCTAGAAACTAAGGAGCCACGTGGCTGTTGCTAATGAAATTGACACGAAATTGACAACGTCGTCATAGGTAAAATAGCGATAAACAGATTATCATTGGTCATCTCAACTCGATTGCATTTCTCGCTTTCGCCGTGACCGGCTCAAGCGAGAAAATCAATCTCGTTGAGATAACCAACGATAATCTATAAATACATTCTGTATGTATGTGCCTGTCCCAAGTCAGGAGCCTGTAATTCAATGGTTCTTGTTTATGATGTGTTACATATTTGTTTTCCGATAAAAAAAAATTACAGACTGCTTGTTTCTCGTTGGAATTGTTTTACATTTGTCATTTCGTGGCTTTTTATAGCTGACTATGCGGTATGGGCGTATCGTTTAAGGTCGTACGGTGATCTATATATAGTTGTTAATTACTGTGACATGTGGGTCTCTTGTGGAGAGTTGTTTCATTGGCAATTATACTACATCTTCTTTTTAATGACCCATTTATGGACATTACGTTTTCTGCTCTGTGTGACCGTTCTTCCATCCGTTCGTCCGTTCGTCCATCTGTTCCACTTCAGTTTAAAGTTTTTGGTCGAGGTAGTTTTTGATGAAGTTGAAATCTAATCAACTTGAAACTTGGTACATATGTTCATTATGATATGATCTTCCTTATTTTAATGCCAAAATTTAAAAAAAATACCCCATTTTCACGGTCCATTGAACATAGAAAATGATAGTGCGGTTGGGGCATCCATGTACTAGGGACACATTCTTGTTTTATATATATATGATAATATAAAATTGAAATTGCATACAAGGATTGCTTACATGTTCGGAGATAGAAATCAATGCGAACATTGAATCCAAAGTATAGGTTGCAGCTGGTAAGACGAAATTGCTGTGCATGTATGTTGAGGCATCTGTTATCTCTTCTAATACAGGATGTACACTACCCTCTATATATTCTCTCATCGTGTAGTGTGCTCCCATTGTAACACCTAGGAAGGTGTCCATATATCCTGACAAAACCTGTTGTGGTGTGTTATCTATGACTTGGAACTTTCTCAAATAATCCATTGTGTATCCTGCTATATACTGCTCAAATGTCGTAATCATGTTTATAGGGGAAAACATTCTGAAAAATATACATCACGTGCATGTATTTCTTGGTATTTTGTGCCGTGTGTATCGAAATGTCTTAAAAGTTGAATTAAAACAATGAACACTTTCTATGTTCCATGGCAAAGTTAAGATATTGATTAAGGAATCTGATTGAGAATTATGACACATTTCAAATTAATCTCTGGCTCATCTATGCAGTTATACGGTCATGTTTAAAATATCAGACACAATCGAAACAGTCAACTATGCTCTAATTTTTAGTTTATTGACAATGATAATATATCAATTGTAGATTTTGTATGAGGACGATACGAGTATATATAAACCTCGGACTGAGTTTACAGTCTATATACTTCTTTCAAGTCGAGACGATCCTAATATCGACCTCAGACAAAGGCTGGGATTATCATTTATGGACAATGAGTGAGTTTTTAGCTGTAATTAATATTAAATGTAAATATTTAGAATTGTTTCCTCTTTAGACGGACCATTTTGTGTGCGAGTTTGAAATAAAGATAATCTTATCCTATATTTCTTTACGACCGAAAATTATGTGACAGTCAGAGATGTTCGATGAAATTAAACCAACAATATATGATATCTCAGCATTGAAGACTAGTACTTTTGAAATTAAGTCAATATATAGAACAAATTCTGCCTTTCTTTACTTTACTGGTCCCTGAATGTTCGGGTTCGTAAATGTTATGGTTTCGTAAGGGTTGCATTGGTTCATTTTTAAAAAAATCCTCTTTTCAACATGTGTATTTTCTTGGCTAAATAAAAAAAATTATAAAAAAAATAACAACTTACATGTATTCTTATTCAGACGATTCTTTCACTTTTGATAACCAGAGATATAATTTTGTAGCACGGAACTGAAGAAAAAACGTCTGCTCTATCGAAGAGAAGAAGACTGTTTCTAACGTAACTAAGGCTAGACCAAGCCGACGTAACATGACAAAGACGTTATTTGATAGAGCTATGGAATCTTAACGCTCTTTCGAGTCTCTTTCGCTCAATAAAAAGTGTAGTTACTTTATATAAATCTGTCTCGAGCTAGTAACGGTTCGTTAACGGAAAGATATGAATAAATAAACGGAGGCGAAAACATACAACAGGAAATTGGACGTCAGGAAGAATGTTTTTTTATTGCTACACAGAAGGAATCGTGAAAAAATATACAAATTGAAAGTATTGTACGGTATAACAGACTATACCATCCACCACGCCCGACTGCTCCGAAACAAAGACAAATAACTACGAACAACCGTTTTTCTAAATATTAAAAGAAATGAGAGAAAATGTGTATTGATAAATTTCCTGACTCCATGTGAAAAATTCGAATGTTAGAAGTATATACAAAAAAGAAGATGTGGTATACTAAGTATTTGTCAATGAGACAAATCTTCATAACAGACCAAATGACACAGACATTAACAACAATAGAAAACCATACGGCCTTTAAAACGAAAAACAAATACTATAGTATGTAACACAGCAACAAACGACAACCACTGAGTTACAGGCTCTTGACTTGGGACAGGCACATACATACATGATGTAGCGGGGTTAAACATGTTAGCAGGATACCAACCCTCCCCTAACCTGGGGAAGTGGTGTAACATTACAACATAAGAACGAAATGTAAAAATTAATTGAAAAAGGCTAAACTCATCAGAAATATACAAATAGAATTACTACTGACAGCTAGTTCAAAGCCACTAACAACTTAATATTATGCATGTATAATAAAGTGTATAATAAAAAAAAATCAGGCATTTAAGACTAAATTATCAATCAGTACACATCCAACATCCAATGCATTTTGAAAAGTTACTTAAGATAATATGAATTTTCAGGCGCATGTTTCGTCTGCTCATTATTGACGCTCGAATATTAAAGAGAACTTTTAAAATGGAGTTGCCATTTAATTTTAAGGGTTAGGGCCGGTTAAGGGGTTGAAATCAGGACCGAATAGAGTGAAAAATAAAAAGGCATGCAGGATACAATTTTTCAACCTAGCCCCGTCTAAAAATTAAATGGAAGCTATGAATATTGTTGGAAAAAAAGATTGTTTCCAGTTTTGGGAGATAAAAAATGATTTGTTTTTTTACCCTGAGAAAAAAAAAATGTTTGTTTCACCCTCAGCTGCCACTATAGTATGTAATGCTAAAATTGAAAGAAAAAAATATTTCCACTTGTCGCCAAAAAAGTCGAAAAAAAAGGTGTCGGTGGAAAATTCCAAAAAAAAAATAACCAAGCGGTTGCTGCCTATAAAATTAATATAAATAAGTCAACCCGAGATGAAGCTTTGAGCGAAATGAATCTTTTGACCAAGTGAGCTATTTTAGCAAAGTCAGATTTTGCCTAATTATTGAGGATAATCATAGGTATCTTTTTCTTCTGTAATAAAATATTATTGACTTTTCAGTGACAGAAGTAAATTTCAGTTCGTGAAATATATCTTTGCATTATTTGCATCCGGTGTCAATTAGTGCAGATGATTAAAATAGGTCATTTTAAAATGACGTCTACAAAATCATTCAGTCATCAAAATAACAGGTGTCAGTCAATGACAAAGTTCCAGACAAAACAGTTTTAAATAAATTTGCTGCGTTTTTTTACAATGTTGGAGGAACAAGAGAGGTAAGTTCAGTGATTTATGATAAGAGCTTTCTATAGAATCATACATACAGAATGATATTTATAAATTAATCTATCTATGATCATCTATAGAAGATGAATTTCATTGTTTAGGTTGTCTATATGTTGTCTATCATTAGGAGTTTAAAAACTTTATTTTTAACAAATATCATTAAAACTGTTATTTTTCGCAACTATATTCCCATTAAACTTTAGAGGAAGCGTATCACAACATTAGATTCTATTAAAATGAACGTGGGTCTTGGTTTTAAAAAAAGTGTGGGGGGGGGGGGGGGTGTATTCATTTCTGTATCCGTATTTTAAATTTTTATTTATCTATTTATTTACTTATTTATTTTTTTGGGGGCACATTATTTTCTTTTCTTAGCACCCCGGTGTTTGCTATTCTTTATTATTTATTTATTCTATATTGTTTCGCCATTTATTCTGAACATTTTCAATTATTCTTTTCTTTTCTGCAAACTCCAGCCTTTCAGACTCCCAAGAACCAGGCATTGATAATTTGTTTATTTTCACAAAAAATATTTGAATATTAAAAAAAGCAACAGATGCAGAATTCAGAATGTTTAAATTTCATAAGAGCTATAAACATCTCAAGTCCCCTGAAATCTACAACTGAAGTTTATTAATTTACATTGTATATAATTGTCTACATTTCTAATATTTCGGTCGCTCAGCTGACATAGTTCAAGGTAACCGCGAAAATGGCTCACCTGGTTTATAATCCATAGGAGCTGAAAACGATACCAAATCGATATCGGAATTACAATTTCTACATTGAACATGCCAATGCAAATGATTTTTTTTGGTAATGGGACTTTAAAAAGTAAAATCACAAAAATATTGAACTACTCTAGAGGAAAATCTAATCGGAAAGTCCATAATCACATGGCAAAATCAAATAACACAAACACATCAAAAACGAATGGACCAGTACCTAGTAATTTTCAAATGTAAAAAAAATGGTGGATTAAACCTGGTTTTATTGCACTAACCCTCTCACTTTGATGACAGTCTTATCAAATTCCGTTTTATTTACAATGATGCGTGAACTAAACAGACATAATAAATAAAATAGTCAAAATATGGGTACAGCAGTCATCAGCGTGCAACAATTCTAAAAAGAACAATTTAACAGAACACAAAAACATCGATCTACAAACACATTCATTGATTCGGGTGTCTGACGTCAGAAAATTGTATACGTCACATATTTTTCTCCTTCAATGTATATACAAACAATTTTAAAATTTCACATAGGCAATGTTAGCATACAGGGTTAAACATCAAAAGTATGTAAGAATCAATTTCAGAAATAGACCAAGATTTAAATTAGTCCAAAAGTTATATACGCGATTGAATAATTTTGACGTTTCTGGTTCAACGTAAATGGGACACTTTATTATGTCGATGAGGTTATCTGGTTAGTGCGATGTAGCAAATATACATTTGTTTTCTTTAAAAAAGCGGTTCAATAAGCTTTATAATAATAAAGTATAATAAAATAATTCATAATCATAACTTAATACCATCAAGTTGATTCTAAGATATCGGGAGATGTGTGCACAGTTTAGAAAGAATGTGTGAAAAGAAGGAACAATTACGAAGGCAGACACCATTGCAAAAACAAACAAGAATGTGTCCATAGTACACGGATGCCCCACTCGCACTATAATTTATCATGTTCAGATGACTGTGAAATGGGGTAAAAACTTTAATTTGGAATTAAAATTAGGAAGATCATATCATAGGGAACATGTGTAATAAGTTTCAATTTGATGTGACTTTAACTTCATCAAAAACTACCTTGACCAAAAACTTTAACCAAAACTTTAACCTGAAATTCGCACTATCATCTTCTATGTTCCATGGACAATGAGATTGGGGTCAAAACTTTAATTTGGCATTAACATTAGAAAGATCTTTCATGGGGAACATGTGTACTAAGTTTCATGTTGATTGGACTTCAAATTTCATCAAAAACTACCTTGACCAAAAACTTTAACATGAAGCAGGACAGGCAGACGAACAAATGGATGAAAAGACAAAAGGATGCACAGACCAGAAAACTTAATGCCCTTTTACTGTTGTAGGTATCAAAGGTGGGGCATAAAAATGAATTGCTATCAAATTATGCAAACTTGTGGTCAGACATCCTCAAGCTTTTCTAGACCTGTTTTATGCCCTCTTTACACTATCCCCATTGAATGTGTATTGATTCATACTTTACTCTGAGAGAACATTATAAACTTGTTAGATGTAATTGAGTTTGAAAAAGTTTCCAATAACTGTAAATTATCTTGAAATCAGAACTATGTCTTTTCTTTTTATACTTGGGAGTTTAGTTTTACCAAAAAATTTAACCTGAAGAGGGACGAATGGACGAACGAACGAACGGACGAACGAACGGACGAACAGAGGCACAGACCAAAAACATGATGCCCCTCTACTATCGTAGGTGGGGCATAAAAACAAACAACGAAAAGTAAACAGTTATTGTAGACACACTGAAATACTGTAAAATTATCTAAATACCATATTTCATAAGAACAGGTTGATTCTCATTTTACAAGTCAAATCTTTCAGAGACAAAAAGATCTGGCTATTTAGTTTAGCTATATCTGTAGAACTGTTATTAATGCTGAATGTCAGATCCTAAATTTTACGATAATGTTGTTACGGCCGTATAACGACAACATATAATAGCTTGTATCCACTTTATTGAACTCTGTTGATAGTTGTCTCATTGGCAATAAAACAACCTATCACTTCATAGCTCGCCTGGATCAAAAATCCTTTTCTCTGCATGAAACATAAAGCTATTTTATTTGTTTAGCGTTACCGTTGTGTTTTTTTTTATCCCTACAGAATATGGTTGTAAGACCATGAAAGTAATTCTTTCTATTTTTAATTTTTAAACAGTTTCACTGAGCTTCCAGCTTTCACTGGTATCTATAAATCGTTAATGGTATGTATCATAATATCTAGATTCATTTAAACTTATAAGCTTAAAATAGGGGGATGGGCACACACAGGGAAACATCAACTTACGTTTACTCACTCATTACACGGTGGTGGAGGATTTATGAAAATTGATATAAACTTGGTTCTGAAATGAACTGAATATAAATAGTTTTTCAAAAGACAGGGTGACAATTAATATTTTGCAACACGAAAATCAAGGAAACAATGTGTACAAAAGTTCCATCAATTTCATGCATCATTATAGTATCATTGAAAAGGCCCGAGCCAAGCTATTTCATGCTGGACAGTTGTATTCAATTTATAACCATTCAACCGAATAATATGTTACAAATGTGGGCATATGTTATTTGAGTCAAAATGCACATTTCCTGTAATACTTTACATATGAGTTCAGATTATATTTTTAGCCAGCTGGCCTAAGATGGCCAAGTTCAGTGGCGGATCTAGAAATGTTCATCAGTGGGGGCCCGCTCCCGTCACTTCAGTCTTTCCCTTTATAATCAACCATAAAAAAAAATCAAAAAGGAGGAGGGGCGCCCCCCCCCCCCCCGGCCCTCTCCTAAATCCGCCTTTTAAGATAGCTTTTTTTTTATCACTTGTCGACCGTATAGAACATTGGAGGCATCAGACATTTGATTGTTTGGATGCTGTCCCTGAATTTGCAATTTCAAAGAAATTTAGCATTTTGTTTTTGATATAATAATAGACAGAGATAAAATGTAAACAGCAAAATTATTCAGCAAAGTATAAGATTTACAAATAAGTTAACATGGTCAAAATGATAAATTAACCCCATAAGGAGTTATTGCCCCTTCAAAGTATTTTTTTCACATTTTTTTGTAATCTTTTACATAGTTCTTCTCCTATGAAACTTCTGCGTATAATCAAACCAAAACCTTGGCCTGCATGTTCTTACGGGTATTTTGTTTGAAAAATGTGTCATCAACCAAGATGGCCGCCATATTTAACCCCTTTTATACTCGACACATGTGTTGCCCTTCTTTATGTGTAATACCATCAAAAAAAAAAAAAAATAGATCGAAAAAATATTCCCTTGAATTTGACAGTTGTAGGTTATTAATCCTTCATTTTATTGCAGTAAAAATATTTCTGTGTCATAAACATATGTCTTGGGTATTTCAAAACACCATTATTTTTTATTTGGGGAATGTTGTAATCTTGAGGTTACATGGTGACTAAAATAAGGGGAGCAATTTGATTGGTTAACTTCCAATGATGGTTATTTTCTTATATGCAATGAAATGTTATGTGATTTTTTTTCTATAATGAGTACTGTACAGGATAGAACTTTACTAATGCCAAGTATTTCTTTATTTGAAACATGGATAAATTCCGCACAATTTTTTGAAAAGTGCTAATTGAACAAAGACTAATAGGGGAAATCAATGGTGGTATTACACCTTTATAACCAATAACATTCTTTAAAAGTCAAAACCTTTTTTCTATTCTGACTACTGGTATGTGTTTTTTTTAATAAGGAAAACGTATTAATATAAGTACATTTTTTTCTGTAGACTAACAACACTGAACTGAACATGTCAGTAGATAGAACGTTTAGCTGTGGTAAGCATATTGAATCGAATAAAAGTTTACTCTATTAAATCTTTCATACTAGAAGATATTAAATCTTTTTTTCATAATAGGACGCCACTTTTTTATGATTGCGGTTGTGGTTTTCAATTTCTACATTGTAAATCAGTTAAGTTTGTTCGGAGCACTACACACGTTCGTTATTTTTTTATTCTGTTCATGACTTATTGCATGAAATCTTTAATATGAAGTACAACCACTGATATTAGAGTTTAGAACGACTTGATATTATCATACTATAATCATGTAAAATACTTTCAGCTTGCTTTGAAGATGGCGAGTTTTCTGTCATACGATATATAAATATTGTATGTTCAATCATTGTTGTGTTTTTTTTTTTTTGTATTTGCATTTGTCTAATCTTGCATACATTATAAAGGAATTGATCGAAATTAAAAAGGGAATGGATGAAATCGTTTTATTAAATCCTGTAGTATATTGATGTATCTGTCAAAAGTCAGTAATCTCTTCAGTTGTTGTCATATGTTGTGATGATTTTTGTCCTTAGAAAAACCTGGCTTTAATTTATGATAATGTCCTCATTTTTTTTACTCTGGATGATATTTGTGTAGACGCATGATTATTGTTGAATATGGTTAGTTGCCCTCCGTGTGTCATTTGTTTTGTTTTGTGTGTTGCTGTTGTACTACTCTCAGGAGTGAATAATCCAAAACAACCAGTTTGTTTTGTTGTATCTTGCTATGTGATATTAGGATAATCAAAGAAAAAAAACATCAACATTTTATATAAGAATTACGGAGCTTGGATACTTTTACTAGTCGCAATATTAGAGCAACACGAGTTGAGAACAATTAAAGCAGAACCAACTCCTTACATTTTTGTACATAATCCCGCTTTTATTGTATGGTTCCTTGTTGCCAAGTCTAAACAACTCTACTTTTTTGCGTAGTGTTTAGTGTACAAACTATTATCTCTCTGCGTCCCTTTCTTTTAGTTTTAATATGAGGAGTTGATTGCCCTTCTAAAAAACGAGGGTACTATTAAATTGTAAATAAGAAATAAAAAAATAAAAATGTATGTGCCTTTCGAAAGTTTTCACATTTTGTTTTCAGAGTCGACAGATACAGCCTCTGAAATGTTGTATGATTCATTTGACCATGATAAATTCCTATCCGATGTAGAAGATTCATGTTTCCTAGACGACATCACCGAGGCAGATATAACGGCTTGTATAAGTAATGACCAGGTATAACAAGGCTCATGATATACAGTGATAAGTGTACCTTCGCTTATTAAGCGTCAAGTAGATCAATGGCTAACTGCTTAATTCAATCCGAGTTTTCTTTGTCATTTTGATCTGAAAATATGTATATGACAAACCCCGATTTCATTCTCTAATAAAATCCAATGATGTATAAAATCCTCCTCTATGCTGGCCTCTGGTTTCAAAACCCAGAAACACAATACTAGCATGTTTGACGTTTATTTTGCAGATGATCCTTGGGGCAAAAAGGAGGGGGGGATAAATAGTTTTTCCATACTAGTATGCAATTATAATTTATAGCACAATACTAACTATAACGTTACGTACCTATTTCTGACCAGGAACAATTGTTTCGCAGTCATGAATTTTAACCATGATTTCATTAGTTAAAATTAAATATTTATAGCAAAATTAAACCCAAACCGAAAGTCTTGAGTTGCACACCCATTCTTTGTAGCTTACACGGTATTGCCTTCTTCCGTAGAACCTGGCTGGTTTCCATCGACAAAGTGCTATTGGATCAATAAAAGTCAATCTTTTGTCTTAATTTATCCATTCGTCTATTTATTTCTGTTTAAAAACTGCAACAATTGTTTACAATGATCATAAACTTATAAATGTTGCCCGGGATTTGTTCTAACTTCGTATGGTTTTGTCAGTCATTTCAAGTCATCAATTTCCGTATATATATATTCAAATCTTGTATGATTTTTAATTTTAGTTTCTTGTGTATAATTCGGAGTTTAGTGTGACGTTCATTATCACTGTACACTACTAGTATGCATATTTTTTTATGTGCCAGCTGAAGGACACCTACGGGTGCGGGAATTCTCGCTTCATTGAAGACCCATTGGTGTCCTTCGTCTGTTGTCTGATCTATGGTCGGGTGGTTGTCGCTTTGGCACATTCACCATTTCCTTTCTAAATTTTAAACGTTACTTTGCACTATCAGATTGTCCGTTTCAACCTCACTTTGTTACATAAATTTATGTTTTTGTCCATCTGTCCATACTTTTTATTATTTACACTTAATTTTACATGATTTCCGTGAATTTCCACAGTAGATACAGATGAACAACACACAAGAGATTCTAGTTTTCTGTTTCTGTAACATGATTATCTTCTTTGTCAGGTTGAAAGTTTTGATTTTATATTTTGGTTGAAGAAGTTGGGAGGAAAAATAGGAAAATGTTACAATGGTGGCAAAGATAATGAGGTAAGTAACATCCACAATATATATCGAACATAACTCGATTAATTTATTTCTATAAAGATCATCTTCATCATGTCATATTAGTTAATTGAGTGATGTTGGCTTAACGTTCAGTGGCAACTATTTCATGCATATTCAGAACATACACATAGTCGTACACCAACCAATTAGGTATGTAAAGTAGGGGGAAACGTGTAAATTGTGAACTGCTACTTGAAAAAAAAGAATATTTGGAATACAGACAGAGAATGATTCACATTATATTGTCATTACAGCTGTTTTCCAAATTCATGTAATTAAAAAGTTTGGTTGGATTGCTTGCTTTGTTAAACTTTGTATAAACGTTTGCCCAAGCATTCTAAATAAGATTGACATCTGCAATCAATTGCTAGTTTATGGCTTCATCTTACATAGTGTTTTTGGATGCTTGAGCAAACATTTAAACAAACAACGACAGCATCTCGACGAAATCTTTGAACTCTATGCATTCGAAAAATAGATCTCTAAAAGTTTTCATGTTTGAAAATGTTCTTTTACGTGAAATGAGCGTAACTCTGTCATTGCTGAGCAGCTGTGCATCCCAAAATATAAAATTCTCAAATTCTCACAGTCCCCTCATCACAAATCTGACTTTTTCACACTTTGGAATTTCATACCAGTCTGAGATACATGTTATTGTTTCGTTCCACGCGTAAATTTTGAACGAATTAAGTATTTGTAGTAAATAACTAATAAGTTTTCTTGTTTTATTTCCTGTGAATAGCTTGCAATAATTTCGGGAGCAATAGACTATATCAAATATTTGAAATGGTACAACGAAGGCACCTTAGAAACAGCGTCCCCTCTTAGTATATGTAGCCAGTCTAGCATAGAAGCAGATTACTCACCGGAATACGGAGTACCAACTGATTTAAATGCAACTTTCAGACGGAAGTTAAGTTTTGGAGAAGATACAACAATATCTAACAATGGACTTCAACATCAAAACAACCCACAAGTGTATACTAATGAAGTTTCCAGTAATGTTTATGATCCTTGTTCTGCAAATCCCCAGAATTGGCGGCGTTTGTATGAAGAAGACAGTCAAAGTACCCTTGTTGGAAACATAGATGAAGAAGCCAGAAGATATACGGATAAACATGAAGAATTCAGCGACATGAGTTTTGCAGACGATAGCATAGACAATAGAAACAAAGAGAACAGTTTTTCTGTAGATATGAATTGCAGTGAAAATGCAAACTGGAGTTTTATGCATCAAAACTGTCAAAATATTAACACTGAAATTTATACATCCATCCAACAGATGTGTCTCGTTCAGGGCGAGACTTCTTGTGAAAGCACACTAAACAGTAGACTAACCATAGAGACTTCCAGTAGTAACGATGGGCCGACTGAAGAAGAACTTATTCAGTACTATTGTAAACAGTACCCGACTCTGTCAAGTTTGTTAACATTTCATTATAGTTCCGACGAGAGTGACAAGCCAGTGAATAGAAGAACAAAGCAGAAAAGAAGAACAAAGCGAAAAGCAAAAAGACGGACAGATAAGAAGACCAAGTCTGGGTCTGGTAACAGTAGGACGGGGGACCATGCTGTAGACTCTACACAGGTAGTGGAAGCAGATTCAACTACTACTTCTCCGGAAAAAGGCACGCAAAAAGCTGGACAACAGAAATCTAGTGAGTTTCATTTCGTATCATAACACGTTTTTTGGAGGGCGCAAGTTCGGGTTGTGAAGTAAATTTCGAGATTTTATCAATTATTTGGATGCTACTCGGCAGTTCACCATACATTAAAGTCATATGATTTTCTTTTTTGTTTTTGGATATTAATAAATACATTTTTTTAAAGTTTCTTTTCTATGTGTCAATTGAAAGACTGCTGAGCAACGCTGGTTGTTATGCTGGTATTTGTTTCGTGTTTCTCGTTACTATTCAGACTACTGACAAACAAACAAAAAACTTTGACATCATTCTATTTTCCAGGTAAAAGGTCCAGTGGTTTAAAAAGACCAAAGAATGGCTTTATAAGGTTTTCTATCGAATACAGAAAAATACTTGCCGAGAAACATCCAAATCTTGACAACAGGGACGTTTCAAAAATGCTTGGTCAAAAATGGAGAAAAATGACACCAGAAGAGAGAAAACCTTATGAGTAAGTTACTTGTTTGTTTCACATGGCAAAGAATCGAATTTGATCACGCTTTTGCATTTAGTTTTCAAAAAGTATTGTCACAGAGTTCTTATAAAAAAAAACGTTGCATGTGATAACCTGCATGCATGTATAAAAACAAATGAACTATCTTACTTATTTATCTCTTTTTTTTTTTTATCTATTTCACATAGCAATGCATAATAACAAGTACTTGTGCTCATCTGTCAGCAATGTTTCACCAGTCATTGTCATCAATGTATTTATTCCTCAGATTTATTCTACCTAAGATTTCTAAAAGCAGACTTGTTCGGTAAATTTTAGTACTAGTGGGTATTATAAGGACTAACGATTAAATACAACCTGACGATATAAGATATAGCATGGAAATGATTAAAAACAAATTGAGACGCGATAAATGTAACATTTTTCTTTTAAACCACAAAAGCCAATGCCAATGTCCAACGGAACAGCTTCAATCAGGATGCAAATTCGGTTCCACAAATAAATTCGGCACTTTAATTGCTTATAATACATGTACTATGCATAGATGAATTCTATGAGAAAGACTAATTTTCTAGGGAAGAATTTGCTCATGACTTGGAAGAAATGAAGAAACAGAATCCGAGCTGGAAGTATGCTCCTCATAAACGTACAGGTCATGATGAAATAGAACCCATGCCTAGTAGACTTAGGCCTAGAGACAAACTAAAGAGAAAGGTGCACTCAACGAGTCATGTTTATTTTAGTTTATTTTGGTTATCTTTTTGATTGATTGATTGATTGATTGTTGGGTTCCAATATTTTTTTCAAAGAAATACAGTTGACATTTTGATTTTGCTTTATTTTGTTTGTTCGCATGAATGCATGTTTTTGTTTGTTTGAATTTTTGTTTCATGTTGACAGTTAATCTTCAATATTTTAGGAATTGCAGTATTACATTGATGTAGACAATAAGAACTTTATATTTTTAGCTGAAATATTTGCAAAATTTTGAATCAGTTTAAAAGGGTCATTTGCTACTAATTAAAAAAAACAAATATGATTTCTTTGGTTTCAAACATGTAGAAATGTGGAATACAGAAATAATATTTGGCTATAAGACGCCTGTTTGGTTCAATTTAGTAAAAACATAACCTTACATACATCACTGATGTAGTAGCAGCTTGCAAGTCAATAATTCAACCTCATTTTAACCCGCATTCATGAACTTCAGAGGAGATGGGATGTGCATGTGTTCATTGAAAATAAAAGGAGATCGACATCGAAAATATTTTTTGGATACATGTTTTTATGCTATGATCTAACATTGAAAATATAAGCATTGGGGTCAAATCGGCGAACATGAATTTAACAGCTTATTTCCCTTCAGAAGCACAATGACTTAATGATGCAGGACCTCTTTAATAAATTCTCCATCTGAATGTAACTACCAGAAATTCTTTACTAAGTCTGGTTATATTAAGGCAATAATATATAAGAATATTGTGATGACACCTAAAAAATGTATTAGTAAAAAAATCCAGTGCAAATAACAAGAAACAAATATGCATTTACTACTGTTTACATTAAACTTAATTCATGGTTAACAAAGCTAGAAACTTTTGGTAGTATAAGTAGTATCTTTCTGTTAACATTCATCAAAACCCCGCGGAAATCTCATATATGCGTAGGTGCGTTCTAAAAGTCATGTACGTTCGTACAACTAAGTTTACATTTAAATTATATATAATTGTCCCGAATAAACAGCTGTAATGGATGTAAAGAGCTATTGGAGACAATTATTTTACTAAAAATATAATTCTTTGTATCATCTAGTTCAAATTTAAATAAGTTTTCACTTGCTGTCCATCACAATATAATTTTCGAGACGTTTTTTCAAACACAACTAATTCACCAACCATGACAGCATTTTTTCCAATCACAGAAAGGATTTTCGAGAATGCGTATTCTCTTGCCATAGTTAAGCGTCCGTAAGTTCAAAGTGCACAAACCGAAACTATACCCACTACGTTGGAAAAAAAACAACAGCCGAAGGCCACTAATAGGATTTCAACACAGTGGGATTTTCGCATACAGAGGTGGACTACAGTTGGCCCCTAAATAAAAATGTGTACTAGTTCAGTGAAAAGGGAGGTCATACTAAACTTCTAAACATAAATGAACTAGAATTTAAAAAACGTACAAGATTAAGAAAAGCCCGCATAGGCTTCTGACTTGGAACAGGCGCCAAAAAAAACCCGGCGTTTTTAGTGAGATCTCGGCCCTCCCTCCCCTATACCTCTAGCCAATGTAGATCGAACAGTAAAACTTGCTTATATTTTTTTGCTGGTGACATCCTCCTAATACCAATATTCAGTGTATTAAACCATAATTGGTTAAATAAGAGATAAAAAATGTTTGAGTATAAATTCATCTCGGCCTCAATTACATTGCAATTCAATGGACAAGTTAATGACATATTTTCTTTGCAATTACCAGTTTTACAATTTTAATAAAATATGTTTTGCAGATTATTGACATATATGCTTTGCTTAGCCGTATTTGGCACAACTTTTTGGAATTTTGGATCCTCAATGCTCTTCAACTTTGTATTTATTTGGCTTTTTAACTATTTCGATCTGAGCGTCACTGATGAGTCTTATGTAGACGAAACGCGCGTCTGGCGTATAAAATTATAATCCTGGTATAGTCCATCAGCTGGTAGGGCAAACATTCAGTTCTGTGTTACACCCCAGGGTACCGCAATTTTTTTGTTTAAATTTAAAGAGTAATATCTGAAGAATATTTTAAGAGGTGTTAGACTTTTGAAAAAGTGTCCAAAAGGGGTTAAAAGGGGACTTATTTCAGGGTATATCAAAAATTTTGTTTTGCACAGTATTACAGAAAAATGTAAAAATAACCAAGTATTCAGTACTATACTTTTTTTTAAATGGAACACATCATATCTTATTATAATGCAGGATAATTTTTAATTAATTCTTAAATCGTAGAGGACCAAGAAAAAAGGGGGAGGGTCAATTTCCAAAAGTCATGATTTTTAATGAAAAGAAGCATACGTACTAATTTTCTTGATAAAATGGTATATTTTTTCACATTGAAACATACAGCATAAAGTATATAAAGGCTGTTGAAAAAAAATTAAAGGTAAGAAACAATTACATAGAATCAACGACAAACACAAACATAAGCAACCAGAAATGCACGATTCTGTCACAAATTTATACATCGCATTCATGAAATAACTCACATATTAAAACACACAAAACTGTCAGGGTTTCTAGATTTCTATTATTTTTTTTTTTAAATTGAACAACCCCATCTCCACATTATAAGGTCACACAGAAGGTCAATCCATAGAATCATCATCAGTTAGGTCACCTGCATCTACCGAATTATCATTATCATCTTTTCCATCATCTTTGTCGTCATCGTTAGCAATGTCAACGATTTGATAATGCTTATATCTACAAGCTTTCGAGCATTAACATACAGCTATCTGTTTAGGATAAACCTTGTTGAACACATGAACATCGTTTTTGGCACAAACAGTTTTACATGAACAGCACATCAGAATTACCAAAGCATCTAACGCTGGTGGTTGGTCTAAGAAATTGATACTGATCAAAGCGTTCTAAACAATCCAATCATAGTTTTTTGGCAACAGACCAGTGTTGTGTTTAAGAGCAGATTTCCAAATCTTCGTCTGAAAGTTGGCTTGTTTAATGTGCTTTAACATTGCATCTTTTGCATTTCAAAACGTTCTGATCTTTATTTATCGATATTTTTAATTTTGTAGCCATATATAGAACACGAAAGCCTCTCGAGTGTTTTGCTAACTCTTCGCCAACCTCTTCCAAGGTTTCACCAATATGGAATAGACCTAATGAAAACTCCACATAACGTGTCAAAAAGCCGAATGCTTTGCTTTTTTTCTTTACCAGACAAAACACTTACTGAATCACAACCTGTATAGGTTTGAAATCCTGGCAGTTTTCTACAAACATTCTCACCAAATTTGCACACATTGATTGCACATTAAATAATCTGCATTTGGGGGATGCATCTGTCAGACTTACAATGTTAGAATTGATATGCAACTGTAAAAATAGTAAGCCAATACTTCCACAACAGTCCACAACAGTGTCAGAAGGTTTTTTAACAATGGAGTCGTAACTTTCGTCAGCTGCATGTTTTTGCATTTTATTGAGAAACATTTTTATCGGCTTCTTCCTGTTTGATTATAAGCTAAAACCATTCTACGCTATTTCATTTTCAACATATATTTGTGGCACATACTTCCATGTGATACAAATAAATCAATACATTTAAGTGTAAATCTATAGGATTATTTACTCTTTTCAAAACAAAAGAATTCAACAAAAGCAACTTTGTTTCCCTCAACTAACAAACATTTCTTCCATTCCCAAGAACACGATTGTGATGGTTTATAACTTATCGTAATAATTTGCCCTCCCAAGGACCTGCCATTCTAATTTCGTTATGAATATTGTGCGATACTGTTCAGTGACAAAATCAATGCGGTACCACTTTTCAAAACTAAAATCTGGTTTTTAAAATAACAATTGCCAAATCGAAAAAATTGCTAGGTATCCTAGTAATGGTTTAAATAACTGCCATGTCATCAAATATCGACATGTTTTCCTAAGGAATGAGCCTTTTTTAAAAGACCACTCAGGGTAGGTTTTAATTTTTCATTACATGTGTACCATCAAAGTTTGCAAGAGACATTGGAAGAGGACCTAATTCAAACTGGAGAACCTATCGCATAACCAACTATCTTGTCTGGGCTAGGACAAGCAGGCGACATTTTTGTCATCTTCTCTCAATATTTGTTGTTCTTATCAGCCATAAACTGCTTGCCCTTTATTTCCTTCTTTTAAAATGTAAGCAATGATTTTCTTTTGAGTGTTTTGAAGATATCGTTTGAATTTTGAATAAGCCGTTCCGTAATGAAAATTTCTGAAGCAAATTTTCCCTTTTCATACGCGTTAAGAAGGTCGCACATTATTTCCGAAGAAGCAACAGAACCCGATAACAAGCCATATAACTGCTCAGATGTTATAATGGAATTGGCCAGCTTTGCAGTGTCTTAAATAATTTCAAAACATCAGTTTCGTCTCGCTTCATTCGATTTTTTTTAGTTCTTTTTGGGCGGATGTTTCAGGGTTAACCATTCCTACCAAGTCTCGACATTTTAATGATATCGAAGCTCATTCATGAGCATTTCGCAACCAACGTTTATCATAATCTTTATTTAAACTGAAACCAACAAAGCCATTTTTTTTGTATCTCTAAGAAACCTAAGAAAGTAAAAAGTATTACCAAACCCCACAACTGACTATTTGACGTTCGTTTAAAGCGATGTTTGTCGATTGAATGACTTAACAATCTTAAGTCAATCACTCCATAGCTAAAACACAAAATGTTATCAAGCACATCTTTATTGAGTTCGATAGAGTGCACCTTTTCTGAACGCAAAAAAATCACCTTAATTTGTAATTTTGTCATAAATATTTCGTTACCCATTCACTTTATAAAATAATTTGTCTCACAATAAGATTATAAATCGACAATTAAATGTGTGTTTTCAGTTGCGAATTGATAATGCTTATGTGTGAATACATTGTACATGTTGTATACTGAATCAAAGACGGTAATTTGGTGATTTCCGGTATTTCACGAGTATTTGCACGTACATATATTTTATTAAATATTTCATATTTTAGACGTTATATAAATACTCCAAATTATTTAAACATTGCATAATGATTAATTCTCAAGTTTAATTAACTTTAACGGGTAATTGTATAACGAATTTTTTTATGAAAGGAGAAAATATGCCTTAATTTGAACCCAAAAAATCGGATTATTTGTTATGTAAAAAAACATTTTTTTTAAACAAAAAATCTTCCGAGTTACATTTAATATGATAAGTTTTGTATCTGTTTAGTTGTTTAAACCTATACTTTATTTTTTTTTAATCACTTTATATTACAAAAAATAATTTAAAATTACTTAGTCGTGATTGCTAAATGAGGGGACCATTGGAAGGGACGTTTTTAATCCTCTTTTGGACACTTTTTTTTTAGTCTAACACCTTGTATTTTATCAATAAGATAATGAAGTTGAATTCCATCAAAAAAAATCGCGGTACCCTGGGGTGTAACACAAACTCCTTAACTAGCGCGCTTTTGAGAACTAGCTGATGGACTAGTACTTTTGATAACTATTGACATATATGACAAATACACGAGGTGACATATGGTAGCCTTGTTTCACTCCTCTTTTAATAGAGACACATTCTTAGTTCTGACGTATCTTGTCTACATTTTCATGCAAAAACATTGGAGTTAGACTGTTTATTATGTCTAGTGCAGTTATTGTCTAACAAAATGCCCATTTTTTTCTTTTGATACGTAATCATCAGTACAATTTTCAACGAAAAGCGGAAACGATTCAATAAATGTACTGTGGGGGAAAATATTATATTCTGAAAGTATGTATTTTCTGTCTTGTAGTTTTCGCCATATTTGATCAAAACATCATCTGCAAAGAAAAGTCGTTTAAGTCCGAGAATTAAGAAGACTGGAAGGAAAGGAGCAATCATGAAGTGCACTATATGTTCCAAGTACCAACAAATTTATGGAGTTCCCGCCAAAAACATACAGAACCTTCAGTCACTGTGGTATTTTAATTTTGTAATATTGAATTCGTTTTCGGTACATATTTTTCTCGTCTCATTTCATCTTTGATGTGGTCAGAAAAGTATATAATAATTGTATGTCTCTAGTGTGTTAAGTGAGCAAACACAAAGTTCCTCTTCGTAATACTGTATTTCTTGTATTTTAGGAACATTTCAAATGTTCCCATGTCACATATCGAATCGTTTACAAACTTAAAGTTATTACCAATTTTGAATGTTTGTTAAAAGACGAAAAAAATTACAAAATACAACAACAACAACAAAAAGACAAAAAAATAATGTATAGATTTTAAATTAAAACTAGAACTCAACTTATTCATCGAATAATCAATGTAATCCAGTAATGACAAGTTTTAGTGATACTTATAGTTGATACAAAAACCACTTTACTTAGTGTCTTTTTTTGTTGTGGGATGTAAAATTACCCTGCCACGTCCGGTCAGTATTTTTGTTAGCTATTTACTGTTTTGTACCGATCTGATGAGTTACGCCCTTTTCCACTGATTTTCAAAAATATTTTATGTTGTAAAGTTACGCCATTGTCACATGTTAGGGAAGGCCAGTTTGTTTTAGATTTATGAGTTTGACTATCCCTTTGGTATCTTTCGTCCCTCTTTTCCAGCTATCTTGTGTAACTCCTCCACATTCTGCATATGTCTGTCCCAAACCAAGAGCCTGTATTTCATTGCTTGTCATTTTGTTTTTGCTGTATTCCATATTTGTTTTTCGTTCATTTTTCGTCATCAATCAGACCGTTAGTTTTTATTTCATTTTGCAAAGTTTTACATGTGTCAATTTGGGACCTTTTAAAGCTGACTATGTTGTACGATTTTTGATCAATGTCGTAGGCCGTATGATCACCTATTATAGATGTTAACTTCATGTCAAATAGTATCTGATGGAGATCTCATTAGCAATTATACAGCATCTTATTGTCATAGAAAAAAAGAAGGTGTGGTGTGATTGCCAACGAGACAACTCTCGACAAAACACAAAATGACACAGAAATTAACAGCATTAGGGCACCGAACGGCCTTCAACAATGAGCAAAGCCCATATCAGATATTGTCAGCTATAAGTTTCCCTTGAGTATTTTTGATAAATAAACAAATAAACAGATTCTTGACCTTAACACTCTGTATAATAAATAATAACAGGCATCCTTTTTGTCGATTTCAGGTTTTGTGGTCTAAATCCAGATCCAAACAATAGTTCATGCTTCGAAAAATCAGCATCTGCTACGAAAAATCTTATATCTTTGTCAGAAACAGCAACTATCAAAACCAGTGGACCTTTCACCTCGGTAGTGTCAAGGTCATGCAATAGTGCTGCCGCCAAACCACAATATAAACCATTAAATGAGAGTTCTACGGTGCGTTCATCAAATCATTGTAAGCAGACAACAAGTTCTCCTGGTCTGACATCGACTGTGGTATCAAATAGATCAACGGCTCGGAAAAAGAGTAACTACTGTCAAGGTAATGATTCAAAATTTCAGCCAAACAGAATGAATGAAGAACATGGAAAACAAGCTGGTGTTGGACCATCTCCATTAACAAGTACTTTGAAATCATTTGACGTACCAATATCGCTTACCCCATCTAAAATAGTAGGCAGAACAGTTTTACCTTTTCAGGATCAAAGTCCGGAAAGACGATGTCAAATTTCCAACTGCATAACGTCCATAGCCTCCACGATAACAACACCGATATTAAATACTATTGGTATCCAGCCCATTTTATCTTTAGTACCGCCTACCACAATGCAGATGTCATTGATGCCAAACCGCGAGTCTGGATTAGGCTGCTCTCAAATTGTACCTGAAACGCAAAACATCTTAAGTAATTTCAATGCTTTCTTATCGTTCTTACCAGCCTCAGTATCAGTTAATACTGGTACACAAGAAGGAAACACGACCAGTCTGCCTACGACAACAAGTATACCAGAAACCAGTCAGACTGCCATTGCATCGATTGGAAGATCCGTCACAACAGTTGCTGGAACGAACGCATTTCCTGCTGGCGCGTATATAACAGTCATTCCAAAGTCTCTGTGGTATTCCTTGTCACAAAGAAAGCCATGACAATACTGCTTTACGCAATTGAAGCTATTGATCTGTTTTACTAATATAAATGCACATAGTTGAAAAAATAAACCTAATATTTAGTTTTGAGATTCAAAACTGATGATCTACTGAATACATGCTGTCATTGGTTATGTTTTATTGCATCAGGATTTTTATTTCGTTTTGAAGCAGAAGATATGAAATTTAATAATTTTAGCTAATACAGAGCCTCTTGTTTGTACTATTGAATGGAAAATTAAGAATGGAATTGTCTAATATAGATGATCTGGTAGGATGTCCGAAAAAAAATGACTATAGCAACAATGAGTAATTCTATAAGTAATGCATAGATCTTTAAATTGGTCATGCTGTATGTGAAGCAGTGTGTAAGTAGAATGAAATCTACGTAATTATGATAATGAACTACTTAATTATTTGTATAAATTTGGAATTGATGCACGTATGAATTTTTATTTTAGACTGGTTGTTACAATATATATTTGTTGCAATTTTTTGTTCTTAAATTTTATTTTTGTTATTTTGTATAAAATTTCCTATAAAAGTTTGTTGACTTGTTTTCATGCAAGACTCTAGATATGTTTAAGTATTGAAGGGCCATGATATTTAATATTAGTTTTTAGATATATGATTTTCCAGTGGTCACACGTACGCGTATCCAGTTCTTTGTTTCAGACCATAGGCACTAGTCTCAGAAAAAAATCTTTTAAACCTTAATTTATGTATATTGGGGGAAAATCTGAGACAAATGCCTATTTAAAAACTGAAGAAAAAGGACCAAACTAATCAAAAGACAAAAATTGGATCACAAAAACACGGATGCCCCACACGTACAGTATCATTTTTTATGTTCAGTGGACCGTGAAATTGCGGTCAAAACTCTTAATTTGGTATTAAGATTAGAAAGATCATATCATAGAGAACATGTGTACTCAGTTTCAAGTTGATTGGACTCCAACTTTATCAAAAACTTTAACCTGATGCGGGACAGACGGACGAGCATAAAGAACGAAAAACATAAGTCTCCTACGAGGGCATAAAGATTACTAAGGAAAACAGAACAACTGGGTGCTTGAATAGAAGACAATAACAATCAAACCCAAAGAGTAAACAAAGACTCACAAAAGCAAAGGACATTTACATCAACAGTTATAAATAATAATTAAGAAACAACACGAACTCCGCCTTAAACCGGGAGTGAAATCAGGTGCTCCGGAAGGGTAAGCATTTCCTGCTCCGCATACGACATTTCTTTTTTCAGTTCGGTAATGGTGGAAGGTTATTATGAATGAGGACGAATATCAGATTTGATTTTCGACACACTTTTGTCATAATGGCCAATCAGCTCATGATGGCGACCGTAAAATTTCTTGAGTGATGACCTTAATTTGATTGATTCATAGCCCTGTCTTAGCAACTTTTAAGAAATTATTATTCCTCCACAGAAATGGAAAGTTGACTATAGGAAAACTGAAATCATCACGTTTGTCATAAATTTTGGTATTCAACCTACCATCAGTAGTCATTTTGAGAAAAAAAAGGTATAAATATGAAACAGATTTATATGTGTCGGTAGTATCTTTAATTTCAAGTTCACTTGGATATATTAAATGTAAATGATCACTCTGAATCTATTATTATTAAGAGACCGTACATCATCAATATAACGAAAGGTGAAATTAAAAGACCGGGCTAATTTCTTTTCTCCTTTCTGTACAAGACCTCGGATAAATTCTGCTTCATAGGAATATAAAAATATATCTGCAAGTAGTGGAGCGTTATTGGTACCCATTGGGATTCCAATAGTCTGTCGGAAGACCAAACCTTCTTATTCAACAGATATGTTGTCAATTAAAATGTTCAGCATGGCAGTGATGTACTCGTCGGTATATTTTCTCCTTGACTCTGAAAAATATGTGTTAGTTTCTGTTTTATTTATTTAGAAGAGGGGGGGCAAGGGGTTTAACTGTTAGGCTGTTATGGGGGATTTCAATTCTTTGTTATCTGTTATTCTGAAAATATATTTACTGTTAGCTGTTATTGTCTTATTCTTTGTTAGCTGTTATAGGACTATTTTCTATTTTGTTATCTGTTTTTGTGAGAATCTATTTGGTGTTAACTGTTATTGAAAATTTAAATGTTAGCATTTTGACAGCCAATCTTCCGTAGAAATTGAAGATAATTGAAAATTGTGATTTGAATGGCTAATAGTCTCATTGGCACGCTTACCACATCTTCTTACAATGTATATCTATTGGGGTCTTTCTACTGGTGATATCGGGTATCCCTGTATTTGCAGAAGAATTTCAGTAACATACATCACATAAACATATAAAATCAATTGGACCCGGGACCATTCCAGTATATATTATTATTATCCTTTGTAAGAAATTCCATTGTCTGTGAACATGTAGAATTTTGTACAAATTATAATTAACCTATTACTTTTACAATAACTTGTAGTATGGATTAATCATTTTGTTATAAAAAAAAAAAAGCATTCAATGGTACACCCTATAGATTTTTTTTTTTATTCAACGGCCACATAATAATCTTTATGTTGTACTAATACACCACTGTCCCTGTTTACAGGGGAGGATTTGACACCAACTAGCATGCTAAGGTTGACGCAGTCACATTCTGTATGTGCCTATTTCCAAGTCAGGAGCCTGGACTCAGTGGTTGTAGTTTGTTGCTGTGTTACTAAGTTTCTTGTTCACTATTTTGTGGATAAATGAGACAGTTAGTAGTAATTTCTTTAAGAAAAATTCAACATGCATACTATAACTTATCCAGTTATTGTACCAAGTTACGGAAAAAAATCAACCAAGGCAGAACTGCCTCAACGGCCGAAACGCTTTGTTTACACAATTAACAATTTTCTAGGTCCATACCACAAGTTATATAATAAGATCTACGAGTCATCTACTGGTTTGGTCCTGGACAGATTTATTTTCATATTTCATTTACTGTTATCTGTTATTATCCCTTTTCAATTCCTTGTTATCTGTTTTTCACAAAATCAATTCACTGTTTTGCTGTTATGGGGACCCCCCTTGCCCCCCCTCTTAGAAGTAGTGATTTCAAATTCGACCAATGGTTCCGACAATTGTCCGTTTGTCTTTTTGGTTTATAGAGTTCAAAGACGACACTTCCTATATATTGCAAAAACATGTAATCACCCTTTTCCTACAAGGCAGCAAATGATAAAAAGAGACCCCTAAAGGCACGCATCGTTCAGGCGGAACTATATACTAGTATACACCTTGAACAATAGACGCCTACCAGCATTGAAGACCAGAATATATTTCATGACCAAAATATTTTTTGTTGAACTTGTATTACTAATACTTTTTTTCTTTTTAAAGTTGTTATACTGTAGCCAGGAACACTAGTAAAAATCCTCATTCAAGGGCAATAACTTGTATAAGTTTCTGAACATTTTGTTTCTGTCAATAATGTGTACAGCTTGTGTGGCAGATCTCTTTAACTTCTCTTGTTTTGGCCCAGAACATTATTTTTTAATAAAAATCGGCATTATAAAAAAATCATTATAAAGCAGCGAAAACTCCTGTAAGGTATCAACTGAAAATTTCAGCTCTTTCGACCAATTTGTAGAACTAGTCTCATTCATCATTTTGCTGTGTTTTTTTCTTCTTTATCTTCCATGATCTGCTATAGCACCACCAAAAAAAATGTAATAAAAAATTATAACATGCATCATAAACAATGAATATCATTACATTCTGGACCAAATGTGTCCCTCTTCTTGTCGACTTGTTCCTTAAATCCAATGAGACCGATTTCATACAGACACTTCTTAGGAAGAAAGAAATAAGTTTTTAACTTTACTTTCCACTAA
This sequence comes from Mytilus trossulus, assembly GCF_036588685.1. Taxonomy (NCBI): domain Eukaryota; kingdom Metazoa; phylum Mollusca; class Bivalvia; order Mytilida; family Mytilidae; genus Mytilus; species Mytilus trossulus. The sequence goes on from NC_086378.1 coordinate 82,489,083, forward strand.
AAAGATGTTTTTCACTAAATAGTTCATTTGGTGACTACGTTAAACTAGAGAGTATCGTACAGTATATAACAATTACAGTAAAGTCTTATCTCATATCTTAAATTGACAATGATTGTCGGTTGAAAACAAAACTTTATGACAAAAGAGTTGATTTCAGCTTCCAAATTTTGAACTTTCCATTTATTTGTAGCAACATTTTATAAGCTCCTGCATACATAGGATATAACTTACAATTGATAAGATATTTCCGGTCTTGTATTTCCTTGATAGAGGATTGCTTCTAACAAGGAAGATATTAAAACCAGAGTTCCAAACGATGAAGTCAAATCAGACCTTCGTAAATTTTACGAAAAGCATCACTAGTTGGTTGACCATTATGGAATATCTTTCACAGATGATATCGGATATGTTCCTAATGTCATAACTACAATCCAGTTCCCTTTTCGCAAACTTGACCTACCAAATTAGACTATTTACCAGGTTTGTTATAACAAGAGCAACATGTGGAGTAGGAGATCACCCACAGTTTTTTTTATTGGGGTTGGGGTTGCTTAGTCTTTATTTTTCCATGTTGTGTCATGTGTACTATTGTTTTGAATACTTGTCTCTTTCTTTTTTAGGCTGGCCATGGCGTTTTCAGTTTATTTTCCATCCATGAGTTTGCATGAACGTTCCACTGGTATATGTGGCCCCCCTCTTGTAAGCATTTCGGTAGATCATATATTTTTGAACAGTTTGTGATGATCTATATGGCAATAATATTCAACATACACTTTGTAATAGCAAAATTGTAAAAATTTGTGAAAAAATATCTGCGTTTCAGATAATCAACTTATTTTACAAGGAACACTATATACAAATAGTGTACCTCTGCAGCAATTTCTGGATTTACCTTCAACAGGAACGCTAAAACCTTTACATTAGAAAGCCATTTGTAGCTTGCCAATCCTTCAATGTTAGAAGCTATTAGACTAAAAAGTCTAATAATTCTAAGGCCACGTGTGACTGAAGTAGTTTGAACCTTAGTTTCTTATTAATTTCTTAATCAGTTATGAACAGGGAATTGAAATAAGAATTTTATATATAGTAGATCATGCCAGTATGTATGTAGTTCGAGATTCCGCCAATAAAGACGCTCTCCTTGATTGACTGCAAGGGTACAGCGGATCCATGTACACCCCCTAAGGATTAATAGAGATGTGTCCTTTACAATATTAATATCCCACCACCAGAACAATCCCCACCCAACACCTGCCGAAGGGAGCATGTAGGACACCGGGAGGTCTGTTATTATGGTGGAAGAAGCTGATCTCCAGGTCAAAGTAGGGGACAACTTTGACCAACCTTGAACCCCTAAGTACCCATTCTTGTTTGAACTCCGGTCTGGGTACTAGAGATTGTGTGTGAGAGGGTGAAAATAACCCTTCAGTTCTGATTTACTGATATTTTTAGCACCCCGAGTGAGAATCGAACTCGGGACCATCAGCACTGTAGACATCTGTCTTAACCACTAGACCACAAACTCACACAGACTATTGAGAGCCAATTAATGTTTCAAGGTCATTTATCCCAATTCCAAATTAAACGACAAATTGAAAGTATATTGCTTTGTTTCAGAAAACAAGAAAGGCCTAAGTAGATAAAAGAATCTTGTCTCATGTAATGATAAATACTACTTTGTAAATAATCAATCTGATTCAAACAAAAAATTCTCTGAAATGAACATTATCAAGATGTGTTTTTCTACAAACTATCAGCATTTCTATGGGAACCAAATGTGCCCCTCTTTTTATTGACCTGTTCCTTTATTCTTAGGAGACTGACTTCATACAGGGACTTCTTAAGAAGAAAGAAATGAAGGAATTGAAATAAGAATTTTACATCTAGTAGATCATGTCATTATTAACCACAGACTATTGAGGTATCGATGAAGTGCCAGTTGAAAAACCTTATAAATTTATCATGTCCAAAGCTCCTTTCTGGATTTACATGAACTTTTATTGGAAATGCTCAAACTTTAACATTTGAAAGACATGTAGTGAATTATGCTGAAATGTTAAATGCTACATGACCAAAAGGACCTAAGCAAAATAGCTTAAAATTAGTTAAACACTGTCTGTGCCAGTTGTCTAAGAGTCTAGCATGCTTAGCTGATCAGTTTTACCACAGTTTTACTGGGTTTTAATTCTGAATAACATTTGACAAAACTTGTCATTTCAGGGCAAAAATGGATCAATTTCACTTTCTCACATGTTAAAATATAAAATTCAACACTTTCCAGCTTGGATTAATGGACTTTATTTTTTGTTGTTGCCAAATTACTATTCAAGATGGTCACAAGGGGAACCTTTATAAAATAGAACATTAGAGGAAACATGTAACCAATTTTGTTTTCTAAAGACGTTTGAATGGATTGAAACTAAACATTGTAATAATGTTCTTTATCAGATGCTTACCACGTTTTGTAACTTTGTTACTGATTTGTTGTGCAAAAACAACCACCAAAGGGAGAACTAGTTAAAGGAATTACATAAAAGTGTCTTCTTATATCACCAATTGAATGGAGTGAAATCAAATATGCATAAATTTTCCTTATGAGGTGTGAACCATTTAGTGTTGTTACATTGTGTGACAGTTTGTTTTCCTGTCACTCATACCACATCTTCTTATATATATATATATGTTGTGTACAAGTTATCATTTTGTACAAATTATAATTTGTACAAAATTTGACCAAAATTCACTTATAACTTGTACAACAATTTTGAATACGAATTTTGGTGAAAAATGCAATGATTCACACGATAGAATTGTAATTAACTGACCACACACTAAACCTTATTAACATAATACACCGTCTAATACACAACTACAAAAGGCAGGTTGATCTTTGAAAGTTTTGAGAGAAAATGAAAGCAAACAAATAGGATTTTTTTTCAAATTTTTAATATATAAACGTCTTTTTCTAAAAAAAAAATATCATTCTGCTTGATTAGTTCTTATAATTATTTTGAGGGTTTTTTTTATTCAGAAACTTAGCGAACAATTATATTTGTAAAATTTCATATTTTATTTTGTGAAAGATCATGTAACGGTAAAGCGTTTTGATGATCGTGAAAAGGATCTCAAAAGATTTGTTGCCACTTATTCGTTATTTCTAAAAGTCCATGAAAACAATCAAATCTTTCTTTAAGGGGGCTCCTGGGTATAAATGATTTTTTTTTTTTCCCTAATATAGGATTTCGCTACATTTTTTCATAAATGAACCTTATCATATACTTAAAAGAAAAATGAAATAAAAAAATGGAGTCACCGTTCATTTAAGCTAAAATCTGCCTCTAGAAGAATCATACATTTTTGTAAATGTCCTTTTTTTCTGTTGAACTAATAGGAGAAAAAGAGGAAATATCGAAATAAAAAAATAACCTAATATAAGAAATCGCTTAAATTTTACAATTATTTAGTTTATGTACAGTTTATTTGAAAACAATAATAAACCAGATGCTCCGCAGGGCGAAGCTTTATACGACCGCAGAGGTTGAACCCTGAACGGTTGGGGCAAGTATGGACACAACATTCAAGCTGGATTCAGCTCTAAATTTGGATTGTGATTAAATAGTTGACACAGCATAGGTTTCTGACACAGAATGAATGTATTCAAATGAACTTAAAATTTTTGTTTTCTCTTAGAGCAATTCACTATGCTGTTGAATATTAATCCTCTCAAAAAAATGTTTGAAGAAATTTTCTTTTTATTTATGAAATTTCAAATGAGAAAAATTGAACCCAATTTTTTAATCACATCCCCCTTTCCCTTATTCCAAAACTAATTTCAATTAAAATATTCTAATGGAGTTTGCAACAATTACTACTCATTTAAATACATCATAAAATATTAAGATGTAAAAAAACTGCTTGTTATCACTGAATGGTAAAGATTATTTAAATTTATCAGTTGGTAGTAAAAAGTGAATATACATTGTATATTGTATATAACAAAGATTTAAGTTGATTCTGGACAAAGAAAGATAACTCCAATTAAAAAAAATTCTTGCAGATATTTCTTGCTTACTATACTGGACAAAGAAAGATAACTCTTAATTAAAAAAAAATTTGCAATTTCACAATATTGTGAAATTAGATATTTCTTGCCATTGCACAATACTGTGCAATTGAAAAGACTTGCTATTGCACAATACTTAATATAATAATTTTAGATCCTGATTTGGACCAACTTGAAAACTGGGCCCATAATCAAAAATCTAAGTATATGTTAAGATTCAGCATATCAAAGAGGCCCAAGAATTTAATTTTTGTTAAAATCAAACTTAGTTTAATTTTAAACCCTTTGCACTTTAATTTAGACCAATTTTAAAACTGGACCAAAAATTAAGAATCTACATACACAGTTAGATTTGGCATATCAAAGAACCCCAATTATTCAATTTTTGATGAAATCAAACAATGTTTAATTTTGGACCTCGATTTGGGCCAACTTGAAAACTGGGCCAATAATAAAAAATCTAAGTACATTTTTAGATTCAGCATATCAGAGAACCCCAAGGTTTCAATTTTTGTTAAAATCAAACTAAGTTTAATTTTGGACCCTTTGGACCTTAATGTAGACCAATTTGAAAACGGGACCAAAAATTAAGAACCTACATACACAGTTAGATTCGGCATATTAAAGAACCCCAATTATTCAATTTTGATGAAATCAAACAAAGTTTAATTTTGGACCCTTTGGGCCCCTTTTTCCTTAACTGTTGGGACCAAAACTCCCAAAATCAATACCAACCTTCCTTTTGTGGTCATAAACATTGTGTTTAAATTTCATTGATTTCTATTTACTTTAACTAAAGTTATTGTGCGAAAACCAAGAATAATGCTTATTTGGGCCCTTTTTTGGCCCCTAATTCCTAAACTGTTGAAACCAAAACTCCCAAAATCAATCCCAACCTTTCTTTTGTGGTCATAAACCTTGTGTCAAAATTTCATAGATTTCTATTAACTTAAACTAAAGTTATAGTGCGAAAACCAAGAAAATGCTTATTTGGGCCCTTTTTGGCCCCTAATTCCTAAAATGTTGGGACCAAAACTCCCAAAATCAATACCAGCCTTCCTTTTATGGTCATAAACCTTGTGTTAAAATTTCATAGATTTCTATTCACTTTTACTAAAGTTAGAGTGCGAAAACTAAAAGTATTCGGACGACGACGACGACGACGACGCCAACGTGATAGCAATATACGACGAAAATTTTTTCAAAATTTGCGGTCGTAAAAAAATATAGGTCACCGATGAGTTAAAAAAATATTTCAAATTTAAGGCCAAAAAATGGCATTTTTGCACCAAAGGGAGATAATTTGGAGCTTTTTCAATTTTTAAAGTCGTCTGGGGCCAAACCAAATCAATTTTTTGGGTTGTTTTTTGTACCATATCATAAAGTAACAACTAATAGTGAAATAAATAAAATTTGTAATGAAAAAATAAAGGTTTAATTTTTTGCTAAAATTTTTGTACCCACGAGCCACCTTAAGCAAGTGATAATTTATATTTGTAATTGGTACATCAAAAGATTGGATTAACATGACTTATTCCGCTTCACTTTTGTTTGTGAAATGAATGATGGTTCAATGCCATTGGGTCTGATGATTTTTTAATATTACACCAACTAGTTTTCGTATAAAATAAAAGTCTGTCTGTCTGGTCTGCATAAATTTTATTTTGTTTTTAAAGTTTAGATTGGCTCAACTGATTTCCGTAAAGTGTTATGCACAGTCATTAAAAAGATCCTTGCCGAAAATAAAACATTGATAAAAAAACGACAAAAGAACACTGACTGACATTTTCCTGACTTAAAGCCTAGTCATATTCCTAACCAAATGGGGTGTTTAATCTTCTGGGATATTTATTTTGTCTAAAAGTCTGACTGAAGCAGTTTAATACACATGTTTATTCACATTAACGGTTCCTGAGCTTCAACGTCGCTATATGAAACAGTTAAAATGTCTGTTAAAACAGGTCGTTATCTATTTTAGAGTCAAAAGATGGTTTGCAATACCCGATTCCATAAATCACTACATCACCTGCTCAAACCTATGATAAAGAACTACTTTTGAATTTTGTAACTAATGTGTACTGTCTGGTCATTAATTAGCAATTCAATTATGTGTATCAATGTGTTTTTCCGCCAAAATCCATATGAAAAATTATTGTACAAGTTATAAGTGAATTTTTGTCCTATTTTGTTCAAATTGTAATTTGTACATGCACTTTTTGTACAAATTACAATTCGTACAAAGTCAAAATACAAATTATAATTTGTACAATATTTTTGTACAAATTATAATTTGTACAAAAAGATAACTTGTACACAGCATATATATATGGTTCGATTAAAGTAATACCAATGCATTTCGAAACCTTATTCATAGGGCAAGTTCTTGAGACAGCAGCATGTCATATTTAAAATGATGGTTTTAATTTTGAAAACTTGAAATGATAAATGGGTTGAAAGCAGTTCAAATCATGAGAAAGATTAAATTTTGGTCTGCAGTTTCCTTTTAAAAATAAAATATTATTATTGCATTATTTAATGCATCAATTGTAAACGAAAATATCTGGCGAGGACACAGGACCCTTTGAGCCTCTAGTTTTGAAACAACATCACACTGTTCACACAGGCACAATTTATTGCTTTACAATTGAAATGTATGTGCTTATCTTAAGTTAAAGAAGAGGCTGTCACAAAGACAGCAAACCAGATTTATTAACATTTATTTGTGTCCTGCCAATATCACAAGAACCATAACTGATGAACGGTGAAAGTGAAAATCTTCAATATCAAATTTGACCTCAATTTGGTCATCAGTATCAACATATTAAAATTTGAAAAGCTTAGGTTCAATGGTTCATGAGTAAATGCAACAACATGATTGGAAACACCATTTTTCGATCTAACAAGAACCATAACTACTGAAGGGTAAAAGTCAAAATCGTCATTATTTAACTTGACCTCCATTTTGTCATCAGTAACAACATATCAAAATATGAAAAGCTTTGGTTGAACGGTCCAATGTTAATGCACAGACAACAATTGGTTGCCGCCCGCTCGACCTCCCGCCGTACATCTCAAAATCAATAACTGACATTTTTGTTACAAAAATCCGGTTAAAAATCAAATTTCTTATACTCTAAAGCAGGTGTTTACTAATTGTTAAATTTTCATTTAAAATCCTACTGAGGCATTTTGGAAACACAATACTGAAGCAACAATATTAAAACAGCAATTAACAATCTGTAACAGGCTGTCAGCAAACTGTATTCTCAATCACATTAAATATCAAACCCTCTGATACAATGATAACAAGTCTGTGGAGATTCATCATTTATTAACTCTACCGGTAATAATAAAACAGTCGGGAAACAATTATTTACTGATCATTTACCATTTGATTTGTTACAAATGATCACTGTGATGTTTATGAAGAAAAAAACCAACAATTTTAGCCTCTCAATCTTCATGATACCTTTGATTTGGTAATTCTTATGAAAGCTTTATTCATTAACATACATTTTAAATTTGTATTTCAAACACATATCCAGACCACTGTTATCCAATCATACAGACTTATCAAGCTGAAAACTACTTATATGCTAGACAAACAATTACTCAACATTGCTCTTCATACCAGCACTCTTGATCTACTTATTTAGAGATATACATGTGTCTAGTAATAGCTTTGCAGTAAAATCAAGACATTCAGCCCCAAAAAAACATCACGGGAAGATAACTTTTGAACACTCTTAGAACAGAGGTTCGTGTTCATTAAAAAATATATACAGTAAAATATTAAACAATGAACTTCAATTTATTTGAACCAAGTTTTGTTTTAAAAAATCAAGTAAGTTTGAACATATTGTATGTGTAAAACTTGAAGACATTCAATTACAATTTTTCAAAACAAGTTTCTTAAAGAATCACTACCCAATCTTGCATTTTAAAAGATGTATCCCATCCAAATTTAGATTTTTTTGAGTCTTTTGAGACTACAGAACAAATCTTGTTAAGTAGTACATATTCGGATTACAGGATACAGCTTCAATAATTCGTGAGATATATAAAAGTGCTTTATTTAGACATGTACTCATCTGCATTAAACTTTTGGTAATGTCAAGTATAAATGATTGTTCACAAATATCATCATATAAATATAAATCAATTGCTTTAAAAAAGCAATTGTAGGGGGTCTTTCCCCCTTTAAAATTAATTGAATTGGGGGGGGGGGGGGGTTGTTTGTTTGTTTGTTTGTTCGTTTCTGTATGGGGTCTATATTATTGTTACCGGAGAAGTTTCATGTTTAGTTTGGAAAGTTTTTCTTTTATTTTAGGTACAGCGCGCGCGCCACATCACGTGACACGGGTTTATAATAACGAAAAGATAGTCTTTTTATTTCTTTTTAGGTGGGGACGTTAAACAGACAACATCTATAGAGATGGAATGTACACAATGTAATTTCTTTTGTCATTGTAGGAAATTGACATTTTGATGACAGTTCACAAGTAGTGCATGTTTTGGATTTAATTGATCCGGTGTAACTTTAAAACACATTTATTGATTATTTTCTGATAATGTACATTTTTCAGCACCTGTTTGTAACACAGATTAGTATTTCAAACTCGGAGCGGACATTTTATTGTAGGTTTTTACTGAGATTTACGGACCTAGCAAGCGATTTTTACGGCATTGCCATTTCTTTTCTCTAGGAAAAGCTTTGAGAGATATCTGCACCAAGTTTTTTTATAAACGTTTAGTACATGTATGCCCTGCTGACTGCAAATTTTGAGGTCGATTGTACTTGTAGTTTCAGAGAACATGTGGATTTTTTTTCAGAAGTGACGTAAGAACAATATTAAATTTCAATTTTTCTTGAATAATTGAGAGTTTGTTCCTTCAATAAACTGTCATGATTAAACAGTCATACAGATTGATTGATTGATTGATTGATTGATTGATTGATTGTTTAGTTGGTTAGTTGGTTGGTTGGTTGGTTGGTTGGTTAAACACGTTGGATAGGGTCAATTGAAACACGGAAAAAGAAACTAAGAAGATCTTGGACCCTATATTAAACACATGAGACGGAAACATGATTGATTGATCATGATCATGATCATGATTGATTGATTAATTGATTAGTTGGTTGGTTGGTTGGTTGGTTAAACACGTTGGATAGGGTCAATTGAAACACGGAAAAAGAAACAAAGAAGATCTTGGACCCTATATTAAACACATGAGACGGAAACATGATTGATTGATCATGATCATGATTGATTGATTGATTGATTGATTGATTGATTGATTGATTGATTGATTGATTAGTTGGTTGGTTGGTTGGTTGGTTAAACACGTTGGATAGGGTCAATTGAAACACGGAAAAAGACACAAAGAAGATCTTGGACCCTTTATTAAACACATGAGACGGAAACATGATTGGTTGATCATGATCATGATTGATTGATTGATTGATTGATTGATTGGTTGGTTGGTTGGTTGGTTGGTTGGTTGGTTGGTTGGTTGAACCCTATAAGAAACACATGAGACGGAAACATGATTGATTGATTGATCATGATCATTATTGGTTGATTGATCATGATCATGATTGATTGATTGATTGATTGGTTGGTTAGTTGGTTGGTTGGTATGTTGGTTGGTTGGTTGGTTGGTTGGTTGGTTGAAATTCAAACACACATAAAACTGTTTAAATAGTGCCAAAACCACATAATTTGATGACCTTGACCTTTGACCTTGTAACCTTCGTCAAGGTCATTGCTCCACAAGGTCATTGCAAAAGACCCTATGGGTCAAGGACCTTTTGTTTAAGAGTTTTGCCTAAAAATGGCTTTTTAAAAACCATCGATGGGAGTTATGTCCCTTACATGATGGTAAAATCAATATAGTCATCATGTAAAAAAGTTGCCCCTTGAAGTACCAAGCATTTTTCACTGCTTAATTTTTTTGTATCTATAACCGTTCAAGAGTTATAGGGAAATCAAAGACATATGAAAATCTAAAATATGACCTTGACCTTTGACCTTGACCTAATTTTCTAAGTTAGGAATCAGGGGACTCAAATAAAAACATTCCAGGGTTATACGGTTAACGGTTTATGAGTTAAAAAAACATACCGACAAATTTATTCCGTAAAGATAGATAACTCCTATAAAATTTCTTCGAATCGCTTCGATCCAAATACGCCAAAAATTACTGAGGATGTAACGAACAATTTGTAAAATGAATTTTGTCGATATCTTTTTTTGTTACGAAGGAGATGCACACAGATGATAAACAGTGAATAGGGAGATAACTCTTACAAAGAAAATGGTTTGGCTTAGCAGGGTGAAATTTAAAAGCGCATAAACTATACGATACAATATGAGAAATATTTAAGCGACATATTGCGAAACAAACATTTATCGCAAGAACAAAATTTGGCGGAAAAAAAAAATAATAATAATAATCAGAACAAATACAATAGGCTTTCCACAGAAAAGTGGAAAGACCTAATAATATGGAAAAATTTGGAGTTGTCGTTCGTTTTACGTTGATAGGATAGATAGCACACAACCTACATTCAGTTGTAAGTGGAGGGTTAAAAAAACGGGGGGGGGGGGGGGGGGGGGGAGCAAAAGGGAGATTTTTTTTTTTTATTAACGGAACAGAATGGTTAAAAAGGTTTTTTACAATATAAATCAATTGCTTTAAAAAAGCAATTGTAGGGGGTCTTTCCCCCTTTAAAATTAATTGAATTGGGGGGGGGGGGGGTTGTTTGTTTGTTTGTTTGTTCGTTTCTGTATGGGGTCTATATTATTGTTACCGGAGAAGTTTCATGTTTAGTTTGGAAAGTTTTTCTTTTATTTTAGGTACAGCGCGCGCGCCACATCACGTGACACGGGTTTATAATAACGAAAAGATAGTCTTTTTATTTCTTTTTAGGTGGGGACGTTAACAGACAACATCTATAGAGATGGAATGTACACAATGTAATTTCTTTTGTCATTGTAGGAAATTGACATTTTGATGACAGTTCACAAGTAGTGCATGTTTTGGATTTAATTGATCCGGTGTAACTTTAAAACACATTTATTGATTATTTTCTGATAATGTACATTTTTCAGCACCTGTTTGTAACACAGATTAGTATTTCAAACTCGGAGCGGACATTTTATTGTAGGTTTTTACTGAGATTTACGGACCTAGCAAGCGATTTTTACGGCATTGCCATTTCTTTTCTCTAGGAAAAGCTTTGAGAGATATCTGCACCAAGTTTTTTTATAAACGTTTAGTACATGTATGCCCTGCTGACTGCAAATTTTGAGGTCGATTGTACTTGTAGTTTCAGAGAACATGTGGATTTTTTTTCAGAAGTGACGTAAGAACAATATTAAATTTCAATTTTTCTTGAATAATTGAGAGTTTGTTCCTTCAATAAACTGTCATGATTAAACAGTCATACAGATTGATTGATTGATTGATTGATTGATTGATTGATTGTTTAGTTGGTTAGTTGGTTGGTTGGTTGGTTGGTTGGTTAAACACGTTGGATAGGGTCAATTGAAACACGGAAAAAGAAACTAAGAAGATCTTGGACCCTATATTAAACACATGAGACGGAAACATGATTGATTGATCATGATCATGATCATGATTGATTGATTAATTGATTAGTTGGTTGGTTGGTTGGTTGGTTAAACACGTTGGATAGGGTCAATTGAAACACGGAAAAAGAAACAAAGAAGATCTTGGACCCTATATTAAACACATGAGACGGAAACATGATTGATTGATCATGATCATGATTGATTGATTGATTGATTGATTGATTGATTGATTGATTGATTGATTGATTAGTTGGTTGGTTGGTTGGTTGGTTAAACACGTTGGATAGGGTCAATTGAAACACGGAAAAAGACACAAAGAAGATCTTGGACCCTTTATTAAACACATGAGACGGAAACATGATTGGTTGATCATGATCATGATTGATTGATTGATTGATTGATTGATTGGTTGGTTGGTTGGTTGGTTGGTTGGTTGGTTGGTTGGTTGAACCCTATAAGAAACACATGAGACGGAAACATGATTGATTGATTGATCATGATCATTATTGGTTGATTGATCATGATCATGATTGATTGATTGATTGATTGGTTGGTTAGTTGGTTGGTTGGTATGTTGGTGTGGTTGGTTGGTTGGTTGGTTGGTTGAAATTCAAACACACATAAAACTGTTTAAATAGTGCCAAAACCACATAATTTGATGACCTTGACCTTTGACCTTGTAACCTTCGTCAAGGTCATTGCTCCACAAGGTCATTGCAAAAGACCCTATGGGTCAAGGACCTTTTGTTTAAGAGTTTTGCCTAAAAATGGCTTTTTAAAAACCATCGATGGGAGTTATGTCCCTTACATGATGGTAAAATCAATATAGTCATCATGTAAAAAAGTTGCCCCTTGAAGTACCAAGCATTTTTCACTGCTTAATTTTTTTGTATCTATAACCGTTCAAGAGTTATAGGGAAATCAAAGACATATGAAAATCTAAAATATGACCTTGACCTTTGACCTTGACCTAATTTTCTAAGTTAGGAATCAGGGGACTCAAATAAAAACATTCCAGGGTTATACGGTTAACGGTTTATGAGTTAAAAAAACATACCGACAAATTTATTCCGTAAAGATAGATAACTCCTATAAAATTTCTTCGAATCGCTTCGATCCAAATACGCCAAAAATTACTGAGGATGTAACGAACAATTTGTAAAATGAATTTTGTCGATATCTTTTTTTGTTACGAAGGAGATGCACACAGATGATAAACAGTGAATAGGGAGATAACTCTTACAAAGAAAATGGTTTGGCTTAGCAGGGTGAAATTTAAAAGCGCATAAACTATACGATACAATATGAGAAATATTTAAGCGACATATTGCGAAACAAACATTTATCGCAAGAACAAAATTTGGCGGAAAAAAAAAATAATAATAATAATCAGAACAAATACAATAGGCTTTCCACAGAAAAGTGGAAAGACCTAATAATATGGAAAAATTTGGAGTTGTCGTTCGTTTTACGTTGATAGGATAGATAGCACACAACCTACATTCAGTTGTAAGTGGAGGGTTAAAAAAACGGGGGGGGGGGGGGGGGGGGGAGCAAAAGGGAGATTTTTTTTTTTTATTAACGGAACAGAATGGTTAAAAAGGTTTTTTACAATATAAATCAATTGCTTTAAAAAAGCAATTGTAGGGGGTCTTTCCCCCTTTAAAATTAATTGAATTGGGGGGGGGGGGGGTTGTTTGTTTGTTTGTTTGTTCGTTTCTGTATGGGGTCTATATTATTGTTACCGGAGAAGTTTCATGTTTAGTTTGGAAAGTTTTTCTTTTATTTTAGGTACAGCGCGCGCGCCACATCACGTGACACGGGTTTATAATAACGAAAAGATAGTCTTTTTATTTCTTTTTAGGTGGGGACGTTAAACAGACAACATCTATAGAGATGGAATGTACACAATGTAATTTCTTTTGTCATTGTAGGAAATTGACATTTTGATGACAGTTCACAAGTAGTGCATGTTTTGGATTTAATTGATCCGGTGTAACTTTAAAACACATTTATTGATTATTTTCTGATAATGTACATTTTTCAGCACCTGTTTGTAACACAGATTAGTATTTCAAACTCGGAGCGGACATTTTATTGTAGGTTTTTACTGAGATTTACGGACCTAGCAAGCGATTTTTACGGCATTGCCATTTCTTTTCTCTAGGAAAAGCTTTGAGAGATATCTGCACCAAGTTTTTTTATAAACGTTTAGTACATGTATGCCCTGCTGACTGCAAATTTTGAGGTCGATTGTACTTGTAGTTTCAGAGAACATGTGGATTTTTTTTCAGAAGTGACGTAAGAACAATATTAAATTTCAATTTTTCTTGAATAATTGAGAGTTTGTTCCTTCAATAAACTGTCATGATTAAACAGTCATACAGATTGATTGATTGATTGATTGATTGATTGATTGATTGTTTAGTTGGTTAGTTGGTTGGTTGGTTGGTTGGTTGGTTAAACACGTTGGATAGGGTCAATTGAAACACGGAAAAAGAAACTAAGAAGATCTTGGACCCTATATTAAACACATGAGACGGAAACATGATTGATTGATCATGATCATGATCATGATTGATTGATTAATTGATTAGTTGGTTGGTTGGTTGGTTGGTTAAACACGTTGGATAGGGTCAATTGAAACACGGAAAAAGAAACAAAGAAGATCTTGGACCCTATATTAAACACATGAGACGGAAACATGATTGATTGATCATGATCATGATTGATTGATTGATTGATTGATTGATTGATTGATTGATTGATTGATTGATTAGTTGGTTGGTTGGTTGGTTGGTTAAACACGTTGGATAGGGTCAATTGAAACACGGAAAAAGACACAAAGAAGATCTTGGACCCTTTATTAAACACATGAGACGGAAACATGATTGGTTGATCATGATCATGATTGATTGATTGATTGATTGATTGATTGGTTGGTTGGTTGGTTGGTTGGTTGGTTGGTTGGTTGGTTGAACCCTATAAGAAACACATGAGACGGAAACATGATTGATTGATTGATCATGATCATTATTGGTTGATTGATCATGATCATGATTGATTGATTGATTGATTGGTTGGTTAGTTGGTTGGTTGGTATGTTGGTTGGTTGGTTGGTTGGTTGGTTGGTTGAAATTCAAACACACATAAAACTGTTTAAATAGTGCCAAAACCACATAATTTGATGACCTTGACCTTTGACCTTGTAACCTTCGTCAAGGTCATTGCTCCACAAGGTCATTGCAAAAGACCCTATGGGTCAAGGACCTTTTGTTTAAGAGTTTTGCCTAAAAATGGCTTTTTAAAAACCATCGATGGGAGTTATGTCCCTTACATGATGGTAAAATCAATATAGTCATCATGTAAAAAAGTTGCCCCTTGAAGTACCAAGCATTTTTCACTGCTTAATTTTTTTGTATCTATAACCGTTCAAGAGTTATAGGGAAATCAAAGACATATGAAAATCTAAAATATGACCTTGACCTTTGACCTTGACCTAATTTTCTAAGTTAGGAATCAGGGGACTCAAATAAAAACATTCCAGGGTTATACGGTTAACGGTTTATGAGTTAAAAAAACATACCGACAAATTTATTCCGTAAAGATAGATAACTCCTATAAAATTTCTTCGAATCGCTTCGATCCAAATACGCCAAAAATTACTGAGGATGTAACGAACAATTTGTAAAATGAATTTTGTCGATATCTTTTTTTTGTTACGAAGGAGATGCACACAGATGATAAACAGTGAATAGGGAGATAACTCTTACAAAGAAAATGGTTTGGCTTAGCAGGGTGAAATTTAAAAGCGCATAAACTATACGATACAATATGAGAAATATTTAAGCGACATATTGCGAAACAAACATTTATCGCAAGAACAAAATTTGGCGGAAAAAAAAAATAATAATAATAATCAGAACAAATACAATAGGCTTTCCACAGAAAAGTGGAAAGACCTAATAATATGGAAAAATTTGGAGTTGTCGTTCGTTTTACGTTGATAGGATAGATAGCACACAACCTACATTCAGTTGTAAGTGGAGGGTTAAAAAAACGGGGGGGGGGGGGGGGGGGGGGAGCAAAAGGGAGATTTTTTTTTTTTATTAACGGAACAGAATGGTTAAAAAGGTTTTTTACAATATAAATCAATTGCTTTAAAAAAGCAATTGTAGGGGGTCTTTCCCCCTTTAAAATTAATTGAATTGGGGGGGGGGGGGGTTGTTTGTTTGTTTGTTTGTTCGTTTCTGTATGGGGTCTATATTATTGTTACCGGAGAAGTTTCATGTTTAGTTTGGAAAGTTTTTCTTTTATTTTAGGTACAGCGCGCGCGCCACATCACGTGACACGGGTTTATAATAACGAAAAGATAGTCTTTTTATTTCTTTTTAGGTGGGGACGTTAAACAGACAACATCTATAGAGATGGAATGTACACAATGTAATTTCTTTTGTCATTGTAGGAAATTGACATTTTGATGACAGTTCACAAGTAGTGCATGTTTTGGATTTAATTGATCCGGTGTAACTTTAAAACACATTTATTGATTATTTTCTGATAATGTACATTTTTCAGCACCTGTTTGTAACACAGATTAGTATTTCAAACTCGGAGCGGACATTTTATTGTAGGTTTTTACTGAGATTTACGGACCTAGCAAGCGATTTTTACGGCATTGCCATTTCTTTTCTCTAGGAAAAGCTTTGAGAGATATCTGCACCAAGTTTTTTTATAAACGTTTAGTACATGTATGCCCTGCTGACTGCAAATTTTGAGGTCGATTGTACTTGTAGTTTCAGAGAACATGTGGATTTTTTTTCAGAAGTGACGTAAGAACAATATTAAATTTCAATTTTTCTTGAATAATTGAGAGTTTGTTCCTTCAATAAACTGTCATGATTAAACAGTCATACAGATTGATTGATTGATTGATTGATTGATTGATTGATTGTTTAGTTGGTTAGTTGGTTGGTTGGTTGGTTGGTTGGTTAAACACGTTGGATAGGGTCAATTGAAACACGGAAAAAGAAACTAAGAAGATCTTGGACCCTATATTAAACACATGAGACGGAAACATGATTGATTGATCATGATCATGATCATGATTGATTGATTAATTGATTAGTTGGTTGGTTGGTTGGTTGGTTAAACACGTTGGATAGGGTCAATTGAAACACGGAAAAAGAAACAAAGAAGATCTTGGACCCTATATTAAACACATGAGACGGAAACATGATTGATTGATCATGATCATGATTGATTGATTGATTGATTGATTGATTGATTGATTGATTGATTGATTAGTTGGTTGGTTGGTTGGTTGGTTAAACACGTTGGATAGGGTCAATTGAAACACGGAAAAAGACACAAAGAAGATCTTGGACCCTTTATTAAACACATGAGACGGAAACATGATTGGTTGATCATGATCATGATTGATTGATTGATTGATTGATTGATTGGTTGGTTGGTTGGTTGGTTGGTTGGTTGGTTGGTTGGTTGAACCCTATAAGAAACACATGAGACGGAAACATGATTGATTGATTGATCATGATCATTATTGGTTGATTGATCATGATCATGATTGATTGATTGATTGATTGGTTGGTTAGTTGGTTGGTTGGTATGTTGGTTGGTTGGTTGGTTGGTTGGTTGGTTGAAATTCAAACACACATAAAACTGTTTAAATAGTGC